>NW_027362761.1:181271052-181893057 GCF_046119375.1 Phyllobates terribilis | reverse complement strand
TTTTAGCCCACTATCCCGGACTAGATGGCCTTCTGCAGAGGGCACGGTCGCTGTGTGCTCACTTCCGCCGTTCGCATCCCGCAGCTCAGCGACTTACATCTCTACTGAAGTCGTTGGGCCTGCCACTTCACCGGCTAAAATGCGATGTGCCTACCCGGTGGAATTCAACTCTGCACATGTTGCAGTGACTGTGGAAGCACCGACGAGCCCTGGTGCAATACGTTCTGACGTATAGCCTTGGCCAACGGGATCCAGAGGTGGGGCAAATCACGCTGGAGGAGTGGTCTCAGATCAGGGACCTATGCACCCTTCTGCACAGTTTTGAAATGGCGACGAAGATGTTTAGTGCTGACGATGCCATTATCAGCATGACTATTCCGGTGATTTACATGCTGGAGCACATGTTAAACAGAATTCGGAGTCAGGTGGTGGCACAAGAGGAGGTGGAGGAAGTAGAGGAGGAGGAGTTGTATGCGGAAGGGCTAACATCTGCAAGGTCCAGACGGTCGGCAGCACCAAGGCGGCAGGCATGTGAGGGTGGGGGAGATGGTTTTACCAGGGCGCATGGTAGCAGCCAAACTAGTGAGGAAGGTGCAGGAGCACAGGAAGAAGTGGAGGACGAACTGATGAAAGACTCATCAGATGAGGGAGACCTTGATCACATTTCTGTTGTGCGAGGTTGGGGGGAGAGGACAGAGGAAGGAAGCATGATTGTTACCTCGCCACCAACACAACAGGGACTTGGTGCTCCTGGATGCGCAAGACACATGAATGCCTTCTTGCTGCATTACCTGCAACATTACCCTCGAATTGGGAGAATTAGAAATAATCCTGACTACTGGGTTGCCACACTGTTAGATCCCCGGTACAAAAGTAAATTTGCAGAAATTATTTCTGCCATAGAAAGGGATGCACGCATGCAGGAGTATCAGCAGAGACTGTTGCAGAATCTTACATGTGCTTTTCCACAAAACACCAGTGGTGCACGTAGTGAATCTCACAGTTCCAACTTGCCAACCGTGGGACCGTCGCGTGTTCAGCACTCAAACCGTAACAGAAACACAGTATCTGCTAGTAACATCAATTTTGCGGAATCATTTCACCACTTTTTTAGCCCATCCTTTGCAAGGCCACAGGAGACAAGAAGTCTGACACATAGTCAACGCCTAGAGACGATGGTACAGGAGTATCTCCAAGTAAACATTGAAGCCATGACTATGTCACTGGACCCTTGCTCTTTTTGGGCTTCCAATCTGGATAAATGGCCGGAGCTAGCCGCTTACGCCTTGGAGATCTTGTCATGCCCCGCAGCCAGCGTTCTGTCTGAACGTGTGTTCAGCGCTGCTGGTGGTGTGCTGACAGATAAGCGCACGCGGCTCTCCACTGATAATGTAGACAGACTCACATTCATAAAGATGAACAAATCATGGATCCGAAACGACTTTTCTACCCCTGTGTCATCCTGGGGAGAGTAAAAGCTTGATGATTGGTTAAAATCACCTCACCAACCGTTTTAAGCTTTCAAATTACTAATCATGTTTATATGTATCTTGGCTGGAAAATAATTTGGGCTTTGTAGCAGTGTGCAGCACTGATTCTAATAGGCCATCTATACTAAGCTCCACCAGATTTAAAATTACTAATCATGTTTATCTGTATCTTAGCTGGAAAATAATTTGGGCTTTGTAGCAATGTGCAGTACTGATTCTATTAGGCCATCTATATTAAGCTCCACCAGATTTAAGATTAAAAATAATTTTTAGCTGCATCTAGCCCGGAAAATAATTTTGGGGCTCAGAGATGCGCAAGACACATAAGTGCCTTCTTGCTGCACTACCTGCAACATGACCCTCATATTGTCAGAATTCGAAGTAATTCTGACTAATGGGTTGCCACACTCTTAGATCCCCCACACTCTTCGATCAACATTTTCATTTTAATAAAGACCAAAAAAATGGTCACTTTTGAAATTATAAGCATTAGCAGGTTATTAGAAACTGAAATCAAACAGTTTTCAACTCAAAACTTTATTCTAGGTGATGTTACATTTGCACATAGGACCCCTTGTTCGAAAGGAGCTTCTGAACTCTCTCGTCCATTGAATTTGTCAGGTTTTGGATGGTTTCTGCTTCAATTGTTTTGCATGAGGACAGAATACCCTCCCAGAGCTGTTGCTTAGATGTGAACTGCCTCCCGCCATCATAGACACTCCTTTTGATGATGCTCCAGAGGTTCTGAATGGGGTAGAGGTCAGGGGAGCATGGGGGTCACAGCATAAGTTTGTCCCCTTTTATGCCCATATCAGCCAGAGATGCATATGTGTTATGTGCAGCATGAGACGGTGCATTATCATGCATAAAAATGATCTTGCTGTGGAATACACGGTTCTTCTTCTTGAAACATGGCAGGAAGTGCTGTTTGAGAAACTCCACATACATTATGGAGTTCATCTTTACCCCTTCAGGGATCCTAAAGGGGCCGACAATCTCTCTCCCCATGATTCCAGCCCAAAACATTACTCCACCTCCCCCTTGTTGGCGCTGTAGCCGTGTTTGCGTGGGGTGTCCATCAACCTGCCATCCTCCACTCCATCCATCTGGACCATCGAGCGTTGCACGGCACTCATCCGTGAACAAAACAGTTTTGAAATCAGTCTTCATGTAATGTTTGGCCCACTGGAGCCATTTCTGCTTGTGTGAAGTGGACAGAGGAGCTCGACAGGATGGCGTACGCACAGCTGCAAACCTCTGAAGGACCCTGCATCTTGTTGTTCGGGGGACGTTGGAGGCACCAGCAGCTTCAAAAACTTGTCTGCTGCTATGACAAGGCTTTTTTGCCGCTGCTCTTTTAACCTGACGTAATTGCCTGTAGGAAAGAGTCCTCAATTTGCCCTTATCAGCACGCACACGTGTGTACTGTGAATCAGCTATATACTTCTTGATTGCCAAGACACTTCATCCTGATCATTGCACAATGTTGATTGTAGTCATGCCTTGACCTAAACACTCCACAATTTGTTGCTTCTCAGCAGCCGACACATCCTTTTTCTTTCCCATTTTGGCAGAAAATGTAGGCTGCTTAATAATGTGGGACAGCCTTCTTAAGTAGTCTTGCCTTTCATTGGACACACCTGCCAAACTAATTAGCACAGGTGTCTGCAATTGCTTACAGTGATATAAAGAGCCCTGACACACATCACCATCAATGAGTTTAACTGACAAACAAACAAATTCTTCCCTTATCACTCCTAAACACTTTTTGCATAATAATTTTGAACACAGTGTACATGTGCTTTTCCACAAAACACCAGTGGTTCACGTAGTGAATCTTACAGTTCTAACTTGCCAACCGTGGTCTGTATGGAGTTGTTCAATAAAGGGCCCAAAATTAAGATAACATAGACGGGAGAGGTCTCTTTGAATAAGAATTCCTAAGAATTTGATACCCTGTGAGGGCCAGGCAAAGGGAAAGTTGGACTGGATGGAATCCTGTATGGATTTTGGGAGGGAGACATCGAGGGCCTCAGACTTCGCTGCATTGATTTTAAAATTTGACCATGTAACAAAGTGATCTATTTCAGCCATAACAGCAGGGATGGATATATGTGATTAAGTGATATATACTAGGACATCATCAGCAAATAGAGAGCACTTGTACTCGGTGCCTCCCACCTCAATCCACCTAATATTGGGGTTATGGCGAATTGATGAGAGCAGGTGCTCCGTCACTAGGATGTATAAGAGAGGGGACAGAGGACATCCCTGCCTTGTCCCATTGGTGATTATGAAAGGTGATGAAAATGTTCTCAAGCGCCCCCTTGGCCTTGGGACACCCGGAGCTGGACCCTTTTTGGTGGATGCTGGTGGTTGTAGTCTCCGTGGCGGCGACCCGGTTCCGTGGCTCAGGGCGGTCAAACCAGTGGCGGAACTATTTATGTGGTTTTGATGTTTAAATGTCCGACTACGCCACCCATGGATTGCGGTCAGAGTGAACCGCTGCTGCAGGGCAGATCACTGAGGCTGGTGTTGTGGGTGCAGCAGAGCGTAGCATAACTCCCCACGGGAGGAGTATAGCCTCAGGGCAGTGTATGCGGAGGATGGGGGTGATGGTGCAGGGCAGCAGCAGTAACGACACGGAGTCAGTGATGCAGTCCAGGGCCTTTACTCACAGTTCTTATTATCCAGACCACTTCTGCAGGTAATGGCTGCCCACGTCGTACTGTGCTTACCAGGTGAGGGGCTCAGACAACTCCCAGATAACTTTAGAGCGCTTCACACGACCCCCTTTGTGTGTCCTTTGTCTGGCCTTTCTTACCAATGCTTCTGTCCAGCTGCCTCGGGCCTCCTCTTGGTAAACTCGGCGCCAGTTTCCCTGACCCTATGTGGTGCCCTCCTAGCGGGTGTAGCGAGGGGCTGCACCACATAAAATGTCACAGCCTCCGGTTGCTAGCTGAGGGTCATTTCCCGCCTCCACTAGTTTCGGGGACCAGTCTCCCCCTTTGGCCTGACCCCTCCACGCAGGTGGATTCGGGCGTGCGGTGGCGACTCGCCCATCCGCACCCCTGAGATCCCTTCATTCCTCGTTCCTGGAGCCTTCCCCGCTCCTCTTCCTTCCTTCTCCCTCTTCCAGGCCTGGGCCTCTGTTACTAGGCCCGCCTCCAGAGCAGAGCTCATGCAAAGCCCCTGCTCCCTGTCACTTCTGCTCAGACTTCTCTGCACTGAACTAAGATGGTGCCCACCTTTTATACTTCCTTCTTATTGCACCCAGGAACTGCTTCCTCCCTGCTCCTGCACTACAGGGTTCCCTTTCCTCAGTGTTCCCTCCCCCCACTCCAGCCAGGGACAGGGACTGTCGTGCCCATCTCAGAGGCATGTTGGTCGCCCTGCCCCACGGCAATGTGGTGTGATGCATGCAGGTGTCGGGGTCCTGATCCACACTCCATCCTTACCTGAGAATGAGATATAACACCTCTGGGTGAGGTGCAATACCTCTGTATCAACCAAGCCCTCGGGGTGCTACAGTTCCATTTATCTTCAGCCTAGGTGACGTATTGCGATACAGGGCCGTGATTTTGGCTATAAAAGGGTCCCCTAGACCCCTACCCCAAGCTTTTTAAGAGAATAATATATGGCGTGCCAGGAGACTCTATGGAATGCTTTCTCAGCATCCAATGAGAGTATCTAATTACAAATTTTTAACTGCATCTAGCCCAGGAAATACTTTGTGCCTAGTAGCAGTGTCTGCTAGTCAGTGGATTATCCCAGCTGTTAAGCAAGCTACACCACCTGTAGTTTGGACACTTAATTTTTTCAAAGGAAATGCTTCGGGACCCCAGGATACTCAGTGAAGAGCATCAGGAGGCACCCCAAGGCATAGGGGCTGGGACTGGCGGTAGGACGCCATGCGGTGGACAGCCGAGTTCGATCCTTATAAAAGCTTTTTAACTGCAGCAGCTTTAGTGGACCCTACTGGAGCTGGAATTATGCGGCTCCTGGCATGAGACTTGCCCTCCAATAGATCCTTGTAAAAGGATTTAAAGTGTATTCATTCAAATTAGAGAGACAATTTAAATTAAAAAGCTTAGACCTGCCTCCACCACAGGGGGCTCGCTCGACCCACCAGCGGACAGGCACCAGTATTGGGAGAGGGGGGCTGGCCGTCAGGGTCCACCGCGGCTCTGGCACAAACCCGGCGACACGGAGGTGGCACGGGCAGGAACGGACTGGCCGTGTCGGCTTCTCACTTTTTGGATTTTAGAAGGGCATGACATGCCTATATCTGTGTCTCCCCCTCCTTTTACTCCTCCACCTCTTTTCTTTTCGCATGACTATATGTACTTGTCACTTTTCCATGTGTTAGTTATGTCTTCTGAGCAGTTTGTCAGCTTTTGGACACATTTGAAGGTGTTTTCTATGTGTTTCTATGTGTTTTTGTTTGTCTGCCATTGGTTTTAATGGTGTTCAAAGGTGTTCGACGAACAGTTCGACGAACAGTTCGGCGAACACAAGGGTGTTCGACGAATCAAACAGAACTCGAACACTACGGGGGTGGCTCAACACTACTCTTCAGCCTCCATCTCCTAAATGACCACATCAGTCACAAGCTGGAAGCACTGCAGCACTCCCTCGGCCAAGCGGCACCAGGCTGTCCTGAAGCTAATATGCTTATGTGACAAACAGCACAATGCTGAAGAGTTGTGGACAGCTCTGAAAGAGAAGTCAGATCTGTGGCTGACATCACGGAACCTACAGCCAGGCATGATCATGTGTGACAATGGCTGGAACCTGGTGGCGGCTCGGAAGCAAGGCGAGCTCACACACATACTATGCCTGGCCCATGTGCTTAACCTCGTGGTTCAGCGGTTTCTCAAATCCTACCCGGAGCTTCCGACGAACCGAATTCGAACACTACGGGGGTGGCTCAACACTATACGTGACATTTTTCATCGCTTTCTATTCCATTTTTTGGGAGGTAAAATGAATAAAAAACAACAATTCAGTAAGTGTTTTTTGAGGTTTTTTTTATGCCGTTCTGCGTGTGGTAAAAGTGATAAGGCAGCGTTATTCTTCGGGTCAGTACGTTTACAGCGATACTACACTTACCGTATATTTTTTTTTTATGTTTTGGCGCTTTTACACAAAACAGTTTTATAGAAAAAATATTTTTTTCACATCGCTTTATTCTGAGAGCTATAACTTTTTTATTTTTTGGCTGATGGAGCTGTATGGCAGCTTTTTATTTGCGGAACAAGATTACATTTTCAGCGGTATAATTTTTATTTCCATTTTGCTTTTTGATCGCATTTTATTCCACTTTTTGTTTGGCGATATGATGAAAAAGCATAGTTTTTTGCTCCGTTTTTTATTTTTTTTTTTTACGGTGTGCACAGAAAGAGTTAATTAGTGTGACAGATTTATAGATCGGTTTGTTTCGGATGCGGCGATACCAAATATGAGTACTTTTTTTGTTTTTGCATAAATGTACGGATTTATTGGTTTAATATGTTATTTATTTATTTTTATTTATTTTGTGATTTTTTTTAACAGTTTGAAAACATTTTTTAGACTTTTTTTTACATTTTTACTTAGTCCCTGTATGGGACATTAATTTTTATTTTTCTAATCACTGTTCTCATGCAATGCAATAGACATGTATTGCATTGCATGAGACCTTTGCTGACAGTTTCACACTGTCTGTGTCTCCTGCTAGACTTCAGCTGCAGGCTGAAGTCTAGCAGGACACTGTACATGGCAGACCCGGAGGCGGTCATGTGACCTCCGGCTGCCATGACAACGGCAGATCCAGTCAGACATCAGGGGACCATCGGAGAGGTAAGTGGACGACCCCCTCTCCTCTCACTATCTTCTAAATTTCGCGATCACTATAGATCGCGGCATATAGAAGATAGCAAAGGGTTAATTAACATCATTGGGACCTGATCCAATCAGGTCCCGATGATGTCCCCTGTCAGAGCTGTCGCTCTGCACTGCACCCGCAGAGCTTGCAGGACCCTGGGGGTCCTGAGGGCTGTGGGACCACCAACCGTTAATAAACATCGGCGCTGCACAGAGCCCAGGCAGCGCTGACGTTTATGTACAGTAGGCGGTCGGGAAGTGGTTAAAACATTCTCTCTCTCTCATTAGTTTGGCACGTGGCAAATATTAAAAATTATGGTAATCCTAATTGACCAAAAACGGGAAAGGTTTATTCTGCTTTCATGTCAGATATTGAGAAAAACATGCATATGTGTCTTTTTTTATAGTGTATGTAAACTTCTGGTTTCAACTGTATAAATATATATACAGACAGCCACCTCATGCTCTCTCCTGCTCCCACCTGCTAACACTTTCTCTGCTTCACCTCATTGCTAGCGATATCTCACCAAACCCTGGCACTTCTCACCACATCCCCACAGTCACTTCTACCTCTTATCCATGACCTACCACAAATTTCTGTAACCTCTGTAACCTTATACCCATCCACCCAGCCCCTGCTTCCCCATTCCCACTAACAGGAGCTTTATGGAACGGTTGCTCCGTCTGCAACAAACTTTCCTACGTCCATGATCTTTTCATTACTAACAAACTCTCCTTCTTCGGCATCACAGAAACCTGGCTCACCCTCTCTGACACAGCTTCTCCAGCTGCACTTTCCTATGGTGGATTTCATCTTTCCCACACACCCCGCTCCAGCAGCAAGCATGGCGGAGGAGTTGGTATCCTCCTGTCAGATAACTTCTCCTTTTCCCCAATTCCACTGCCACCCTCTTTTACTTTCCCCTCTTTTGAGGCTCACTGTGTGCGCATCTACTCCCCCTCCAACCTCCAACTGGCTGTCATTTACCGCCCCCCCAGGGCCAGACACCACTTTCATCGACCACTTCACCACCTGGCTGCTTCACTTCCTTTCCGTTGACATCCTCATTATCATCATGGGCGACTTTAACATCCCCATTGACACTTCCCACTCATCTGTCTCTAAGCTTCTATCCCTCACTGAATTCTTCAGCCTTGCTCAATGGTCTTCCGCAGCCACTCACAAAGACGGCCACACACTGGACCTCATTTTTACCCGCCTCTGTTCCCTGTCTAACCTCTCCAACTCACCTCTCCCTCTGTCTGACCACAACCTACTCACATTCTCTTCCCTCTCCTCCCCAGGTGCACAATCCCCACTCCACAAACTTGAATACGTTCGCAGAAATCTCAAACACCTCGACCTACACTCATTCTCTGAATTCCTCCTCCTTCTTACAGACATAAGCTCCTTACATGATACAGATGTTGCTGCTTCTTAATATAAGACCACAACAGCTGCAGCCCTCAATTCGGTAGCCCCCTCACACATACCAAAGCTCGCACAATCAACAGGCAACCCTGGCACACCAGCCTGACTAAAAAACTGAAGAGGGCCTCCAGGTTTGCTGACGGGAGATGGAAAAAGTCCCACTCCAATAAGCACTTGTCACGGGTGTGTTGCCACGAAGATCGTCACGAGTACACAGCCTGACTTCTCGCAGCTGACTTGTTGGTGCTTTGTGTTTTCTCGGCAGTGTAGGAGTTAATTCTCTCTCTCTCTGGGCTAGCTGAGGTCCAGCCTCGCCCAGCTGCAATCAATGCTTCTTTAGTGAGACTCCTTCATATTCCTGCAGGTCTGTTTGGGAGGTGTCGGTGAAAGCTTTTCATTCAGACTTACAGAGCGGATCGTGGTGTTTGGAGTTGCTGAGATAAGTGTATTTGGAAGTGTTTTTTCCCTTTCCTCGCTTTATCATTTATCTCCTTTCCCGTTGGTGTTCCCTCTGTTGTAGTTGTGTAGAAGTTGTATGCAAGGTGGTTTTGGTTTTTCCCTTGTACTGTCTCGTTCGTCTAAATACTGTGTGTGGGCATATTATTTCTGGTTCCCAATTGTTGTGATCGGGGTCCTTCTCAGGACTAGATTACTTAGGTGCAGGGATCCTCAGGAGGTAGGGGTTACGCTGGCGGCCTGGACCTCTGTACCTTTAACAGTACCTCCAGGGTGAGGGATTAGTCAGGGCCCCAGCTTAGGGTCAGCTTAGGCCCCCTACCTCCAGTATTCTGTGACAGTGTGACATTTTCACCGACCAACTTAGTTTTTCTCCAGCTACCATGGATCCAGTAGCCGGTCTAGCTCGGCAGTTGCAGAGTTTGTCCATGGGGCTGGCGGACGTTAGGTCCAAGGTTTTGCATCCTCTGGAGCAAGCCGGACCAGAACCTAAAGTAGCTCTCCCTGACAGGTTCACTGGGGGGCGGGACAAGTTTTTTGTTTTCCGGGAGGCATGCAAATTGTACTTTCGGCTGCGGCCTCGGTCATCGGGCAGTGAAGAACAAAGGGTGGGAATTGTCATCTCGCTCCTACAAGGGGACCCACAATCTTGGGCGTTCTCTCTTCCCCCAAGCTCCCCGGTTCTCCAGTCAGTGGATAGGTTTTTCGCTGCTCTGGGACTCGTATATGATGACCCAGATCGGATCTCCCTTGCTGAGTCTAAGTTACGTAGGATTCAGCAGGGAGATCGTCCGGCGGAGGAATTCTGTTCGGAGTTCCGTAGGTGGGCCACGGACACCCAGTGGAATGACCCGGCTCTTAGGAGCCAGTTTTGTCATGGTTTATCCGACAAATTACAGGATGTGTTGGCACAGTATGACTCTCCTGCGTCACTGGAAGCCGCTATGGCCCTTGCTATTCGCGTTGACAGACGGCTTCGGGAGAGGTGCGGGATAACTCTACCCCCTGTAATGTCTCCACCTCCTACAAGGTCCCCTCATATGGTGGTTCCCCTGGTCAGTCCGGAGGAGCCTATGCAATTAGGAGGGACATCATTTCGGGGAAGGGGACCGGTGGTGCGCCATAAGACAGGAAGGTGTTTCCTCTGCGGGAAAAAGGGACATTTTATTGGGGGGTGTCCATCCCGTCCCTTGCAGAGTAAAGAGTCGTCGAAAAAACTGTTGATCCCAGGTTGTGTGGTGGACGGCAATCTGGGAGTAGGTATTTCGTCCCTAGGTTCGTCTCAGTTTCTCGTACCGGCGGAGGTGGTGGTGGGTACGAGAACTGAGAGGATATCTGTTCTTCTGGATAGTGGGGCCGGGGCTAATCTGGTTGATGCTCAGTTTGCCCGGGTTCAAGGTATGCGATTGAGTGAGTTGGCTAAACCCATCCCCATATTCTCGATCGATGCCAGGCCTCTCGGTCAGGGAAGTTTTTTGCAAGCTGTGCATGGCGTAAAACTTCAAGTGGGGGCAATACATAAAGAACTGTTGTCTTGCTACGTGTTGGAGGGTCTTCCCACTCCTATAGTGTTGGGCCTTCCTTGGTTAGCTAAGCATAACCCGGTTATTAATTGGCAAACCAGAGAGATAAGCCAATAGAGTAAATTCTGTAATAAAAACTGCATGAACACGGTCATCGGTGCGGTTACTCCTTGGGTCTTACCTCCATTTCTGGCGGACTTTGAGGATGTATTCTCGGAGAATGGGTGTCAGGAACTACCTCCTCATCGCGAGTATGACTGTTCTGTAAAACTGCTCCCTGAGGCCAAGTTACCTAAAGTTAGGTTGTATAACCTTTCTGGTCCTGAGAGGCAGGCCATGAAGGATTATATTTCTGAAAGTCTGGCTAAGGGGCATATTAGACCTTCATCTTCACCGGTGGCCGCGGGGTTCTTCTTTGTTAAGAAGAAAGATGGAGGCCTACGCCCTTGCCTGGATTTCCGTGAACTTAATCGGATTACGGTCCGAGATCCGTATCCGCTCCCACTTATTCCCGATCTCTTTAATCAGATCGTGGGCGCCAAATGGTTCTCTAAGTTGGATCTCAGGGGGGCGTACAATCTGATTAGGATGAAGGAGGGGGATGAGTGGAAGACGGCTTTTAACACTCCGGAGGGGCACTATGAGAACCTTGTCATGCCATTCGGTCTGACTAATGCCCCGGCGGTGTTTCAACACTTTGTTAATGATATTTTTCGCCACCTGGTGGGACAGTTTGTTGTCATATATCTGGATGATATCTTAATTTACTCGCCGGATCTGGTGTCTCATCAGGAGCACGTTAGACAGGTGTTACAGATCTTGCGGGATAATAAACTGTATGCCAAGTGGGAAAAGAGTGTGCTCGCCGTACAGGAACTCCAGTTTTTAGGCTTCCTGGTTTCAGCGTCCGGTTTTCGTATGGACCCTGGGAAAGTGCGGGCAGTTCTTGAGTGGGATCGGCCGGAGAATCTTAAGGCACTACAACGTTTCCTGGGGTTTGCTAACTATTACCGGAAGTTCATTCGTAATTTCTCGTCCATGGTTAAGCCTCTCACAGACATGACTAAAAAGGGGACGGATTTTTCTAGGTGGTCTGACAAGGCTTGTCAAGCATTCTCCTCCTTGAAAAAATGTTTTGCCTCGGCACCTATACTCATTCAACCTGATGCGTCTCAGCCATTCTTTGTAGAGGTAGACGCTTCCGAGGTAGGGGTGGGAGCAGTATTGTCACAGGGTTCGTCCCCTGGTAAGTGGCATCCGTGCGCCTTTTTCTCTAAAAAATTGTCGTCCGCTGAGAGGAATTACGATGTCGGCAATAGGGAACTCTTGGCCATTAAGTTAGCTTTTGAGGAGTGGCGCCATTTTTTGGAGGGGGCAGTTCATCCGGTCACCGTCATCACCGATCACAAGAACCTGCTATATCTGGAGTCCGCTAAACGTCTGAATCCCAGACAAGCTAGGTGGTCATTGTTTTTTACCAGGTTTAATTTCGTCGTTACATATCGTCCTGGGTCTAAAAATGTAAAGGCGGATGCCTTATCTCGTAGTTTCCCTGGGGCCGGGAATACGGACGACCCGATTCCTATTCTTCAGGAGGGGGTGGTGGTTTCGGCAGTATGCTCTGAGCTGGAGGAGGAGATATTGGAGGCTCAGGGGGACGCCCCTGTTGGACCTCCGGGGAGACTGTTCGTTCCAGATCAGTTGCGACAAAAGGTGATCGAGGCACACCATAACTCAGTTTTTGCAGGACACCCGGGGAGTAAAGCAACTGTGGATCTCCTCTCGCGTCGGTTTTGGTGGCCTAACTTACATAAAGAGGTGGTAACTTTTGTCGCGTCCTGTGGGGTTTGTGCGCGCTCTAAGACCTCACATACCCGTCCGTCTGGGGCCCTTTTACCTTTGAAGATCCCGGAGCGTCCTTGGACTCATCTGTCTATGGACTTTATTACGGACCTCCCTCCGTCTTCGGGTAAAACGGTCATACTCGTTGTAGTGGACAGGTTCAGCAAGATGGCACATTTCATCGCTCTTCCGGCTCTCCCTAATGCTAAAACTCTTGCGCAGGTGTTCATTGGGGAGATTGTGAGGCTTCACGGGGTACCCTCCGAGGTGGTGTCTGATCGGGGGTCTCAGTTTGTGTCCAAGTTCTGGAGGGCGTTTTGTGCACGGCGGGGGATGCATTTGTCATTCTCGTCGGCTTTTCATCCTCAGACCAATGGTCAGACGGAACGTATGAACCAGAGCTTGGAGACATATCTTCGGTGTTTTGTGTCAGAGAACCAGGAGGACTGGGCTTCTTTCCTACCTCTGGCAGAGTTTGCTCTCAATAATAGGCGGAGCGAGTCCACTGGTAAGTCCCCGTTTTTTGGGGCATATGGTTTTCACCCCCAGTTTTGTACTTTCAGTAGGGGGGGCTCTTCGGGGGTTCCGGAGGAGGAACGATTTTCCTCATCTCTCGCTTCAGTATGGAGAGGGGTGCTGAAGAATCTGAATACTATGGGGAACCGATACAAACGTATGGCTGATAGGAGGAGAGTGTCTGGTCCGGACCTAAGTGTGAACGATCAGGTATGGTTGTCTACCAGGAATATTAAACTTAAGGTTCCCTCCTGGAAACTGGGTCCCAGGTTCATCGGGCCGTACAGAATCAGTTCTGTTATTAATCCGGTGGCATTCCGTCTTGACCTCCCCCCTACGTTTAAAATTCACAACGTGTTTCACAGATCATTGCTTAAGAGGTATGTGGCGCCGGTGGTACCGTCACCTTTACCTCCCCCTCCTGTGGTTGTCAATGGTAACTTGGAGTTCCAGGTATCGAGGGTCATTGATTCACGCTTTAATCGCCGGTCCCTTCAGTACTTGGTTCATTGGAAGGGGTATGGTCCTGAGGAGAGGATGTGGGTTCCTGCGTCGGATATTAACGCAGACCGATTAGTTCGGGCCTTCCACACGACTCACCCGGATAAACCTGGCCCTGAGGGTCCGGAGGCCCCTCGTAGAAGGGGGGGTACTGTCACGGGTGTGTTGCCACGAAGATCGTCACGAGTACACAGCCTGACTTCTCGCAGCTGACATGTTGGTGCTTTGTGTTTTCTCGGCAGTGTAGGAGTTAATTCTCTCTCTCTCTGGGCTAGCTGAGGTCCAGCCTCGCCCAGCTGCAATCAATGCTTCTTTAGTGAGACTCCTTCATATTCCTGCAGGTCTGTTTGGGAGGTGTCGGTGAAAGCTTTTCATTCAGACTTACAGAGCGGATCGTGGTGTTTGGAGTTGCTGAGATAAGTGTATTTGGAAGTGTTTTTTCCCTTTCCTCGCTTTATCATTTATCTCCTTTCCCGTTGGTGTTCCCTCTGTTGTAGTTGTGTAGAAGTTGTATGCAAGGTGGTTTTGGTTTTTCCCTTGTACTGTCTCGTTCGTCTAAATACTGTGTGTGGGCATATTATTTCTGGTTCCCAATTGTTGTGATCGGGGTCCTTCTCAGGACTAGATTACTTAGGTGCAGGGATCCTCAGGAGGTAGGGGTTACGCTGGCGGCCTGGACCTCTGTACCTTTAACAGTACCTCCAGGGTGAGGGATTAGTCAGGGCCCCAGCTTAGGGTCAGCTTAGGCCCCCTACCTCCAGTATTCTGTGACAGTGTGACAGCACTTCATCGCATTCAAACAGTCCCTTGCTACTTTCAAGTCCACACTCACTGCTGCAAAACAAACATACTTCTCATCTCTCATATCCTCCCTGTCACACAACCCTAAACAGCTATTCAACACTTTCAATTCTCTCCTCCATCTCCCAGCGCCTTCTCCCTCTCCTCTCATTTCAGCCGAGGACTTTGCCTCATTCTTCAAGCAGAAGATTGATACCATCAGATAAAGCTTTTGCCTAAAACCCCCACAGCCCCTTCTCATATCTACTCAATCCTCCTCCTCCAAAACCAGCTTCTCTGCCATTACGGAAGATCAACTTTCCTCCTTACTCTCTAAGTCCCACCTCACCACCTGCGAACTTGACCCTATCCTGTCCCACCTCATCCCTAACCTTACTACAGTCTTCATCCCAACTCTTACCCACCTCTTCAACCTGTCAATAACAACTGGTGTCTTCACCTCATGCTTCAAACATGCCTCAATTGCCCATCCTCAAAAAGCCTTCCCTTGACCCATCCTCTCTGACTAGCTATAGCCCCATATCACTTCTCCCTTACCCCTCAAAACTACTGGAACAACAAGTCCATTCTGAACTCTCCTCCCACCTCTCCTCCTGCTTCCTCTTTGACCACTTACAATCTAGCTTCCAACCCCATCACTCCAATGAAACTGCCCTGACTAAAGTCACCAATGACCTACTTACTGCCAAATCCAAGCTACACTACTCTGTCCTCCTCCTACTGGACCTGTCATCTGCCTTTGACACAGTGGACCATTCCCTCTCACTACAGACTCTCTCATCTTTTGGCATCACAGACTTGGCCTTATCTTGCATCTCCTCATACTTAACAGACAGGACATTCAGTGTTTCTCACTCACACACCACCTCCTCACCTCGACCCTTATCTGTCGGTGTCCCCCAAGGTTCAGTCCTAGGACCTCTGCCTTTCTCAATCTACACCTTCAGCCTGGGACAACTCATAGCATCTTAAGTCTTTCAGTATCATCTCTATGCTGACGACACACAGATTTACCTCTCTGGTCCCATCACCTTCTTACTAACCAGAATCCCACAATGTGTGTCCGCTATCTCATCCTTCTTCTCTGCTAGATTTCTAAAACTTATTATGCATAAAACTGAATTCATCATCTTTCCACCATCTCACACAGCCACCCCCATCTGAATTATCCATCAAAATCAATGGCTGTTCACTTTCCCCAGTCCCGCAAGCTCACTGCCTTGGGGTAACTCTGGACTCTAACCTCTCCTTCAAACCACATATCCAAGCCCTTTCCACTTCCTGCCGATTCCAACTCAAAAACATCTCCCGGATCCGCACATTCCTTAACAATGAATCTGCAAAAACACTAGTGCACGCCCTCATCATCTTCCGCCTTGATTACTGCAACCTCCTGCTCTGTGCCCTCCCTTCCAACACTCTTGCACCCCTCCAATCTATCCTAAACTCTGCGGCCCGACTAATCAACCTGTTTCCCCACTATTCCATGCCTCTCCTCTCTGTCAAACGCTTCACTGGCTTAACATTGCCCAGAGACTCCAGTTCAAAACCCTAACCATGGCATACAAAGCCATCAACAACCTGTCTCCTCCATACATCTGTGACCTAGTCTCCCGGTACATACCTACATGCAACCTACGATCCTCACAAGATCTCCTTCTCTACTCCCCACTCATCTCCTCTTCCCACAGCCGAATACAAGATTTCTCCCGTGCATGTCCTCTACTCTGGAACTCTTTACCCAACATATCAGACTCTCGCCTACATTGGAAATTTTCAAAAGGAACCTGAAGACCCACCTCTTCCGATAAGCCTACATCCTGCAGTAACCATCACTCTACCACACCTCTGCATGACCAGCTCTACCCTCACCTACTGTATCCTCACCCATCCCTTGTAGATTGTGAGCCCTCGCGGTCAGGGTCCTCTCTCGTTCTGTACCAGTTTGCTGTTGTGTTTTTATTCAAGATTATTATAATTGTTTTTGCAATGTATGCCCCCTTTTTCACATGTAAAGCGCCATGGAATAAATCGCGCTATAATAATAAAAACTAATAATAATAGTGCCATGTGAAGTGTGAACTACTATGTCCTGTGGTTTTGAAATGTATTAGGTAATATAAAGGTTATGCAAACTGTCAGTAGTGTACAGTGCACAATAAGCATAGGGCAAGAAATAGTATAGGGCTTAGGACTAGTGATGAGTGAGCATGCTCGCTACTGCTGAGTGCTCGCCCGAGCATCTCACTGCTCTAGATGCTCGGCGCTCGCCGAGTATTTTCGGGGTTGTTCGGCGAGAGCTCGGGTCTCCTCTTTAGAGTGCCAATGAACATGCAGAGATTGCCTGCCACTCACTGTAATGCCGCAGCCATGTTGGTTGTGGCATTACAGTGATTGGCTGGCCACACAGCATCATCAAGTCTATATCAGACCTGGCACTGCCATGCTCGTCACAGTCACTCCGGAATCAGACAGTGTAGGGAGAGGTTCTGCTGAGCTAGGGAGATATTTGCTTGTTTCTAGTTAGTGTAGGTGTACCAAACTATATTAGAAACACATATCCATCTCAACAATCAGTCATTCTGAGGACTAATCCATCTGCAAAGATATCAGGCAGGCAGTGTATATATAAGACTGCAGTGCATATAGCACAAGAGGCTCCATTCAAGTTCTGTTTGCTGCTGCTGTTAGATATTTCTAGAAATAGGCCCAGGTCTCCGGGGCCAGGAATAATTTTTTTTTGGATCTTAATCCTTATTATTTGCTTAAAAAGCAATCTCGAGAACACCGTTTTTCTGCACCATTTGCTTGTTGGCACTGCAGAATACAGCCAGGTCCTTTCCAAAATACAGTGCTAAAAATCCAGCTATTTAAAACTGTGGTTTGTCTGTCACATGGATCACATATAATTGCGCTGAAAATACTGCCATTTCTGGCCTCCATTAAAAAATTGTTTCAGTGTGTCAGTGAAGAAATTGACACCAGTTTGCTGTTCAAAATAGTTACCTACAGGCCAGATAATTAAAACTGTGTTTTCTCCCTCACACGGATCACATATACGTTTTCAGAAAACACTGCCATTTCTGACCTCCATTAAAAAATGTTTCAGTGTGTCAGTGAAGCAATTGACACCAGTTTGCTGTTCAAAATAGTTACCTACAGACAAGGTATTTAAAACTGTGTTTTCTCCCTCCCACTGATCACATATAAGTTTTCTGAAAATACTGCCATAACTGACCTCCATTAAAAATTTGTTTCTGTGTGCCAGTGAAGCAATTGACACCAGTTTGCTGTTCAAAATAGTTTCCTACAGGTGAGGTATTTAAAACTGTGTTTTCTCCATCACACAGATCACATATACGTTTTCTGAAAATACTGCCATTTCTGACCTCCATTAAAAATTAGTTTCAGTGTGTCAGTGAAGCAATTGACACCAGTTTGCTGTTCAAAAGAGTTACCTACAGGCCAGGTATTTAAAACTATGGTTTGTCCGTCACACGGATAACATATAAGTTCGCTTTAAATTCAGTAATTTGTAGTGAGCGTGGAAGATATTGTCCTCCATTTAAAATGGGCAAGGCACAAGGCAAAGGACGGGGCACTGGACGTGATGGTGATGATGGTGCATGCAGAGGCCGAGGCCATGGGCAAGCTGAAATTGTGCCACAACAAACACTCACATCTTCTCACTCAAGTTTCCTGTCCCAATTAATAGGGGACCACAGAACACCACTATTGAACACAGAGCAGTGTTAATAGTTTATTGGTTGGATAGCAGATAATGCTTCCAGTCACTTAGCCACCACCACAACCATCTTGTCTTCCATATGGTCAAGTCTCAGTAGCTGTGGGTCTGGACCGCATATTCCTCACCCTGAACCTCCTTCCTCCCACCATGCCGAGTGCCCAGAGACAACTGATCCCACACTTGGACACTCCGAAGAGCTGTTCACTTTTCCATTTATAGATCTAGCCTCTCGCCCAGTTCACTTGAAGCGGAGCAAGAGGAGAACACATGTAGCGATGCCCAAATATTTGAGCAGCCACAGTCACACGAAGGCGACGATGGGAAATTGTCACAAGAGGTGGACGATGATGAGACACAATTGCCAGAAAGTCAAGAGGGGGACCAGAGTGCGGAAGTGGAAGACGAGGAGGTGGATGATATATTAACTGACCCAACCTGGCAGGAGGACATGCAGAGCGAGGACAGCAGCACACAGGGGGGTTGGGAGAGAGCACCACAACAGGCAGAAAGAAGCAGTGTGGTGGCCGCAGAAAGAAGGCAGGCAACAGTTCCCTGTAACACCAACACGAAGGAGGTTGCCAGTACAACTGTTAGGTCTTTCTGAGTCTGGTTGTTTTTTCAAGACTCTGCTGATAACCCCAAAAAGGCCATTTGCACCACCTGCCAGGCCAGCATCAGCAGTGCTGGCAAAACGACCAGCCTGACAACTACCAGCATGATCAGGCACATGGCAGCGAAGCACCAGACTTTGTGGGCCGAACCCCAGGGTCCAGGAACAGTGTCTGAGGGTGGCACCACTGCTTCTTCTGCTGTTGTGCATGCAAGCCAATCCCCTGTCCATGGTGCATGCGAAGATGCCTCCTGCCTTGCACCTGTCATTGCACACTCTCAAGTAGCAGCATCAGGAAGCATGTCCATGTCCTTGTCCAAGCGCAGCATTCAGTTGTCCATACCCCAGTCCTTGGAACGCAAGCACAAATACGCAGCCAACGCCCCACAGGCCACACTACTAAATTACCATATTTCATGACTGCTTGCGCTCAAAATGTTGTCTTTTAGGCTCGTGGAGAGGGAAGCATTCCACAACCTGATGGCGGCGGCAGTCCCTCGGTACTCGGTCCCCAGCCACCACTATTTCTCCTGATGTGCCGTCCCTGTATCACAAGCATGTGTCCCAAAACATTAGCCGTGCCCTCAGCGACGCATTTACTGGGAAGCTCCACCTAACCACGGACATGTGGACAAGTGCTTGTGGACAGGGACGGTACATCTCGCTGACGGCACACTTAGTTAGCATAGTGGAAGCCGGAACCCAGTCGAACCTTGGGATGGAACACGTCCTCCCAACGCCAAGGATTGCAGGCCCTAGGTCAATCAGGGTTGACCCCACAGTCTACAGCTCCAGCACCTCATCTTCCTTAGCCTCATCCTCCTCTTCAGTAGAGATGAGCGTTGTTCGACTCGAACTGTTCGCCAATCTCAAATTCGAGCTGTTTTGGGCGGTGTTCGAGCCGTTCGGCGAACACTAACGATTTGAAAAGAATTCGGCTGTTCGAGGTTATGTTCGATAACTGTTCGTGCACCAAAATCATAACTGGATTTTTTCTCAGTAATGATGAAAATTAATGTTAATACGCAGTTTGAGTGTACAGCGGGGCGGGGGGAGGGGAAGGGGATGGATCTCTGCAGGAATAATGAAGATCTCCATTTTTTTTTTCTCTTTCCCTCATTTACAGTGGGGAGGTACAATCTGTCAGCCTATTAGCAGCGCACACACGGAGCGAAGTGCTTTTTTTCACACAAGCAAGGGCATGTGTCATTGGCAGTGTATGTCACATGTCCTTGCCCTATAAGACCCAGCCATTTTCCCCGTTGCCACCATTTTCTCACTGCTGCAGCTGCGTGTTAGACGGCACCGCTGTTGCTGTGTGCGCTATACCTTGTTAATTTCAAGCCAATTTTCGCACAAATCTACAGATAGCTTGGGAGTAGGGAATAGTTGTGATTGCAGTCCTTTTAAGGACTAGGTTACAGCATTTCCTACGACTTTTATCAGGCAGGTCTGTGCTCTTAAATAGATAGGTTGTGGGAGTAAAGACTAATTGTAATTGCAGTTCTTTTCAGGACTAAGTTACATCAGTTCCTATCAGTTTTTGCCAGGCAGGTCTGTGCCAGTGCTGTGCAAGTTTTTTTCACAGCATTTGGCTAAATCTAGCAAAGCTAATCCTTTTTGGCCTATTGCAGAGTGGGTTAGTCAGTGGAGTAGCCTATCTGTGTTACAAGCTACACCACCTGTGTATAGAATACCAATTTTTTTACTGCACGTAGTGAAGTAAAACCTTTTGGGCATAGCATCATTCTATTAGTCCATCTATACTGACCTCCATAAGGTTGCAAATTGAATATAATTTTTTTCTACGTCTTCTACGTCTAGCTCTGAAAAAATATTTGGCCTTCTAGCTGTGTGTGGGACTTGTTCTATTAGTCCATCTATACTGACCTCCATCAGGTTTCAAACTGAATATAATTTTTTTCTGCATCTACCTCTGAAAAAATATTTGGGCTTCTAGCTGTGTGTGGGACTTGTTCTATTAGTCCATCTATACTGACCTCCATCAGGTTGCAAATTGAATTTAATTTTTTTCTGCATCTAGCTCTGAAAAAATATTTGGCCTTCTAGCAGTGTGTGGGACTTGTTCTATTAGTCCATCTATACTGACCTTCATCAGGTTGCAAATTCAAAATAATTTTTATCTGCATCTAGCTCTGGAAAAATATTTGGCCTTCTAGCAGTGTGTGGGACTTGTTCTATTAGTCCATCTATACTGACCTCCATCAGGTTGCAAATTGAATATAATTTTTTTCTGCATCTAGCTCTGAAAAAATATTTGGCTTTCAAGCAGTGTGTGGGACTTGTTCTATTAGTCCATCTATACTGATCTCCATCAGGTTGCAAATTGAATATAATTTTTTTCTGCATCTAGCTCTGAAAAAATATTTGGGCTTCTAGCACTGTGTGGGACTTGTTCTATTATTCCATCTATACTGACCTCCATCAGGTTGCAAATTGAATATAATTTTTTTCTGCATCTAGCTCTGAAAAATATTTGGGCTTCTAGCAGTGTGTGGGACTTGTTCTATTAGTCCATCTATACTGACCTCCATCAGGTTGCAAACTAAATATAATTTTTTTCTGCATCTACCTCTGAAAAAATATATGGGCATCTAGCAGTGTGTGGGACTTGTTCTATTAGTCCATCTATACTGACCTCCATCAGGTTGCAAACTGAATATAATTTTTTTCTGCATCTACCTCTGAAAAAATATTTGGGCTTCTAGCTGTGTGTGGGACTTGTTCTATTAGTCCATCTATACTGACCTCCATCAGGTTGCAAATTGAATATAATATTTTTCTGCATCTAGCTCTGAAAAAATATTTGGCCTTCTAGCAGTGTGTGGGACTTGTTCTATTAGTCCATCTATACTGACCTCCATCAGGTTGCAAATTGAATATCATTTTTTTCTGCATCTACTTCTGAAAAAATATTTGGGCTTCTAGCAGTGTGTGGGACTTGTTCTATTAGTCCATCTATACTGACCTCCATCAGGTTGCAAACTGAATATAATTTTTTTCTGCATCTAGCTCTGAAAAAATATTTTGCCTTCTAGCAGTGTGTGTGACTTGTTCTATTAGTCCATCTATACTGACCTCCATTAGGTTGCAAATTGTATAAAAAAAATTTCTACATCTAGCTCTGAAAAAATATTTGGCCTTCTAGCAGTGTGTGGGACTTGTTCTATTAGTCCATCTATACTGACCTCCATCAGTTTGCAAACTGAATATTATTTTTTTATGCATCTAACTCAGAAAACGTATTTGGGCTTCTAGCTGTGTGTGGGACTTGTTCTATTAGTCCATCTATACTGACCTCCATCAGGTTGCAAATAGAATATAATATTTTTCTGCATCTAGCTCTGAAAAAATATTTGGCCTTCTAGCAGTGTGTGGGACTTGTTCTATTAGTCCATCTATACTGACCTCCATCAGGTTGCAAACTGAATATAATTTTTTTCTGCATCTACCTCTGAAAAAATATTTGGGCTTCTAGCAGTGTGTGGGACTTGTTCTATTAGTCCATCTATACTGACCTCCATCAGGTTGCAAATTGTATAAAAAAAATTTCTACATCTAGCTCTGAAAAAATATTTGGCCTTCTAGCAGTGTGTGGGACTTGTTCTATTAGTCCATCTATACTGACCTCTATCAGTTTGCAAACTGAATATCATTTTTTTATGCATCTAGCTCTGAAAAAATATTTGGCCTTCTAGCAGTGTGTGGAACTTGTTCTAATAGTCCATCTATACTGACCTCCATCAGGTTGCAAATTGAATATATTTTTTTTCTGCATCTAGCTCTGAAAAAATATTTGGCCTTCTAGCAGTGTGTGGGACTTGTTCTATTAGTCCATCTATACTGACCTCCATCAGGTTGCAAACTGAATATAATTTTTTTCTGCATCTAACCCAGACAATAGTTTGGCCACTCAGCTCTGCTCGGTTCCCATCCATTGATTTTTTGTGCAAACAACTCCAGAGTTGTGAATTAGTTAACCACCTAAATGAGTGGAAAAAGGCCTGCTGCTGGTGGAAAGGGGAATAGGCGTGTTGGGAAGGGGAAAAATGTTGTGTCCTTGGAGTAGGTGTTAAAGCAACAGTAACATCTGCAGAAGAAAGACCATTTTCCAGCAAAGCTAAAATGTCTACTTCTTTTATAGGACAATGTGATAAGATCCCTTTCTTACAGCCATGCCAATCGCTACAAATTCCAGATGAGGCACAAAAACAGCAGGTGCTTCAATGGATATCAAGTGCTCCTTTAAGTGGGTTCTCCTCCACATCAACTTCAACATCACAAATACTCCAGTCTTCAGAGCTGTCACCCCAATCGCACTTGCTTCCTCACAGCTCTCAAATCTCCAGCTGCCCATCTGAGTATGAGGTAGAACAGATGGTTGAGTCTGCAGAGCTGTTTACTCATACTATAGCCTGGAAATCAGAGGTTGGCTCCAATGCTTCTGTGAATCCAGACGAGGAAATGATCTGCACTGATGTCCAGAATCTTTATGAGTCGGATCCAGGACCAGACGCAGAAGGTTCTGACCATAATGTAGACCCTCATTCCCAAACTGCAACTCCAGTTGGTGGAGACAATGAGGAAGACGATGATGAGACTCAAATACCTGATTGGAGTGACAACTTTAGTTTTTTGTCGGGGCAGGAACAGGTTGGCTCTGAGGACGACGGGTGTGATAACA
The DNA here is from genome assembly GCF_046119375.1 of Phyllobates terribilis. Classification (NCBI taxonomy): domain Eukaryota; kingdom Metazoa; phylum Chordata; class Amphibia; order Anura; family Dendrobatidae; genus Phyllobates; species Phyllobates terribilis. Next base: position 181,869,568 of record NW_027362761.1, on the reverse strand, counting down.
CACATGGTGATGATGATGAGGTTGGAGATCCCACTTACTGTCAACCCACAGTCAGCCAAGAGATGAGGTCAGCGGAGGAGGAGGAGGATGCTAGTGACGACGAGGTCAGGTTGCGCCTTCCTGGACAGAGACGTAGTACTGGAATCACGTCAACAACTGCATCCTCAAACACAACTCCGCCTCTGACCACAAGTCGTGGTGGCTCTTCAGGTCACATGGGTGCTAAGCCTTGCATAGCCTGGGCATTTTTTCAGATCGATAAAGATGACCCAACTCGTGTTCTCTGTAACATTTGTCAACAAAAGCTAAGTAGAGGCAAAAAATACATAGTTTGAGTACTTCATGCATGAACCGGCACATGAACATGAAGCATAAGTTGCAGTGGGAAGCTCACGGTGCTACAATGCGGCCTAGCCGGCCGGGCCAACCGCCGTCTGCCCCATCTTGTGCATTTGCGGCCTCTTCATCCTCTGTGACTGGGGGGACAGCAGTCACACCTGTTTTGGGACGCAGACCTGCCACCTCTTTACCCGCAACAGCCAGCGTGATTGGCAGGTCAACATTTTCTTTGGGGGTGGTAACACCAGCTGCTGTTGAGCGCTGTCCGACATCGATAGCACCACCTTTGGATCAAGGCAACCTAACATGTCCGCCTGCATCTTCCTCACAGACCGGCAGTTTGCCGGGGACACCCTTATCAACCCCGTCTAAGCACAACAGCCAGCCCTCAGTCCCTCAGATGTGGACAAGTAAAAGACCATTTCCTCCTAGCCATGAGAAAGCTAAGAGGTTGAATTTCACCATCTGCAAGCTCTTGGCTACAGAAATGCTGCCTTTCCGCATGATGGACACAGAGGATTTTCGAGATCTTATGTCCGTCGCAGTGCCCCAGTACCAGATGCCCAGTCGGCACTACTTCTCAAAGAAAGGTGTGCCTGCGCTCCACCAGCATGTCGCACACAACATCACCGCTTCTTTGAGAAACTCTGTGTGTGACAGGGTGCATTTCACCACAGACACTTGGACGAGTAGGCATGGACAGCGGCGGTACATGTCGCTGACTGGGCACTGGGTAACTATGGTGACAGCAGGACAAGGGGCTGCTGTCCAAGTCTTGCCGTCCCCACGAGTTGTGCGTCAATCCTCTTTATCTCAAAGTTCCTCCACTGCTTCTGCCTCCTCAACCTCCTCTCAGTCCTCCACCTGCACCCAATGCCTGTCTGGTCATGCCACAAGCTTTCTAACTGCGCAGAAGGGATCCTGCACACCTCCTTACTATGCTGGCAGTAGGGCTCAAAGTCATCAGGCGGTTTTTACTTTGAAATGTCTGGGAAATGTAAGTCACACAGCTGAGGAGTTGTGGTCAGCTCTGGAGAACCAATTTCATGAATGGTTGTCTCCACTGGACCTGAAACCAGGGAAGGCCGTGTGCGACAATGCTGCAAACCTGGGTGCGGCCCTTCGCCGGGGCAATGTCACACACGTGCCTTGTATGGCTCACGTGTTGAACTTGGTTGTCCAGCAATTTTTAGCCCACTATCCCAGACTAGATGGCCTTCTGCAGAGGGCACGGTCGCTGTGTGCTCACTTCCGCCGTTCGCATCCCGCATCTCAGCGACTTACATCTCTACAGAAGTCGTTGGGCTTGCCACTTCACCGGCTAAAATGCGATGTGCCTACCCGGTGGAATTCATCTCTGCACATGTTGCAGCGACTGTGGCAGCACCGACAAGCCCTGGTGCAATTCGTTCTGACGTATAGACTGGGCCAACGGGATCCAGAGGTGGGGCAAATCACGCTGGAGGAGTTGTCTCAGATCAGGGACCTATGCACCCTTCTGCACAGTTTTGAAATGGCGACGAAGATGTTTAGTGCTGACTATGCAATTATCAGCATTACTATTCCGGTGATTTACATGCTGGAGCACATGTTAAACAGAATTCGGAGTCAGGTGGTGGCACAAGAGGAGGTGGAGGAAGTAGAGGAGGAGGAGTTGTATGCGGAAGGGCTAACATCTGCAAGGTCCAGACGGTCGGCAGCACCAAGGTGGCAGGCATGTGAGGGTGGGGGAGATGATTTTACCAGGAGCCCAGGAAGAAGTGGAGGACGAACTGATGGAAGACTCATCAGATGAGGGAGACCTTGATCACATTTCTGTTGTGCGAGGTTGGGGGGAGAGGACAGAGGAAGGAAGCATGATTGTTACCTCGCCACCAACACAACAGGGACTTGGTGCTCCTGGATGCGCAAGACACATGAGTGCCTTCTTGCTGCACTACCTGCAACATGACCCTCGAATTGTGAGAATTAGAAATAATCCTGACTACTGGGTTGCCACACTGTTAGATCCCCGGTACAAAAGTAAATTTGCAGAAATAATTCCTGCCATAGAAAGGGATGCACCCATGCAGGAGTATCAGCAGAGACTGTTGCAGAATCTTACATGTGCTTTTCCACAAAACACCAGTGGTGCACCTAGTGAATCTTACAGTTCCAACTTGCCAACCGTGGGACCGTCGAGTGTTCAGCACTCAAACCGTAACAGAAACACAGTATTTGCTGGTAACATCAATTTTGAGGAATCATTTCACCACTTTTTTAGCTCATCCTTTGCAAGGCCACAGGAGACAAGAAGTCTGACACATAGTCAACGCCTAGAGACGATGGTACAGGAGTATCTCCAAGTAAATATTGAAGCCATGACTGTGTCACTGGACCCTTGCTCTTTTTGGGCTTCCAATCTGGATAAATGGCCGGAGCTCACCACTTACGCCTTGGAGATCTTGTCTTGCCCCGCAGCCAGCGTTCTGTCTGAACGTGTGTTCAGCGCTGCTGGTGGTGTGCTGACAGATAAGCACACGCAGCTCTCCACTGATAATGAAGACAGACTCAGGTTCATAAAGATGAACAAATCATGGATCCGAAATGACTTTTCTACCCCTGTGTCATCCTGGGGAGAGTAAAAGCTTGATGATTGGAATCACCTCACCAACCGTTTTAAGCTTTCAAATTTCTAATCATGTTTATCTGTATCTTGGCTGGAAAATTATTTGGGCTTTGTAGCAGTGTGCAGTAATGATTCTATTAGGCCATCTATAATAAGCTCCACCAGATTTAAAATTACTAATCATGTTTATCTGTATCTTGGCTGGAAAATTATTTGCCCTTTGTAGCAGTGTGCAGTAATGATTCTATTAGGCCATCTATACTAAGCTCCACCAGATTTAAAATTACTCATCATGTTTATCTGTATCTTGGCTGGAAAATAATTTGGGCTTTGTAGCAGTGTGCAGTACTGATTCTATTAGGCCACCTATTCTAAGCTCCACCAGATTTAAAATTAATAATAATTTTTAGCTGCATCTCGCCCAGAAAATAATTTTGGGGCTCCGAGATGCGCAAGACACATAAGTGTCTTCTTGCTGCACTACCTGCAACATAACCCTCAGATTGTCAGAATTCGTAGTCATCCTGACTACTGGGTTGCCACATTCTTAGATCCCCCACACTCTTTGATCAACCTTTTCATTTTAATAAAGACCAAAAAAATGGTCATTTTTGAAATTTTAAGCATTAGCAGGTTATTAGAAACTGAAATCAAACAGTTTTCAACTCAAAACTTTATTCTAGGTGATGTTACATTTGCACATAGGACCCCTTGTTCGAAAGGAGCTTCTGAACTCTCTCGTCCATTGAATTTGTCAGGTTTTGGATGGTTTCTGCTTCAATTGTTTTGCATGAGGGCAGAATACCCTCCCAGAGCTGTTGCTTAGATGTGAACTGCCTCCCGCCATCATAGACACTCCTTTTGATAATGCTCCAGAGGTTCTGAATGGGGTAGAGGTCAGGGGAGCATGGGGGTCACACCATAAGTTTGTCCCCTTTTATGCCCATATCAGCCAAAGATGCAGATGTGTTATGTGCATCATGAGACGGTGCATTATCATGCATGAAAATGATCTTGCTGTGGAATACACGGTTCTTCTTCTTGAACCATGGCAGGAAGTGCTGTTTGAGAAACTCCACATACATTATGGAGTTCATCTTTACCCCTTCAGGGATCCTAAAGGGGCTGACAATCTCTCTCCCCATGATTCCAGCCCAAAACATTAATCCACCTCCTCCTTGTTGGTGCTGTAGCCGTGTTTGCGTGGGGTGTCCATCAACCAGCCATCCTCCACTCCATCCATCTGGACCATCGAGCGTTGCACGGCACTCATCCGTGAACAAAACAGTTTTGAAATCAGTCTTCATGTAATGTTTGGCCCACTGGAGCCGTTTCTGCTTGTGTGCAGTGGATAGAGGAGGTCGACAGGATGGCTTACGCACAGCTGCAAACCTCTGAAGGACCCTGCATCTTGTTGTTCGGGGGACGTTGGAGGCACCAGCAGCTTCAAAAACTTGTCTGCTGCTATGACAAGGTTTTTTTGCCGCTGCTCTTTTAACCTGACGTAATTGCCTGTAGGAAAGAATCCTCAATTTGCCCTTATCAGCACGCACACGTGTGTACTGTGAATCAGCTACATACTTCTTGATTGCCAAGACACTTCATCCTGATCATCGCACAATGTTGATTGTAGTCATGCCTTGACCTAAACACTCCACAATTTGTTGCTTCTCAGCAGCCGACACATCCTTTTTCTTTCCCATTTTGGCAGAAAATGTAGGCTGCTTAATAATGTGGGACAGCCTTCTTAAGTAGTCTTGCCGTTCATTGGACACACCTGCCAAACTAATTAGCACAGGTGTCTGCAATTGCTTACAGTGATATAAAGAGCCCTGACACACATCACCATCAATGAGTTTAACTGACAAACAAACAAATTCTTCTCTTATCACTCCTAAACACTTTTTGCATAATAATTTGGAACACAGTGTACATGTGCTTTTCCACAAAACACCAGTGGTTCACGTAGTGAATCTTACAGTTCTAACTTGCCAACCGTGGTCTGTATGGAGTTGTTCAATAAAGGGCCCAAAATTAAGATAACATAGACGGGAGAGGTCTCTATGAATAGGAATTCCTAAGAATTTGATACCCTGTGAGGGCCAGGCAAAGGGAAAGTTGGACTGGATGGAATCCTGTATGGATTTGGGGAGGGAGACATCGAGGGCCTCAGACTTCGCTGTATTGATTTTAAAATTTGACCATGTAACAAAGTGATCTATTTCAGCCATAACAGCCTGCTGATGGATATATGCGATTTACATCATCAGCAAATGCAGAGCACTTGTACTCGGTGCCTCCCATCTCAATCCACCTAATATTGGGGTTATGGCGAATTGATGAGAGCAGGTGCTCCGTGACTAGGATGTATAAGAGAGGGGACAGAGGACATCCCTGCCTTGTCCCATTGGTGATTATGAAAGGTGATGAAAATGTTCTGACGCGCCCCCTGGGCCTTGGGACATCCGGAGCCGGACCCTTTTTGGTGGATGCTGGTGGTTGCAGTCTCCGTGGCGGCGACCCGTTCTGTGGCTCAGGGCGGTCAAAGCAGTGGCGGAACTATTTATGTGGTTTTGATGTTTAAATGTCTGACTATGCCACCCGTGGATTGCGGTCAGAGTGTACCGCCGCTGCAGGGGAGACCGCTGAGGCTGGTGTTGTGGGTGCAGCAGAGCGTAGCATAACTCCCCACGGGAGGAGTATAGCCTCAGGGCAGTGTATGCGGAGGATGGGGGTGATGGTGCAGGGCAGCAGCAGTAACGACACGGAGTCAGTGATGCAGTCCAGGGCCTTTACTCACAGTTTTTATTATCCAGACCACTTCTGCAGGTAACGGCTGCCCACGTCGTACTGTGCTCACCAGGTGAGGGGCTCTGACAACTCCCAGATAACTTTGGAGCGCTTCACAGTCTGGCCTTTCTTACCAACCCTTCTGTCCGGCTGCCTCGGGCCTCCTCTTGGTAAACTTGGCGCCAGTTTCCCTGACCCTATGTGGTGCCCTCCTAGCGGTTGTATCGAGGGGCTGCGCCACATAAAAGGTCACAGCCTACGGTTTCTAGCTGAGGGTCGTTTCCCGCCTCCACTAGTTTCGGGGACCGGTCTCCCCCTTTGGCCTGACCCCTCCACGCAGGTGGATTTGGGCTTGCGGTGGCGATTCGCCCGTCCACACCCCTGGGATCCCTTCGTTCCTCGTTCCTGGAGCCTTCCCCGCTCCTCTTCCTTCCTTCTCCCTCTTCCAGGCCTGGGCCTCTGTAACTAGGCCTGCCACTGGAGCAGAGCTCATGCAGAGCCACTGCTCTCTGTCACTTCTGCTAAGACTTCTCTGCACTAAACTAAGATGGTGCCCACCTTTTATACTCCCTTCTCAATACACCCAGGAACTGCTTCCTCCCTGCTCCTGCACTACAGGGTTCCCCTTCCTCAGTGTTCCCTCCCCCCACTCCAGCCAGGGACAGGGACTGTCGCACCCATCTCAGGGGCATATTGGTCGCCATGCCCCACGGCAATGTGGTGTAATGCATGCAGGTGTCGGGGTCCTGATCCACACTCCATCCTTACCTGAGAGTGAGATATCACACCTCTGGGTGAGGTGCAATACCTCTGCAGCAACCGAGCCCTCGGGGTGCTAAAGTTCCATTTATCTTCAGCCTAGGTGATGCATTGCGATACAGGGCCGTGATTTTGGCTATAAAAGGGTCCCCTAGACCCCTACCCCAAGCTTTTTAAGAGAATAATATATGGTGTGCCAGGAGACTCTATGGAATGCTTTCTCAGCATCCAACGAGAGTATCTAATTACAAATTTTTAACTGCATCTAGCCCAAGAAATACTTTGTGCCTAGTAGCAGTGTCTGCTAGTCAGCGGATTATCCCAGCTGTTAAGCAAGCTACACCACCTGTAGTTTGGACACTTAATTTTTTCAAAGGAAATGCTTCGGGACCACGGGATACTCAGTGAAGAGCATCAGGAGGCACCCCAAGGCATAGGGGCTGGGACTGGCGGTAGGACGCCTTGTGGTGGACAGCCGAGCTCGATCCTTATAAAAGCTTTTTAACTGCAGCAGCTTTAGTGGACGCTACTGGAGCTGGAATTACGCGGCTGCTGGCATGAGACTTGCCCTTCAATAGATCCTTGTAAAAGGATTTAAAGTGTATTCATTCAAATTAGAGAGACAATTTAAATTAAAAGCTTTCCAAGCAGCTGGCCCCAGCTGTACCCAACGATCTTCTAGCTGAAGGAGACTCTTCGCTTTTCCCAGAAGGCACCTGGAATATGCAAATTGTCCTCTTCAAGCTTCAATCCCTGGTTTGGCGATGCTTTCCAAGCAGCTGGCCCCGGCTGTACCCAACGATCTAGCTGAAGGAGACTCTTCGCTTTTCCCAGAAGGCACCTGGAATATGCAAATTGTCCTCTTCAAGCTTCAATCCCTGGTTTGGCGATGCTTTCCAAGCAGCTGGTCGCGGCTGTACCCAACGATCTTCTAGCTGAAGGAGACTCTTTGCTTTTCCCAGAAGGCACCTGGAATATGCAAATTGTCCTCTTCAAGCTTCAATCCCTGGTTTGGCAATGCTTTCCAAGCAGCTGGCCCCGGCTGTACCCAACGATCTTCTAGCTGAAGGAGACTCTTCGCTTTTCCCAGAAGGCACCTGGAATATGCAAATTGTCCTCTTCAAGCTTCAATCCCTGGTTTGGCGATGCTTTCCAAGCAGCTGGCCCCGGCTGTACCCAACGATCTTCTAGCTGAAGGAGACTCTTCGCTTTTCCCAGAAGTCACCTGGAATATGCAAATTGTCCTCTTCAAGCTTCAATCCCTGGTTTGGCGATGCTTTCCAAGCAGCTGGTCCCGGCTGTACCCAACGATCTTCTAGCTGAAGGAGACTCTTCGCTTTTCCCAGAAGGCACCTGGAATATGCAAATTGTCCCCTTCAAGCTTCAATCCCTGGTTTGGCGATGCTTTCCAAGCAGCTGGCCCCGGCTGTACCCAACGATCTTCTAGCTGAAGGAGACTCTTCGCTTTTCCCAGAAGTCACCTGGAATATGCAAATTGTCCTCTTCAAGCTTCAATCCCTGGTTTGGCGATGCTTTCCAAGCAGCTGGTCCCGGCTGTACCCAACGATCTTCTAGCTGAAGGAGACTCTTCGCTTTTCCCAGAAGGCACCTGGAATATGCAAATTGTCCCCTTCAAGCTTCAATCCCTGGTTTGGCGATGCTTTCCAAGCAGCTGGTCCTGGCTGTACCCAATGATCTAGTTGAAGGAGACTCTTCGTTTTTCCCAGAAGGCACCTGGAATATGCAAATTGTCCTCTTTAAGCTTCAATCCCTGGTTTGGCGATGCTTTCCAAGCAGCTGATCCCGGCTGTACCCGGCTGTACCCAACGATCTTCTAGCTGAAGGAGACTCTTCGCTTTTCCCAGAAGGCACCTGGAATATGCAAATTGTCCTCTTCAAGCTTCAATCCCTGGTTTCATTAGAACGCTTGGATTACGCATCTACATAAACAGTGATGCGTAATCCATGCGGTCTAATGCAAGTCAATGGCGGCGAAGACGCAGCACTTCCACAAAATAATTGGTAGTGCTGCATTTTTTTCCGCAATGATAATCCGCAGCAGATTATCATTGGGTAACATTGCTGCCCTTCTACCAAGCGTTTTTAATGCATTTTTAATGCTTTTCCGCAGCTGCAAAAACACTGTGGAAACGCATTAAAAACGCATCGTGGGCACATAGCCTAACACAGCAGCCTGATCTGTGTCTCTCACCGCTGAACATACAGCCAGTCATGGTCGTGTGTGACAATGGGCGGAACTTGGTGATGGAGAAATGACAGCTGGAGTAGATACGGTTTCCCTCTATGCCAGTCCTTTCACCAAGATAAAGAATATGGCTGTGGTGAAATACAAGTCTCACTGAGAAGCTGTTTCTGATTGAAAAACACTGTGCCCACCAGAGGATTTGATTCCGAGGGCTCACCTTTCTCCCCCGCTCAAAAGCCCCATAGCAGCTGCAAAGTTAGCACTATCATGAACTCTCCTGATGTAGAAGCCAGGGCACACCAGAGGATTCTCTGGTGGGATCGTCCAACCCTGCCGAGAAGAAGTCCTGGCTAACAAAAGTGTGTGGGAAGGTTCCTGGACACTCTATGGCTGCTTTTTAACTGAGGTGGAAACCCACACAAAAACATGGAGAACTTACAAAATCCTTTCAGATGTTATCCTTGCTGGGATTTGAACCCAGGATCCCAGCATTGCAAGGCTTCAGTACTAACCACTGATCCAATGTGCTGCCGTTCACCCTCTAATATCTAACAGGCTGGAGAAACTTGCACCTACTGCCCCTCTATCTTCAGCTCCTTTGTGAGAAACTAATGTATTTGGGCAGTCACTCAGTCTACCAAATAAAATTCCTGAGAACGAAATTTGGGATGGCTTCACTACTGGTACTGGGGGCAGTGCTAATACCATGGCGTCGTACCATAGTTTACTGGAAATATTCCAGGCTGGTAGGAGGCAAGCAAATTCACACAGAAAAGTACCAGCAGTAATGTTCAGGGACCCGCGCTTGTAGAAGGCGGAGACAACACCGGGAGGAATAGTGGAGGCTGGGGACCGAGTATGGACATGAGGCATGAGGTTGTGAAAAGCTTCCGCCTCCACGAGCCTAAAAGGCCACATTTCAAGTGAAAGCAGCTTTAAGGGACATCCTGGGAGAAATGACAGCTGGGTAGATATGGTTTCCCAAGTCCTTTCACCAAGCTAAAGAATATGGCTGTGGTGAAATACAACTCAGCAAAAAAAGCTGTTGACTGGCTCCGTACCATCCCTGGCCACATTCACCTGTCCACGTGTTTGTGGTTAGGCGGATCTTCCCTGTAAGTGCACTGGGGAGGGCACGGGTAATGTTGTGGGACCCTTGCTTATGGCTGTGATGAAATACAACTCAGCAAAAAAAGCTGTAGTCTGGCTCTGTACCGTCCCTGGCCACATTCACTTGACCATGTGTTTGTGGTTAGGCGGTCCTTCCCAGTAAGTGTACTGGGGAGGGCACGGGTAATGTTGTGGAACACGTGCTTGTCGAAGGCGGAGACGATACCGGGAAAAATAGTGGCGGCTGAGGACCGAGTATGAATACACGGCCGCCGCCTCCGGCATGAGGTTATGAACAACTTCCACCTCCACGAGCCTAAAAGGCCACATTTCAAGTGAAAGCAGCTTTAGAAGACTTCCTGGGAGAAATGACAGCTGGGTAGATATTGTTTCCCAAGTCCTTTCACCAAGCTAAAGAATATGGCTGTGGTGAAATACAACTCAGCAAAAAAAGCTGTGGACTGGCTCCGCACCGTCCCTGGCCACATTCACCTGTCCACGTGTTTGTGATTAGGTGGTCCTTCCCTGTAAGTGCACTGGGGAGGGCACAGGTAATGTTGTGTGACCCGTGCTTGTGGAAGGCGGAGACAATACCGGGAGAAATAGTGGCGGCTGGGGACCGAGTATGGATACCCGGTCGCCGCCGTCGCCATAAGATTGTGGACAACTTCCGCCTCCACGAGCCTAAAAGGCTACATTTCAAATGCAAGCAGCTGTCAAAAATTTGGCAGTATAGTATTGCTGCCTGTGGGTGGGTAGGTGTCTGGCTGCATACTTGTGCTTGTATTCCAAGGAATGGGGTAGGGACAACTGAATGCTGCACTGGGATGTGGATGTGGATGGTGATTGTTGCAAGTCTGCAACGACAGGTGCATGACGGGAGGCATCTTCGCATAAGCCAAGGATCACTTATGATGGGCACACTTTTAGGCAGTGACCTGGGAGTCAGAGATGCTTCCAGAGGTCTTCACCATGCTATTCCCATATCTTTTCAGCACTGTATGCATGTATCTGATGATGTGTCACACACCACATGGCCAGATAAGGTTGTAAAATGTTAAAATGACATTTCCCAGTGAATGCATTTGTCTTGGTTGAAAGCAATGCAAAAGTGCAAAAACTCATCAAAAACGCTACATGTTAACATAGCCCAAGGTGTGGAGGAGTATTTTTGGTTTTAGTTATTTATTTTGCCTTATATACAAGTCATTACCCTGGAAAGGATGTTCCTTAACATATTTCCCAGGAAAATCCATTTTGGTTTCGTTTTTGTATGTTTTATTGTGAGTCTGTAAAAGTGGCATAATACTCTAACAACATTGTTGACAGCAGTGACCTGGGAGTCAGAAATGCTTCCAGGGGTCTTCCCCATGCTGTTCCCATGACATTTGATCACTGTTCCCATCGATTTGGGCAATTTTTAGGCCCTCTGCTGACCGCCGGAGGGAGCTGCCTGAAAAATGCTCGAGTTTCCCATAGACTTAAATTGGGCTCATTACTCGGGTCGAGCACCCGAGTATTCCAATTTGCTCAACCCGAGCATCAAGCACCCAAGCATTTTAGTGCTCGCCCATCACTACTTAGGACATAGCAAAGGCAGGATAATATAGTGACTGTAGTTAGATACATGATGTTAGGGTAAGACAGAGTGTGATAAGCATTTGTAAGTGTAATACTGTAATACTGTAATACTTAGTGTATAGTAATGAAGCAACAGGCTGCAGGGACAGATACAGTTATTGTTCAGTAGTAGCCCACAGTGGGAGGGCAGACTGCTTTCTGTTTGAAAGGAGTTTGTTCATGAGTGAGATAAGATCAAGTTCAAGGGCAGATAGGCCTGATACCAAGAGCCAGTACATATTGTTCTAGGCAGTATGAGGCCTTACATGAATTTCATGATGATATTCCTGCAATATCCTGAGCTCAAGGCTTTATTCAGATGCTATAGCGAGTACTTCTACCCTTTCTATACAAAAGAAACATGGACATGAAACCGTGTGTGTGAAAGGTAACGGATCTCGGGTGAACAGCAAAACTGGACTGGGAATCTTTGGGGCTGACAGTATCAGTGAATGTAGGGGTAGTCCAGGAAGAATGGATTAGAAATGTTGGATTTGTATTGTACTAAGGAAACAAGAAATGGAGAAGGTTGTGCCCAATACTGCATGTTACAATCTGGTGAACTTGAAATATCGAGTAAACAACTGTATGTTAAAACGAACTGGGTGTCCCCTGATCTATGTGCAGTGGCTCATGTAACCAAAGATGTGGAGAAGATTGAGGCCTGCCGCCTGCAAGTGAGTGTGATGCACGCCACACATGACAACACGTTTTACAAGTGGCGTTATCATCAGGATGAAAGGAATCATGCATCAAGAACATTTTACAGATGCAGGAAAGTTTCCTGTGAAAATAAAGATGGTGACTGCAGCTGGGCCCAAGTTGACAGACGGGTGGCGATTGGCGAATGAGGTAGAGGATATATTACTTTTTCTTTGGGATTGTGATGGTTCACTGAATAATTTCATGGGCATACTTAAAAATTTTGACTTGTGTACTGTCAAATACATCTGAGACATCATTGGTCGACAATTGCAAAGGGAGCTATCAACAGTGGATCTTGATGATTTGTGGCCCAAGTGCATTCAGTGTGGCAGAACATTCTTCAGAACATTAATAGCATGCCACAGCATGTTAGTGACTATATTTTTGCACTCAGCGTTCATACACTCTTACATCCACTTTTATGTCATTTGCATATCATTCATATATTAATCGCTACTGTAATATTCATAATTCCACAACTTTTCCTTCTTGGTGTTGCAATTTCAATGTTGAGGAGTCTATATAGAACCTATATGCCTTGTGTTTACATATATCACACACATATGTTTGGTATAGCAATTATTTTGCATTAGACAATATGTTTAAATAGGTTTTTTTTCACATGCGGCTTGTTTTCTTCTTGTCAACTAGTAACAGTGTGGCCATATGCCTCTGCATTTCTACAGTGTGTGATGAGATTTTCTTTGACTGTTACATGCATTCTAAAGGACAAGAGGATTTTGGGAGAGAAAAAGCTGTGCTTTAAGAGAGTACATGTCAGTAAACCTTCAGTCAACTGGAGCTGATAAGTTCTGACAAGTGTTGTAGCCTCTCATCGTAATGGATGTTTCTGCTTTAGCAGATGAGAGGCGAAAAAGATATAATTCCCCAAAGAATAAAACTACATGAACTATTATTTAATTACTTTCTAATAAAAGATGCTGATATAACATCTGATTATTTTAACTTCTTCCAGTTAATATAAGATAAAGATATTGAGCTGCAATCTAGCATGAGCTACCGTTACTCCTTTTTTAGAACATTTTTTTCTTTTTATATGGTGAGTTACAGACAACAGTAATACTCACAAAACTGCATATATTTTATCACATTTGCTGTATTTTAATAGTTAGTGCTATTTGTTTCTTCATTTTCTTTCACAATCCAAAATGTGAACTAGAAACAAGATATTTTAAAATGTATCTTCAATAACTTTTTTCTTATCAGCTCTTTTTCTGGAATCTATATGTACTTTTTATTTCAGCCTTGTATGCAAGGCATATTTCACTATCATAGGGCAATATCTGCACACTAGATGTGAGGTATGGTCCCTATATGTGCTATTTATATGGACATTATATTATTATTATAATTTATTTATATAGCGCCATTGATTCCATGGTGCTGTACATGAGGAGGGGTTACATACAAAATACAGATATCACTTACAGTAAATAAATTAACAATGATAGACTGGTACAGAGGGAAGAAGACCCTGCCTTGCAGGCTTACATTCTACAGGAACAGGGAAGGAGACAGTAGGTTGGGGGGGTTGCAGTAGCTCCGGTGTTGTTGACGTGGCAGCAAGCAAGTTCATGGCAGGCTGTAAGCTTGTTTGAAGAGATGGGTTTTCAGGTTTCGTCTGAAGGATCCAAGTGTGGCGGATAATCGGACGTGTTGAGGCACAGAATTCCATAGGATCGGGGATATTCAGGAGAAATCTTGGAGGCGATTGGACGAGGAACAAATAAGTGTGGAGGAGAGAAGGACGTCTTGGGAGGACCGGAGATTACGTAAGGGAACGTATCGGGAGATTAGTTCAGAGACGTGTGGAGGAGAAAGGTTATGGATGGCTTTGTAGGTCAGTGTTAGTAGTTTGAACTTGATACGCTGGGCAATTGGGAGCCAGTGAAGGGATTTGCAAAGGGGGTTAGCAGTAGAGATGAGCGTTGTTCTACTCGAACTGTTCGCCAATCTCAAATTCGAGCTGTTTTGGGCGGTGTTCGAGCCGGTCGGCGAACACGAACAATTTGAGAAAAATTCGGCTGTTCGAGGTTATGTTCGATAACTGTTCGTGCACCAAAATCATAACTGGATTTTTTCTCAGTAATGATGAAAATTAATGTTAATACGCAGTTTGAGTGTACAGCGGGGTGGGGGGAGGGGCAGGGGATGGATCTCTGCAGGAACAATGAAGATCTCCATTTTTTTTTCTCTTTCCCGCATTTGCAGTGGGGAGGTGCAATCTGTCAGCCTATCAGCAGCGCACACACGGAGCGAAGTGCTTTTTTTCACACAAGCAAGGGCATGTGTGATTGGCAGTGTATGTCACATGTCCTTGCCCTATAAGACCAAGCCATTTTCCCCGTCGCCACCATTTTCTCACTGCTGCAGCTGCGTGTTAGACGGCACCGCTGTTGCTGTGTGCGCTATACCTTGTTAATTTCAAGCCAATTTTCGCACAAATATACAGATAGCTTGGGAGTAGGGAATAGTTGTGATTGCAGTCCTTTTAAGGACTAGGTTACAGCATTTCCTACGACTTTTATCAAGCAGGTCTGTGCTCTTAAATAGATAGATTGTGGGAGTAAAGACTAATTGTAATTGGAGTCCTTTTCAGGACTGGGTTACATCAGTTCCTATCAGTTTTTGCCAGGCAGGTCTGTGCCAGTGCTGTGCAAGTTTTTTTCACAGCATTTGGCTGAATCTAGCAAAGCTAATCCTTTTTGGCCTATTGCAGAGTGTGTTAGTCAGTGGAGTAGCCTATCTGTGTTGCAAGATATACCACCTGTGTATAGAATACCAATTTTTTTACTGCACCTAGTGAAGTAAAATCTTTTGGGCATAGCATCATTCTATTAGTCCATCTATACTGACCTCCATCAGGTTGCAAATTAAAAATAATTTTTTTCTGCATCTAGCTCTGAAAAAATATTTG
This sequence comes from Phyllobates terribilis, assembly GCF_046119375.1. Taxonomy (NCBI): domain Eukaryota; kingdom Metazoa; phylum Chordata; class Amphibia; order Anura; family Dendrobatidae; genus Phyllobates; species Phyllobates terribilis. The sequence continues at coordinate 181,854,493 of NW_027362761.1, read as the reverse complement.
GGCTTCTAGCAGTGTGTGGGACTTGGTCTATTAGTCCATCTATACTGACCTCCATCAGGTTGCAAATTAAAAATATTTTTTTTCTTCATTTATCTCTGAAAAAATATTTGGGCTTCTAGCAGCGTGTGGGACTTGTTCTATTAGTCCATCTATACTGACCTCCATCAGGTTGCAAATTAAAAATAATTTTTTTCTGCATCTAGCTCTGAAAAAATATTTGGGCTTCTAGCAGTGTGTGGGACTTGGTCTATTAGTCCATCTATACTGACCTCCATCAGGTTGCAAATTAAAAATAATTTTTTTCTGCATCTAGCTCTGAAAAAATATTTGGGCTTCTAGCAGTGTGTGGGACTTGGTCTATTAGTCCATCTATACTGACCTCCTTCAGGTTGCAAATTGAATAAAAAAATTTTCTGCATCTAGCTCTGAAAAAATATTTGGGCTTCTAGCGGTGTGTGGGACTTGGTCCATCAGGTTGCAAATTAAAAATAATTTTTTTCTGCATCTAACCCAGCCAATAGTTTTGGCCTAATACCACAGTTTGGCCACTCAGCTCTGCTCGGTTACCATCCATTGTTTTTTTGTGCAAACAACTCCAGAGTTGTGAATTAGTTAACCACCAAAATGAGTGGAAAAAGGCCTGCTGCTGGTGGAAAGGGGAATAGGCGTGTTGGGAATAAAGGTTGTGTCCGTGGGGTAGGTGCAGAAGAAAGACCATCTTCCAGCCAAACTAAAATGTCTACTTCTTTTAGCGGACAATGTGATAAGATCCCTTTCTTACGGCCACGCCAATCGCTACAAATTCCAGATGAGGCACAAAAACAGCAGGTGCTTCAACGGATATCAAGTGCTCCTTTAAGTGGGCTCTCCTCCACATCAACTTCAACATCACAAATACTCCAGTCCTCAAAGGTGTCACCCAAATCGCACTTGCTTCCTCACAGCTCCCAAATCTCCAGCTGCCCGTCTGAGTATGAGGTAGAACAGATGGTTGAGTCTGCAGAGCTGTTTACTCATACTATAGCCTGGGAATCAGAGGTCGACTCCAGCGCTTCTGTGAATCCAGACGAGGAAATGATCTGCACTGATGCCCAGAATCTTTATGAGTCGGATCCAGGACTAGACGCAGAAGGTTCTGACCATAATGTAGACCCTCATTCCCAAACTGTAACTCCTGTTGGTGGAGACAATGAGGAAGACGATGATAAGACTCAAATACCTGATTGGAGCGACAACTTTAGTTTTTTGTCAGGGCAGGAACAGGTTGGCTCTGAGGACGACGGGTGTGATAACGCACAGGGTGATGATGATGAGGTCGGAGATCCCACTTACTGTCAACCCACAGTCAGCCAAGAGATGAGGTCAGCAGAGGAGGTGGAGGAAGATGCTAGTGACGACGAGGTCAGGTTGCGCCTTCCTGGACAGAGACGTAGTACTGGAAGCACGTCAACAACTGCATCCTCAAACACAACTCTGCCTCTCACCACAAGTCGTGGTGGCTCTTCAGGTCGCATGGGTGCTAAGCCTTGCATAGCCTGGGCATTTTTTCAAGTCGATAAAGATGACCCAACTCGTGTTATCTGTAACATTTGTCAGCAAAAGCTAAGTAGAGGCCAAAAAATACATAGTTTGAGTACTTCATGCATGAACCGGCACATGGACATGAAGCATAAGTTGCAGTGGGAAGCTCAGTGTGCTACAATGCGGCCTAGCCGGCCGGGCCAACCACCGTCTGCCATATCTTGTGCATCCGCGGCCTCTTCATCCTCTGTGACTGGGGGGACAGCAGTCACACCTGTTTTGGGGCGCAGACCTGCCACCTCTTTACCCGCAACAGCCAGCGTGATTGGCAGGTCATCATTTTCTTTGGAGGTGGTAACACCAGCTGGTCTTGAGCGCTGTCCGACATCGATAGCACCACCTTTGGATCAAGGCAACCTAACATGTCCGCCTGCATCTTCCTCACAGACCGGCAGTTTGCCGGGGACACCCTTATCAACCCCGTCTAAGCACAATAGCCAGCCCTCGGTCCCTCAGATGTGGACAAGTAAAAGACCATTTCCTCCTAGCCATGAGAAAGCTAAGAGGTTGAATTTCACCATCTGCAAGCTCTTGGCTACAGAAATGCTGACTTTCCGCCTGGTGGACACAGAGGATTTTCGAGACCTTATGTCCATCGCAGTGCCCCAGTACCAGATGCCCAGTCGGCACTACTTCTCAAAGAAAGGTGTGCCTGCGCTCCACCAGCATGTCGCACACAACATCACCGCTTCTTTGAGAAACTCTGTGTGTGACAGGGTGCATTTCACCAGAGACACTTGGACGAGTAGGCATGGACAGGGGCGTTACATGTCGCTGACTGGGCACTGGGTAACTATGGTGACAGCAGGACAAGGGGCTGCTGTCCAAGTCTTGCCGTCCCCACGAGTTGTGCGTCAATCCTCTTTATGTCAAAGTTCCTCCACTGCTTCTGCCTCCTCAACCTCCTCTCGGTCTTCCACCTGCACCCAAAGCCTGTCTGGTCATGCCACAAGCTTTCTAACTGCGCAGAAGGGATCCTGCACACCTCCTTACTATGCTGGCAGTAGGGCTCAACGTCATCAGGCGGTTTTTACATTGAAATGTCTGGGAAATGTGAGTCACACAGCTGAGGAGTTGTGGTCAGCTCTGGAGAACCAATTTCATGAATGGTTGTCTCCACTGGACCTGAAACCAGGGAAGGCCGTGTGCGACAATGCTGCAAACCTGGGTGCGGCCCTTCGCCGGGGCAATGTCACACACGTGCCTTGTATGGCTCACGTGTTGAACCTGGTTGTCCAGCAATTTTTAGCCCACTATCCCAGACTAGATGGCCTTCTGCAGAGGGCACGGTCGCTGTGTGCTCACTTCCGCCGTTCGCATCCCGCAGCTCAGCGACTTACATCTCTACAGAAGTCGTTGGGCCTGCCACTTCACCGGCTAAAATGCGATGTGCCTACCCGGTGGAATTCAACTCTGCACATGTTGCAGCGACTGTGGCAGCACCGACAAGCCCTGGTGCAATACGTTCTGACGTATAGCCTGGGCCAACGAGATTCAGAGGTGGGGCAAATCACGCTGGAGGAGTGGTCTCAGATCAGGGACCTATGCACCCTTCTGCACAGTTTTGAAATGGCGACGAAGATGTTTAGTGCTGACGATGCCATTATCAGCATGACTATTCCGGTGATTTACATGCTGGAGCACATGTTAAACAGAATTCGGAGTCAGGTGGTGGCACAAGAGGAGGTGGAGGAAGTAGAGGAGGAGGAGTTGTATGCGGAAGGGCTAACATCTGCAAGGTCCAGACGGTCGGCAGCACCAAGGCGGCAGGCATGTGAGGGTGGGGGAGATGATTTTACTAGGGCGCTTGGTAGCAGCCAAACTAGTGAGGAAGGTGCAGGAGCCCAGGAAGAAGTGGAGGACGAACTGATGGAAGACTCATCAGATGAGGGAGACCTTGATCACATTTCTGTTGTGCGAGGTTGGGGGGAGAGGACAGAGGAAGGAAGCATGATTGTTACCTCGCCACCAACACAACAGGGACTTGGTGCTCCTGGATGCGCAACACACATGAGTGCCTTCTTGCTGCACTACCTGCAACATGACCCTCGAATTGTGAGAATTAGAAATAATCCTGACTACTGGGTTGCCACACTGTTAGATCCCTGGTACAAAAGTAAATTTGCAGAAATTATTCCTGCCATAGAAAGGGATGCACGCATGCAGGAGTATCAGCAGAGACTGTTGCAGAATCTTACATGTGCTTTTCCACAAAATACCAGTGGTGCACGTATTGAATCTCAGAGTTCCAACTTGCCAACCGTGGGACCGTCAAGTGTTCAGCACTCAAACCGTAACAGAACCACAGTATCTGCTGGTAACATCAATTTTGCGGAATCATTTCACCACTTTTTTAGCCCATCCTTTGCAAGGCCACAGGAGACAAGAAGTCTGACACATAGTCAACGCCTAGAGACGATGGTACAGGAGTATCTCCAAGTAAACATTGAAGCCACGACTGTGTCACTGGACCCTTGCTCTTTTTGGGCTTCCAATCTGGATAAATGGCCGGAGCTAGCCACTTACGCCTTGGAGATCTTGTCATGCCCCGCAGCCAGCGTTCTGTCTGAACGTGTGTTCAGCGCTGCTGGTGGTGTGCTGACAGATAAGCGCACGCGGCTCTCCACTGATAATGTAGACAGACTCACGTTCATAAAGATGAACAAATCATGGATCCGAAACGACTTTTCTACCCCTGTGTCATCCTGGGGAGAGTAAAAGCTTGATGATTGGTTAAAATCACCCTACCAACCGTTTTAAGCTTTCAAATTACTAATCATGTTTCTGTATCTTGACTGGAAAATAATTTGGGCTTTGTAGCAGTGTGCAGCACTGATCCTATTAGGCCATCTATAATAAGCTTCACCAGATTTAAAATTAAAAATAATTTTTAGCTGCATCTAGCCCGGAAAATAATTTTGGGGCTCCGAGATGCGCAAGACACATAAGTGCCTTCTTGCTGCACTACCTGCAGCATGACCCTCATATTGTCAGAATTCGAAGTAATCATGACTACTGGGTTGCCACACTCTTAGATCCCCCAAACTTTTCGATCAACCTTTTCATTTTAATAAAGACCAAAAAAATGGTCATTTTTGAAATTATAAGCATTAGCAGGTTGTTAGAAACTGAAATCAAACAGTTTTCAACTCAAAACTTTATTCTAGGTGATGTTACATTTTCACATAGGACCCCTTGTTCGAAAGGAGCTTCTGAACTCTCTCGTCCATTGAATTTGTCAGGTTTTGGATGGTTTCTGCTTCAATTGTTTTGCATGAGGACAGAATACCCTCCCAGAGCTGTTGCTTAGATGTGAACTGCCTCCCGCCATCATAGACACTCCTTTTAATGATGCTCCAAAGGTTCTGAATGGGGTAGAGGTCAGGGGAGCATGGGGGTCACACCATAAGTTTGTCCCCTTTTATGCCCATATCAGCCAGAGATGCAGATGTTTTATGTGCAGCATGAGATGGTGCATTATCATGCAGAAAAATGATCTTGCTGTGAAATACACGGTTCTTCTTCTTGAACCATGGCAGGAAGTGCTGTTTGAGAAAATCCACATACATTATGGAGTTCATCTTTAGCGCCTTCAGGGATCCTAAAGGGGCAGACAATCTCTCTCCCCATGATTCCAGCCAAAAACATTACTCCACCTCCTCCTTGTTGGCGCTGTAGCCGTGTTTGCGTGGGGTGTCCATCAACCAGCCATCCTCCACTCCATTCATCTGGACCATCGAGCGCTGCACGGCACTCATCCGTGAACAAAACAGTTTTGAAATCAGTCTTCATGTAATGTTTGGCCCACTGGAGCCGTTTCTGCTTGTGTGAAGTGGATAGAGGAGGTCGACAGGATGGCGTATGCACAGCTGCAAACCTCTGAAGGACCCTGCATCTTGTTGTTCGGGGGACGTTGGAGGCACAAGCAGCTTCAAAAACTTGTCTGCTGCTATGACAAGGCTTTTTTGCCGCTGCTCTTTCAACCTGACGTAATTGCCTGTAGGAAAGAGTCCTCAATTTGCCCTTATCAGCACGCACACGTGTGTACTGTGAATCAGCTACATACTTCTTGATTGCCAAGACACTTCATCCTGATCATCGCACAATGTTGATTGTAGTCATGCCTTGACCTAAACACTCCACAATTTGTTGCTTCTCAGCAGCCGACACATCCTTTTTCTTTCCCATTTTGGCAGAAAATGTAGGCTGCTTAATAATGTGAGACAGCCTTCTTAAGTAGTCTTGCCTTTCATTGGACACACCTGCCAAACTAATTAGCACAGGTGTCTGCAATTGCTTACAGTGATATAAAGAGCCCTGACACACATCACCATCAATGAGTTTAACTGACAAACAAACAAATTCTTCCCTTATCACTCCTAAACACTTTTTGCATAATAATTTGGAACGCGGTGTACATGTGCTTTTCCACAAAACACCAGTGGTTCACGTAGTGAATCTTACAGTTCTAACTTGCCAACCGTGGTCTGTATGGAGTTGTTCAATAAAGGGCCCAAAATTAAGATAACATAGATGGGAGAGGTCTCTATGAATAGGAATTACTAAGTATTTGATACCCTGTGAGGGCCAGGCAAAGGGAAAGTTGGACTGGATGGAATCCTATATGGATTTAGGGAGGGAGACATCGAGGGCCTCAGACTTCGCTGCATTGATTTTAAAATTTTACCATGTAACAAAGTGATCTATTTCAGCCATAGCAGCAGGGATGGATATATGTGATTGAGTGATATATACTAGGACATCATCAGCAAATAGAGAGCACTTGTACTCGGTGCCTCCCACCTCAATCCACCTAATATTGGGGTTATGGCGAATTGATGAGAGCAGGTGCTCAGTCACTAGGATGTATAAGAGAGGGGACAGAGGACATCCCTGCCTTGTCCCATTGGTGATTGTGAAAGGTGATGAAAATGTTCTGACGCACCCCCTGGGCCTTGGGACACCCGGAGCCGGACCCTTTTTGGTGGATGCTGGTGGTTGTAGTCTTCGTGGCGGCGATCCGGTTCCGTGGCTCAGGGCGGTCAAACCAGTGGCGGAACTATTTATGTGGTTTTGATGTTTAAATGTCCGACTACGCCACCCGTGGATTGCGGTCAGAGTGAACCGCCGCTACAGGGCAGACCGCTAAGGCTGGTGTTGTGGGTGCAGCAGAGCGTAGCATAACTCCCCACAGGAGGAGTATAGCCTCAGGGCAGTGTATGCGGAGGATGGGGGTGATGGTGCAGGGCAGCAGCAGTAACGACACGGAGTCAGTGATGCAGTTCAGGGCCTTTACTCACAGTTCTTATTATCCAGACCACGTCTGCAGGTAACGGCTGCACACGTCGTACTGTGCTCACCAGGTGAGGGGCTCAGACAACTCCCAGATAACTTTGGAGCGCTTCACAGGACCCCCTTTGTGTGTCCTTTGTCTGGCCTTTCTTACCAACACTTCTGTCCGGCTGCCTCGGGCCTCCTCTTGGTAAACTTGGCGCCAGTTTCCCTGACCCTATGTGGTGCCTTCCTAGCGGGAGGAGCAAGGGGCTGCGCCACATAAAATGTCAGAGCCTCCGGTTTCTAGCTGAGGGTCATTTCCTGCCTCCACTAGTTCGGGGACCGGTCTCCCCCTTTGGCCTGACCCCTCCACGCAGGTGGATTCGGGCGTGCGGTGGCGACTCGCCCGTCCGCATTTCTGGGATCCCTTCTTTCCTCGTTCCTGGAGCCTTCTCCGCTCCTCTTCCTTCCTTCTCCCTCTTGCAGGCCTGGGCCTCTGTTACTAGGCCCGCCTCCGGAGCAGAGCTCATGCAGAGCCCCTGCTCCCTGCCACTTCTGCTCAGACTTCTCTGCACTGAACTAAGATGGTGCCCACCTTTTATACTCCGTTCTCAATGCACCCAGGAACTGCTTCCTCCCTGCTCCTGCACTGCAGGGTTCCCCTTCCTCAGTGTTCCCTCCCCCCACTCCAGCCAGGGACAGGGACTGTCGTGCCCATCTCAGGGGCATATTGGTCGCCCTGCCCCACGGCAATGTGGTGTAATGCATGCAGGTGTCGGGTCCTGATCCACACTCCATCCTTATCTGAGAGTGAGATATCACACCTCTGGGTGAGGTGCAATACGTCTGTAGCAACCGAGCCCTCGGTGCTACAGTTCCATTTATCTTCAGCCTAGGTGACGTATTGTGATACAGGGCCGTGATTTTGGCTATAAAAGGGTCCCCTAGACCCCTACCCCAAGCTTTTTAAGAGAATCATATATGGCGTGCCAGGAGACTCTATGGAATGCTTTCTCAGCATCCAACGAGAGTATCTACTTACAAATTTTTAACTGCATCTAGCCCAGGAAATACTTTGTGCCTAGTAGCAGTGTCTGCTAGTCAGCGGATTATCCCGGCTGTTAAGCAAGCTACACCACCTGTAGTTTGGACACTTAATTTTTTCAAAGGAAATGCTTCGGGACCACGGGATACTCAGTGAAGAGCATCAGGAGGCACCCCAAGGCATAGGGGCTGGGACTGGCACTAGGATGCCTTGCGGTGGACAGCCGAGCTCGATCCTTATAAAAGCTTTTTAACTGCAGCAGCTTTAGTGGACGCTACTGGAGCTGGAATTACACGGCTGCTGGCATGAGACTTGCCCTCCAATAGATCCTTGTAAATGGATTTAAAGTGTATTCATTCAAATTAGAGGGACAATTTAAATTAAAAAGCTTAGAGCTGCCTCCACCACAGGGGGGCTCTCTCGACCCACCAGCGGACAGGCACCAGTATTGGGAGAGGGGGGCTGGCCGTCAGGGTTCACCGCGGCTCTGGCACAAACCCGGCGACACGGAGGTGGCACGGGCAGGAGCGGACTGGCCGTCTCGGCTTCTCACTTTTTGGATTTTAGAAGGGCATGACATGCCTATATCTGTGTCTCCCCCTCCTTTTACTCCTCCACCTCTTTTCTTTTCGCATGACTATATGTACTTGTCACTTTTCCATGTGTTAGTTGTGTCTTCTGAGCAGTTTGTCAGCTTTTGGACACCTTTGAAGGTGTTTTCTATGTGTTTCTATGTGTTTTTGTTTGCCTGCCATTGGTTTTAACGGTGTTCGAAGGTGTTCGACGAACAGTTCGACGAACAGTTAGGCGAACACAAGGGTGTTCGACGAACCGAACCGAACTCGAACACTACGGGGGTGGCTCAACACTAGTTAGCAGAGGAGTAGCGAGGCGAGAGATGGACCAGTCGCACAGCAGAGTTAAGGATGGACTGGAGGGGTGCGAGCGTGTTAACAGGTAGGCCACAGAGGAGGATGTTGCAGTAGTCGAGGTGGGAGATGATGAGGGCATGCACAAGCAGTTTAGTAGATTGACGGTTGAGGAAAGGACAGATTCTAGAAATATTTTTGAACTGAGGTGACAGGAGGTGGCGAGAACTTGGATGTGGGGTTTGAAGGACAGGGCAGAGTCAAGGGTTACTCCAAGGCAGCAGATTGCTGGTACAGAGGAAAGTGTGATGTCATTTATTGTGATAGAAAGATCAGGTGGGGAAGAGATGCGAGATGGGGGAAAGATGATGAGTTCAGTTTTGTTCACTTTGAGCTTGAGGAAGAGGGAGGTGAAGAAGGAGGCTATGTCTGCTAGACATGCTGGGATTCTGGACAGCAGAGAGGTGACGTTTGGGCCAGAGAGGTAGATCTGGGTGTCATCAGCATACAGATGGTACTGGAAGCCATGGTATTTTATGAAATGTCCCAGGTCAAGGGTATAGATTGAGAAGAGTAGGGGTCCGAGGACAAAGCCTTGAGGGTCTCCAACAGAGAGGGGGCGGGGTGAGGAGGTAGTGTGGGAGTGGGAGACACTAAATGGGCGGTTTGAAAGGTATGAGGAGATCCAAGATAGGGAAAGGTCTTTGATGCCGATGGAAGAGAGGATCTGCAGTAGGAGGCAGTGGTCAACTGTATCGAAAGCAGAGGACAGGTCAAGAAGAAGGAGTACAGAGAACTGTCTGTTAGCTTTGGCTGTAAGTAAGTCATTGTTGATTTTGGTAAGGGCAGTTTTGGTGGAATGGTGGGGGTGGAAACCGGATTGTCGGTTGTTGAAGAGAAAGTTAGATGAGAAATGGGAGGAAAGTTCAGCGTGAATGTGTTGCGTAGTTTGGAGGCAAATGGGAGCAGCGATATGGGGCGGTAGCTGGACAAGGCGGTTGGGTCGAGGGATGGCTTTTTGAGTATGGGCGTCATTGTGGCATGTTTGAAGGCAGTGGGGAAGGTACCAGTAGTTAGTGATAGGTTGAAGAGATGGGTTAGGGATGGGATGAATGTGGGGGTGAGGTTGGGGAGGAGGTGGGATGGGATAGGGTCGAGTGCACAATTGGTGAGGTGTGATTTTGAGAGGAGACGAGTAAGGTCTCTTTCCGTGATGTTGCGATGGGCGGTTATGGAGGAAGAGCAATGGTGTGGAAAACAAAGGTGTTGTGGTGGTTGGACAGTAAAGACTTGCCGTGTTTGGTAAGTCTTGCTTCTGAAGTGTGTAGCAAACTCCTCAGCAGAGATGATGGAGGTTGGAGGGGGCAGTGGAGGGCAGAAGACAGAGTTAAAAGTATTGAATAGCTGTTTGGGGTTGTAGGATAGGGAAAATTTGAGGTTTGTGAAGTAGGCCTGTTTAGCAGAGGTGAGTGCTGATTTGAATACGAGTGTTGCTTGTTTTAATGCAGTGAAGTCATCTTGTGTAAGGGTTTTCTTCAAGCGCTGCTCTGCAACCCTGGACGCTTGTCGAAGCTGTTTAGTGAGGTTGTTGTGCCAAGGTTGCCTGTTGACTTTGTCGCACTCTACCATGCATAAGAGGGACGACAGAGTCAATAGCTGATGCGAGAGTGGCATTGTAGAAAGCAGTTGTGCTGTATGTGTCGTGGAGTGAAGATATGGATGTCAGTGGTAGAATAGAGTCAGAGAGTGTGTGAATGTCTAGATGTGCAAGGCTTCTGCGGGGGTGTGCTAGTTGCTGGACATGGGTGACATGTGAGGAGGACAGGGATGAGAAAGTGAGTAGACGATGGTCAGATAGGAGTAGCGGGGAGGTTGTGAGGTTAGATAGGGAGCAGAGTCGGGTGAAGATGAGGTCTAGTGTGTGTCCGTCTGTGTGGGTGGCTAAGGAGGACCACTGAGTAAGTCCAAAGGATGAAGTAAGCGACAGGAGTTTGGATGCTGTTGACTGGCGAGTGTCAGTGGGGATGTTGAAATCACTCATGATGATTGTGGGAATGTCAGCAGACAGAAAGTAAAGAAGCCAGGTGGAGATTTGGTCAATAAAGGCAGTGACTGAGCCTGAAGGTTGGTATATGACAGCCACTTGGAGGTTGGAGGGAGAGTTGATGCGGACAGAGTGGACTTCAAAAGAAGGGAGAATAAGGGAGGGTAGAGGAGGAGTACGGCTAAAGGTGCAGTTGTTAGAGAGGAGAAGACCCACTCCTCCACCATGTCTGTTACCAGGGCGAGCAGTGTGGGTGAAGTGGAAGCCACCGTAACACAGCGCAGCAGGGGAGGCAGTGTCGGAGGGTGTCAGCTATGTCTCTGTGATGACCAGGAAGGAGAGATTGAGAGAGGTAAAGAGGTCGTGGACAAAATGGAGCTTGTTGCAGACAGAGCGGGTATTCCAGAGTGCTCCAGAGAGAGGGAGCAGGGGGGTAGGCATCTAGGGCACGGATTTTACGTTAGAGAGGTTGCTGTAGGTTGCAGTTGGTTTGAAGCGATAGATGGGGGAATTGGAGGGAGGTGCAAGCTGTGGGGGTCCAGGATTAGTATAAATGTCGCCAGCAGTGAGGAGAAGAAGAGAGAGTTAGAGCAGGTGGGAGAAGGGGAGTGACTGGCTTCTGTTATGTTTTGGTAGGATAGATCTGAGATTGAGGAGCAGGTCTGCAGATGAGGTCAGGTGGAGAGATAAGAGGGAAGGAGAGATGATTATTTAGTTAGAGGGTGCTGGAGTTTGGGGATAGCAAAGGAGAGTAAGGATTAGTGTTGCAAGGACAGTAAGGGCATAGGTAAGCATAATGAATGTTAAGTGCGAATGAGAAAGAGAATCTAAGTACAAGTAGTAAATAGTTATTCGTACCTTCTGGTCACTTCTGGCCCATTTCTGGCCCATTTCATTTTTTGACCCTTAAAAGCGACCCTTCATATCCAGACCAGTCTGTGCCAGACAGACAGTTAGGGACCAGTGTGTATTGGGATCAAAGGATTGAGGTGCTAAACGTGCAGATGGGATCAAACATACCAACAGATAGAATGAAATTAGCAGGGATCAGTGGCTACACAGCAGATATTGGATGCAGGAAACATACCGGGAGACAGATAAATACAGTTTGGAAAAAACAGTCAGATATGCAGTGTGGGATTTGCAGATGGGCTTAAATGATGTACCGGGAGACAGATAAATACAGTTTGGAAAAAAAGGTCACGATATGCAGAGTGGGATTTGCAGATGGGGTCAGATGACGTACCAGGAGACAGATAAATACAGTTTGGAAAAAACGGTCAGATATGCAGCATGTGATTTGCAGATGTGGTCAAATGACGTGTGGGTGAAGCAGAACAGATTGTCAGATAAAGAATGGTTACGAGGGGTTACATACAGTGCATTGTAAAAGTATTTGGCCCCCTTGAACTTTTCTACCTTTTGCCACAGTTCTGGCTTCAAACATAAAGATATAAAATTCAAATTTTTTGGGGAAGAATCAACAACAAGTGGGACACAATCGTGAAGTGGAACAAAATTTATTGGATATTTTAAACTTTTTTGAAAAAATAAAAAATGAAAAGTGGGGCGTGCAATATTATTCGGCCCCTTTACTTTCAGTGCAGCAAACTCACTCCAGAAGTTCAGTGAGGATCTCGGAATTATCCAATGTTGTCCTAAATGACTGGTAATGATAAATAGAATCTACCTGTGTGTAATCAAGTCTCCATATAAATGCACCTGCTCTGTGATAGTCTCAGGGTTCTGTTTCAAGTGCAGAGAGCATCACGAAGACTAAGGAACACACCAGGCAGGTCCGAGATACTGTTGTGGCGAAGTTTAAAGCCGGATTTGGATACAAAAAGATTTCCCAAGTTTTAAACATCCCAAGGTGCACTGTGCAAGCGATCATATTGAAATAGAAGGAGTATCAGACCACTCCAAATCTACCAAGACCCGGCCGTCCCTCTAAACTTTCATCTCGAACAAGGAGAAGACGGATCAGAGATGCAGCCAAAAGGCCCATGATCACTCTGGATGAACTGCAGAGATCTACAGCTGAGGTGGGAGAGTCTGTCCATAGGACAACAATCAGTCATACACTGCACAAATCTGGCCTTCATGGAAGAGTGGCAAGAAGAAAGCCATTTCTCAAAGATACTCATAAAAAGTCTCGTTTGAAGTTTGCCACAAGCCACCTGGGAGACACACCAAACATGTGGAATAAGGTGCTCTGGTCAGATGAAACTAAAATCTAACTTTTTAGCCACAATGCAAAACGATATGTTTGGCGTAAAAGCAACACAGCTCATCAACCTCAAAACACCATCCCCACTGTCAAACATGGTGGTGGCAGCATCATGGTTTGGGGGTGCTTTTCTTCAGCAAACACAGGGAAGATGGTTAAAATTGATGGGAAGATGGGCGGAGCCAAATACAGGAACATTCTGGAAGAAATCCTGTTGGAGTCTGCAAAAAACCAGAGACTCGGACAGAGATTTATCTTCCAACAAGACAATGATCCCAAACATAAAGCAAAATCTACAATGGAATGGTTCAAGAATAAATGTATCCAGGTGTTAGAATGGCCAAGTCAAAGTCCAAACCAGAATCCAATCGAGAATCTGTAGAAAGATCTGAAAACTGCTATTCACAAACGCCCTCCATCCAACCTCAATGAGCTCGAGCTGTTTTGCAAGGAAGAATGGGCAAGAATTTCAGCCTCTCGATGTGCAAAACTGATAGAGACATACCCCAAGGACTTACAGCTGTAATCGCAGCAAAAGGTGGTGCTACAAAGTATTAACTCAAGGGGGCCGAATAATATTGCACGCCCCACTTTTTTTCATTTTTTATTTTTTTTAAAAACTTTAAAATATCCAATAAATTTCGTTCCACTTCATGATTGTGTCCCACTTGTTGTTGATTCTTCCCAAAAAAAAATAGAATTTTATATCTTTATGTTTGAAGCCAGAAATGTGGCAAAAGGTAGAAAAGTTCAAGGGGGCCAAATACTTTCACAATGCACTGTATCTGGCATATTTCATTTTTTGACCCTTAAAAGCGACCCTTCATAGCCAGATATATCTGTGCCAGACTTGGCTTGCTTGGTTTATTATATACAGTACAGACCAAAAGTTTGGACACACCTTCTCATTTAAAGATTTTTCTGTATTTTCATGACTATGAAAATTGTACATGCACACTGAAGGCATCAAAACTATGAATTAACACATGTGAAATTATATACTAAACAAAAAAGTGTGAAACAACTGAAAATATGTCTCATATTCTAGGTTCTTCAAAGTAGCCACCTTTTGCTTTGATGACTGCTTTGCACACGCTTGGCATTCTCTTGATGAGCTGCAAGTGGTAGGCTACTTTGAAGAACCTAGAATATAAGACATATTTTCAGTTGTTTCACACTTTTTTGTTAAGTATATAATTCCACATGTGTTAATTCATAGTTTTGATGCCTTGAGTGTTAATGTACAATTTCCATAGTCATGAAAATACATAAAAATCTTTAAATGAGAAGGCGTGTCCAAACTTTTGGTCTGTACTGTATATTTAGTATTATATGAGCTATTTATCAATATTTACTTTTTATCTAGGCACTGTATAGGTATGAAGGTTTGATTTATGTACTATATATAAGTAATGAGGATTATGTAGGTTTTAGTTACATATTTTACGACTATCTTTATAATCATTGCTTTACTTTTTATTTTCTCTCTTTTGGCTTTGTTCACCACTAAAAAAAATCTGTAGTGATTTATAAAAATCGCAACAAATACCTTGGAGTTTAATCATGACTGTGGCAAAGAAATACACTATGGTTGGTGTGAATGCAGCCTTAAAGAGGACCTTTCACCAGTTTGAGCCTGGTATATTGGTCACAATTAGAATAGTGTCTGCCAAGCAAAACAAAGTTTTTATTTTTCTTATTTCTCCTCTTCGTTGCAGAGATATTAACTTGTAAATATTAGGTTCTAATCAATCATATATGTAGGTTAATTGGATTTTACCAAGTATTTGTCTCTGTGGATGTGTATTTCTTCCCCTGCATAAGGTTGATTAACCCCTTAACCCCCGAGGGTGGTTTGCACGTTAATGACCAGGCCAATTTTTACAATTTTGACCACTGTCATTTTATGAGGTAATTACTCTGGAACGCTTCAACGGATCCCCTGATTCTGAGATAGTTTTTTCGTGACATATTGTACTTCATGATTGTGGTCAAATTTCTTCGATATCACTTGCATTTATTTGAGAAAAAAAACTGAAATTTGGTGAAAATTTTGAAAATTTTGCAATTTTCAAACTTTGAATTTTTATGCCCTTAAATCAGAGAGATATGTCACACAAAATAGTTAATAAATAACATTTCCCACATGTCTACTTTACATCAGCACAATTTTGGTACCAAATTGATTCATAAAAATGAAAAAGTGAAAAAAAAAACACTTTTTCATTTTTACGAATCAATTTGTGAAGCACCTGGGGCTTCCAAGTGCTCACTATGCATCTAGATAGGTGCCTTGGGGGGTCTAGTTTCCAAAATGGGGTCACTTGTGGGGGAGCTCCAATGTTTGGGCACACAGGGACTCTCCAAATGCAACATGGTGTCCGCTAACAAATTGAATGGAAAATCGGCTCAAATTGTTAGCGGACACCATGTTGCGTTTGGAGAGCCCCTGTGTGCCCAAACATTGGAGCTCCCCCACAAGTGACCCCATTTTGGAAACTAGACCCCCCAAGGCACCTATCTAGATGCATAGTGAGCACTTGGAACCCCCAGGTGCTTCACAAATTGATTCATAAATATGAAAAAGTGTTTTTTTTTTCACTTTTTCATTTTTATGAACATCCTGGAACCCACGGCAGACAACGCTGGAGGCCGGAAGAGGAGGTGAGTATCTATCACCTCCCCTTGCCACCGCAATGCTGCGATCGACTTTGATCGCAGCATTAAGTCCCAGGGCACAGACGCGTATTAGTTGTTAAGGGGCTAATCATAAGAATGCAGCATGATACAGGGGAGCAAAGGAGAGGGGAGAATCGTCAACAATGATACATAACACAGCTCTGCTGTATCTCTACACAGTAGCTGCATGAGAAAGATGAGGAGAGGGGGGTGTTTTTTTTACCCCGTGTGTTGCTGCCTTCTAATGATTAGTCAACCTCATAAGCGGGAAGAGGTACACGCCCAAGAGACAAATCTCTGGTAATGTCATGCAAGTTGTGGGAAAGACTAAGTGCAAAACAAAGGGAAGAGGGAAAGGGAGCCCAGACTCTATGGAAAGGGGGGAGTGGAGATCTCCTAGGCTGATCTAGTGTCACCATGTCTCCACTAACGTCCCTATATTGGTTCTTCACCAATCACCGCACGCATACCTCGCCCTGTCTTTCCCTGGCGTTAGGCTCAGGCTAGGGAAGGGAGGGGATGAGAACTAGTTGATCCCCACTGAACACTAAAGACAACAAGGGGGGACAAACAAGGGAAAATTGCTTAGCTTTAATCGACTCCAGACAAATGCTCACACATCCTCTAGCACCAGAGAGGAAGAAGCACTGCTCAAGCCTTCACAAGGCGTAATGAATATCGCTGGCACCTTCTTCTGGCACACAGCAGGTATTTTTACACCCAGGCCAAGGTGTTAATCAGCCAGAGGAAGGTAGCTGCTGGGTCCTAGAGATACAGCTTCTAAGAAGTTGTATGTAATGCAAAACGAAGAGACCTCCTGCAACCAACTGCAGGGTGACTGTCTGTCACTTCTGAAACACCCGTGATTGTACCCCCCTCTCTACCAGCGGACTCCGGACACTCTGGACCGGGTTTCTCAGGATAAGAGGTGTGAAATGAACAAACCAACCTGGGAGCATTCATCACTGATCCTGTCTTTTGGCAAATTCAAAATGAGCCTTACAATTTTTGTGTGTAAGTAAAGGCTTTTTTCTGCACACCCTTCCATAAAGGCCACTTCTATGGAGTGTACGGCTTATTGTGGTCGTATGGACAGATACTTCAGTCTGCAGCTTCTTCAATGTTACCTTTGGTCTCTGTGCTGCCTCTCTGAATGACCCCCATTTTTCATGCAAACCAACTTATACCCCAGTTCATTTTTTTTCGATTTAGTTAATACCCTCCTTTACCGGGCTGAGAGTTTTGGTGGGCGGCCCTATCTTGGCAGATTTGTTGTGATATCATCTTGTTTCCATTTGATGATAATAGATTTGATGGTGCTCAGGGGATCTTCAGAGATTGGTATATTTTTTAATAACCGAACTGTGACTTGCACTTCTCAACAACTTTGTCCCTGACTTATTTGGAGATCTCCTTGGTCTTCTTGGTGTTGTTTGGTTAGTGGTGCCTCCTGCTTAATGATGTTGCAGCCTCTGTGGCCTTTCAGAAAAGGTGTGTATATACGGACAGACTGTACGTGACACTTAGATTGCAAACAGGTGGACTTCCTTCAACTAAGCATGTAACTTATGAAGGTAAATTTTTGCACCAGAAATTTTTAGGGGCTTCATAGCAAAAGGGGTGAATACTAATGGTGAGCAAGCGTGCTCGCCACTGCTCGGTACTCGCCCAAGCATCACCCTGCTCGACATGCTCAGCGCTCGGCGAGTATTTCCGGGTTGCTCGAGCGGAAGCTCGGGTTCCCACCCCGCATGTTTGCCACTCTTTAGAGAGCCAATGAACATGCAGGGATTGCTTGCCACGCACTGTTATGCCATAACCATGTTGGTTGTGGCATTACAGTGATTGGCTGGCCTTATAGGCTCATCACAGTCTATCCCGGAAACAGGCAGAGTAAGGAGAGATGCTGCGTGTGAGGGACCGAATTGGCGGTGTAATAGTTAGATATAGGTAGTGGTACTCCAGGAGTATATATATCCATCTGAACTAACAGTCCTTCTGAGGACTAATTTAGCTGCATATATTAATCCTGATAGCAGGAGTTAGGCAGGCAGGCAGAGTTTGTGGCAGTGTATACAGCACAAAGGGTCCATTGCACGTTCTGTCTGCTCCTGCTGTTACAGATATCCGTAGACATAGCCCCAGATATCAGGGGCCAGGGCTAATTTTTTTATCTTAATCCTGATTATTTGCTTAAAAAGCAATCCAGAGTACACCATTTTACTGCTCCATTTGCTTGCTAGTGACGCGCCCCCTGGGCCGTTTGGTACTCGGTGTCGGGCCGGTCGGTGCAGGGGATGTCACAGTGGCAGTGACCCGGTCCATGACCCAGGGCAGTCAATAAAAGGGGTTATTTACAGGGGATTTATAGTTTTTATATAAAGTTGGTGACGCCACCTGTGGTATGCGGCTATATGGAGCCGCCGCTGCGGTGCAGATTCTCTGGAGCTAATGGTGACACAGCAGAGTTGGTTCAGCTCTCCACAGGTAGAGCTAAGCTCCAGGGCGGTTCTGTGATGATTAATGAGGTAGATGTTGCTGTGCAGTGTAGTGCAGGTGATGCGCAGATAATAACTCTAGGACACAGTGGGGTGCAGTCTTTCAGGTTTACTCACAGTTGTTGAACTCCAGGCTACCAGAGTAACCTCCCACGTCTTCCTGCGTTCACCAAGGAAGAAGTTCAGCAATCTCTCAAGTATTTCAGGAGTACTTAAACGGGACCCCATTCTATGTGCCTTCCTCAGTCGTCTTCCTGCCCTGGCTCTCACCCTCCTGCCCTGCGCCTCACAATCAGTATCCCAAGCCGGTAGGCTCGGATCTTGTCGGGCGACCTGTAGTCCCCTGGACCCTCTGTAGCCACCTTTTCGGCGATGTAATTATGGTGGTTGGCAGCTGCACCTTGCAAGTACAGCAGCCTCCGGTTTCTAGCTGAGCCTTGTAGTTCTCCACTAGTATAGGGGCCGGTCCCCTCTGCGGCTTGATCCCTGCACGTCCTGGTAGATTCGGAAGCGTGGGGGGCATCCGCACTTCCTGTGCCCCTGGGATCCCCTCACTTCTGGAGCCTTCCTCCGCTCCCTTCCTCCTCAGCCTTCCCTTCTGGGCCTCTCAACTCAGGCCCACTCCTCCTGAGCAGATCTCCTACAGAGCTCCTGCTCCTCTCACTGTCCTCCTCTGACTGAACTGAACTGACTGAACTGACTCCCAAGATGGCTTCCCTTTTTATATCCTCCTTCTCAAGTGCTCCCGTTATCTTTTTCCTCCATCCACACCCACTACATGGTCCCCCCATTCCAGCCAGGGACATGGCTCAGCAGTGCAACAGTGCATCTTGCCCCTCCTGCTGGTCTGGAGTAGTGTAGTGTTGGATGCAGGTGTTTGGGTCCCGGGCAGTACTCCATCCTTACCTGAGAGTGAGATACCACACCTCTGGGTGAGATGCAGTACCTCTGTGGCGACTGAACCCGCAGGGGTGCCACATACCCCCTTGGTAAAGCACAGCATGTCCGCGGGCTGGAACAAAGTAAAAACACAAAGAATTTTAAAGACATGCAAATTTTAGAATGCATTCGCATATAAGATCATAAACAAACTTTTTCTTCCCTTTATGGGAGGCACATTTCTTGAACGTTACATGTTTCTTATTAATTTCTATAAAACATTTTAAAACTTTTTCAATACAATTTTCTTCACATTTATAAAACACTTTTTCTCATAAAACACAACTTTCAACTCAACACATTGAGATCCATAACCGGGTGTCCATCTCACTGGAGAAGCTGCAATCTGATGAACATGAGGGACCCGTCCAAAAACCCTCAACGTAGGGGCGCCACGCAGGGGCGCCACATACCCCCCTGGTAAAGCACAGCATGTCCGCGGGCTGGAACAAAGTAAAAACACAAAGAATTTTAAAGACATGCAAATTTTAGAATGCATTCGCATATAAGATCATAAACAAACTTTTTCTTCCCTTTATGGGAGGCACATTTCTTGAACGTTACATGTTTCTTATTAATTTCTATAAAACATTTTAAAACTTTTTCAATACAATTTTCTTCACATTTATAAAACACTTTTTCTCATAAAACACAACTTTCAACTCAACACATTGAGATCCATAACCGGGTGTCCATCTCACTGGAGAAGCTGCAATCTGATGAACATGAGGGACCCGTCCAAAAACCCTCAACGTAGGCCCTGGGCGTGGCTGCAGGGCATAGGTGATCCAAGTGTTGGACCACGTCTTCGGCCACGCCAAACGGGTTTTTGTTTAGTGGTCTTTTAATATAAAACCAATAAGAGGCACTTTAATAAGTGCAAACTATGTACAGAGTAAAAGTTTTTGGCTGCTCACAGTCCTCAGCCTGTCAGTTTGTATACCCTTATGGGTAATTATGCACACAAAAGTTTTCAGTTCACTCAAACAAGGATGTACCCTTCCGGGTAACTATATACAGTGCAGTTCCATTTGACTCAATAGTGGTGCTCCCTCCTGGGAGACACCTGTTTGCTGTAAGCTGGCCCAGCCGGGTCGCCAGCCTCTGACTGCAGGGGTATGCTCTCCTCCTCCTCCACTACTCTATGCATGCCTTATAATTATTGGGTATCCATGCCGGACACGTGGCATGAACTGTCTCTCTACGCTTTGGAGGTCCTGGTCGTTTTGTCAGAGCGGGTTTTTAGTGCCTCCGGAGGAATTATAATTGATAGGCGCATCCGCCTATCAACTGATAATGCTGACAGGCTGACTCTTATAAAAATGAACAAGGGCTGGATTGGGCCAGATTTCTCAACACCACCGAATGATAGCAGCGTAACATAAACTCAAATCCAGTGTCTTTTTTTGGGAGGTCTATTCCCATGCACCTCTTCACACCCAGACATGGGTATACGCTTCCTAATTTTGTCTATTTGCTGTTGTCCTCCTCCTTCTCCTCATCTCATCCTGCACCAACATATCACCACCATATCTACCATATCACCATATTTACGTCTCTTGCAAGGGGCATTGGAGTGCCTCCAAATTTTTGGCAGCCCTTGCATTCACTGCATAGGCAATAACAGTAGGGGAGAACCACTTCCTAATAATGGGAATTTTTTTTTAATAAGGCCCTCATCAACTTCTCTTTCAAGGGGCATTGGAGTGTGTCCAAATTTTGGCAGTCATTGCAGTCACTGCATACACAAGAACAGTATGAGAGACCCGCTCATTTATAATGGGAACATTTTGTTACTGAGGCCCACTTCTATGTGTCTTTAAATTGGTATTGGGTTTTTTTTTACATTCAGGCAGCCAATGCAGTCACTGCATATGCAATAACTGTATATGTAAAAATACATTTTTTGCTCAGTCTCTCTTGCAACATTCTGTAACCTTGAGTGCAGACTCGTATGCAGATCTGATATAATGTTCTTAAAAGATTGGGACTTGGAGGAAACTGTTACAAATGTTCTTGCCTGCTGGCCACCCTCCTCTGCTAGCTGACTGGCTGAAGTTCTATCTACTGCAGCATTACCCAAGCCAACACTACTCAACTTTAAGTGATTGGATTGTACACACTTATTAAAGATGACAGAGATGTTAGAATTTGATTTGTCCGATGCTGTTTCATACCTTAATCAACTGAAGTGAAAGAGAGAATATCTTTGAGTTCTAACTTTTCTTATAGTCCTTGAATAGGTAACCGGTTCATCCTCATAGTAGAGTGAAGTATTGTATGTGCTTGAGCGTCTGCTGTCAGGTCTCCTAAAGTCTGTCCTGGGGTATGGGCAACGCACAGTGATAAGCAGAGGATTTCTACACTTAATTGTAGGATGTGAACAGCTAGGAATCCTCCTGGAGTCAAACATAATCTGAAAGCGAGGTCCATATACAGTGAAGGAAATAATTATTTGATCCCTTGTTGTTTTTGTAAGTTTGCCCACTGACAAAGACATGAACAGTCTATAATTTTAAGGGTAGTTTAATTTTAACATTGAGAGATAGAATATCCCTAAAAAATCAAGAAAATCACATTGTATAAATTAGATAATTTACACTGTATGTACTTTTCTTTTGATGACTTTGATAAAATCTTCTTTAAATTGCAAGTAAACTTTACATTTTCCAAGTCAAGAGTGTTCTGAGTAAGATCATCTGACACTATTCTGTTACCAGAGAAGACTTGGTCCAAGTCAGACCTAGAAATCTCTTTGCGGATTGTTCTTGTAGCTCATTCAGGGTCTTTAATATTTCTAGTTACAGTAACATTACCATGATTTGTCTTGCTGTTGTGTAACACAGGTGCCAGAATGCCATGCACCGAGACACAAGGCGGGAACAGTCAGGGATTTATAAAACCACTTTATATGTACAGTTATATGAAAAAGTTTGGGCACCCCTATTAATCTTAAGCTTATTGTTTTATAAAAATTGGTGTTTTTGCAACAGCTATTTCTGTTTGATATTTGTAATAGCTGTTGGACACAGTAATGTTTCTGCCTTGAAATGAGGTTTATTATACTAACAGAAAATGTGCAATCTGCATTCAAACAAATTTTGACATGTGCATAAGTATGGGCACCTCACCAGAAAAGTGACATTAATATTTAGTAGATCCTCCTTTTGCAAAAATAACAGCCTCTAGTCGCTTCCTGTAGCTTTTAATGAGTTCCTGGATCCTGGATGAAGGTATTTTTGACCATTCCTCTTTACAAAACAATTCCAGTTCAGTTAAGTTTGATGGTCGCCGAGCATGGACAGCCCTCTTCAAATGATCCACCAGATGTTCAATGATATTCAGGTCTGGGGACTGGGATGGCCATTCCAGAACATTGTAATTGTTCCTCTGCATGAATGCCTGAGTAGATTTGGAGCGGTGTTTTGGATCATTGTCTTGCTGAAAGATCCATCCCCTGCGTAACTTCAACTTTATCACTGATTCTTGAACATTATTGTCAAGAATCTGCTGATACTGAGTGGAATCCATGCGTCCCTCAACTTTAACAAGATTCCCGGTGCCGGTATTGGCCACACAGCCCCAAAGCATGATGGAACCTCCACCAAATTTTACTGTGGGTAGCAAGTGTTTTTCTTGGAATGCTGTGTTTTTTTGATGCCATGCATAACGCCTTTTTGTATGACCAAACAACTCAATCTTGGTTTCATCAGTCCACAGGACCTTCTTCCAAAAAGAAATTGGCTTCTCCAAATGTGCTTTTGCATACCTCAGCCGACTCTGTTTGTGGTGTGCTTGCAGAATCGGCTTCTTTCGCATCACTCTCCCATACAGCTTCTCCTTGTGCAAAGTGCGTTGTATAGTTGACCGATGCACAGTGACACCATCTGCAGCAAGTTGATGCTGTAGCTCTCTGGAGGTTGTCTGAGGATTGTCCTTGACTGATCTCACCATTCTTCTTCTCTGCCTTTCTGATGTTTTTCTTGGCCTGCAACTTCTGGCCTTAACAAGAACTGTCCCTGTGTTCTTCCATTTCCTTACTATGTTCCTCACAGTGGAAACTGACAGGTTAAATCTCTGAGACAGCGTTTTGTATCCTTCCCCTGAACAACTATGTTGAATAATCTTTGTTTTCAGATCATTTGACAGTTGTTTTGAGGAGCCCATGATGCCACTCTTCAGAGGAGATTCAAACAGGAGAACAACTTGCAAGTGGCCACTTTAAGTAGCTTTTCTCATGATTGCATACACCTGGCTATGAAGTTCAAAGCTCAATGAGGTTACAAAACCAAAAAAGTGCTTTAGTAAGTCAGTAAAAAGTAGGTAGGAGTATTTAAAACAAAAAAATGATAAGGGTGCCCATACTTATGCACCTGTCAAATTTTGTTTGAATGCAGATTGCACACTTTCTGTTAGTACAATAAACCTCATTTCAAGGCAGAAACATTACTGTGTCCAACAGTTCTTACATATATCAAACTGAAATAGCTGTTGCAAAAACACCAATTTTTATAAAACATTAAGCTTAAGATTAATAGGGGTGCCCAAACTTTTTCATATAACTGTATAACAACTATTATCTAAGAGGTTAGTAACAGGGATAATAAACAGCAACTTAAAATAACAATAAAAATAGTTTCAGTGAATAACGGTAAAGTTCTTTGCAAACGTGTGATGCACCCAGTCATGGGAATCACCACGTGCGTTCTCTTTGTACGGCCCTAGTGGGGGTCACCGGTTATTCCTTCTAGGCCGCAAGTCTCTTCCGGATAAAGTCTATCAGTTCCCGTTTAACCTCCCACACACCATTTGGCCCCCACCCCACCTGAAATCCTAATCCCAACTGTCCCCAGTACCATAGGTGAGAGTAGGAAGTGATGGCCCTGTTCAATTGCAGGATTCCACAACTGTTGCTGGCGCGTCTCTCCTGTCGCAGTACTCTCTCAGTTCTTCTCGGCTTGACCGTCGACCGTAGTCTCTTACGCTTGGGGTAAGGGGATCCAGACCTCGGCTCTTGACAAGCAGCATCATGTCCCGGGAACTTACTGAGTTTGGGGCGCAGGCCCTGACTCTGACCAATATGCGCAGGGCTCAGAGCGCTTCTGTGAGGAGTCCAGAACCTCTCAAGCGGTGTCCGACTCTTGTGCAGTGCAGGCCTCCAGCTGAGGCCTGTCGCACCAGGCTTTGCGGTTCCTCTGGAGCAAGTCTACTTCACTCTGCATCCTGGTGGCAAATATGCAGGTCCCGTATCTGAATTTGCTCCCCCTTCAACTCTTCTAGCACAACTTGGTTCCACGTGATCTCTCCTCATCTCTGCCACATCCTGCAAGAATTCTACTGATGGTTCATTGCCCTCTACTACAGTTGTATTCACAAAACGATCCTTTAGATGTCATAACATATTTTCATCAGCTTCATATAGAGCACTATTTGAACCAGAGTGCTTTCTAAAGGACTTTTTTGTCCTTTTTGTGGGAGTCAGTTCCTGAAGATGTTTCACTTCCTCAGATAATAAATAATCTGGGAGGCTCAGGAATATCTTCCTGGAAATCTTTTTGATGTGA
Organism: Phyllobates terribilis; assembly: GCF_046119375.1. Classification (NCBI taxonomy): domain Eukaryota; kingdom Metazoa; phylum Chordata; class Amphibia; order Anura; family Dendrobatidae; genus Phyllobates; species Phyllobates terribilis. Next base: position 181,829,770 of record NW_027362761.1, on the reverse strand, counting down.
GAGAGGTTCTGTATATGAACATATGTGTTCAATATTGTTATCAGAAGTTTCAGACCAACGATCATACTGTTCTTTTTACTTATACTTCCTGTATTGCTATAAAGCAAATATCAGCAAGTTTTGGCGATGCATTCTGCTCAATTCTGTCAGATACATCTTCAAAAGATGGTGATATTAAGCGGTTATCTTGAGGAGGCATCACTTCTTCAAGGATCTCTGGTTCAACAATGTTTTCATTTATCAATTCTCCTTCTTCTGATGATGATTATGATGAACTATCTATTATAGGTTCTTCTTTTCTGGTATTACATCGCAACTCTCCATTATACACTGCTCAAAAAAATAAAGGCAACACTCAAATAACACATCCTAGATCTGAATGAATGAAATATTCTCATTGAATACTTTGTTCTGTACAAAGTTGAATGTGCTGACAATAAAATTACACAAAAATCATCAATGGAAATCAAATTTATTAACCAATGGAGGCCTAGATTTGGAGTCACCCCCAAAATTAAAGTGGAAAAACACACTACAGGCTGATCCAACTTTGATGTAATGTCCTTAAAACAAGTCAAAATGAGACTCAGTATTGTGTGTGGCCTCCACATGCCTGTATGACCTCCCTACAACACCTGGGCATGCTCCTGATGAGGCTGCGGATGTTCTCCTGTGGGATCTCCTCCCAGACCTGGACTAAAGCATCCGCCAACTCCTGGACAGTCTGTGGTGCAATGTGACGTCGGTGGATGGAGCGAGACATGATGTCCCAGATGTGCTCAATCGGATTCAGGTCTGGGGAACAGGCGGGCCAGTCCATAGCTTCAATGCCTTCATCTTGCAGGAACTACTGACACACTCCAGCCACATGAGGTCTGGCATTGTCCTGCATTAGGAGGAACCCAGGGCCAACCGCACCAGCATATGGTCTCACAAGGGGTCTGAGGATCTCATCTTAGTACCTAATGGCTGTCAGGCTACCTCTGGCGAGCACATGGAAGGCTATCCAAAGAAATGCCACCCCACACCATTACTGACCCACTGCCAAACCGGTCATGCTGAAGAATGTTGCAGGCAGCAGATCGATCTCCATGGCTTCTCCAGACTCTGTCACGTCTGTCACATGTGCTCAGTGTGAACTTGCTTTCATCTGTGAAGAGCACAGGGCTCCAGTGGTGACTTTGCCAATCCTGGTGTTCGGTGGAAAATGCCAAGCGTCCTGCACGGTGTTGGGCTGTGAGCACAACCCCCATTTGTGGACGTCGGGCCCTCATACCACCCTCATGGAGTCGGTTGCTAACCGTGTGTGCAGACACATGCACATTTGTGGCCTGCTGGAGGTCATTTTGCAGGGCTCTGACAGTGCTCCTCCTGTTCCTCCTTGCACTAAGGTGGAGGTTAAGGTCCTTCTTCTGGGTTGTTGCCCTCCTACAGCCCCCTCCACGTCTCCTGGTGTACTGGCCTGTCTCCTGGTAGCGCCTCCAGCCTCTGGACACTACGCTGACAGACACAGCAAACCTTCTTGTCTCAGCTCGCATTGATGTGCCATCCTGGATGAGCTGCACTACCTGAGCAACTTCTGTGGGTTGTAGAGTCCGTCTCATGCTACCACAAGTGTGAAAGCACAACCAACATTCAAAAGTGACCAAAACATCAGCCAGAAAGCATTGGTACTGAGGTGTGGTCTGTGGTCCCCACCTGCAGAAACACTCCTTTATTGAGTGTGTATTGATAATTGCCAATAATTTCCATCTATTGTCTATTCCATTTGCACAACAGCATGTGAAATTGATTGTTAATCAGGGTTGCTTCCTAAGTGGACAGTTTGATTTCACAGAAGTTTGATTTACTTGGAGTTATATTCTGTTGTTTAAGTGTTCCCTTTATTTTTTTGAGCAGTGTAGTTTCTTCTGCTACTACAGCACAATTCTACATTGTAGATTCTACAGCCTCAACATTGCAGTTCTCCACTGCAGGTTCTTATGCTTCAACAATGCAATTATCCTCTGGAGGTTCCTCTGCTTCAACAATGCAATTCTCCACTGCAGGTTCTTCAGCAATTAGCTGCAATACTTGTTTTCCATACAGGTGCCAGCTGGATGGCAACGGGACTGATACTCTGATATGGGAAAAGGTTTGGCCTTACTGCGATGGGCTCTAAAAAGATTTTCTGCCAATATACTTAAAGGGGTTGTCCACTACTTATTATTCCCCCCACGATGGCCCATAAGTGTCTTTGTAATTACCTTCTGTTGCAGTTACTGCCTGTGAGCGGTGCTCTCGGTGGCCGTTCACAGGCATCACGTGATCCCCAGCTGCAGCCAGCTCTGACATCTGCTGATGTCACGTCATGATTCCGGATGCAGCTGGGGGTCTCTGTCTAATGCGTTCCATCCGTGGATGCTGGGTTGTGGGCGGAGTTACCCCACACGTCACACCCGGCATCCACCGCGTGCTTTACCTCTTCTCATTCATCGAGAAAGTGTGCGGTGGTTGCTGGGTGTGACGAGTGAGGAAACCCCGCCCACAGCCCAGCATTCACTGCGGGGCCCGCGTCACTGATGTCACACCTCACTTGATGTGACATCAGTGGCGGGTCACGTGATGCCTGTGAGCGGCCACTGATAGTGTCGCTCACAGGCAGAAACTACAATAGAAGGTAATTACAAAGGCACTTATGGGCCCCGGGGGGATACATTAAAGGCATAATAAAAAGATGTGGCCAACTTCTTTAATCCAGCCCTTGTACCCTATGCCTCATCTCTAGACAAGATTGAAACTATCTAACCACCAACTGCTAACTCCCCCTGGTCACCATAGTGACCAGACTATAGAGGATGTTGATCAGACATCCTCCACTACAGTCCGTTGCCAACCCTTATACCACCACCTGCTGGTCTCCAGTGGTATTAGAGAGCAACAATTAACATTTAATTTACAGTTATATGAAAAAGTTTGGGCACCCCTATTAATCTTAAGCTTAATGTTTTATAAAAATTGGTGTTTTTGCAACAGCTATTTCAGTTTGATATATGTAAGAACTGTTGGACACAGTAATGTTTCTGCCTTGAAATGAGGTTTATTGTACTAACAGAAAGTGTGCAATCTGCATTCAAACAAAATTTGACAGGTGCATAAGTATGGGCACCCTTATCATTTTTTTGTTTTAAATACTCCTACCTACTTTTTACTGACTTACTAAAGCACTTTTTTGGTTTTGTAACCTCATTGAGCTTTGAACTTCATAGCCAGGTGTATGCAATCATGAGAAAAGCTACTTAAAGTGGCCACTTGCAAGTTGTTCTCCTGTTTGAATCTCCTCTGAAGAGTGGCATCATGGGCTCCTCAAAACAACTGTCAAATGATCTGAAAACAAAGATTATTCAACATAGTTGTTCAGGGGAAGGATACAAAAAGCTGTCTCAGAGATTTAACCTGTCAGTTTCCACTGTGAGGAACATAGTAAGGAAATGGAAGAACACAGGGACAGTTCTTGTTAAGGCCAGAAGTTGCAGGCCAAGAAAAACATCAGAAAGGCAGAGAAGAAGAATGGTGAGATCAGTCAAGGACAATCCTCAGACAACCTCCAGAGAGCTACAGCATCAACTTGCTGCAGATGGTGTCACTGTGCATCGGTCAACTATACAACGCACTTTGCACAAGGAGAAGCTGTATGGGAGAGTGATGCGAAAGAAGCCGATTCTGCAAGCACGCCACAAACAGAGTCGGCTGAGGTATGCAAAAGCACATTTGGAGAAGCCAATTTCTTTTTGGAAGAAGGTCCTGTGGACTGATGAAACCAAGATTGAGTTGTTTGGTCATACAAAAAGGCGTTATGCATGGCATCAAAAAAACACAGCATTCCAAGAAAAACACTTGCTACCCACAGTAAAATTTGGTGGAGGTTCCATCATGCTTTGGGGCTGTGTGGCCAATACCGGCACCGGGAATCTTGTTAAAGTTGAGGGACGCATGGATTCCACTCAGTATCAGCAGATTCTTGACAATAATGTTCAAGAATCAGTGATAAAGTTGAAGTTACGCAGGGGATGGATCTTTCAGCAAGACAATGATCCAAAACACCGCTCCAAATCTACTCAGGCATTCATGCAGAGGAACAATTACAATGTTCTGGAATGGCCATCCCAGTCCCCAGACCTGAATATCATTGAACATCTGTGGGATCATTTGAAGAGGGCTGTCCATGCTCGGCGACCATCAAACTTAACTGAACTGGAATTGTTTTGTAAAGAGGAATGGTCAAAAATACCTTCATCCAGGATCCAGGAACTCATTAAAAGCTACAGGAAGCGACTAGAGGCTGTTATTTTTGCAAAAGGAGGATCTACTAAATATTAATGTCACTTTTCTGGTGAGGTGCCCATACTTATGCACATGTCAAAATTTATTTGAATGCAGATTGCACATTTTCTGTTAGTATAATAAACCTCATTTCAAGGCAGAAACATTACTGTGTCCAACAGCTATTACAAATATCAAACAGAAATAGCTGTTGCAAAAACACCAATTTTTATAAAACAATAAGCTTAAGATTAATAGGGGTGCCCAAACTTTTTCATATAACTGTAACAGAATGACACCAGGTAATGCATCAAAGCATAAATGATTCCACAGACTCCTATGAATGCAGAAATGTTTTTAATGGCCCATTTGGGTTATTACAGAATCACTCCTTTCTAATTGGAACATGTTATTATGGAGGCCCACCTCTATGTGTCTTTAAATTGGTATTGGGATATTTCCAAAATTTAGGCAGCAGTTGTAGTCACTGCATAGCAGAACTGCTCCTTTCTAATGGGAACATGCTGTTACTGAGGCTCACCTCTACTACAAGTCTTCAAATTGGTATTGGAGTATTTCACAAATTTAGGCAGCCCTTGCAGTCACTGCATGGCCATTACCACTATAGGAGACCCAATCCTTTATAATGGGAATATTTTTTTTACTGAGGCACTCCTCTATGTCTCTTCAAAGGGGTATTGGGGTGTGTCCAAATTTTTGGCAGCCCTTGCAATCACTGCATATGCAATAACAGTATAGGAGACCAACTCTTTAATAATGGGAACAACAAAGCATAGCTGGCTGATGGCTCTCTAACAATAGTGAGGGCCGACTGCTGGCCCTTTAAGAATACTAAAGGCTGCCTGATGGCCCTATAAAAATAGGCTTTGTGAGTTTCAGAGTCCCCCCATCATAAATGAAACAGGATGTGTATGATCATGTCTCGCAAACTACATGGGAAGATAAGGTAGTAAAATGTTAAAATGACATTTCCAGGTGAATGTATTTTTCACCATTGAAAGCAATACAAAAGTTCAAAAACGCATCAAAAACGCTACATATGAACATAGCCCAAGTTGTGGAGGAGCATTTTATTTTTTGGCTATTTATTTTACCTTATATACAAGTCATTACGCTGGCAAGGTTGTTTCTTAACATTTTTCCCAGGAAAATCCATTTTGGTTTAGTTTTTGTATGTCTAATTGTGAGTCCGTAAAAGTGGCGTAATACTCTGACAACATTGTTTACAGCAGTGACCAGGGAGGCAGTGATGCTTCCAAGAATCTTCCCGAAGCTGTTCCCATGTCATGTCAGCACTAGTTTTGAGCATTCCGATACTGAAATATCGGGTATCGGCCGATATTCGCGGTATCGGAATTCCGATACTTTTGCAATATCGTATACCGGAATCGGAAGTTCCCATAATGCAATGAGCCATTTTCATTTTATTCAGCCAATGAGGATCCTAAGAAGTGTGGGCACATCCTGTTAGGCATGTAGGCATCTTAGCTAATGGCATGGCTGTGATTGACTGCTGAAATGATGTCATGATGCACTATAAACGCCGCCGCCGCCATTTTGAGCTCACTCTGCTGTGAATTCAGTTAGGGATAGGACGCTGTTGTTCTGAGGGACAGTTTTAGCTACCTATTTGGTCTATTCTGCTTTACCCAAGCTACTTTATAAATCGATGTGCCTTGCAGCGCTAGTGCACAGTTCTCTGTGCTGTTCACTGCTTTCTGCAAGGTCTGTGTGTGTGAGTGCAGCTCACCCTGTAGTGTGTGCTTCAACCACGTCTGGTTGTAGTGCACTCAGTGTGTGTTACTGCCTCATACATTGTCCTTTTTTGCCAATTCATAATTTTTCCTGATATCTCCTATTAGTGTGGTGGTTCCATCCGTATTCAGCTAAATTGGTTCCAAACACACTATATAGGAGTAGATAGAGAAATTTTTTTGGTCTTGCAGCGCTAGTGCACAGTGCTCTGCATCTGTACTGTTCACCGCTGTCTGCAAGGTCTGTGTGTGTGAGTGCAGCTCACCCTGTAGTGTGTACTTCAGCCACGTCTTGTTGTAGTGCACTCAGTGTGTGTCACTGCCTCATACATTGTCCTTTTTTGCCAATTCATAATTTTTCCTGATATCTCCTATTAGTGTGGTGGTTCCATCCGTATTCAGCTAAATTGGTTCCAAACACACTATATAGGAGTAGATAGAGAAATTTTTTTGGTCTTGCAGCGCTAGTGCACAGTGCTCTGCATCTGTACTGTTCACCGCTGTCTGCAAGGTCTGTGTGTGTGAGTGCAGCTCACCCTGTAGTGTGTGCTTCAGCCACGTCTGGTTGTAGTGCACTCAGTGTGTGTCACTGCCTCATACATTGTCCTTTTTTGCAAATTCATAATTTTTCCTGATTTCTCCTATTAGTGTGGTGGTTCCATCCGTATTCAGCTAAATTGGTTCCAAACACACTATATAGGAGTAGTTAGAGGAGCCTTTCTGCAGCATTGGGCCCTGCAGCCCCAGCCAGATTAGTATTAGCCTATTTTTTGTAGCCTCATCTATTGCATTGTTGGTTACCTTCCTACATTGTAATAGCTACAAAAAGTTTGTGATACTATTGGTATTACATCTTTAGGCACATCCAGTGTCTTTTTGTGACAAAAAAAAACTAAATAAAGTTCACCAAACACTCCACTCTACAGTTGTGTAGGCCACATTAGCTCATATTAAAGTCTAGTCCACACTTTATAAAATTAGTGTTTCTTATACCTGTTAGCAGCTGTTCAGGAATAGCACACTAAGCCCTTAGTACTTTTCTGCCTATCTTTATCAGTCTACCAAGATGAAGAAGGCAGGGAGTAAGGCATGTGGTCGTGGTCATGGGCGTGGGCGTGGAGTTTCTGCAGGGAGAGGACATGAGGATTCTGTGCCTGCAGGGAGAGGACGTGGGGATTCTGTGCCTGCTGCGGGCACCAGTGACTCAGCATCCCCCAGTTTTACCAGGGAACAGTCCTTTATGCGCAGCTTTGTAGGAGCTAGCCGTACCCCACTGCTGCGGGAGGACCAAATTGAAGCCGTTGTCGGATGGATGGCAGCTAACGCATCGACTTCAATTAGTTCCAGATCCTCTCATGTCCTGAGCACTGAAGAGCACCCATCTGTCTCTTCACCACCTGCCAAATTGCCCAGGCAGTCAGAGAGCCCTGGACAGGAGCCACCTCTACTTCTGTTCTCTGAAACTCTTTGCTTGGAAAGAGGGGGCCAGCAAAGCAGAATTCGAGAATTTGAAGAAGAGGTAGTATGCAGTGATGCGCAACCGTTTTGTCTCTCTGAATCTGAAGAGGCGGGTGGGCCAGTGCCTATGGTCAGCTGCACACCTCAGTACGCATCTGATGATGAGACTCAGGTGCCACTTTCTGGTGCGTACTGTGCTGTCGAGACTACCCAGGAGAAGCAGTTGTTTGAAGAGGGTGGTGTAGATGATGAGGTCCTTGACCCATCATTGCGTGAGGGACAGGAAGGTGGTGGGAGCAGCTCTGAGGAAGAGATTTCCCAAACAGCCCAAAAAGGAGGGAGAGGGAGGGGGCAGACTTGGTTGCCTGTAGCCTCCACTTCGGCACCCATTAGGAGCATGGCTCTTCCAAAATCCAAAGCGGGCGCTCCCAAGACTTGCAGTGCCTGGTCCTTTTTTGACACAGTTGCAGATGACATTTGCTTTGTCAAATGCAAGCTGTGTAATCAGAAGGTGAAAAGAGGGAAAAGTGTCAGCAACCTCAATACCACAAATATGTGGAAACATGTGCGGACCAAGCACGTGGTGGAGTTACAAAAACACATTGAAGACCTAGGCAACCTACAGCGCCACCTACCACCTCTTCAGCTCGTGTTGTAGCCTCTTCCTCCAGCTCACACACAGCTGGTTTGGCTTCCTCACAGGATCGCCATGGAAGAATCTCTGGCACTGTTGTACAGAGACACAGTGTAATTCCACCCACAGCACCACTTTCCCAGTCATCCTCACACTCCCAGGCCAGTCTACAGCCATTATTAGCACAGGCATGGGAGAAAAGGCGCCCATACACGGCAAACCACCCCCGAGCACAGGCTCTGAATGCTGGCATTGCTAAACTACTGGCCCTTGAAATGCTATCATTCAGGCTGGTGGAGACTGACACATTCCGTAACTTTATGGCATTGGCAGTCCCACAATACAACATGCCCAGCCGCTTTTATTTCAGCAGGCAAGCCGTCCCTGCCCTGCAACATCATGTGGAGGGAAAAATTAAACATGTGCTACAAAACGCCGTCAGTAGCAAGGTCCACCTGACCACCGATGCATGGACCAGTAAGCATGGACAGGGACGATACCTTTCTCTCACTGCCCATTCGGTAAATGTTGTGGAGCCGGGTACAGATCTTGAGAGTGGCGCTGTACGTGTTCTGCCAACACCAAGGATTGCAGGAATCCAGTCTGTACACATTGACTCCTCCTCATACTCCAGTTCCTCTGAATCAGCGCTGCAGGAGCCGTCACGGTCTACCTCCACATCGACCCGTGAACGGTTACCTGTTATGGTGACCAATATGAGCACAGCCGTGGCCAAACGTCAACAGGCCCTATTAAAATTAATTTCTTTGGGGAATCGAAGCCACACAGCGCAGGAGCTCTGGAATGCCATCAAGCAGCAGAGCGACGTGTGGTTTGTGCCAGCAAATCTCCAGCCAGGCATGGTAGTGTGTGACAATGGCCGAAATCTGGTGGCTGCTTTGGGCCTAGGCAACCTCACTCACATCCCATGTCTGGCACATGTGCTCAACTTGGTCGTGCAGAGTTTTTTGAGGGACTATCCGGATCTTGATGCACTGCTTCACAAGGTCCGCATAGAGTGCGCTCACTTGCGGCGTTCCAGCAACGAAAGATCACGCATTGCAGTTCTGCAGCGCCGATTATGTCTTCCGGAACATCGCATCATATGTGACCTACCCACCAGGTGGAATTCAACGTTACATATGTTGGAGTGGTTGTGTGAGCAGCAGGCAGCAGTAATGGAGTACCAGCTGCAGCAGGCGCAAACAAGTCGCAGTGTGCGCCGTTCACACTTCACCACCACTGAGTGGGCCTCTATGAAGGACATTTGCCACGTTTTGCGTGCCTTCGATTATTCCACGCGGATGGCGAGTGCAGATGATGCACTAGTCAGCATGACTATCCCCCTTATCTGCCTGCTTGAAAAAACACTGCAAGCACTAAGGGACGAGGTTTTGGAAGAGGTGGAGGATGAGGAGTCACAAATGCCATCTGCTTCTCTACAGTCTGCGCAACGTGGTTCCTCACAAAGGCCTAGGCAGGGGACACTTTGTGAGGAGGATGAGGAGGAGTCAATGGATGAGGAAGACTTCTGTCCAGAGGAGGGAGGTACACAATGCTCTAGTAGTCAGTATCTAGAGCGAGGGTGGCGTGATGCAGGGCAGGCAGAGATCACACCTCAAGCAGGGGACAGCGTTTCTTGGCCAGTTGGCAGTCTGCAGCACATGGTTGATTTCATGCTGCAATGTCTGAGAAACGACCGCCGCATCGCCCACATTCTCAACACGGCTGATTATTTGGTGTCCACCCTCCTAGATCCTCGCTACCGGGACAACTTACAAAGCCTCATAACACCGTTGAACCGGGAGCGTAAAATGCGGGAGTACCAAGACGCACTGGTGCATTCCATCATGTTCTCCATTCCAACCGAGAGCAGTGCTGCTAGTGCTTTACAAAGCAGCTCAGTGCGTCGAGGCAGTGGAGGAAGCTCTGCACAAAGAGGGAGCAGAAGCAGCGCCTCAGCACAAGGCAAGACCAGTATGGCCGAAATGTGGCAAAGTTTTGTGTCCCCGCCGCCACAAATGTCTACACCATCACAGACGGCTCCAGTCAGCAGGAGGCAACGTTTCCGTCAGATGGTGACAGACTACATGTCTTGCCCTCTTAGTGTACTCCCAGGCGGCTCTTCTCCCTTCAAGTTTTGGGTCTGTAAGCTGGATACATGGCCAGAGCTTAGTCAGTATGCATTGGAGGTGCTAGCTTGCCCTGCTGCTAGTGTATTATCGGAAGGCGTCTTTAGTGCCGCAGGTGGTGTACTAACAGACCGTCGCATGCGACTATCCTCCGATAACGTTGACCGGCTTACTTTTCTCAAAATGAACAAGGCCTGGATCTCTCATGAATTTGCCAGTCCTCTTCCAGAATAAATAATTGGTTGGCAACAGTATCCAGGTCTCCTGTTGTGTTCATGTTTCTACCACCTGAACTGTAATCCCTGAGCTCCAACATCGCCAGTTGGCGCTCGGAAGTGCCGTCTGCACAGTCAACACTTGCTGCCGTGTTATTGGGGTTCAGTAACGTCAGCTGTTCCCCTGCTGTGCGGACGGCAATTTCTCCTGCTCTGTCCACATTCTCACTACTACAGATTTTAAAGTTGCTCCAATTACACCTCTGGCTCCTCTGTTTTCAGTATTATCCCTGAGCTCCAACACCGCCAGTTGGCGTTCGGAAGTGCCGTCTGCACAGTCAACACTTGCTGCCGTGTTATTGGGGTTCAGTAACGTCAGCTGTTCCCCTGCTGTGCGGACGGCAATTTCTCCTGCTCTGTCCACATTCTCACTACTACAGATTTTAAAGTTGCTCCAATTACACCTCTGGCTCCTCTGTTTTCAGTATTATCCCTGAGCTCCAACACCGCCAGTTGGCGCTCGGAAGTGCCGTCTGCAAAGTCAACACTTGCTGCCGTGTTATTGGGGTTCAGTAACGTCAGCTGTTCCCCTGCTGTGCGGACGGCAATTTCTCCTGCTCTGTCCACATTCTCACTACTACAGATTTTAAAGTTGCTCCAATTACACCTCTGGCTCCTCTGTTTTCAGTATTATCCCTGAGCTCCAACACCGCCAGTTGGCGCTCGGAAGTGCCGTCTGCAAAGTCAACACTTGCTGCCGTGTTATTGGGGTTCAGTAACGTCAGCTGTTCCCCAGCTGTGCGGACGGCAATTTCTCCTGCTCTGTCCACATTCTCACTACTACAGATTTTAAAGTTGCTCCAATTACACCTCTGGCTCCTTTGTTTTCAGTATTATCCCTGAGCTCCAACACCGCCAGTTGGCGCTCGGAAGTGCCGTCTTCACAGTCAACACTTAATGCCGTGTTATTGGGGTTCAGTAACGTCAGTTGTTCCCCAGCTGTGTGTCCGGCAAATTCTCCTGCTTTGTCCACATCCACTGTACTACTGATTTAAAACTTGCTCCAATTACACCTCTGGTTCCTCTGTTTTTAGTATTTACCCTGGGCTCCAATACCGCTAGTTGCTGCTCAGAAGTGCCGTCTGCACAGTCAACGCTTGCTCCAGTGTTATTGGGGTTCAGTAACGCCAGCTGTTCCCCAGCTGTGTGTCCGGCAAATTCTCCTGCTTTGTCCACATCCACTGTACTACTGATTTAAAACTTGCTCCAATTACACCTCTGGTTCCTCTGTTTTTAGTATTTACCCTGGGCTCCAATACCGCTAGTTGCTGCTCAGAAGTGCCGTCTGCACAGTCAACGCTTGCTCCAGTGTTATTGGGGTTCAGTAACGTCAGCTGTTCCCCAGCTGTGTGTCCGGCAAATTCTCCTGCTTTGTCCACATCCACTGTACTACTGATTTAAAACTTGCTCCTATTACACCTCTGGTTCCTCTATTTTTAGTATTTACCCTGGGCTCCAATACCGCTAGTTGCTGCTCAGAAGTGCCGTCTGCACAGTCAACGCTTGCTCCAGTGTTATTGGGGTTCAGTAACGTCAGCTGTTCCCCAGCTGGGTGTCCGGCAAATTCTCCTGCTTTGTCCACATCCACTGTACTACTGATTTAAAACTTGCTCCAATTACACCTCTGGTTCCTCTGTTTTTAGTTTTTACCCTGGGCTCCAATACCGCTAGTTGCTGCTCAGAAGTGCCATCTGCACAGTCAATGCTTGCTCCAGTGTTATTGGGGTTCAGTAACGTCAGCTGTTCCCCAGCTGTGTGTCCGGCAAATTCTCCTGCTTTGTCCACATCCACTGTACTACTGATTTAAAACTTGCTCCAATTACACCTCTGGTTCCTCTGTTTTTAGTATTTACCCTGGGCTCCAATACCGCTAGTTGCTGCTCAGAAGTGCCGTCTGCACAGTCAACGCTTGCTCCAGTGTTATTGGGGTTCAGTAACCTCAGCTGTTCCCCAGCTGTGTGTTCGGCAAATTCTCCTGCTCTGTCCACATTCACACTACTACAGATTTTAAAGTTGCTCCAATTACGCCTCTGGCTCCACTCTGTTTTTAGTATTTACCCTGGGTTCCAGCACCGCCAGCTGTTTCCTAGCAGTGTCTTTGGCACGATTACTCCCTCCTGTCAAGCCTGGTTCCAGCACGCCAGCTGTTTCCGGGTAGTGTCAACGTCACTTTGCCTCCAATGCGTTGTCCTGTCGTGTTGCGGTCGGGTTAGCCGACTCTATGGTGCCTGCAGTTTAGGTGACTCCTATGTGGGCTGCGGGATCTGGCAATGAAGGCTGGTTCCATAGTGCCAATAGGACAAGCACCCCCTGTAGGACTGTGGGTTTTGGTAACTGCGGCCGGCTCGCGGCCTTGAAACTTTTTTTTACATGGGTACCTTCTGCTACCCATCCGGGTTCCAGTACCGTCAGCTGGTCCTCGGTAGTTCCATTTGCTCTTGTACCTTCTATTATGCATCCGGGTTCCAGTACCGTCAGCTGGTTCTCGACAGTGTCTTTGGCACGGGTACTCCCTCCTGCCCAGCCTGGTTCCAGCACGCCAGCTGTTTCCGGGTAGTGTCAACGTCACTTTGCCTCCAATGCGTTGTCCTGTCGTGTTGCGGTCGGGTTAGCCGACTCTATGGTGCCTGCAGTTTAGGTGACTCCTATGTGGGCTGCGGGATCTGGCAATGAAGGCAGGTTCCATAGTGCCAATAGGACAAGCACCCCCTGTAGGACTGTGGGTTTTGGTAACTGCGGCCGGCTCGCGGCCTTGAAACTTTTTTTTACATGGGTACCTTCTGCTACCCATCCGGGTTCCAGTACCGTCAGCTGGTTCTCGTCAGTGCCTTTGGATTAGGTGCCTCCTTCTCGGTATCCAAGTTCCACCAACGTCTGCTGGTCCTTGGTAGTGCTTTCTGGCACAGGTACCTCCTGCTTAGTAACCGAGTTCCAGTACCGTCAGCTGGTCTTCGGCAGTTCCATTGGCTCTTGTACCTTCTGCTACCCATCTGGGTTACAGTACTGTCAGCTGGTCCTCGGTAGTTCCATTTGCTCTTGTACCTTCTACTACCCATCCGGGTTCCAGTACCGTCAGCTGGTTCTCGGCAGTGTCTTTGGCACGGGTACTCCCTCCTGCCCAGCCTGGTTCCAGCACGCCAGCTGTTTCCGGGTAGTGTCAATGTCACTTTGCCTCCAATGCGTTGTCATGTCGTGTTGCGGTCGGGTTAGCAGACTCTATGGTGCCTGCAGTTTAGGTGACTCTTATGTGGGCTGCGGGATCTGGCAATGAAGGCTGGTTCCATAGTGCCAATAGGACAAGCACCCCCTGTAGGACTGTGGGTTTTGGTAACTGCGGCCGGCTCGCGGCCTTGAAACTTTTTTTTACATGGGTACCTTCTGCTACCCATCTGGGTTCCAGTACCGTCAGCTGGTTCTCGACAGTGCCTTTGGATTAGGTGCCTCCTTCTCGGTATCCAAGTTCCACCAGCGTCTGCTGGTCCTTGGTAGTGCTTTCTGGCACAGGTACCTCCTGCTTAGTAACCGAGTTCCAGTACCATCAGCTGGTCCTTGGTAGTTCCATTGGCTCTTGTACCTTCTGCTACCCATCCGGGTTCCAGTACCGTCAGCTGGTTCTCGGCAGTGCCTTTGGATTATCTGCCTCCTTCTCGGTATCCAAGTTCCACCAACGTCTGCTGGTCCTTGGTAGTGCTTTCTGGCACAGGTACCTCCTGCTTAGTAACCGAGTTCCAGTACCATCAGCTGGTCCTCGGTAGTTCCATTGGCTCTTGTACCTTCTGCTACCCATCCGGGTTCCAGTACCGTCAGCTGGTCCTCGGTAGTTCCTCAGCCTTCTTGTACCTTCTGCTACATTTCCAAGTTCAAGCTTTTTGAAATGGTTCTTGGTAATCACTCTGGATCTCCCTGATGAGGACCCTGAAGACGAGGACCCTGAAGGCCAACCCGAAGAAGACGAGGACCCCGAAGACGACGACCCTGAAGACGAGGACCCTGAAGACCACCCCAAAGAAGAAGAGGACCCTGAAGACCACCCCGAAGAAGACGAGGACCCTGAAGACCACCCCGAAGAAGAAGAGGACCCAGAAGACGAGGACCCAGAAGACCAACCCGAAGAAGACAAGGACCCCGACGACGAGGACCCCCGAAGACGACGACCCTGAAGACCACCCCGAAGAAGACCAAGAAGATGACCCTGAAGAAGTTGACCAAGAGGACAAAGAAGAGAAGACAAGCACCAAGATACAGAAGAACAAGAGACAGAAAACCAAGAAGCAGAAATACAAGAAGCTGCAGAACAAAAAGCGGAAGAACATTGAGCATAAGACTAAAAATCAGAGCAAAAGATAATATCTAAATTATAAGCAGAAGATGACTAAGCAGTGTATGGGGGTGAGTCCGTTACTCCTCGTGGTGCCCCTGGAAAAGACCTGCTGCTGCAGGCCAAACTGAACGCGGACAAATCCTGCTGTAAATCTTTTGTGACGGGCTGAACGAAAGGTGTAATGTCCAACCTTTTATAGATAACAACTACAGGAATGCCTGTCACAAATAAGAATATGATGAAGAAGAAGAATATGAAGAAGATGAAGAAGTAGAATATGAAGAATGTAAAAAAAAAGAATAATACGAAGAAGGTTAAGACGAAGAAGATGAAGAAGGTGAAGAAGAAGTGGATGAAAAAGATGCTGAGGATGATGAAGGAGAAAGTGTGGGAGACGTAAAAAAGAAGGTGAAGAGCATGGAAGTAGTGAAACATAAATATCTGACAAAATATAAAAATACTTAACATAGTCAATATTTCCATAACTCAGAACGTCTTAAAAAAAAATATTAATTCCTGCTATTCCATTTGATTGGGCTAAACCTCTATGCCTTTATTGTCTCCCCCACCTCCCCCAATACATTCTACATTATTCTTAGTTGTTTTCCTTCATGTAGAATTAACCTACAAGGAAAGAAAGGGTTTATTTTCATTCCGATATTTCTGTCCCATTGACTTGCATTGGTTTCCGGTATCGGAATCGGCGATATCCGATACTTTTTCGGTATCGGTCCGATCCAATCCGATCCGATATTTCCCGATATCGGAAGGTATCGCTCAACACTAGTCAGCACTGTTCCCATCGATTTTGGCAATTTCTAGGACCCCTGCAGACCTCCAGAGGGGGGGCCGCCGGAAGAATGCTTGAGTTTCCTATAGACTTACATTGGGCTCGTTGCTCGGGTTGAGCACTTGAGCATTCCAATTTGCTCGACTCAAGCACTTGAGCATTTTAGTGCCTGCTCATCACTAGTGAATACATATGTACATTCTAATTTTTAGTTATTTGATCCCATAAATTTAATATATACCTATATTTTTCACACTTCATGAACGTAGACTATTGAGTGCTAATGCATCACACACAAATCGGATTACAAAAATATTTACACACAGGTTGTGATGTAACAATATAAGTAAAAAGCCAAGGGGGTGAATACTTACGCAAGCTTCTGTATTTGGTTGTCTTAAACTCTTCAAGGCTGTCCCAATTTTGCCTCGCTTTTACCTCCTCTCATTCCACCAGCTACAATTAAATGTACTTTTAGGACTATTTAGTGATTTGAGACCTTGTTTCTGTGAGACAAATGCTATTTAAGGTTTTTTAAGAATAATTATAGGGGATATACTGTATATGGTAGCATTTAATATTCAATCTTTTTTAAGAAATAAAGCATTAAATTATTCTATTAAATTGATATACAGTTAGGTCCATATATATTTGGACAGAGACAACATTTTTCTAATTTTGGTTCTAGACATTACCACAATGAATTTTAAACAAAACAATTCAGATGCAGTAGAAGTTCAGACTTTCAGCTTTCATTTGAGGGTATCCACATTAAAATTGGATGAAGGGTTTAGGAGTTTTAGCTCCTTAACATGCGCCACACTGTTTTTAAAGGGACCAAAAGTAATTGGACAGATTAAATAATTGTAAATAAAATGTTCATTTCTAGTACTTGGTTGAAAACCCTTTGTTGGCAATGACTGCCTGAAGTCTTGAACTCATGGACATCACCAGACGCTGTGTTTCCTCCTTTTTGATGCTCTGCCAGGCCTTCACTGCGGTGGTTTTCAGTTGCTGTTTGTTTGTGGGCCTTTCTGTCTGAAGTTTAGTCTTTAACAAGTGAAATGCATGCTCAATTGGGTTGAGATCAGGTGACTGACTTGGCCATTCAAGAATATTCCACTTCTTTGCTTTAATAAACTCCTGGGTTGCTTTGGCTTTATGTTTTGGGTCATAGTCCATCTGTAGTATGAAACGACGACCAATCAGTTTGGCTTCATTTGGCTGGATCTGAGAACACAGTGTGGCTCTGAATACATCAGAATTCATTCGGCTGCTTCTGTCCTGTGTCACATCATCAATAAACACTAGTGACCCAGGGCCACTGGCAGCCATGCATGCCCAAGCCATCACACTGCCTCCGCCGTGTTTTACAGATGATGTGGTATGCTTTCGATCATGAGCTGAACCACGCCTTCACCATACTTTTCTCTTTCCATCATTCTGATAGAGGTTGATCTTGGTTTCATCTGTCCAAAGAATGTTCTTCCAGAACTGGGCAGGCTTTTTTAGATATTTTTTAGCAAAGTCCAGTCTAGCTTTTTTATTCTTGATGCTTATGAGTTACATAGTTACATAGTTACATAGTTTATAAGGCCGAAAAAAGACAAGCGTCCATCCAGTTCAGCCTATTTCTTGTGCACTGCAGCTATTCCTCAGCATTGATCCAGGGGAAGGCAAAAAAAAAACATGCGGTATAGGCCAATTTACATCATTGAGGAAAAATTCACCTCCCGACTCCAATCTGGCAGTCAGATTAAATCCCTGGATTAATTAGCTATCACTAAGCATAAAATGTAATTTTATTGTTCTCAAGAAAGGCGTCCAGGCCTCTCTTGAACTCATTAAGTGAGTTGGACATCACCACTTCCTCTCCCAGATAGTTCCAGAGTCTCACGGCTCTGACCGTAAAGAATCCCCTTCTATGCTGGTGCAGGAACCTCCTTTCCTCCAGACGCATAGTGTGCCCCCTCGTCTTTGTCACCATCCTTGGTATAAACAGGTCATGGGAGAGATCTCTCTACTGCCCCCTGATGTATTTATACATGTTTATGAGGTCTCCCCTAAGGCTTCTCTTTTCCAAAGTAAATAGGCCTAATTTTGACAACCTCTCTGGGTATTCTAGTCCCTTCATTCCCTTTATTACCTTAGTCGCCCTCCTTTGTACCCTCTCTAGCTCCAATATGTCTTTCCTGAGCACCGGAGCCCAGAACTGTGCACAATATTCTAAGTGCGGCCTTACCAGCGCTTTATACAGAGGAAGAACAATGTTCTCATCATATGCCCCTATTCCTCTTCTGATGCATGCCATGACTCTATTTGCCTTCGCAGCTGCTGCCTGACACTGGGCTCTCCAATTTAATTTGCTGTTAACCAAGACGCCGAGGTCCTTCTCCAAGTCAGATTTCCCCAACGGTTTCCCATTTAATATGTTTGGGTGACTGCTGTTTTTCTTTCCCATGTGCATGACCTTACATTTATCGGCATTGAACCCCATTTGCCATTTTTTGGCCCAACTCCCCAATTTATCTAAATTCTCCTGTAGCTGTGCCCTATTCTCATCTGTATTAACTACTTTACAAAGTTTAGTATCATCTGCAAATATTGCTATTTTACTATGCAACCCTTCCACTAGATCATTAATAAATATATTAAATAATATAGGGCCCAAGACAGACCCTTGAGGCACCCCGCTAGTAACCCTGACACACCCTGAGCTTACTCCATTGATAACCACCCTCTGATTTCTATCACTCAGCCACCTATTTACCCACTTGCACACATTATCCCCCAGACCAAGCATTCTTATTTTATATACCAACCTTTTGTGTGGCACGGTATCAAACGCTTTGGAGAAGTCAAGGTATACAACATCCACTGACTCTCCCCGGTCCAGCTGTGAGCTCACCTCCTTGTAGAAGGCGATCAGGTTTGTTTGGCAGGAGCGATCCCTCATGAATCCATGTTGATATGGAGTTAGACAGTTATTATCATTAAGATATTCTACAATAGCATCTCTAAGAAATCCTTCAAACAATTTACCCACAACAGACGTTAAGCTTACTGGTCTATAGTTCCCAGGGTCACTTTTAGACCCCTTTTTGAATATTGGTACCACATTTGCTTGGCACCAGTCTAGTGGGACAGTCCCTGTCCTTAAAGAGTGCTTGAATATAAGATACAGCGGCCTGTCTATCACATTACTTAATTCTTTTAGTACCCGGGGGTGTATGCCATCTGGGCCTGGTGACTTGTCTATTTTGATATTATTTAGGCGTTTCTGAACTTCCTCCTGGGTTAGGTGAGTGATATTTAGTGGAGGGTTTACTTTATCACTCTGCATTTCCTCCGATAAATTGTTTTCTTTTGTGAAAACAGTGGAGAAGAAGCTATTGAGTAGGTTTGCTTTACCCTCATCACCCTCTATGATTTTACCCAGGTTATTTTTCAATGGGCCAACACCATCAGTTTTAATCCTTTTACTGTTTATATAGTTAAAGAACAGTTTGGGATTCGTTTTACTTTCCTTGGCAATTAGTCTCTCTGTCTCCTCTTTTGCTATTCTTATTTGTTTCTTACAGATTTTGTTTTTTTCCCTATAAGATATTAGCGCCTCCTCGCTGCCTTCTTGTTTAAGTTTACTGAAAGCCCTTTTTTTGTTTTTCATTGCCCTCCTGACTTCCTTATTTAGCCACATTGGCTTCCTCCTATTCCTAGCCCTTTTATTCCCATAAGGTATGTACCTTCTACAGTGACTATGTAGGACTGTTTTGAAAATTTCCCATTTTCTATCCATGCTCCTATTACTGAAGATGCTATCCCAGTCTATAAGGTGAAGGGCATCTCTTAGCTGATCAAACTTTGCCCTCCTGAAGTTCAGTGTTTTTGTGACTCCCTTGCTGGGCACCCTACTGAAGCACATGTGGAATTGTATAATGTTGTGATCACTATTTCCCAGGTGCCCCCCGACCTTCACCTCAGTTATTCTGTCTGGCCTGTTAGTTAATATTAAGTCTAAAAGGGCCGTCCCTCTAGTTGGCTCTTGCACAAGTTGTGACAAATAATTGTCTTAGACAATTGACAGAAACCTGTTTCCTTTCTGAGATCTACAGCTTTCGGTTTCCCAGTCTATATCGGGGTAGTTGAAGTCCCCCATAACAATCACCTCGTTATTTTTTGCTACTTCGTCTATTTGTCTCATTAATAAACTTTCCGTGGCTTCTGCTATATTTGGTGGTTTATAACAGACTCCTATGATAATTTAATTATTGTTTTTTGCCCCATGTATCTCCACCAATAAGGACTCGACCTCCTCATTTCCCTCCCATACATCCTCCCGTATTGTAGGCTTTAGAAAAGTCTTTACATATAGACAGACTCCACACCCTTTCCGATTTCTTCGATCCCTTCTAAACAGACTGTAATCCTGTAAGTTAACTGCCCAGTCATAGCTTTCATCTAACCATGTTATTCCCACTATGTCATAGTTACCTGTAGATATTTCTGCTTCCAGTTCATCCATCTTGTTTGTCAGGCTTCTGGCATTTGCTAGCATGCAGTTTACACGATTTTGTTTTGTTCCAATCTTCTCCCTGTGGATTGTATTAGAAATTTTCTTACCTCCCTTCCAAGTATCTTGTCTTGGACCTTCTTTGTCGCACTTCATATCTTTCATTAGTATGTTCTCTTGTTTCATGTTCGTGTCCGGCGTTTTTCTTCCCATCCTCTCTTGTTCTAGTTTAACGCCCTCCTGATGAGTGTTGCGAGTAGAGATGAGCGTTGTTCTACTCGAACTGTTCGCCAATCTCAAATTCGAGCTGTTTTGGGCGGTGTTCGAGCCGGTCGGCGAACACGAACAATTTGAGAAAAATTCGGCTGTTCGAGGTTATGTTCGATAACTGTTCGTGCACCAAAATCATAACTGGATTTTTTCTCAGTAATGATGAAAATTAATGTTAATACGCAGTTTGAGTGTATAGCGGGGCGGGGGGAGGGGCAGGGGATGGATCTCTGCAGGAACAATGAAGATCTCCATTTTTTTTTCTCTTTCCCGCATTTGCAGTGGGGAGGTGCAATCTGTCAGCCTATCAGCAGCGCACACACGGAGCGAAGTGCTTTTTTTCACACAAGCAAGGGCATGTGTGATTGGCAGTGTATGTCACATGTCCTTGCCCTATAAGACCAAGCCATTTTCCCCGTCGCCACCATTTTCTCACTGCTGCAGCTGCGTGTTAGACGGCACCGCTGTTGCTGTGTGCGCTATACCTTGTTAATTTCAAACCAATTTTCGCACAAATATACAGATAGCTTGGGAGTAGGGAATAGTTGTGATTGCAGTCCTTTTAAGGACTAGGTTACAGCATTTCCTACGACTTTTATCAAGCAGGTCTGTGCTCTTAAATAGATAGATTGTGGGAGTAAAGACTAATTGTAATTGGAGTCCTTTTCAGGACTAGGTTACATCAGTTCCTATCAGTTTTTGCCAGGCAGGTCTGTGCCAGTGCTGTGCAAGTTTTTTTCACAGCATTTGGCTGAATCTAGCAAAGCTAATCCTTTTTGGCCTATTGCAGAGTGTGTTAGTCAGTGGAGTAGCCTATCTGTGTTGCAAGATATACCACCTGTGTATAGAATACCAATTTTTTTACTGCACCTAGTGAAGTAAAATGTTTTGGGCATAGCATCATTCTATTAGTCCATCTATACTGACCTCCATCAGGTTGCAAATTAAAAATAATTTTTTTCTGCATCTAGCTCTGAAAAAATATTTGGGCTTCTAGCAGTGTGTGGGACTTGGTCTATTAGTCCATCTATACTGACCTCCATCAGGTTGCAAATTAAAAATAATTTTTTTCTTCATTTATCTCTGAAAAAATATTTGGGCTTCTAGCAGCGTGTGGGACTTGTTCTATTAGTCCATCTATACTGACCTCCATCAGGTTGCAAATTAAAAATAATTTTTTTCTGCATCTAGCTCTGAAAAAATATTTGGGCTTCTAGCAGTGTGTGGGACTTGGTCTATTAGTCCATCTATACTGACCTCCATCAGGTTGCAAATTAACAATAATTTTTTTCTGCATCTAGCTCTGAAAAAATATTTGGGCTTCTAGCAGTGTGTGGGACTTGGTCTGTTAGTCCATCTATATTGACCTCCATCAGGTTGCAAATTGAATAAAAAAATTTTCTGCATCTAGCTCTGAAAAAATATTTGGGCTTCTAGCGGTGTGTGGGACTTGGTCTATTAGTCCATCTATACTGACATCCATCAGGTTGCAAATTAAAAATATTTTTTTTCTGCATCTAGCTCTGAAAAAATATTTGGGCTTCTAGCAGTGTGTGGGACTTGGTCTATTAGTCCATCTATACTGACCTCCATCAGGATGCAAATTAAAAATAATTTTTTTCTTCATTTAGCTCTGAAAAAATATTTGGGCTTCTAGCAGTGTGTGGGACTTGTTCTATTAGTCCTTCTATACTGACCTCCAGCAGGTTGCAAATTGAATATAATTTTTTTCTGCATCTAGCTCTGAAAAAATATTTGGGCTTCTAGCGGTGTGTGGGACTTGGTCTATTAGTCCATCTATACTGACCTCCATCAGGTTGCAAATTAAAAATAATTTTTTTCTGCATCTAGCTCTGAAAAAATATTTGGGCTTCTAGCAGTGTGTGGGACTTGGTCTATTAGTCCATCTATACTGACCTCCATCAGGTTGCAAATTAAAAATAATTTTTTTCTTCATTTAGCTCTGAAAAAATATTTGGGCTTCTAGCAGTGTGTGGGACTTGTTCTATTAGTCCTTCTATACTGACCTCCAGCAGGTTGCAAATTGAATATAATTTTTTTCTGCATCTAGCTCTGAAAAAATATTTGGGCTTCTAGCGGTGTGTGGGACTTGGTCTATTAGTCCATCTATACTGACCTCCATCAGGTTGCAAATTAAAAATATTTTTTTTCTGCATCTAGCTCTGAAAAAATATTTGGGCTTCTAGCAGTGTGTGGGACTTGGTCTATTAGTCCATCTATACTGACCTCCATCAGGTTGCAAATTGAATAAAAAAATTTTCTGCATCTAGCTCTGAAAAAATATTTGGGCTTCTAGCGGTGTGTGGGACTTGGTCTATTAGTCCATCTATACTGACCTCCATCAGGTTGCAAATTAAAAATATTTTTTTTCTGCATCTAACCCAGCCAATAGTTTTGGCCTAATACCACAGTTTGGCCACTCAGCTCTGCTCGGTTACCATCCATTGTTTTTTTGTGCAAACAACTCCAGAGTTGTGAATTAGTTAACCACCAAAATGAGTGGAAAAAGGCCTGCTGCTGGTGGAAAGGGGAATAGGCGTGTTGGGAAGGGGAAAAAAAGTTGTGTCCGTGGGGTAGGTGCAGAAGAAAGACCATCTTCCAGCCAAACTAAAATGTCTACTTCTTTTAGCGGACAATGTGATAAGATCCCTTTCTTACGGCCACGCCAATCGCTACAAATTCCAGATGAGGCACAAAAACAGCAGGTGCTTCAACGGATATCAAGTGCTCCTTTAAGTGGGCTCTCCTCCACATCAACTTCAACATCACAAATACTCCAGTCCTCAAAGGTGTCACCCAAATCGCACTTGCTTCCTCACAGCTCCCAAATCTCCAGCTGCCCGTCTGAGTATGAGGTAGAACAGATGGTTGAGTCTGCAGAGCTGTTTACTCATACTATAGCCTGGGAATCAGAGGTCGACTGCAGCGCTTCTGTGAATCCAGACGAGGAAATGATCTGCACTGATGCCCAGAATCTTTATGAGTCAGATCCAGGACCAGACGCAGAAGGTTCTGACCATAATGTAGACCCTCATTCCCAAACTGTAACTCCTGTTGGTGGAGACAATGAGGAAGACGATGATAAGACTCAAATACCTGATTGGAGCGACAACTTTAGTTTTTTGTCAGGGCAGGAACAGGTTGGCTCTGAGGACGACGGGTGTGATAACGCACAGGGTGATGATGATGAGGTTGGAGATCCCACTTACTGTCAACCCACAGTCAGCCAAGAGATGAGGTCAGCAGAGGAGGTGGAGGAAGATGCTAGTGACGACGAGGTCAGGTTGCGCCTTCCTGGACAGAGACGTAGTACTGGAAGCACGTCAACAACTGCATCCTCAAACACAACTCTGCCTCTCACCACAAGTCGTGGTGGCTCTTCAGGTCACATGGGTGCTAAGCCTTGCATAGCCTGGGCATTTTTTCAGATCGATAAAGATGACCCAACTCGTGTTATCTGTAACATTTGTCAGCAAAAGCTAAGTAGAGGCCAAAAAATACATAGTTTGAGTACTTCATGCATGAACCGGCACATGGACATGAAGCATAAGTTGCAGTGGGAAGCTCAGTGTGCTACAATGCGGCCTAGCCGGCCGGGCCAACCACCGTCTGCCATATCTTGTGCATCCGCGGCCTCTTCATCCTCTGTGACTGGGGGGACAGCAGTCACACCTGTTTTGGGGCGCAGACCTGCCACCTCTTTACCCACAACAGCCAGCGTGATTGGCAGGTCATCATTTTCTTTGGAGGTGGTAACACCAGCTGGTCTTGAGCGCTGTCCGACATCGATAGCACCACCTTTGGATCAAGGCAACCTAACATGTCCGCCTGCATCTTCCTCACAGACCGGCAGTTTGCCGGGGACACCCTTATCAACCCCGTCTAAGCACAATAGCCAGCCCTCGGTCCCTCAGATGTGGACAAGTAAAAGACCATTTCCTCCTAGCCATGAGAAAGCTAAGAGGTTGAATTTCACCATCTGCAAGCTCTTGGCTACAGAAATGCTGCCTTTCCACCTGGTGGACACAGAGGATTTTCGAGACCTTATGTCCGTCGCAGTGCCCCAGTACCAGATGCCCAGTCGGCACTACTTCTCAAAGAAAGGTGTGCCTGCGCTCCACCAGCATGTCGCACACAACATCACCGCTTCTTTGAGAAACTCTGTGTGTGACAGGGTGCATTTCACCACAGACACTTGGACGAGTAGGCATGGACAGGGGCGTTACATGTCGCTGACTGGGCATTGGGTAACTATGGTGACAGCAGGACAAGGGGCTGCTGTCCAAGTCTTGCCGTCCCCACGAGTTGTGCGTCAATCCTCTTTATGTCAAAGTTCCTCCACTGCTTCTGCCTCCTCAACCTCCTCTCGGTCTTCCACCTGCACCCAAAGCCTGTCTGGTCATGCCACAAGCTTTCTAACTGCGCAGAAGGGATCCTGCACACCTCCTTACTATGCTGGCAGTAGGGCTCAACGTCATCAGGCGGTTTTTACATTGAAATGTCTGGGAAATGTGAGTCACACAGCTGAGGAGTTGTGGTCAGCTCTGGAGAACCAATTTCATGAATGGTTGTCTCCACTGGACCTGAAACCAGGGAAGGCCGTGTGCGACAATGCTGCAAACCTGGGTGCGGCCCTTCGCCAGGGCAATGTCACACACGTGCCTTGTATGGCTCACGTGTTGAACCTGGTTGTCCAGCAATTTTTAGCCCACTATCCCAGACTAGATGGCCTTCTGCAGAGGGCACGGTCGCTGTGTGCTCACTTCCGCCGTTCGCATCCCGCAGCTCAGCGACTTACATCTCTACAGAAGTCGTTGGGCCTGCCACTTCACCGGCTAAAATGCGATGTGTCTACCCGGTGGAATTCAACTCTGCACATGTTGCAGCGACTGTGGCAGCACCGACAAGCCCTGGTGCAATACGTTCTGACGTATAGCCTGGGCCAACGAGATTCAGAGGTGGGGCAAATCACGCTGGAGGAGTGGTCTCAGATCAGGGACCTATGCACCCTTCTGCACAGTTTTGAAATGGCGACGAAGATGTTTAGTGCTGACGATGCCATTATCAGCATGACTATTCCGGTGATTTACATGCTGGAGCACATGTTAAACAGAATTCGGAGTCAGGTGGTGGCACAAGAGGAGGTGGAGGAAGTAGAGGAGGAGGAGTTGTATGCGGAAGGGCTAACATCTGCAAGGTCCAGACGGTCGGCAGCACCAAGGCGGCAGGCATGTGAGGGTGGGGGAGATGATTTTACCAGGGCGCATGGTAGCAGCCAAACTAGTGAGGAAGGTGCAGGAGCCCAGGAAGAAGTGGAGGACGAACTGATGGAAGACTCATCAGATGAGGGAGACCTTGATCACATTTCTGTTGTGCGAGGTTGGGGGGAGAGGACAGAGGAAGGAAGCATGATTGTTACCTCGCCACCAACACAACAGGGACTTGGTGCTCCTGGATGCGCAACACACATGAGTGCCTTCTTGCTGCACTACCTGCAACATGACCCTCGAATTGTGAGAATTAGAAATAATCCTGACTACTGGGTTGCCACACTGTTAGATCCCCGGTACAAAAGTAAATTTGCAGAAATTATTCCTGCCATAGAAAGGGATGCACGCATGCAGGAGTATCAGCAGAGACTGTTGCAGAATCTTACATGTGCTTTTCCACAAAATACCAGTGGTGCACGTAGTGAATCTCACAGTTCCAACTTGCCAACCGTGGGACCGTCAAGTGTTGAGCACTCAAACCGTAACAGAACCACAGTATCTGCTGGTAACATCAATTTTGCGGAATCATTTCACCACTTTTTTAGCCCATCCTTTGCAAGGCCACAGGAGAAGTCTGACACATAGTCAACGCCTAGAGACGATGGTACAGGAGTATCTCCAAGTAAACATTGAAGCCACGACTGTGTCACTGGACCCTTGCTCTTTTTGGGCTTCCAATCTGGATAAATGGCCGGAGCTAGCCACTTACGCCTTGGAGATCTTGTCATGCCCCGCAGCCAGCGTTCTGTCTGAACGTGTGTTCAGCGCTGCTGGTGGTGTGCTGACAGATAAGCGCACGCGGCTCTCCACTGATAATGTAGACAGACTCACGTTCATAAAGATGAACAAATCATGGATCCGAAACGACTTTTCTACCCCTGTGTCATCCTGGGGAGAGTAAAAGCTTGATGATTGGTTAAAATCACCCTACCAACCGTTTTAAGCTTTCAAATTACTAATCATGTTTATCTGTATCTTGACTGGAAAATAATTTGGGCTTTGTAGCAGTGTGCAGCACTGATCCTATTAGGCCATCTATAATAAGCTTCACCAGATTTAAAATTAAAAATAATTTTTAGCTGCATCTAGCCCGGAAAATAATTTTGGGGCTCCGAGATGCGCAAGACACATAAGTGCCTTCTTGCTGCACTACCTGCAGCATGACCCTCATATTGTCAGAATTCGAAGTAATCATGACTACTGGGTTGCCACACTCTTAGATCCCCCAAACTTTTCGATCAACCTTTTCATTTTAATAAAGACCAAAAAAATGGTCATTTTTGAAATTATAAGCATTAGCAGGTTGTTAGAAACTGAAATCAAACAGTTTTCAACTCAAAACTTTATTCTAGGTGATGTTACATTTTCACATAGGACCCCTTGTTCGAAAGGAGCTTCTGAACTCTCTCGTCCATTGAATTTGTCAGGTTTTGGATGGTTTCTGCTTCAATTGTTTTGCATGAGGACAGAATACCCTCCCAGAGCTGTTGCTTAGATGTGAACTGCCTCCCGCCATCATAGACACTCCTTTTAATGATGCTCCAAAGGTTCTGAATGGGGTAGAGGTCAGGGGAGCATGGGGGTCACACCATAAGTTTGTCCCCTTTTATGCCCATATCAGCCAGAGATGCAGATGTTTTATGTGCAGCATGAGATGGTGCATTATCATGCAGAAAAATGATCTTGCTGTGAAATACACGGTTCTTCTTCTTGAACCATGGCAGGAAGTGCTGTTTGAGAAAATCCACATACATTATGGAGTTCATCTTTAGCGCCTTCAGGGATCCTAAAGGGGCCGACAATCTCTCTCCCCATGATTCCAGCCCAAAACATTACTCCACCTCCTCCTTGTTGGCGCTGTAGCCGTGTTTGCGTGGGGTGTCCATCAACCAGCCATCCTCCACTCCATTCATCTGGACCATCGAGCGCTGCACGGCACTCATCCGTGAACAAAACAGTTTTGAAATCAGTCTTCATGTAATGTTTGGCCCACTGGAGCCGTTTCTGCTTGTGTGAAGTGGATAGAGGAGGTCGACAGGATGGCGTATGCACAGCTGCAAACCTCTGAAGGACCCTGCATCTTGTTGTTCGGGGGACGTTGGAGGCACAAGCAGCTTCAAAAACTTGTCTGCTGCTATGACAAGGCTTTTTTGCCGCTGCTCTTTCAACCTGACGTAATTGCCTGTAGGAAAGAGTCCTCAATTTGCCCTTATCAGCACGCACACGTGTGTACTGTGAATCAGCTACATACTTCTTGATTGCCAAGACACTTCATCCTGATCATCGCACAATGTTGATTGTAGTCATGCCTTGACCTAAACACTCCACAATTTGTTGCTTCTCAGCAGCCGACACATCCTTTTTCTTTCCCATTTTGGCAGAAAATGTAGGCTGCTTAATAATGTGAGAGAGCCTTCTTAAGTAGTCTTGCCTTTCATTGGACACACCTGCCAAACTAATTAGCACAGGTGTCTGCAATTGCTTACAGTGATATAAAGAGCCCTGACACACATCACCATCAATGAGTTTAACTGACAAACAAACAAATTCTTCCCTTATCACTCCTAAACACTTTTTGCATAATAATTTGGAACGCGGTGTACATGTGCTTTTCCACAAAACACCAGTGGTTCACGTAGTGAATCTTACAGTTCTAACTTGCCAACCGTGGTCTGTATGGAATTGTTCAATAAAGGGCCCAAAATTAAGATAACATAGATGGGAGAGGTCTCTATGAATAGGAATTCCTAAGTATTTGATACCCTGTGAGGGCCAGGCAAAGGGAAAGTTGGACTGGATGGAATCCTATATGGATTTAGGGAGGGAGACATCGAGGGCCTCAGACTTCGCTGCATTGATTTTAAATTTTTACCATGTAACAAAGTGATCTATTTCAGCCATAACAGCAGGGATGGATATATGTGATTGAGTGATATATACTAGGACATCATCAGCAAATAGAGAGCACTTGTACTTGGTGCCTCCCACCTCAATCCACCTAATATTGGGGTTATGGCGAATTGATGAGAGCAGGTGCTCCGTCACTAGGATGTATAAGAGAGGGGACAGAGGACATCCCTGCCTTGTCCCATTGGTGATTGTGAAAGGTGATGAAAATGTTCTGACGCACCCCCTGGGCCTTGGGACACCCGGAGCCGGACCCTTTTTGGTGGATGCTGGTGGTTGTAGTCTTCGTGGCGGCGATCCGGTTCCGTGGCTCAGGGCGGTCAAACCAGTGGCGGAACTATTTATGTGGTTTTGATGTTTAAATGTCCGACTACGCCACCCGTGGATTGCGGTCAGAGTGAACCGCCGCTACAGGGCAGACCGCTAAGGCTGGTGTTGTGGGTGCAGCAGAGCGTAGCATAACTCCCCAAGGGAGGAGTATAGCCTCAGGGAAGTGTATGCGGAGGATGGGGGTGATGGTGCAGGGCAGCAGCAGTAACGACACGGAGTCAGTGATGCCGTTCAGGGCCTTTACTCACAGTTCTTATTATCCAGACCACGTCTGCAGGTAACGGCTGCCCACGTCGTACTGTGCTCACCAGGTGAGGGGCTCAGACAACTCCCAGATAACTTTGGAGCGCTTCACAGGACCCCCTTTGTGTGTCCTTTGTCTGGCCTTTCTTACCAACACTTCTGTCCGGCTGCCTCGGGCCTCCTCTTGGTAAACTTGGCGCCAGTTTCCCTGACCCTATGTGGTGCCTTCCTAACGGGTGGAGCAAGGGGCTGCGCCACATAAAATGTCAGAGCCTCCGGTTTCTAGCTGAGGGTCGTTTCCTGCCTCCACTAGTTCGGGGACCGGTCTCCCCCTTTGGCCTGACCCCTCCACGCAGGTGGATTCGGGCGTGCGGTGGCGACTCGCCCGTCCGCACCCCTGGGATCCCTTCATTCCTCGTTCCTGGAGCCTTCTCCGCTCCTCTTCCTTCCTTCTCCCTCTTGCAGGCCTGGGCCTCTGTTACTAGGCCCGCCTCCGGAGCAGAGCTCATGCAGAGCCCCTGCTCCCTGCCACTTCTGCTCAGACTTCTCTGCACTGAACTAAGATGGTGCCCACCTTTTATACTCCCTTCTCAATGCACCCAGGAACTGCTTCCTCCCTGCTCCTGCACTGCAGGGTTCCCCTTCCTCAGTGTTCCCCCCCCCCACTCCAGCCAGGGACAGGGACTGTCGTGCCCATCTCAGGGGCATATTGGTCGCCCTGCCCCATGGCAATGTGGTGTAATGCATGCAGGTGTCGGGTCCTGATCCACACTCCATCCTTATCTGAGAGTGAGATATCACACCTCTGGGTGAGGTGCAATACGTCTGTAGCAACCGAGCCCTCGGTGCTACAGTTCCATTTATCTTCAGCCTAGGTGACGTATTGTGATACAGGGCCGTGATTTTGGCTATAAAAGGGTCCCCTAGACCCCTACCCCAAGCTTTTGAAGAGAATCATATATGGCGTGCCAGGAGACTCTATGGAATGCTTTCTCAGCATCCAACGAGAGTATCTACTTACAAATTTTTAACTGCATCTAGCCCAGGAAATACTTTGTGCCTAGTAGCAGTGTCTGCTAGTCAGCGGATTATCCCGGCTGTTAAGCAAGCTACACCACCTGTAGTTTGGACACTTAATTTTTTCAAAGGAAATGCTTCGGGACCACGGGATACTCAGTGAAGAGCATCAGGAGGCACCCCAAGGCATAGGGGCTGGGACTGGCACTAGGATGCCTTGCGGTGGACAGCCGAGCTCGATCCTTATAAAAGCTTTTTAACTGCAGCAGCTTTAGAGGACGCTACTGGAGCTGGAATTACGCGGCTGCTGGCATGAGACTTGCCCTCCAATAGATCCTTGTAAATGGATTTAAAGTGTATTCATTCAAATTAGAGGGACAATTTAAATTAAAAAGCTTAGAGCTGCCTCCACCACAGGGGGGCTCTCTCGACCCACCAGCGGACAGGCACCAGTATTGGGAGAGGGGGGCTGGCCGTCAGGGTTCACCGCGGCTCTGGCACAAACCCGGCGACACGGAGGTGGCACGGACAGGAGCGGACTGGCCGTCTCGGCTTCTCACTTTTTGGATTTTAGAAGGGCATGACATGCCTATATCTGTGTCTCCCCCTCCTTTTACTCCTCCACCTCTTTTCTTTTCGCATGACTATATGTACTTGTCACTTTTCCATGTGTTAGTTGTGTCTTCTGAGCAGTTTGTCAGCTTTTGGACACCTTTGAAGGTGTTTTCTATGTGTTTCTATGTGTTTTTGTTTGCCTGCCATTGGTTTTAACGGTGTTCGAAGGTGTTCGACGAACAGCTCGACGAACAGTTCGGCGAACACACGGGTGTTCGACGAACCGAACCGAACTCGAACACTACGGGGGTGGCTCAACACTATTTAGTAGTAGAGATGAGCGGTGTTAGACTCGAACTGTTCGCCAATCTCAAATTCGAGCTGTTTTGGGCGGTGTTCGAGCCGTTCGGTGAACACGAACGATTTGAAAAAAATTCGGCTGTTTGAGGTTATGTTCGATAACTGTTCGTGCACCAAAATCATAATAGGATTTTTTCTCAGCAATGCTGAAAATTAATGTTAATATGCAGTTTGAGTGTACAGCGGGGTGGGGGGAGGGGCAGGGGATGGATCTCTGCAGGAATAATGAAGATCTCCATTTTTTTTCTCTTTCCCGCATTTACAGTGGGGAGGTGCAATCTGTCAGCCTATCAGCAGCGCACGCACGGAGCGAAGTGCTTTTTTTCACACAAGCAAGGGCATGTGTCATTGGCAGTGTATGTCACATTTTCCCCGTCGCCACCATTTTCTCACTGCTGCAACTGCGTGTTAGACGGCACCGCTGTTGCTGTGTGCGCTATACCTTGTTAATTTCAAGCCAATTTTCGCACAAATCTACAGATAGCTTGGGAGTAGGGAAGAGTTGTGATTGCAGTCCTTTTAAGGACTAGGTTACATCATTTCCTACGACTTTTATCAGGCAGGTCTGTGCTCTTAAATAGATAGGTTGGGAGTAAAGGCTAATTGTAATTGCAGTCCTTTTCAGGACTAAGTTACATCAGTTTCTATCAGTTTTTTCCAGGCAGGTCTGTGCCAGTGCTGTGCAAGTTTTTTTCACAGCATTTGGCTAAATCTAGCAAAGCAAATCCTTTTTGGCCTATTGCAGAGTGTGTTAGTCAGTGGAGTAGCCTATCTGTGTTGCAAGCTACACCACCTGTGTATAGAATACCTATTTTTTTACTGCACCTAGTGAAGTGAAACCTTTTGGGCATAGCATCATTCTATTAGTCCATCTATACTAATCTCCACCAGGTTGGAAATTCAATATAATATTTTTCTGCATCGAGCTCTGAAAAAATATTTGGGCTTCTAGCAGTGTGTGGGACTTGTTCTATTAGTCCATCTATACTAACCTGCATCAGGTTGCAAATTCAATATAAATTTTTTCGGCATCTAGCTCTGAAAAAATATTTGGGCTTCTAGCAGTGTGTAGGACTTGATCTATTAGTCCGTCTATACTGACCTCCATCAGATTGCAAATTCAATATAATTTTTTTCTGCATCTAGCTCTGAAAAAATATTTCGGCTTCTAGCAGTGTGTGGGACTTGGTCTATTAGTCTATCTATACTAACCTCCACCAGGATGCAAATTAAAAATAATTTTTATCTGCATCGAGCTCTGAAAAAATATTTCGGCTTCTAGCAGTGTGTGGGACTTGTTCTATTAGTCCATCTATACTGACCTCCATCAGGTTGCAAATTCAATATCATTTTTTTTCTGCATCTAGCTCTGAAAAAATATTTGGGCTTCTAGCAGTGTGTGGGACTTGTTCTATTAGTCCATCTATACTGACATCCATCAGGTTGCAAATTCAATATAATTTTTTTCTGCATCCAGCCCTGAAAAAATATTTGGGCTTCTAGCAGTGTGTGTGACTTGGTCTATTGGTCCATCTATACTGACCTCCATCAGGTTGCAAATTCAATATAATTTTTTTCTGCATCTAGCTCTGAAAAAATATTTGGGCTTCTAGCAGTGTGTGGGACTTGGTCTATTAGTCCATCCATAGTAACCTCCACCAGGTTGCAAATTAAAAATAATTTTTATCTGCATCGAGCTCTGAAAAAATATTTCGGTTTCTAGCAGTGTGTGGGACTTGGTCTATTAGTCCATTTATACTGACCTCCATCAGGTTGCAAATTCAATATAATTTTTTTCTGCATCTATCTCTGAAAAAATATTTCGGCTTCTAGCAGTGTGTGGGACTTGGTCTATTAGTCCATCTATACTAACCTCCACCAGGTTGCAAATTAAAAATAATTTTTATCTGCATCGAGCTCTGAAAAAATATTTCGGCTTCTAGCAGTGTGTGGGACGTGTTCTCTTAGTCCATCTATACTTACCTCCATCAGGTTGCAAATTCAATATAATTTTTTTCTGCATCTAGCTCTGAAAAAATATTTGGGCTTCTAGCAGTGTGTGGGACTTGTTCTATTAGTCCATCTATACTGACCTCCATCAGGTTGCAAATTCAGTATAATATTTTTCTGCATCTAGCTCTGAAAAAATATTTGGGCTTCTAGCAGTGTGTGGGACTTGGTCTATTAGTCAATCTATATTGACCTCCATCAGGTTGCAAATTAAATATAATTTTTTTCTGCATCTAGCTCTGAAAAAATATTTGGGCTTCTAGCAGTGAGTGAGACTTGGTCAATTAGTCCATCTATACTAACCTCCACCAGGTTGCAAATTAAATATAATTTTTATCTGCATCGAGCTCTGAAAAAATATTTCGGCTTCTAGCAGTGTGTGGGACTTGATCTAATAGTCCATCTATACTGACTTCCATCAGGTTGCAAATTCAATATAATTTTTTTCTGCATCTAGCTCTGAAAAAATATTTGGCCTTCTAGCAGTGTGTGGGACTTGTTCTTTTAGTCCATCTATGCTGCCCTCCATCAAGTTGCAAATTCAATATAATTTTTTTCTGCATCTAGCTCTGAAAAAATATTTGGGCTTCTAGCAGTGTGTGGGACTTGGTCTATTAGTCCATCTATACTAACCTCCACCAGGTTGCAAATTAAAAATAATTTTTATCTGCATCGAGCTCTGAAAAATTATTTTGGCTTCTAGCAGTGTGTGGGACTTGATCTATTGGTGCATCTATACTGCCCTCCATCAGGTTGCAAATTCAATATAATTTTTTTCTGCATCTAGCTCTGAAAAAATATTTGGGCTTCTAGCAGTGTGTGGGACTTGGTCTATTAATCCATCTATACTAACCTCCACCAGGTTGCAAATTAAAAATAATTTTTATCTGCATCGAGCTCTGAAAAAATATTTGGGCTTCCAGCAGTGTGTGGGACTTGATCTATTAGTCCATCTATACTGACCTCCATCAGGTTGCAAATTCATTATTATTTTTTTCTGCATCTAGCTCTGAAAAAATATTTGGGCTTCTAGCAGTGTGTGGGACTTGGTCTATTAGTCCATGTATAATAACCTCCATCAGGTTGCAAATTAAATATAATTTTTTCTGCATCTAGCTCTGAAAAAATATTTGGGCTTCTAGCAGTGTGTGGGACTTGTTCTATTAGTCCATCTATACTGACCTCCATCAGGTTGCAAATTCAATATAATTTTTTTCTGCATCTAGCTCTGAAAAAATATTTGGAATTCTAGCAGTGTGTGGGACTTGTTCTTTAGTCCACCTATACTGACCTCCATCAGGTTGCAAATTCAATATAATTTTTTTCTGCATCTAGCTCTGAAAAAATATTTGGGCTTCTTGCAGTGTGTGGGACTTGGTCTATTAGGCCATCTATACTGACCTCCATCAGGTTGCAAATTCAATACAATTTTTTTTCTGCATCTAGCTCTGAAAAAATATTTGGCCTTCTAGCAATGTGTGGGACTTGTTCTATTAGTCCATCTATACTGACCTCCATCAGGTTGCAAATTCTATATAATTTTTTTCTGCATCTAGCTCTGAAAAAATATTTGGCCTTCTAGCAGTGTGTGGGACTTGGTCTATTAGTCCATCTATACTGACCTCCATCAGGTTGCAAATTCAGTATAATTTTTTTCTGCATCTAGCTCTGAAAAAATATTTGGGCTTCTAGCAGTTTGTGGGACTTGGTCTATTAGTCCATCTATACTAACCTCCACCAGGTTGCAAATTAAAAATAATTTTTATCTGCATCGAGCTCTGAAAAAATATTTCGGCTTCTAGCAGTGTGTGGGACTTGATCTATTAGTCCATCTATAGTGACCTCCATCAGGTTACAAATTCAATATAATTTTTTTCTGCATCTAGCTCTGAAAAAATATTTGGCCTTCTAGCAGTGTGTGGGACTTGTTCTATTAGTCCATCTATACTGACCTCCATCAGGTTGCAAATTCAATATAATTTTTTTCTGCATCTAGCTCTGAAAAAATATTTCAGCTTCTAGTATTGTGTGGGACTTTGTCTATTAGTCCATCTATACTAACCTCCACCAGGTTACAAATTAAAAGTAATTTTTATCTGCATCGAGCTCTGAAAAAATATTTGGGCTTCTAGCAGTGTGTGGGACTTGGTCTATTAGTCCATCTATACTGACCTCCATCAGGTTGCAAATTCAATATAATTTTTTTCTGCATCTAGCTCGGAAAAAATATTTCGGCTTCTAGCAGTGTGTGGGACTGCAATATCATTTTTCTTTGCATCTAACCCAGCCAATACTTTTGGCCTAATACCACAGTTTGGCCACTCAGCTCTGCTCGGTTCCTATCCATTGTTTTTTTGTGCAAACAACTCCAGAGTTGTGAATTAGTTAACCACCAAAATGAGTGGAAAAAGGCCTGCTGCTGGTGGAAAGGGGAATAGGCGTGTTGGGAAGGGGGAAAAAGGTTGTGTCCGTGGGGTAGGTGTTAAAGCAACAGTAACATCTGCAGAAGAATGACCATCTTCCAGCCAAACTAAAATGTCTACTTCTTTTAGCGGACAATGTGATTAGATCCCTTTCTTACGGCCACGCCAATCGCTACAAATTCCAGATGAGGCACAAAAACAGCAGGTGCTTCAACGGATATCAAGTGCTCCTTTAAGTGGGCTCTCCTCCACCTCAACTTCAACATCACAAATACTCCAGTCCTCAGAGGTGTCACCCCAATCGCACTTGCTTCCTCACAGCTCCCAAGTCACCAGCTGCCCTTCTGAGTATGGGGTAGAACAGATGGTTGAGTCTGCAGAGCTGTTTACTCATACTATAGCCTGGGAATCAGAGGTCGGCTCCAGAGTTTCTGTGAATCCAGACGAGGAAATCATCTGCACTGATGCCCAGAATCTTTATGAGTCGGATCCAGAACCAGAAGCAGAAGGTTCTGACCATAATGTAGACCCTCATTCCAAAACTGTAACTACTGTTGGTGGAGACAATGAGGAAGACGATGATGAGACTGAAATACCTGATTGGAGCGACAACTTTAGTTTTTTGTCAGGGCAGGAACAGGTTGGCTCTGAGGACGACGGGTGTGATAACACACAGGGTGATGATGATGAGGTTGGAGATCCCACTTACTGTCAACCCACAGTCAGCCAAGAGATGAGGTCAGCAGAGGAGGTGGAGGAGGATGCTAGTGACGACGAGGTCAGGTTGCGCCTTCCTGGACAGAGACGTAGTACAGGAAGCACGTCAACAACTGCATCCTCAAACACAACTCTGCCTCTCACCACAAGTCGTGGTGGCTCTTCAGGCCGCATGGGTGCTAAGCATTGCATAGCCTGGGCATTTTTTCAGATCGATAAAGATGACCCAACTCGTGTTATCTGTAACATTTGTCAGCAAAAGCTAAGTAGAGGCCAAAAAATACATAGTTTGAGTACTTCATGCATGAACCGGCACATGGACATGAAGCATAAGTTGCAGTGGGAAGCTCACTGTGCTACAATGCGGCCTAGCCGGCCGGGCCAACTACCGTCTTCCCCATCTTGTGCATCCGCGGCCTCTTCATCCTCTGTGACTCAGGGGACAGCAGTCACACCTGTTTTGGGACGCAGACCTACCATCTCTTTACACGCAACAGCCAGCGTGATTGGCAGGTCGTCATTTTCTTTGGAGGTGGAAACACCAGCTGGAGTTCAGCGCTGTCCGACATCGATAGCACCACCTTTGGATCAAGGCAACCTAACATGTCCGCCTACATCTTCCTCACAGACCGGCAGTTTGCCGGGGACACCCTTCTCAGCCCCGTCTAAGCACAATAGCCAGCCCTCGGTCCCTCAGATGTGGACAAGTAAAAGACCATTTCCTCCTAGCCATGAGAAAGCTAAGAGGTTGACTTTCACCATCTGAAAGCTCTTGGCAACAGAAATGCTTCCTTTCCGCCTGGTGGACACCGAGGATTTTCGAGACCTTATGTCCGTCGCAGTGCCCCAGTACCAGATGCTCAGTCGGCACTACTTCTCAAAAGAAAGGTGTGCCTGCGCTCCAACAGCATGTTGCACACAACATCACCGCTTCTTTGAGAAACTCTGTGTGTGACAGGGTGCATTTCACCACAGACACTTGGACGAGTAGGCATGGACAGGGGAGTTACATGTCGCTGACTGGGCACTGGGTAACTATGGTGACAGCAGGACAAGGGGCTGCTGTCCATGTCTTGCCGTCCCCTCGAGATGTGCGTCAATCCTCTTTATCTCAAAGTTCCTCAACTGCTTCTGCCTTCTCAACCTCCTCTCGGTCCTCCACCTGCACCCAAAGCCTGTCTGGTCATGCCACAAGCTTTCTAACTGCGCAGAAGGGATCCTGCACACCTCCTTACTATGCTGGCAGCAGGGCTCAACGTCATCAGGCGGTTTTTACTTTGAAATGTCTGGGAAATGTGAGTCACACAGCTGAGGAGTTGTGGTCAGCTCTGGAGAACCAATTTCATGAATGGTTGTCTCCACTGGACCTGAAACCAGGGAAGGCCGTGTGCGAAAATGCTGCAAACCTGGGTGCGGCCCTTCGCCGGGGCAATGTCACACACGTGCCTTGTATGGCTCACGTGTTGAATCTGGTTGTCCAGCAATTTTTAGCCCACTATTCCGGACTAGATGGCCTTCTGCAGAGGGCACGGTCGCTGTGTGCTCACTTCCGCCGTTCGCATCCCGCAGCTCAGCGACTTACATCTCTACAGAAGTCATTGGGCCTGCCACATCACCGGCTAAAATGCGATGTGCCTACCCGGTGGAATTCAACTCTGCACATGTTGCAGCGACTGTGGCAGCACCGACAAGCCCTGGTGCAATACGTTCTGACGTATAGCCTGGGCCAACGAGATCCAGAGGTGGGGCAAAACACGCTGGAGGAGTGGTCTCAGATCAGGGACCTATACACCCTTCTGCACAGTTTTGAAATGGCGACGAAGATGTTTAGTGCTGACGATGCCATTATCAGCATGACTATTCCAGTGATTTACATGCTGGAGCACATGTTAAACAGAATTCGGAGTCAGGTGGTGGCACAAGAGGAGGTGGAGGAATTAGAGGAGGAGGAGTTGTATGCGGAAGGGCTAACATCTGCAAGGTCCAGACGGTCGGCAGCACCAAGGCGGCAGGCATGTGAGGGTGGGGGAGATGGTAGCAGCCAAACTAGTGAGGAAGGTGTAGGAGCCCAGGAAGAAGTGGAGGACGAACTGATGGAAGACTCATCAGATGAAGGAGACCTTGATCACATTTCTGTTGTGCGAGGTTGGGGGGAGAGGACAGAGGAAGGAAGCATGATTGTTACCTCGCCACCCACACAACAGGGACTTGGTGCTCCTGGATGCGCAAGACACATGAGTGCCTTCTTGCTGCACTACCAGCAACATGACTCTCGAATTGTGAGAAATAGAAATAATCCTGACTACTGGGTTGCCACACTGTTAGATCCCCGGTACAAAAGTAAATTTGCAGAAATTATTCCTGCCATAGAAAGAGATGCACGCATGCAGGAGTTTCAGCAGAGACTGTTGCAGAATCTTACATGTGCTTTTCCACTAAACACCAGTGGATCACGTAGTCAATCTCACAGTTCCATCTTGCCAACCGTGGGACCGTCGAGTGTTCAGCACTCAAACCGTAACAGAAACACAGTATCTGCTGGTAACATCAATTTTGCGGAATCATTTCACCACTTTTTTAGCCCATTCTTTGCAAGGCCACAGGAGCCAAGAAGTCTGACACATAGTCAACTCCTAGAGACGATGGTACAGGAGTAACTCCAAGTAAACATTGAAGCCATGACTGTGTCACTGGACCCTTGCTCTTTTTGGGCTTCCAATCTGGAAAAATGGCCGGAGCTCGCCACTTACGCCTTGGAGATCTTGTCATGCCCTGCAGCCAACGTTCTGTCTGAACGTGTGTTCAGTGCTGCTGGTGGTGTGCTGACAGATAAGCGCACGCAGCTCTCCACTAATAATGTAGACAGACTCACGTTCATAGAGATGAACAAATCATGGAACCGAAATGACTTTTCTACCCCTGTGTCATCCTGGGGAGAGTAAACGCTTGATGATTTGTTAAAATCACCTCACCAACCGTTTTAAGCTTTCAAATTACTAATCATGTTTATCTGCATCTTGGCTGGAAAATAATTTGGGCTTTGTAGCAGTGTGCAGTACTGATTCTATTAGGCCATCTATACTAAGCTCCACCAGATTTAAAATTACTAATCATGTTTATCTGTATCTTGGTTGGAAACTAATTTGGGCTTTGTAGCAATGTGCAGTACTGATTCTATTAGGCCATCTCTACTAAGCTCCACCAGATTTAAAATTACTAATCATGTTTATCTGTATCTTGGCTGGAAAATAATTTGGGCTTTGTAGCAGTGTGCAGTACTGATTCTATTAGGCCATCTATACTAAGCTCCACCAGATTTAAAATTACTAATCATGTTTATCTGTATGTTGGCTGGAAAATAATTTGGGCTTTGCAGCAGTGTGCAGTACTGATTCTATTAGGCCATCTATGCTAAGCTCCACCAGATTTAAAATTAATAATAATTTTTAGCTGCATCTAGCCCGGAAAATAATTTTGGGGCTACTAGATGCGCAAGACACATGGTGCCTTCTTGCTGCACTACCTGCAACATGACCCTCAGATTCTCAGAATTCGAAGTAATCCTGACTACTGTGTTGCCACACTCTTAGATCCCCCACACTCTTCGATCAACCTTTTCATTTTAATAAAGAACAAAAAAATGGTCATTTTTGAAATTATAAGCATTAGCAGGTTATTAGAAACTGAAATCAAGCAGTTTTCAACTCAAAACTTTATTCTAGGTGATGTTACATTTGCACATAGGACCCCTTGTTCGAAAGGAGCTTCTGAACTCTCTCGTCCATTGAATTTGTCAGGTTTTGGATGGTTTCTGCTTCAATTGTTTTGCATGAGGACAGAATACACTCCCAGAGCTGTTGCTTAGATGTGAACTGCATCCCGCCATCATAGACACTCCTTTTGATGATGCTCCAGAGGTTCGGAATGGGGTAGAGGTCAGGGGAGCATGGGGGTCACACCATAAGTTTGTCCCCTTTTATGCCCAAATCAGCCATAGATGCAGATGTGTTATGTGCAGCATGAGACGGTGCATTATCATGCATGAAAATGATCTTGCTGTGGAATACACGGTTCTTCTTCTTGAACCATGGCAGGAAGTGCTGTTTGAGAAACTCCACAAACATTATGGAGTCCATCTTTACCCCTTCAGGGATCCTAAAGGGGCCGACAATCTCTCTCCCCATGATTCCAGCCCAAAACATTACTCCACCTCCTCCTTGTTGGCGCTGTAGCCGTGTTTGCGTGGGGTGTCCATCAACCAGCCATCCTCCACTCCATCCATCTGGACCATTGAGCGTTGCACAGCACTCATCAGTGAACAAAACAGTTTTGAAGTCAGTCTTCATGTATTGTTTGGCCCACTGGGGCCGTTTCTGCTTGTGTGCAGTGGATAGAGGAGGTCGACAGGATGGCTTACGCACAGCTGCAAACCTCTGAAGGACCCTGCATCTTGTTGTTCGGGGGACGTTGGAGGCACCAGCAGCTTCAAAAACTTGTCTGTTGCTATGACAAGGCTTTTTTGCCACTGCTCTTTTAACCTGACGTAATTGCCTGTAGGAAAGAGTCCTCAATTTTACCTTATCAGCACGCATACATGTGTACTGTGAATCAGCTACATAATTCTTGATTGCCAAGACACTTCATCCTGATCATCGCACAATGTTGATTGTAGTCATGCCTTGACCTAAACACTCCACAATGTGTTGCTTCTCAGCAGCCGACACATCCTTTTTCTTTCCCATTTTGGCAGAAAATGTAGGCTGCTTAATAATGTGGGACAGCCTTCTTAAGTAGTTTTGCCTTTCATTGGACACACCTGCAAACTAATTAGCACAGGTGTCTGCAATTGCTTACAGTGATATAAAGAGCCCTGGCACACATCACCTCAATGAGTTTAACTGACAAACAAAAAAATTCTTCCCTTATCACTCCTAAACACTTTTTGCATAATAATTTGGAACACAGTGTACATGTGCTTTTCCACAAAACACCAGTGGTTCACGTAGTAAATCTTACAGTTCTAACTTGCCAACCATGGTCTGTATGGAGTTGTTCAATAAAAGGCCCAAAATTAAGATAACATAGACGGGAGAGGTCTCTATGAATAGGAATTCCTAAGTATTTGATACCCTGTGAGGGCCAGGCAAAGGGAAAGTTGAACTGGATGGAATCCTGTATGGATTTGGGGAGGGAGACATCAAGGGCCTCAGACTTCGCTGCATTGATTTTAAAATTTGACCATGTAACAAAGTGATCTATTTCAGCCATAACAGCAGGGATGGATATATGTGATTGCGTGATATATACAAGGACATCATCAGCAAACAGAGAGCACTTGTATTCAGTACCTCCCACCTCAATCCACCTAATATTGGGGTTATGGTGAATTGATGAGAGCAGGTGCTCCGTCACTAGGATGTATAAGAGAGGGGACAGAGGACATTCCTGCCTTGTCCCATTGGCGATTACGAAAGGTGATGAAAATGTTCTGACGCGCCCCCTGGGCCTTGGGACACCAGGAGCCGGACCCTTTTTGGTGGATGCTGGTGGTTGTAGTCTCCGTGGCGGCGGCCCGGTTCCGTGGCTCAGGGCGGTCAAACCAGTGGCGGAACTATTTATGTGGTTTTGATGTTTAAATGTCCGACTACGCCACCCGTGGATTGCGGTCAGAGTGAACCGCCGCTGCAGAGCAGACCGCTGAGGCTGGTGTTGTGGGTGCAGCAGAGCGAAGTATAACTCCCCATGGGAGGAGTATAGCCTCAGGGCAGTGTATGCGGAGGATGGGGGTGATGGTGCAGGGCAGCAGCAGTAACGACATAGAGTCAGTGATGCAGTCCAGGGCTTTTACTCACAGTTCTTATTATCCAGACCACTTCTGCAGGTAACGTCGTACTGTGCTCACCAGGTGAGGGGCTCAGACAATTCCCAGATAAATTTGGAGTGCTTCACAGGACCCCCTTTGGGTGTCCTTTGTCTGGCCTTTCTTACCAACGCTTATGTCCGGCTGCCTCGAGCCTCCTCTTGGAAAACTTGGTGCCAGTTTCCCTGACCCTATGTGGTGCCTTCCTAGCGGGTGTAGCAAGGTGCTGTGCCATATAAAATGTCACAGCCTCCGGTTTGTAGCTGAGGGTCGTTTCCCGCCTCCACTAGTTTCGGGGACCGGTCTCCCCCTTTGGCCTGACCCCTCCACGCAGGTGGATTCGGGCGTGTGGTGGCGGCTCGCCCGTCCGCACCCCTGGGATCCCTTCATTCCTCGTTCCTGGAGCCTTCTCCGCTCCTCTTCCTTCCTTCTCCCTCTTCCAGGCCTGGGCCTCTGTTACTAGGCCCGCCTCCGGAGCAGAGCTCATGCAGAGCCCCTGCTCCCTGTCACTTCTGCTCAGACTTCTCTACACTGAACTAAGATGGTACCCACCTTTTATACTCCCTTCTCAATGCACCCAGGAACTGCTTCCTCCCTGCTCCTGCACTACAGGGTTCCCCTTCCTCTGTGTTCCCTCCCCCCACTCCAGCCAGGGACAGGGACTGTCGTGCCCATCTCAGGGGCATATTGGTCGCCCTGCCCCACGGCAATGTGGTGTAATGCATGCAGGTGTCGGGGTCCTGATCCACACTCCATCCTTACCTGAGAGTGAGATATCACACCTCTGGGTGAGGTGCAATACCTCTGTAGCAACCGAGCCCCCATTTATCTTCAGCCTAGGTGACGTATTGCGATACAGGGCCATGATTTTGGCTATAAAAGGGTCCCCTAGACCCCTACCCCAAGCGTTTTAAGAGAATAATATATGGCGTGCCAGGAGACTCTATGGAATGCTTTCTCAGCATCCAACGAGAGTATCTAATTACAAATTTTTAACTGCATCTAGCCCAGGAAATACTTTGTGCCTAGTAGCAGTGTCTGCTAGTCAGCGGATTATCCCAGCTGTTAAGCAACCTACACCACCTGTAGTTTGGACAATTCATTTTTTCAAAGGAAATGCTTCGGGACCCCGGGATACTCAGTGAAGAGCATCAGGAGGCACCCCAAGGCATAGGGGCTGGGACTTTCGGTAGGACACCTTGCGGTGGACCGCTGAGCTCGATCCTTATAAAAGCTTTTTAACTGCAGCAGCTTTAGTGGACGCTACTGGAGCTGGAATTACGCGGCTGTTGGCATGAGACTTGCCCTCCAATAGATCCTTGTAAAAGGATTTAAAGTGTATTCATTCAAATTAGAGAGACAATTTAAATTAAAAAGCTTAGATCTGCCTCCACCACAGGGGGGCTTGCTCGACCCACCAGCGGACAGGCACCAGTATTGGGAGAGGGGGGCTGGCCGTCAGGGTCCACCGCGGCTCTGGCACAAACCCGGTGACACGGAGGTCGCACGGGCTGGAACGGACTGGCCGTGTTGGCTTCTCACTTTTTGGGTTTTAGAAGGGCATGACATGCCTATATCTGTGTCTCCCCCTTTTTTTACTCCTCCACCTCTTTTCTTTTCACATGACTATATGTACTTGTCACTTTTCCATGTGTTAGTTATGTCTTCTGAGCAGTTTGACAGCTTTTGGACACCTTTGAAGGTGTTTTCTATGTGTTTCTATGTGTTTTTGTTTTCCTGCCATTGGTTTTAACGGTGTTCGACGAACAGTTCGACGAACAGTTCGGCGAACACACATGTGCTACCCTGTTTTTAACGGGACTAAAAGTAATTGGACTTGGACAGTTGACTCCAAGGCTATTTCATGGACAGGTGTGGGCAATCCCTTCGTTATGTCATTCTCAATTAAGCAGATAAAAGGCCTGGAGTTGATTTGAGGTGTG
Source organism: Phyllobates terribilis (assembly GCF_046119375.1). Classification (NCBI taxonomy): domain Eukaryota; kingdom Metazoa; phylum Chordata; class Amphibia; order Anura; family Dendrobatidae; genus Phyllobates; species Phyllobates terribilis. Next base: position 181,785,647 of record NW_027362761.1, on the reverse strand, counting down.
GTGCTTGCATTTGGAAGGTTTTGCTGTGAAGCAAACATGCGGTCAAAGGAGCTCCCCATGCAGGTGAAACAAGCCATCCTTAAGTTGCAAAAAGAGAAAAAACCCAACCAAGAAATTGCTACAATATTAGGAGTGGCAAAATCTACAGTTTGATACATCCTGAGAAAGAAAGAAAGCACTGGTGAACTCATCAATGCAAAAAGACCTGGGCGCCCATGGAAGACAACAGTGGTGGATCATCACAGAATAATTTCCATGCTGAAGAGAAACCCCTTCACAACAGCCAACCAAGTGAACAACACTCTCCAGGAGGTAGGCGTATCAATATCCAAATCTACCATAAAGAGAAGACTGCATGAAAGTAAATACAGAGGGTTCACTGCACGGTGCAAGCCACAAGGAAAATAAAGACTTCCTGGACAGAACAGAAGCGTCACTACTGGTCACGGAAAGCGAACGAAGCGTCAGAGAACCTCCAGAGGCAGACAAGTGGAGGCAAGTGACCAAAAGAAGCAAGAGGACCATGGAGACACCACCAACCACACAACTGAGAAACAGATTCCAAGGACTTGTGGAGGACGAAGATGGCACACCTAAGGATGAGGCACTACCAGCAAGCAAAGATGAAAAGAGCACCCAGAAACACCCAGAAGCGACAAGAAAAAGGACAGCCAAGAAGGGAAGAAGAGTGGTGGTGGTGGGAGACTCACCACTAGAGATGAGCGTTGTTCTACTCGAACTGTTCGCCAATCTCAAATTCGAGCTGTTTTGGGTGGTGTTCGAGCCGTTCGGCGAACACGAACAATTTGAGAAAAATTCGGTTGTTCGAGGTTATGTTCGATAACTGTTCGTGCACCAAAATCATAACTGGATTTTTTCTCAGTAATGATGAAAATTAATGTTAATACGCAGTTTGAGTGCACAGCGGGGTGGGGGGAGGGGCAGGGGATGGATCTCTGCAGGAACAATGAAGATCTCCATTTTTTTTTCTCTTTCCCGCATTTGCAGTGGGGAGGTGCAATCTGTCAGCCTATCAGCAGCGCACACACGGAGCGAAGTGCTTTTTTTCACACAAGCAAGGGCATGTGTCATTGGCAGTGTATGTCACATGTCCTTGCCCTATAAGACCAAGCCATTCTCCCCGTCGCCACCATTTTCTCACTGCTGCAGCTGCGTGTTAGACGGCACCGCTGTTGCTGTGTGCGCTATACCTTGTTAATTTCAAGCCAATTTTCGCACAAATCTACAGATAGCTTGGGAGTAGGGAATAGTTGTGATTGCAGTCCTTTTAAGGACTAGGTTACAGCATTTCCTACGACTTTTATCAGGCAGGTCTGTGCTCTTAAATAAATAGATTGTGGGAGTAAAGACTAATTGTAATTGGAGTCCTTTTCAGGACTAGGTTACATCAGTTCCTATCAGTTTTTGCCAGGCAGGTCTGTGCCAGTGCTGTGCAAGTTTTTTTCACAGCATTTGGCTGAATCTAGCAAAGCTAATCCTTTTTGGCCTATTGCAGAGTGTGTTAGTCAGTGGAGTAGCCTATCTGTGTTGCAAGATATACCACCTGTGTATAGAATACCAATTTTTTTACTGCACCTAGTGAAGTAAAATCTTTTGGGCATAGCATCATTCTATTAGTCCATCTATACTGACCTCCATCAGGTTGCAAATTGAATATAATTTTTTTCTGCATCTAGCTCTGAAAAAATATTGGGCTTCTAGCTGTGTGTGGGACTTGTTCTATTAATCCATCTATACAGACCTCCATCAGGTTGCAAACTGAATATATTTTTTTCTGCATCTACCTCTGAAAAAATATTGGGCTTCTAGCTGTGTGTGGGACTTGTTCTATTAATCCATCTATACCGACCTCCATCAGGTTGCAAACTGAATATATTTTTTTCTGCATCTACCTCTGAAAAAATATTGGGCTTCTAGCTGTGTGTGGGACTTGTTCTATTAATCCATCTATACAGACCTCCATCAGGTTGCAAACTGAATATATTTTTTTCTGCATCTACCTCTGAAAAAATATTGGGCTTCTAGCTGTGTGTGGGACTTGTTCTATTAATCCATCTATACAGACCTCCATCAGGTTGCAAACTGAATATATTTTTTTCTGCATCTACCTCTGAAAAAATATTGGGCTTCTAGCTGTGTGTGGGACTTGTTGTATTAGTCCATCTATACTGACCTCCATCAGGTTACATATACATAGTTACATATACATAGTTAGTAAAGCCGAATAAAGACTTGCGTCCATCAAGTTCGACCTGTTAGTTCTGTAATTCCTAAAGTTGATCCAGAGGAGGGCAAAAACCCCAAATGATTTAGCCAATCTTCACCTGAGGAAAAATTCCCTCCCGACTCTGAAACCAGCAGTCAGAATAAATCCCTGTATCAACCTACTATTTTATTTTAATTTTAAGTATATGCAGAAATCTGCCTGGTATCTAGAAATGCATCCAGTCCCCGCTTGAACTGGTTTAGTGAATCCGACATTACCGTCTCCTCACTCAGTGAATTCCATATTCTCACTGCTCTTACCGTAAAGAACCCCTTCCTATGCTGGTGCTGAAACCTTTTCTCTTCCAGTCTTAGTGAATGCCCTCTTGTTACCGTAATATCCCTCCTTTTGAACAAATCCCGGCCAAGGTCTCTATACTGTCCCCTAACATATTTGTACACATTTATTATTTATTATTAGGTTGCAAACTGAATATATTTTTTTCTGCATCTACCTCTGAAAAAATATTGGGCTTCTAGCTGTGTGTGGGACTTGTTGTATTAGTCCATCTATACTGACCTCCATCAGGTTGCAAACTGAATATATTTTTTTCTGCATCTACCTCTGAAAAAATATTGGGCTTCTAGCTGTGTGTGGGACTTGTTCTATTAATCCATCTATACAGACCTCCATCAGGTTGCAAACTGAATATATTTTTTTCTGCATCTAGCTCTGAAAAAATATTGGGCTTCTAGCTGTGTGTGGGACTTGTTCTATTAATCCATCTATACAGACCTCCATCAGGTTGCAAACTGAATATATTTTTTTCTGCATCTACCTCTGAAAAAATATTGGGCTTCTAGCTGTGTGTGGGACTTGTTCTATTAATCCATCTATACAGACCTCCATCAGGTTGCAAACTGAATATATTTTTTTCTGCATCTACCTCTGAAAAAATATTGGGCTTCTAGCTGTGTGTGGGACTTGTTCTATTAATCCATCTATACAGACCTCCATCAGGTTGCAAACTGAATATATTTTTTTCTGCATCTACCTCTGAAAAAATATTGGGCTTCTAGCTGTGTGTGGGACTTGTTGTATTAGTCCATCTATACTGACCTCCATCAGGTTGCAAACTGAATATATTTTTTTCTGCATCTACCTCTGAAAAAATATTGGGCTTCTAGCGGTGTGTGGGACTTGTTGTATTAGTCCATCTATACTGACCTCCATCAGGTTGCAAACTGAATATATTTTTTTCTGCATCTACCTCTGAAAAAATATTGGGATTCTAGCTGTGTGTGGGACTTGTTCTATTAATCCATCTATACAGACCTCCATCAGGTTGCAAACTGAATATATTTTTTTCTGCATCTAGCTCTGAAAAAATATTGGGCTTCTAGCTGTGTGTGGGACTTGTTCTATTAATCCATCTATACAGACCTCCATCAGGTTGCAAACTGAATATATTTTTTTCTGCATCTACCTCTGAAAAAATATTGGGCTTCTAGCTGTGTGTGGGACTTGTTCTATTAATCCATCTATACAGACCTCCATCAGGTTGCAAACTGAATATATTTTTTTCTGCATCTACCTCTGAAAAAATATTGGGCTTCTAGCTGTGTGTGGGACTTGTTCTATTAATCCATCTATACAGACCTCCATCAGGTTGCAAACTGAATATATTTTTTTCTGCATCTACCTCTGAAAAAATATTGGGCTTCTAGCTGTGTGTGGGACTTGTTCTATTAATCCATCTATACAGACCTCCATCAGGTTGCAAACTGAATATATTTTTTTCTGCATCTACCTCTGAAAAAATATTGGGCTTCTAGCTGTGTGTGGGACTTGTTGTATTAGTCCATCTATACTGACCTCCATCAGGTTGCAAACTGAATATATTTTTTTCTGCATTTACCTCTGAAAAAATATTGGGCTTCTAGCTGTGTGTGGGACTTGTTCTATTAATCCATCTATACAGACCTCCATCAGGTTGCAAATTGAATATAATTTTTTTCTGCATCTAACCCAGCCAATAGTTTTGGCCTAATACCACAGTTTGGCCACTCAGCTCTGCTCGGTTCCCATCCATTGTTTTTTTGTGCAAACAACTCCAGAGTTGTGAATTAGTTAACCACCAAAATGAGTGGAAAAAGGCCTGCTGCTGGTGGAAAGGGGAATAGGCGTGTTGGGAAGGGGAAAAAAGGTTGTGTCCGTGGGGTAGGTGTTAAAGCAACAGTAACATCTGCAGAAGAAAGACCATCTTCCAGCCAAACTAAAATGTCTACTTCTTTTAGCGGACAATGTGATAAGATCCCTTTCTTACGGCCACGCCAATCGCTACAAATTCCAGATGAGGCACAAAAACAGCAGGTGCTTCAACGGATATCAAGTGCTCCTTTAAGTGGGCTCTCCTCCACATCAACTTCAACATCACAAATACTCCAGTCCTCAAAGGTGTCACCCCAATCGCACTTGCTTCCTCACAGCTCCCAAATCTCCAGCTGCCCGTCGGAGTATGAGGTAGAACAGATGGTTGAGTCTGCAGAGCTGTTTACTCATACTATAGCCTGGGAATCAGAGGTCGACTCCAGCGCTTCTGTGAATCCAGACGAGGAAATGATCTGCACTGATGCCCAGAATCTTTATGAGTCGGATCCAGGACCAGACGCAGAAGGTTCTGACCATAATGTAGACCCTCATTCCCAAACTGTAACTCCTGTTGGTGGAGACAATGAGGAAGACGATGATAAGACTCAAATACCTGATTGGAGCGACAACTTTAGTTTTTTGTCAGGGCATGAACAGGTTGGCTCTGAGGACGACGGGTGTGATAACGCACAGGGTGATGATGATGAGGTTGGAGATCCCACTTACTGTCAACCCACAGTCAGCCAAGAGATGAGGTCAGCAGAGGAGGTGGAGGAAGATGCTAGTGACGACGAGGTCAGGTTGCGCCTTCCTGGACAGAGACGTAGTACTGGAAGCACGTCAACAACTGCATCCTCAAACACAACTCTGCCTCTCACCACAAGTCGTGGTGGCTCTTCAGGTCGCATGGGTGCTAAGCCTTGCATAGCCTGGGCATTTTTTCAGATCGATAAAGATGACCCAACTCGTGTTATCTGTAACATTTGTCAGCAAAAGCTAAGTAGAGGCCAAAAAATACATAGTTTGAGTACTTCATGCATGAACCGGCACATGGACATGAAGCATAAGTTGCAGTGGGAAGCTCAGTGTGCTACAATGCGGCCTAGCCGGCCGGGCCAACCACCGTCTGCCATATCTTGTGCATCCGTGGCCTCTTCATCCTCTGTGACTGGGGGGACAGCAGTCACACCTGTTTTGGGGCGCAGACCTGCCCTCTCTTTACCCGCAACAGCCAGCGTGATTGGCAGGTCATCATTTTCTTTGGAGGTGGTAACACCAGCTGGTGTTGAGCGCTGTCCGACATCGATAGCACCACCTTTGGATCAAGGCAACCTAACATGTCCGCCTGCATCTTCCTCACAGACCGGCAGTTTGCCGGGGACACCCTTATCAACCCCGTCTAAGCACAATAGCCAGCCCTCGGTCCCTCAGATGTGGACAAGTAAAAGACCATTTCCTCCTAGCCATGAGAAAGCTAAGAGGTTGAATTTCACCATCTGAAAGCTCTTGGCTACAGAAATGCTGCCTTTCCGCCTGGTGGACACAGAGGATTTTCGAGACCTTATGTCCGTCGCAGTGCCCCAGTACCAGATGCCCAGACGGCACTACTTCTCAAAGAAAGGTGTGCCTGCGCTCCACCAGCATGTCGCACACAACATCACCGCTTCTTTGAGAAACTCTGTGTGTGACAGGGTGCATTTCACCACAGACACTTGGACGAGTAGGCATGGACAGGGGCGTTACATGTCGCTGACTGGGCACTGGGTAACTATGGTGACAGCAGGACAAGGGGCTGCTGTCCAAGTCTTGCCGTCCCCACGAGTTGTGCGTCAATCCTCTTTATGTCAAAGTTTCTCCACTGCTTCTGCCTCCTCAACCTCCTCTCGGTCTTCCACCTGCACCCAAAGCCTGTCTGGTCATGCCACAAGCTTTCTAACTGCGCAGAAGGGATCCTGCACACCTCCTTACTATGCTGGCAGTAGGGCTCAACGTCATCAGGTGGTTTTTACATTGAAATGTCTGGGAAATGTGAGTCACACAGCTGAGGAGTTGTGGTCAGCTCTGGAGAACCAATTTCATGAATGGTTGTCTCCACTGGACCTGAAACCAGGGAAGGCCGTGTGCGACCATGCTGCAAACCTGGGTGCGGCCCTTCGCCGGGGCAATGTCACACACGTGCCTTGTATGGCTCACGTGTTAAACCTTGTTGTCCAGCAATTTTTAGCCCACTATCCCAGACTAGATGGCCTTCTGCAGAGGGCACGGTCGCTGTGTGCTCACTTCCGCCGTTCGCATCCCGCAGCTCAGCGACTTACATCTCTACAGAAGTCATTGGGCCTGCCACATCACCGGCTAAAATGCGATGTGCCTACCCGGTGGAATTCAACTCTGCACATGTTGCAGCGACTGTGGCAGCACCGACAAGCCCTGGTGCAATACGTTCTGACGTATAGCCTGGGCCAACGAGATTCAGAGGTGGGGCAAATCACGCTGGAGGAGTGGTCTCAGATCAGGGACCTATGCACCCTTCTGCACAGTTTTGAAATGGCGACCAAGATGTTTAGTGCTGACGATGCCATTATCAGCATGACTATTCTGGTGATTTACATGCTGGAGCACATGCTAAACAGAATTCGGAGTCAGGTGGTGGCACAAGAGGAGGTGGAGGAAGTAGAGGAGGAGGAGTTGTATGCGGAAGGGCTAACATCTGCAAGGTCCAGACGGTCGGCAGCACCAAGGCGGCAGGCATGTGAGGGTGGGGGAGATGGTTTTACCAGAGCGCATGGTAGCAGCCAAACTAGTGAGGAAGGTGCAGGAGCCCAGGAAGAAGTGGAGGACGAACTGATGGAAGACTCATCAGATGAGGGAGACCTTGATCACATTTCTGTTGTGCAAGGTTGGGTGGAGAGGACAGAGGAAGGAAGCATGATTGTTACCTCGCCACCAACACAACAGGGACTTGGTGCTCCTGGATGCGCAACACACATGAGTGCCTTCTTGCTGCACTACCTGCAACATGACCCTCGAATTGTGAGAATTAGAAATAATCCTGACTACTGGGTTGCCACACTGTTAGATCTCCGGTACAAAAGTAAATTTGCAGAAATTATTCCTGCCATAGAAAGGGATGCACGCATGCAGGAGTATCAGCAGAGACTGTTGCAGAATCTTACATGTGCTTTTCCACAAAATACCAGTGGTGCACGTAGTGAATCTCACAGTTCCAACTTGCCAACCGTGGGACAGTCAAGTGTTCAGCACTAGTGTTGAGCCACCCCCGTAGTGTTCGGGTTCGGTTCGGTTCGTCGAACACCGGGATGTTCGAGGAACTGTTCGTCGAACTGTTCGTCGAACACCTTAGAACACCGTCGAACACCGTTAAAACCAATGGCAGGCAAACAAAAACACATAGAAACACATAGAAAACACCTGCAAAGGTGTCCAAAAGCTGACAAACTGCTCAGAAGACACTCTCTTTAAAAAAGCCGGCCGGCAAATTCAGCAGCGGCATACACCGGTACCCGACAATTTAGACAAGAAGGAATAGAGCATCACACATAGATTAGATAGATAGAAACATGTCAGTCACACATATAAGAAGCACAGTGACAGTGTTGGTTACTGCACTTGTCATTTAGTGTAAAGGATTTATTAAAAAAAATATTAGTGTTTTCATGCACCGTCTCTTTAAAAAAGCCGGCCGGCAATTCAGCATCTGTACCCGACAATTTAGAACAGAAAGAATAGAGCTTCACACATAGATTAGATAGATAGAAACATGTCAGTCACATATATAATAAGTACAGTGATAGTGTTGCTTACTGTACTTGTCATTTAGTGTAAAGGATTTATTTAAAAAAATAATAGTGTTTTCATGCACTGTCTCTTTAAAAAAGCCGGCCGGCAATTCAGCAGCGGTACCCGACAATTTAGAACAGAAAGATAGAGCATCACACATAGATTAGATAGATAGAAACATGTCAGTCACATATATATGAAGTACAGTGATAGTGTTGGTTACTGTACTTGTCATTTAGTATTAAAATAAAGGATTTATTATTAAAAAAATTGGCGTGGGGTTCCCCTTAATTTTAGGCTCTAGCGGAGGTTAAGCAGACGGCTGGGGCAGATGTTTGAAGCCTGGGAAGGGGGTAATACCCACGGAGCTTCCCAGGCTACTAATATCAGCCCCCAGCTGAATACATAGCCTTTACTAGCTATTAAAATGGGGGACCCCCCAAAAAAAATGACGTGGGGTCCCCCCTAATTTAATAGCTAGCAAAGGCTAGACAGACAGCTGGGGGCTGATATTAATAGCCCAGGAAGGGAGCCATGAATATTGGCCCCCTCCCAGGCTAGAAACACCAGCCGTCAGCCGCCCCAGAAATGGCGCATTCATAGGATGCGCCAATTCTGGCACTTAGCCTCGCTCTTCCACGCTGCCCTGGTGCGGTGGCAGGGGGTAATAGGGTTGGGGTTGATGTCAGCTTATAATGCCAGCTGACATCAAGCCCAGGTTAGTAATGGAGAGGCGTCTATAAGACATCCCCATTACTAACCCCATAGTCAAAGTTAAAAAAAACACAAACACCCAGAATAAAGTCCTTTAATTGAAATAAAGACACAATCCTTTATTGTTCTAAATTAAACCATACTTACCATCACGCCCATTCCAGCTGAAGCCAACGATCTCCTGCAATAAAAGAAAAATAATAAAGCAACCTCATCCTTACCTTTCCATGGTTCCCACGACAGCTTCAGCTCTGCTACATCGAGATGACAGGCTGGACCGCAGCAGAACGCTGCCATCCAGCCTGTCATCCCGCAGACACTGAGAAGCGCAGGCTTGCTTGCGCTGCTCAGCGTCTCTCTGTGACGACATCCAGATGAGCCGAGTTCATGTCCAATGAACTCGGCTCACCTCATGCACGTCACTGACAGCGTGGGAAAATTCTCACGCTGAAGCGCTGATTGCAGGAGAATTTTCCCACGCTGTCAGTGACGTGCAGGATGTGAGCTGAGTTCATTGGACATGAGCTCACCTCATGCACATCACTGACAGCGTGGGAGAATTCTCCTGCACTCAGCACTTCAGCGTGAGAATTTTCCCACGCTGTCAGTGACGTGCATGAGGTGAGCCGAGTTCATTGGACATGACCTCGGCTCATCTGGATGCCGTCACAGCGAGACAGTGAGGAGCGCAAGCATGCCTGCGCTTCTCAGTGTCTGCGGGATGACAGACTGGATGGCAGCGTTCTGCTGCGGTCCAGCCAGTCATCTCGATGTAGCAGAGCTGAAGCTGTCCTGGGAACCATGGAAAGGTAAGGATGAGGTTGGTTTATTATTTTTCTTTTATTGCAGGAGATCGTTGGCTTCAGCTGGAATGGGTGTGATGGTAAGTATGGTTTAATTTAGAACAATAAAGAATTGTGTCTTTATTTCAATTAAAGGACTTTATTCTGGGTGTTGTGTTTTTTTTAAATACTTTACTAGAAATTCATGGCGGTCATGTCTAATACTGGCGTGACCCCATGAATTTTGGGCTTGGGGCCAGCTGATAATACCAAGCTGGCCCTAACCCCTTTATTACCCAGTGAGCCACCGCACCAGGGCCCTGGATGAGTTGGGTACAGCGCCAGAAGATGGCGCTTCTATGAACGCGCCATTTTCCGGGGTGGCTGCGGACTGCAATTTGTAGCAGGGGGGGGGGCCCAGAAAGCTTGGGCCTCCCTGCGCTGCAGATTCCAGCCCCCAGCTGCCTAGTTGTACCTGGCTGGACACAAAAATAGGGCGAAGCCCCACGTACTTTTTTTTTAATTATTTCATGAAATTCATGAAATAATTAAGAAAAAAAGGCCTTCCCTATATTGTTGTGTCCGGCCAGGTACAAACAGGCAGCTGGTGGTTGGGGGCAGCCCGTTCCTGCCTGCTGTACCTGGCTGGACACAAATATAGTGCGAAGCCCCACTTCAATTTTTTTTAATTATTTCATGAAATTCATGAAATAATTAAGAAAAAAAGGGCTTCCCTATATTGTTGTGTCCGGCCAGGTACAAATAGGCAGCTGGTGGATGGGGGCAGCCCGTTCCTGCCTGCTGTACCTGGCTGGACACAAATATAGTGCGAAGCCCCACTTCAATTTTTTTTAATTATTTCATGAAATTCATGAAATAATTAAGAAAAAAGGGGCTTCCCTATATTGTTGTGTCTGGCCAGGTACAAATAGGCAGCTGGTGGATGGGGGCAGCCCGTTCCTGCCTGCTGTACCTGGCTGGACACAAATATAGTGCGAAGCCCCACTTCAATTTTTTTAAATTATTTCAGGAAATTCATGAAATAATTTTAAAAAAATTGACGTGGGGCTTCGCACTATATTTGTGTCCAGCCAGGTACAGCAGGCAGTAACGGGCTGCCCCCAACCACCAGCTGCCTATTTGTACCTGGCCGGACACAACAATATAGGGAAGCCCTTTTTTTCTTAATTATTTCATGAAATAATTTAAAGAAAATTGACGTGGTGCTTCGCCCTGTTTTTGTGTCCAGCCAGGTACAACTAGGCAGCTGGGGGCTGGAATCCGCAGTGCATTGAGGCCCAAGCTTTCTGGGCCACCCCCGCTGCAAATTGCAGTCCGCAGCCACCCCGGAAAATGGCGCGTTCATAGAAGCGCCATCTTCTGGCGCTGTACCCAACTCATCCAGGGCCCTGATGCGGTGGCTCACTGGGTAATAAAGGGGTTAGGGCCAGCTTGGCATTATCAGCTGGTCCTAAGCCCGAAATTCATGGGGTCACGCCAATATTAGACATGACCACCATGAATTTCTAGTAAAGTATTTAAAAAAAACACAACACCCAGAAAAAAGTTCTTTAATTGAAATAAACACACAATTCTTTATTGTTCTAAATTAAACCATACTTACCATCACGCCCATTCCAGCTGAAGCCAACGATCTCCTGAAATAAAAGAAAAATAATAAAGCAACATCATCCTTACCTTTCCATGGATCCCATGACAGCTTCAGCTCTGCTACATCGAGATGACAGGCTGGACCGCAGCAGAACGCTGCCATCCAGCCTGTCATCCCGCAGACACTGAGAAGCGCAGGCTTGCTTGCGCTCCACAGTGTCTCTCTGTAAGGGCATCCAGATGAGCCGAGTTAATGTCCAATGAACTCGGCTCACCTCATGCACGTCACTGACAGCGTGGGAAAATTCTCCTGCACTCAGCGCTTCAGCGTGGGAGAATTCTCACACTGAAGCGCTGAGTGCAGGAGAATTCTCCCACGCTGTCAGTGACGTGCAGGAGGTGAGCTGAGTTCATTGGACATGAGCTCACCTTATGCACGTCACTGACAGCGTGGGAAAATTCTCCTGCACTCAGCGCTTCAGCGTGGGAGAATTCTCATGCTGAAGCGCTGAGTGCAGGAGAATTCTCCCACGCTGTCAGTGACGTGCAGGAGGTGAGCTGAGTTCATTGGACATGAGCTCACCTTATGCACGTCACTGACAGCGTGGGAGAATTCTCCTGCACTCACCGCTTCAGCGTGAGAATTTTCCCACGCTGTCAGTGACGTGCATGAGGTGAGCCGAGTTCATTGGACATGAACTCGGCTCATCTGGATGTCGTCACAGAGAGACGCTGAGCAGCGCAAGCAAGCCTGCGCTTCTCAGTGTCTGCGGGATGACAGGCTGGATGGCAGCGTTCTGCTGCGGTCCAGCCTGTCATCTCGATGTAGTAGAGCTGAAGCTGTCGTGGGAACCATGGAAAGGTAAGGATGAGGTTGCTTTATTATTTTTCTTTTATTGCACGAGATCGTTGGCTTCAGCTGGAATGGGCGTGACGGTAAGTATGGTTTAATTTAGAACAATAAAGGATTGTGTCTTTATTTCAATTAAAGGACTTTATTCTGGGTGTTTGTGTTTTTCTTAACTTTGACTATGGGGTTAGTAATGGGGGTGTCTTATAGACGCCTCTCCATTACTAACCTGGGCTTGATGTCAGCTGGCATTATAAGCTGACATCAACCCCAACCCTATTACCCCCTGCCACCGCACCAGGGCAGCGTGGAAGAGCGAGGCTAAGTGCCAGAATTGGCGCATCCTATGAATGCGCCACTTCTGGGGCGGCTGACGGCTGGTGTTTCTAGCCTGGGAGGGGGCCAATATTCATGGCTCCCTTCCTGGGCTATTAATATCAGCCCCCAGCTGTCTGCCTAGCCTTTGCTAGCTATTAAATTAGGGGGGACCCCACATCATTTTTTTGGGGGGGTCCCCCATTTTAATAGCTAGTAAAGGCTATGTATTCAGCTGGGGGCTGATATTAGTAGCCTGGGAAGCTCCGTGGGTATTACCCCCTTCCCAGGCTTCAAACATCTGCCCCAGCCGTCTGCTTAACCTCCGCTAGAGCCTAAAATTAAGGGGAACCCCACGCCAATTTTTTTAATAATAAATCCTTTATTTTAATACTAAATGACAAGTACAGTAACCAACACTGTCACAGTACTTCATATATATGTGACTGACATGTTTCTATCTATCTAATCTATGTGTGAAGCTCTATTCTGTCTGTTATAAATTGTCGGGTACCGCTGCTGAATTGCCGGCCGGCTTTTTTAAAGAGACGGTGCATGAAAACACTATTATTTTTTTTGATAAATCCTTTACGCTAAATGACAAGTACAGTAAGCAACACTGTCACTGTACTTCGTATATACGTGGCTGACATGTTTCTATCTATCTAATCTATGTGTGAAGCTCTATTCTGTCTGTTATAAATTGTCGGGTACCGCTGCTGAATTGCCGGCCGGCTTTTTTAAAGAGACGGTGCATGAAAACACTATTATTTTTTTTAATAAATCCTTTACGCTAAATGACAAGTACAGTAAGCAGCACTTTCACTGTACTTCGTATATATGTGGCTGACATGTTTATATCTATCTAATCTATGTGTGAAGCTCTATTCTTTCGGTTCTAAATTGTCGGGTACAGGTGTATGCCGCTGCTGAATTGCCGGCTTTTCATGTTTCACTGTTGGCACTGTTCCCATCGATTTGGGCAATCACTGTAATGCCACAACCACCATGGCTGTGGCATTACAGTGAGTGGCAGACAATCCCTGCATGATTGGTGCTCTAAATAGCGCCAGACATGCAGGACACGCTTTTGGTGCACGAACAGTTATCGAACATAACCTCGAACAGCCAAATTTTTTGCAAATCGTTCGGGTTCGTCGAACAACTCGAACACCGCCCAAAACAGCTCGAATTTGAGATTGGCGAACAGTTCTAGTCGAACACCGCTCATCTCTATTCAGCACTCAAACCGTAACAGAACCACAGTATCTGCTGGTAACATCAATTTTGCGGAATCATTTCACCACTTTTTTAGCCCATCCTTTGCAAGGCCACAGGAGACAAGAAGTCTGACACATAGTCAACGCCTAGACACGATGGTACAGGAGTATCTCCAAGTAAACATTGAAGCCACGACTGTGTCACTGGACCCTTGCTCTTTTTGGGCTTCCAATCTGGATAAATGGCCGGAGCTAGCCACTTACGCCTTGGAGATCTTGTCATGCCCCGCAGCCAGCGTTCTGTCTGAACGTGTGTTCAGCGCTGCTGGTGGTGTGCTGACAGATAAGCGCACGCGGCTCTCCACTGATAATGTAGACAGACTCACGTTCATAAAGATGAACAAATCATGGATCCGAAACGACTTTTCTACCCCTGTGTCATCCTGGGGAGAGTAAAAGCTTGATGATTGGTTAAAATCACCCCACCAAACGTTTTAAGCTTTCAAATTACTAATCATGTTTATCTGTATCTTGGCTGGAAAATAATTTGGGCTTTGTAGCAGTGTGCAGCACTGATCCTATTAGGCCATCTATACTAAAGCTTCACCAGATTTAAAATTAATAATAATTTTTAGCTGCATCTAGCCCGGAAAATAATTTTGGGGCTCTGAGATGCGCAAGACACATAAGTGCCTTCTTGCTGCACTACCTGCAGCATGACCCTCATATTGTCAGAATTCGAAGTAATCATGACTACTGGGTTGCCACACTCTTAGATCCCCCAAACTTTTCGATCAACCTTTTCATTTTAATAAAGACCAAAAAAATGGTCATTTTTGAAATTATAAGCATTAGCAGGTTGTTAGAAACTGAAATCAAACAGTTTTCAACTCAAAACTTTATTCTAGGTGATGTTACATTTTCACATAGGACCCCTTGTTCGAAAGGAGCTTCTGAACTCTCTCGTCCATTGAATTTGTCAGGTTTTGGATGGTTTCTGCTTCAATTGTTTTGCATGAGGACAGAATACCCTCCCAGAGCTGTCGCTTAGATGTGAACTGCCTCCCGCCATCATAGACACTCCTTTTAATGATGCTCCAAAGGTTCTGAATGGGGTACAGGTCAGGGGAGCATGGGGGTCACACCATAAGTTTGTCCCCTTTTATGCCCATATCAGCCAGAGATGCAGATGTTTTATGTGCAGCATGAGATGGTGCATTATCATGCAGAAAAATGATCTTGCTGTGAAATACACGGTTCTTCTTCGTGTACCATGGCAGGAAGTGCTGTTTGAGAAAATCCACATACATTATGGAGTTCATCTTTAGCACCTTCAGGGATCCTAAAGGGGCCGACAATCTCTCTCCCCATGATTCCAGCCCAAAACATTACTCCACCTCCTCCTTGTTGGCGCTGTAGCCGTGTTTGCGTGGGGTGTCCATCAACCAGCCATCCTCCACTCCATCCATCTGGACCATCGAGCGCTGCATGGCACTCATCCGTGAACAAAACAGTTTTGAAATCAGTCTTCATGTAATGTTTGGCCCACTGGAGCCGTTTCTGCTTGTGTGAAGTGGATAGAGGAGGTCGACAGGATGGCGTATGCACAGCTGCAAACCTCTGAAGGACCCTGCATCTTGTTGTTCGGGGGACGTTGGAGGCACCAGCAGCTTCAAAAACTTGTCTGCTGCTATGACAAGGCTTTTTTGCCGCTGCTCTTTCAACCTGACGTAATTGCCTGTAAGAAAGAGTCCTCAATTTGCCCTTATCAGCACGCACACGTGTGTACTGTGAATCAGCTACATACTTCTTGATTGCCAAGACACTTCATCCTGATCATCGCACAATGTTGATTGTAGTCATGCCTTGACCTAAACACTCCACAATTTGTTGCTTCTCAGCAGCCGACACATCCTTTTTCTTTCCCATTTTGGCAGAAAACGTAGGCTGCTTAATAATGTGAGACAGCCTTCTTAAGTAGTCTTGCCTTTCATTGGACACACCTGCCAAACTAATTAGCACAGGTGTCTGCAATTGCTTACAGTGATATAAAGAGCCCTGACACACATCACCATCAATGAGTTTAACTGACAAACAAACAAATTCTTCCCTTATCACTCCTAAACACTTTTTGCATAATAATTTGGAACGCAGTGTACATGTGCTTTTCCACAAAACACCAGTGGTTCACGTAGTGAATCTTACAGTTCTAACTTGCCAACCGTGGTCTGTATGGAGTTGTTCAATAAAGGGCACAAAATTAAGATAACATAGATGGGAGAGGTCTCTATGAATAGGAATTCCTAAGTATTTGATACCCTGTGAGGGCCAGGCAAAGGGAAAGTTGGACTGGATGGAATCCTATATGGATTTGGGGAGGGAGACATCGAGGGCCTCAGACTTCGCTGCATTGATTTTAAAATTTGACCATGTAACAAAGTGATCTATTTCAGCCATAACAGCATGGATGGATATATGTGATTGAGTGATATATACTAGGACATCATCAGCAAATAGAGAGCACTTGTACTCGGTGCCTCCCACCTCAATCCACCTAATATTGGGGTTATGGCGAATTGATGAGAGCAGGTGCTCCGTCACTAGGATGTATAAGAGAGGGGACAGAGGACATCCCTGCCTTGTCCCATTGGTGATTGTGAAAGGTGATGAAAATGTTCTGATGCACCCCCTGGGCCTTGGGACACCCGGAGCCGGACCCTTTTTGGTGGATGCTGGTGGTTGTAGTCTTCGTGGCGTCGACCCGGTTCCGTGGCTCAGGGTGGTCAAACCAGTGGCGGAACTATTTATGTGGTTTTGATGTTTAAATGTCCGACTACGCCACCCGTGGATTGCGGTCAGAGTGAACCGCCGCTGCAGGGCAGACCGCTGAGGCTGGTGTTGTGGGTGCAGCAGAGCGTAGCATAACTCCCCACGGGAGGAGTATAGCCTCAGGGCAGTGTATGCGGAGGATGGGGGTGATGGTGCAGGGCAGCAGCAGTAACGACACGGAGTCAGTGATGCAGTCCAGGGCCTTTACTCACAGTTCTTATTATCCAGACCACGTCTGCAGGTAACGGCTGCCCACGTCGTACTGTGCTCACCAGGTGAGGGGCTCAGACAACTCCCAGATAACATTGGAGCGCTTCACAGGACCCCCTTTGTGTGTCCTTTGTCTGGCCTTTCTTACCAACCCTTCTGTCCGGCTGCCTCGGGCCTCCTCTTGGTAAACTTGGCACCAGTTTCCCTGACCCTATGTGGTGCCTTCCTAGCGGGTGTAGCGAGGGGCTGCGCCACATAAAATGTCACAGCCTCCGGTTTCTAGCTGAGGGTCGTTTCCTGCCTCCACTAGTTTCGGGGACCGGTCTCCCCCTTTGGCCTGACCCCTCCACGCAGGTGGATTCGGGCGTGCGGTGGCGACTCGCCCGTCCGCACCCCTGGGATCCCTTCATTCCTCGTTCCTGGAGCCTTCTCTGCTCCTCTTCCTTCCTTCTCCCTCTTCCAGGCCTGGGCCTCTGTTACTAGGCCCGCCTCCGGAGCAGAGCTCATGCAGAGCCCCTGCTCCCTGCCACTTCTGCTCAGACTTCTCTGCACTGAACTAAGATGGTGCCCACCTTATATACTCCCTTCTCAATGCACCCAGGAACTGCTTCCTCCCTGCTCCTGCACTACAGGGTTCCCCTTCCTCAGTGTTCCCTCCCCTCACTCCAGCCAGGGACAGGGACTGTCGCACCCATCTCAGAGGCATATTGGTTGCCCTGCCCCACGGCAATGTGGTGTAATGCATGCAGGTGTCGGGTCCTGATCCACACTCCATCCTTACCTGAGAGTGAGATATCACACCTCTGGGTGAGGTGCAATACCTCTGTAGCAACCGAGCCCTCAGGGTGCTACAGTTCCATTTATCTTCAGCCTAGGTGACGTATTGTGATACAGGGCCGTGATTTTGGCTATAAAAGGGTCCCCTAGACCCCTACCCCAAGCTTTTTAAGAGAATCATATATGGCGTGCCAGGAGACTCTATGGAATGCTTTCTCAGCATCCAACGAGAGTATCTAATTACAAATTTTTAACTGCATCTAGCCCAGGAAATACTTTGTGCCTAGTAGCAGTGTCTGCTAGTCAGCGGATTATCCCGGCTGTTAAGCAAGCTACACCACCTGTAGTTTAGACACTTAATTTTTTCAAAGGAAATGCTTCGGGACCATGGGATACTCAGTGAAGAGCATCAGGAGTCACCCCAAGGCATAGGGGCTGGGATTGGCAGTAGGATGCCTTGCGGTGGACAGCCGAGCTCGATCCTTATAAAAGCTTTTTAACTGCAGCAGCTTTAGTGGACGCTACTGGAGCTGGAATTACGCGGCTGCTGGCATGAGACTTGCCCTCCAATAGATCCTTGTAAATGGATTTAAAGTGTATTCATTCAAATTAGAGAGACAATTTAAATTAAAAAGCTTAGAGCTGCCTCCACCACAGGAGGGCTCGCTCGACCCACCAGCGGACAGGCACCAGTATTGGGAGAGGGGGGCTGGCCATCAGGGTTCACCGCGGCTCTGGCACAAACCCGGCGACACGGAGGTGGCACGGGCAGGAGCGGACTGGCCGTGTCGGCTTCTCACTTTTTGGATTTTAGAAGGGCATGACATGCCTATATCTGTGTCTCCCCCTCCTTTTACTCCTCCACCTCTTTTATTTTCGCATGACTATATGTACTTGTCACTTTTCCATGTGTTAGTTATGTCTTCTGAGCAGTTTGTCAGCTTTTGGACACCTTTGAATGTGTTTTCTATGTGTTTCTATGTGTTTTTGTTTGCCTGCCATTGGTTTTAACGGTGTTCGAAGGTGTTCGACGAACCGAACCGAACTCGAACACTACGGGGGTGGCTCAACACTACTCACCACTGAGAGGAACAGAAGCAGCTATCTGCAGACCGGACATAACCGCAAGAGAAGTATGCTGCCTCCCAGGTGCGAAGATCAAGGATGTTACCGATAGGATACCAAAGCTCATCAGTTCCAAGGATGTCCACCCATTTCTTCTGATACTTGTTGGCACCAATGACATGGCAAGGAAGGACCTACCGACAATCTGCAAGGACTTTGAAGCATTGGGGAAGAAAGTAAAAGAACTGGATGCGCAGGTAGTTTTTTCTTCTATCGTTCCAGTAGACGGGCATGGAGTCAGGAGATGGAACATTATCCTTGATGTGAACAACTGGCTGAGACGATGGTGCAGACAACAAGGATTTGGATTCCTGACCACGGTGTGAATTACCTCTATGACGGACTCCTTGCCAGAGACGGACTACACCTCAACAAACCCGGGAAACACACTTTCGCCAGGAGACTCGCAACTAGTGTTGAGCCACCCCCGTAGTGTTCGAGTTCGGTTCGGTTCGTCGAACACCCATGTGTTCGCCGAACTGTTCGTCGAACTGTTCGTCGAACACCTTCGAACACCGTTAAAACCAATGGCAGGCAAACAAAAACACATAGAAACACATAGAAAACACCTTCAAAGGTGTCCAAAAGCTGACAAACTGCTCAGAAGACACAACTAACACATGGAAAAGTGACAAGTACATATAGTCATGCGAAAAGAAAAGAGGTGGAGGAGTAAAAGGAGGGGGAGACACAGATATAGGCATGTCATGCCCTTCTAAAATCCAAAAAGTGAGAAGCCGAGACGGCCAGTCCGCTCCTGCCCGTGCCACCTCCGTGTCGCCGGGTTTGTGCCAGAGCCGCGGTGAACCCTGACGGCCAGCCCCCCTCTCCCAATACTGGTGCCTGTCCGCTGGTGGGTCGAGAGAGCCCCCCTGTGGTGGAGGCAGCTCTAAGCTTTTTAATTTAAATTGTCCCTCTAATTTGAATGAATACACTTAAATCCATTTACAAGGATCTATTGGAGGGCAAGTCTCATGCCAGCAGCCGCGTAATTCCAGCTCCAGTATCGTCCACTAAAGCTGCTGCAGTTAAAAAGCTTTTATAAGGATCGAGCTCGGCTGTCCACCGCAAGGCATCCTAGTGCCAGTCCCAGCCCCTATGCCTTGGGGTGCCTCCTGATGCTCTTCACTGAGTATCCCGTTGTCCCGAAGCATTTCCTTTGAAAAAATTAAGTGTCCAAACTACAGGTGGTGTAGCTTGCTTAACAGCCGGGATAATCCGCTGACTAGCAGACACTGCTACTAGGCACAAAGTATTTCCTGGGCTAGATGCAGTTAAAAATTTGTAAGTAGATACTCTCGTTGGATGCTGAGAAAGCATTCCACAGAGTCTCCTGGCACGCCATATATGATTCTCTTAAAAAGCTTGGGGTAGGGGTCTAGGGGACCCTTTTATAGCCAAAATCACGGCCCTGTATCACAATACGTCACCTAGGCTGAAGATAAATGGAACTGTAGCACCGAGGGCTCGGTTGCTACAGACGTATTGCACCTCACCCAGAGGTGTGATATCTCACTCTCAGATAAGGATGGAGTGTGGATCAGGACCCGACACCTGCATGCATTACACCACATTGCCGTGGGGCAGGGCGACCAATATGCCCCTGAGATGGGCACGACAGTCCCTGTCCCTGGCTGGAGTGGGGGGAGGGAACACTGAGGAAGGGGAACCCTGCAGTGCAGGAGCAGGGAGGAAGCAGTTCCTGGGTGCATTGAGAAGGGAGTATAAAAGGTGGGCACCATCTTAGTTCAGTGCAGAGAAGTCTGAGCAGAAGTGGCAGGGAGCAGGGGCTCTGCATGAGCTCTGCTCCGGAGGCGGGCCTAGTAACAGAGGCCCAGGCCTGCAAGAGGGAGAAGGAAGGAAGAGGAGCGGAGAAGGCTCCAGGAACGAGGAATGAAGGGATCCCAGGGGTGCGGACGGGCGAGTCGCCACCGCACGCCCGAATCCACCTGCGTGGAGGGGTCAGGCCAAAGGGGGAGACCGGTCCCCGAACTAGTGAAGGCAGGAAACAACCCTCAGCTAGAAACCGGAGGCTCTGACATTTTATGTGGCGCAGCCCCTTGCTCCACCCGCTAGGAAGGCACCACATAGGGTCAGGGAAACTGGCGCCAAGTTTACCAAGAGGAGGCCCGAGGCAGCCGGACAGAAGTGTTGGTAAGAAAGGCCAGACAAAGGACACACAAAGGGGGTCCTGTGAAGCGCTCCAAAGTTATCTGGGAGTTGTCTGAGCCCCTCACCTGGTGAGCACAGTACGACGTGGGCAGCCGTTACCTGCAGACGTGGTCTGGATAATAAGAACTGTGAGTAAAGGCCCTGAACTGCATCACTGACTCCGTGTCGTTACTGCTGCTGCCCTGCACCATCACCCCCATCCTCCGCATACACTGCCCTGAGGCTATACTCCTCCCGTGGGGAGTTATGCTACGCTCTTCTGCTCCCACAACACCTGCCTTAGCGGTCTGCCCTGTAGCGGCGGTTCACTCTGACCGCAATCCACGGGTGGCGTAGTCGGACATTTAAACATCAAAACCACATAAATAGTTCCGCCACTGGTTTGACCGCCCTGAGCCACGGAACCGGATCGCCGCCACGAAGACTACAACCACCAGCATCCACCAAAAAGGGTCCGGCTCCGGGTGTCCCAAGGCCCAGGGGGTGCGTCAGAACATTTTCATCACCTTTCACAATCACCAATGGGACAAGGCAGGGATGTCCTCTGTCCCCTCTCTTATACATCCTAGTGACGGAGCACCTGCTCTCATCAATTCGCCATAACCCCAATATTAGGTGGATTGAGGTGGGAGGCACCGAGTACAAGTGCTCTCTATTTGCTGATGATGTCCTAGTATATATCACTCAATCACATATATCCATCCCTGCTGTTATGGCTGAAATAGATCACTTTGTTACATGGTAAAATTTTAAAATCAATGCAGCGAAGTCTGAGGCCCTCGATGTCTCCCTCCCTAAATCCATATAGGATTCCATCCAGTCCAACTTTCCCTTTGCCTGGCCCTCACAGGGTATCAAATACTTAGGAATTCCTATTCATAGAGACCTCTCCCATCTATGTTATCTTAATTTTGGGCCCTTTATTGAACAATTCCATACAGACCACGGTTGGCAAGTTAGAACTGTAAGATTCACTACGTGAACCACTGGTGTTTTGTGGAAAAGCACATGTACACCGCGTTCCAAATTATTATGCAAAAAGTGTTTAGGAGTGATAAGGGAAGAATTTGTTTGTTTGTCAGTTAAACTCATTGATGGTGATGTGTGTCAGGGCTCTTTATATCACTGTAAGCAATTGCAGACACCTGTGCTAATTAGTTTGGCAGGTGTGTCCAATGAAAGGCAAGACTACTTAAGAAGGCTGTCTCACATTATTAAGCAGCCTACATTTTCTGCCAAAATGGGAAAGAAAAAGGATGTGTCGGCTGCTGAGAAGCAACAAATTGTGGAGTGTTTAGGTCAAGGCATGACTACAATCAACATTGTGCGATGATCAGGATGAAGTGTCTTGGCAATCAAGAAGTATGTAGCTGATTCACAGTACACACGTGTGCGTGCTGATAAGGGCAAATTGAGGACTCTTTCCTACAGGCAATTACGTCAGGTTGAAAGAGCAGCGGCAAAAAAGCCTTGTCATAGCAGCAGACAAGTTTTTGAAGCTGCTTGTGCCTCCAACGTCCCCCGAACAACAAGATGCAGGGTCCTTCAGAGGTTTGCAGCTGTGCATACGCCATCCTGTCGACCTCCTCTATCCACTTCACACAAGCAGAAACGGCTCCAGTGGGCCAAACATTACATGAAGACTGATTTCAAAACTGTTTTGTTCACGGATGAGTGCCGTGCAGCGCTCGATGGTCCAGATGAATGGAGTGGAGGATGGCTGGTTGATGGACACGCCACGCAAACACGGCTACAGCGCCAACAAGGAGGAGGTGGAGTAATGTTTTGGGCTGGAATCATGGGGAGAGAGATTGTCGGCCCCTTTAGGATCCCTGAAGGCGCTAAAGATGAACTCCATAATGTATGTGGATTTTCTCAAACAGCACTTCCTGCCATGGTTCAAGAAGAAGAACCGTGTATTTCACAGCAAGATCATTTTTCTGCATGATAATGCACCATCTCATGCTGCACATAAAACATCTGCATCTCTGGCTGATGTGGGCATAAAAGGGGACAAACTTATGGTGTGACCCCCATGCTCCCCTGACCTCTACCCCATTCAGAACCTTTGGAGCATCATTAAAAGGAGTGTCTATGATGGCGGGAGGCAGTTCACATCTAAGCAACAGCTCTGGGAGGGTATTCTGTCCTCATGCAAAACAATTGAAGCAGAAACCATCCAAAACCTGACAAATTCAATGGACGAGAGAGTTCAGAAGCTCCTTTCGAACAAGGGGTCCTATGTGAAAATGTAACATCACCTAGAATAAAGTTTTGAGTTGAAAACTGTTTGATTTCAGTTTCTAACAACCTGCTAATGCTTATAATTTCAAAAATGACCATTTTTTTGGTCTTTATTAAAATGAAAAGGTTGATCGAAAAGTTTGGGGGATCTAAGAGTGTGGCAACCCAGTAGTCATGATTACTTCGAATTCTGACAATATGAGGGTCATGCTGCAGGTAGTGCAGCAAGAAGGCACTTATGTGTCTTGCGCATCTCGGAGCCCCAAAATTATTTTCCGGGCTAGATGCAGCTAAAAATTATTTTTAATTTTAAATCTGGTGAAGCTTATTATAGATGGCCTAATAGGATCAGTGCTGCACACTGCTACAAAGCCCAAATTATTTTCCAGTCAAGATACAGATAAACATGATTAGTAATTTGAAAGCTTAAAACGGTTGGTAGGGTGATTTTAACCAATCATCAAGCTTTTACTCTCCCCAGGATGACACAGGGGTAGAAAAGTCGTTTCGGATCCATGATTTGTTCATCTTTATGAACGTGAGTCTGTCTACATTATCAGTGGAGAGCCGCGTGCGCTTATCTGTCAGCACACCACCAGCAGCGCTGAACACACGTTCAGACAGAACGCTGGCTGCGGGGCATGACAAGATCTCCAAGGCGTAAGTGGCTAGCTCCGGCCATTTATCCAGATTGGAAGCCCAAAAAGAGCAAGGGTCCAGTGACACAGTCGTGGCTTCAATGTTTACTTGGAGATACTCCTGTACCATCGTCTCTAGGCGTTGACTATGTGTCAGACTTCTTGTCTCCTGTGGCCTTGCAAAGGATGGGCTAAAAAAGTGGTGAAATGATTCCGCAAAATTGATGTTACCAGCAGATACTGTGGTTCTGTTACGGTTTGAGTGCTGAACACTTGACGGTCCCACGGTTGGCAAGTTGGAACTGTGAGATTCACTACGTGCACCACTGGTATTTTGTGGAAAAGCACATGTAAGATTCTGCAACAGTCTCTGCTGATACTCCTGCATGCGTGCATCCCTTTCTATGGCAGGAATAATTTCTGCAAATTTACTTTTGTACCGGGGATCTAACAGTGTGGCAACCCAGTAGTCAGGATTATTTCTAATTCTCACAATTCGAGGGTCATGTTGCAGGTAGTGCAGCAAGAAGGCACTCATGTGTGTTGCGCATCCAGGAGCACCAAGTCCCTGTTGTGTTGGTGGCGAGGTAACAATCATGCTTCCTTCCTCTGTCCTCTCCCCCCAACCTCGCACAACAGAAATGTGATCAAGGTCTCCCTCATCTGATGAGTCTTCCATCAGTTCGTCCTCCACTTCTTCCTGGGCTCCTGCACCTTCCTCACTAGTTTGGCTGCTACCATGCGCCCTGGTAAAACCATCTCCCCCACCCTCACATGCCTGCCGCCTTGGTGCTGCCGACCGTCTGGACCTTGCAGATGTTAGCCCTTCCGCATACAACTCCTCCTCCTCTACTTCCTCCACCTCCTCTTGTGCCACCACCTGACTCCGAATTCTGTTTAACATGTGCTCCAGCATGTAATTCACCGGAATAGTCATGCTGATAATGGCATCGTCAGCACTAAACATCTTCGTCGCCATTTCAAAACTGTGCAGAAGGGTGCATAGGTCCCTGATCTGAGACCACTCCTCCAGCGTGATTTGCCCCACCTCTGAATCTCGTTGGCCCAGGCTATACGTCAGAACGTATTGCACCAGGGCTTGTCGGTGCTGCCACAGTCGCTGCAACATGTGCAGAGTTGAATTCCACCGGGTAGGCACATCGCATTTTAGCCGGTGAAGTGGCAGGCCCAACGACTTCTGTAGAGATGTAAGTCGCTGAGCTGCGGGATGCGAACGGCGGAAGTGAGCACACAGCGACCGTGCCCTCTGCAGAAGGCCATCTAGTCTGGGATAGTGGGCTAAAAATTGCTGGACAACCAGGTTCAACACGTGAGCCATACAAGGCACGTGTGTGACATTGCCCGGCGAAGGACCGCACCCAGGTTTGCAGCATTGTCGCACACGGCCTTCCCTGGTTTCAGGTCCAGTGGAGACAACCATTCATGAAACTGGTTCTCCAGAGCTGACCACAACTCCTCAGCTGTGTGACTCACATTTCCCAGACATTTCAAAGTAAAAACCGCCTGATGACGTTGAGCCCTGCTGCCAGCATAGTAAGGAGGTGTGCAGGATCCCTTCTGCGCAGTTAGAAAGCGGGTGGAATTACCAGACAGGCTTTGGGTGCAGGTGGAGGACCGAGAGGAGGTTGAGAAGGCAGAAGCAGTGGAGGAACTTTGAGATAAAGAGGATTGACGCACAACTCGTGGGGATGGCAAGACTTGGACAGCAGCCCCTTGTCCTGCTGTCACCATAGTTACCCAGTGCCCCGTCGGCGACATGTAACGTCCCTGTCCATGCCTACTCGTCCAAGTGTCTGTGGTGAAATGCACCCTGTCACACACAGAGTTTCTCAAAGAAGCGGTGATGTTGTGTGCGACATGCTGGTGGAGCGCAGGCACACCTTTCTTTGAGAAGTAGTGCCGACTGGGCATCTGGTACTGGGGCACTGCGACGGACATAAGGTCTCGAAAATCCTCTGTGTCCACCAGGCGGAAAGGCAGCATTTCTGTAGCCAAGAGCTTGCAGATGGTGAAATTCAACCTCTTAGCTTTCTCATGGCTAGGAGGAAATGGTCTTTTACTTGTCCACATCTGAGGGACCGAGGGCTGGCTATTGTGCTTAGACGGGGTTGATAAGGGTGTCCCCGGCAAACTGCCGGTCTGTGAGGAAGATGCAGGCGGACATGTTAGGTTGCCTTGATCCAAAGGTGGTGCTATCGATGTCGGACAGCGCTCAAGACCAGCTGGTGTTACCACCTCCAAAGAAAATGATGACCTGCCAATCACGCTGGCTGTTGCGGGTAAAGAGGTGGCAGGTCTGCGCCCCAAAACAGGTGTGACTGCTGTCCCCCCAGTCACAGAGGATGAAGAGGCCGCGGATGCACAAGATATGGCAGACGGTGGTTGGCCCGGCCGGCTAGGCCGCATTGTAGCACACTGAGCTTCCCACTGCAACTTATGCTTCATGTCCATGTGCCGGTTCATGCATGAAGTACTCAAACTATGTATTTTTTGGCCTCTACTTAGCTTTTGCTGACAAATGTTACAGATAACACGAGTTGGGTCATCTTTATCGATCTGAAAAAATGCCCAGGCTATGCAAGGCTTAGCACCCATGCGACCTGAAGAGCCACCACGACTTGTGGTGAGAGGCAGAGTTGTGTTTGAGGATGCAGTTGTTGACGTGCTTCCAGTACTACGTCTCTGTCCAGGAAGGCGCAACCTGACCTCGTCGTCACTAGCATCTTCCTCCACCTCCTCTGCTGACCTCATCTCTTGGCTGACTGTGGGTTGACAGTAAGTGGGATCTCCGACCTCATCATCATCACCCTGTGCGTTATCACACCCGTCGTCCTCAGAGCCAACCTGTTCCTGCCCTGACAAAAAACTAAAGTTGTCGCTCCAATCAGGTATTTGAGTCTTATCGTCGTCTTCCTCATTGTCTCCACCAACAGGAGTTACAGTTTGGGAATGAGGGTCTACATTATGGTCAGAACCTTCTGCGTCTGGTCCTGGATCCGACTCATAAAGATTCTGGGCATCAGTGCAGATCATTTCCTCGTCTGGATTCACAGAAGCGCTGGAGTCGACCTCTGATTCCCAGGCTATAGTATGAGTAAACAGCTCTGCAGACTCAACCATCTGTTCTACCTCATACTCAGACGGGCAGCTGGAGATTTGGGAGCTGTGAGGAAGCAAGTGCGATTTGGGTGAGACCTTTGAGGACTGGAGTATTTGTGATGTTGAAGTTGATGTGGAGGAGAGCCCACTTAAAGGAGCACTTGATATCCGTTTAAGCACCTGCTGTTTTTGTGCCTCATCTGGAATTTGTAGCGATTGGCGTGGCCGTAAGAAAGGGATCTTATCACATTGTCCGCTAAAAGAAGTAGACATTTTAGTTTGGCTGGAAGATGGTCTTTCTTCTGCACCTACCCCACGGACACAACCTTTTTTCCCCTTCCCAACACGCCTATTCCCCTTTCCACCAGCAGCAGGCCTTTTTCCACTCATTTTGGTGGTTAACTAATTCACAACTCTGGAGTTGTTTGCACAAAAAAACAATGGATGGTAACCGAGCAGAGCTGAGTGGCCAAACTGTGGTATTAGGCCAAAACTATTGGCTGGGTTAGATGCAGAAAAAAATTATTTTTAATTTACAACCTGATGGAGGTCAGTATAGATGGACTAATAGACCAAGTCCCACACACCGCTAGAAGCCCAAATATTTTTTCAGAGCTAGATGCAGAAAAATTTTTTATTCAATTTGCAACCTGATGGAGGTCAGTATAGATGGACTAATAGACCAAGTCCCACACACTGCTAGAAGCCCAAATATTTTTTCAGAGCTAGATGCAGAAAAAAAATATTTTTAATTTGCAACCTGATGGAGGTCAGTATAGATGGACTAATAGACCAAGTCCCACACACCGCTAGAAGCCCAAATATTTTTTCAGAGCTAGATGCAGAAAAAAATTATATTCAATTTGCAACCTGCTGGAGGTCAGTATAGAAGGACTAATAGAACAAGTCCCACACACTGCTAGAAGCCCAAGTATTTTTTCAGAGCTAAATGAAGAAAAAAAATATTTTTAATTTGCAACCTGATGGAGGTCAGTATAGATGGACTAATAGACCAAGTCCCACACACTGCTAGAAGCCCAAATATTTTTTCAGAGCTAGATGCAGAAAAAAATTATTTTTAATTTGCAACCTGATGGAGGTCAGTATAGATGGACTAATAGAACAAGTCCCACACGCTGCTAGAAGCCCAAATATTTTTTCAGAGATAAATGAAGAAAAAAATTATTTTTAATTTGCAACCTGATGTAGGTCAGTATAGATGGACTAATAGACCAAGTCCCACACACTGCTAGAAGCCCAAATATTTTTTCAGAGCTAGATGCAGAAAAAAATTATTTTTAATTTGCAACCTGATGGAGGTCAGTATAGATGGACTAATAGACCAAGTCCCACACACCGCTAGAAGCCCAAATATTTTTTCAGAGCTAGATGCAGAAAATTTTTTTATTCAATTTGCAACCTGATGGAGGTCAGTATAGATGAACTAATAGACCAAGTCCCACACACTGCTAGAAGCCCAAATATTTTTTCAGAGCTAGATGCAGAAAAAAATTATTGTTAATTTGCAACCTGATGGAGGTCAGTATAGATGGACTAATAGACCAAGTCCCACACACTGCTAGAAGCCCAAATATTTTTTCAGAGCTAGATGCAGAAAAAAATTATTTTTAATTTGCAACCTGATGGAGGTCAGTATAGATGGACTAATAGAACAAGTCCCACACGCTGCTAGAAGCCCAAATATTTTTTCAGAGATAAATGAAGAAAAAAATTATTTTTAATTTGCAACCTGATGGAGGTCAGTATAGATGGACTAATAGACCAAGTCCCACACACTGCTAGAAGCCCAAATATTTTTTCAGAGCTAGATGCAGAAAAAAATTATTTTTAATTTGCAACCTGATGGAGGTCAGTATAGATGGACTAATAGAATGATGCTATGCCCAAAAGATTTTACTTCACTAGGTGCAGTAAAAAAATTGGTATTCTATACACAGGTGGTATATCTTGCAACACAGATAGGCTACTCCACTGACTAACACACTCTGCAATAGGCCAAAAAGGATTAGCTTTGCTAGATTCAGCCAAATGCTGTGAAAAAAACTTGCACAGCACTGGCACAGACCTGCCTGGCAAAAACTGATAGGAACTGATGTAACCTAGTCCTGAAAAGGACTCCAATTACAATTAGTCTTTACTCCCACAATCTATCTATTTAAGAGCACAGACCTGCTTGATAAAAGTCGTAGGAAATGCTGTAACCTAGTCCTTAAAAGGACTGCAATCACAACTATTCCCTACTCCCAAGCTATCTGTATATTTGTGCGAAAATTGGCTTGAAATTAACAAGGTATAGCCCACACAGCAACAGCGGTGCCGTCAAACACGCAGCTGCAGCAGTGAGAAAATGGTGGCGACGGGGAAAATGGCTTGGTCTTATAGGGCAAGGACATGTGACATACACTGCCAATCACACATGCCCTTGCTTGTGTGAAAAAAAGCACTTCGCTCCGTGTGTGCGCTGCTGATAGGCTGACAGATTGCACCTCCCCACTGCAAATGCGGGAAAGAGAAAAAAAAATGGAGATCTTCATTGTTCCTGCAGAGATCCATCCCCTGCCCCTCCCCCCGCCCCGCTGTACACTCAAACTGCGTATTAACATTAATTTTCATCATTACTGAGAAAAAATCCAGTTATGATTTTGGTGCACGAACAGTTATCGAACATAACCTCGAACAGCCGAATTTTTCTCAAATTGTTCGTGTTCGCCGACCGGCTCGAACACCGCCCAAAACAGCTCGAATTTGAGATTGGCGAACAGTTCGAGTAGAACAACGCTCATCTCTACTCCTAAACCCTTCATCCAATTTTAATGTGGATACCCTCAAATGAAAGCAGAAAGTCTGTACTTCAACTGCATCTGAATTGTTTTGTTTAAAATTCATTGTGGTAATGTCTAGAACCAAATTTAGAAAAATGTTGTCTCTGTCCAAATATACATGGACCTAACTGTATATCTTTTTTTATATTTCTGAAATACAATTGAAAAAAAAATGTTTCGTGAATATTTCTGCGATGTATAATTATAACTTATTTCATTTTGTTAAAAGTTTGTTTCATTTTAACATTTATTATTTGTAGTCACATTAGTAAACTTTAAATTATGTTTTTAAGCATAATATACTGTTTTATTTATACATATGCATGTACAGTACAGACCAAAAGTTTGGACACACCTTCTCATTTAAAGATTTTTCTGTATTTTCATGACTATGAAAATTGTACAATCACACTGAAGGCATCAAAACTATGAATTAACTCATGTGGAATTATATACTTAACAAAAAAGTGTGAAACAACTGAAAATATGTCTTACATTCTAGGTTCTTCAAAGTAGCCACCTTTTGCTTTGATGACTGCTTTGCACACTCTTGGCATTCTCTTGATGAGCTTCAAGAGGTAGTCACCGGAAATGGTCTTCTAACAATCTTGAAGGAGTTCCCAGAGATGCTTAGCACTTGTTGGCCCTTTTGCCTTCACTCTGCGGTCCAGCTCACCCCAAACCATCTCGATTGGGATCAGGTCTGGTGACTGTGGAGGCCAGGTCATCTGGCGTAGCACCCCATCACTCTCTCTCTTGGTCAAATAGCCCTTACACAGCCTGGAGGTGTGATTGGGGTCATTGTCTTGTTGAAAAATTAATGATGGTCCAACTAAACGCAGACCGGATGGAATAGCATGCCGATGCAAGATGCTGTGGTAACCGTGCTGGTTCAGTATGCCTTCAATTTTGAATAAATCCCCAACAGTGTCACCAGCAAAGCTCCCCCACACCATCACACCTCCTCCTCCATGCTTCACGGTGGGAACCAGGCATGTAGAGTCCATCCGTTCACCTTTTCTGCGTCGCACAAAGACACGGTGGTTGGAACCAAAGATCTCAAATTTGGACTCATCAGACCAAAGCACAGATTTCCACTGGTCTAATGTCCATTTCTTGTGTTCTTTAGCCCAGACATGTCTCTTCTGCTTGTTGCCTGTCCTTAACAGTGGTTTCCTAGCAGATATTTTACCATAAAGGCCTGCTGCACAAAGTCTCCTCTTAACAGTTGTTGAAGAGATGTGTCTGCTGCTAGAACTCTGTGCGGCATTGACCTGGTCTCTAATCTGAGCTGCTGTTAACCTGCGATTTCTGAGGCTGGTGACTCGGATAAACTTATCCTCAGAAGCAGAGGTGACTCTTGGTCTTCCTTTCCTGGGGCGGTCCTCATGTGAGCCAGTTTCTTTGTAGCGCTTGATGGTTTTTGCAACTGCACTTGGGGGCACTTTCAAAGTTTTCCCAATTTTTCGCACTGACTGACCTTAATTTCTTAAAGTAATGATGGCCACTCGTTTTTCTTTACTTAGCTGATTTTTTCTTGCCATAATACAAATTCTAACAGTCTATTCAGTAGGACTATCAGCTGTGTATCCACCAGACTTCTGCACAACACAACAGATGGTCCCAACCCCATTTATAAGGCAAGAAATCCCACTTATTAAACCTGACAGGGCACACCTGTGAAGTGAAAACCATTTCCGGTGACTACCTCTTGAAGCTCATCAAGAGAATGCCAAGAGTGTGCAAAGCAGTCATCAAAGCAAAAGGTGGCTACTTTGAAGAACCTAGAATATAAGACATATTTTCAGTTGTTCACACTTTTTCGTTAAGTATATAATTCCACATGCGTTAATTCATAGTTTTGATGCCTTCAGTGTGAATGTACAATTTTCATAGTCATGAAAATACAGAAAAATCTTTAAATGAGAAGGTGTGTCCAAACTATTGGTCTGTACTGTATATATGTAAATATATATGCACAGTATATACAGGTGCTTCTCGCTAAATTAGAATATCATCAAAAAGTTTATTTCAGTCCTTCAATACAAAAGTGAAACTCATATATTATATAGAGTCATTACAAACAAAGTGATCTATTTTAAGTGTTTATTTCTGTTAATGTTGATGATTATGGCTTACAGCCAATGAAAACACAAAAGTCATTATCTCAGTAAATTAGTATACTTTATCACACCAGCTTGAAAAATGATTTTAAAATCCGAAATGTTGGCCGACTGAAATATATGTTCAGTAAATGCACTCAATATTTGGTCGGGGCTCCTTTTGCATCAATTACTGCATCAATGCAGCGTGACATGGAGGCGATCAGCCTGTGGTACTGCTGAGGTGTTATGGAAGCCCAGGTTGTTTTTGATAGCAGCCTTCAGCTTGTCTGCATTGTTGGGTCTGGTGTCTCTCAACTTCCTCTTTGGGGTTAAGGTCAGTCGAGTTTGCTGGCCAACCAAGCACAGTGAAACTTGTTTTTAAACCAGGTATTGTTACTTTTGGCTGTGTGGACAGATGCCAAGTCCTGCTGGAGAATTAAATTTCCATCTTCAAAAAGCTTGTCGGCAGAGGGAAGCATGAAGTGCTCTAAAATTTCCTGGTAGACGGCTGCACTGACTTTGATCTTGATAAAACACAGTGGACCTACACTAGCAGATGACATGGCTCCCCAAACCATCACTGATTGTGGAAACTTCACACTAGACCTCAAGCAGCTTGGATTGTGTGCCACTCTACTCTTCCTCCAGACTCTGGGACCTTGATTTCCAAATGAAAATTGGAGCTCTGGGATCTTGTGGAGTGTGTAAATGACTGCCTTCTGGACATCTGTCTAGTCAGCAGTCTTCCACATGATTGTGGAGCCTACTGAAACAGACTAAGGGACCTTTTTAAATGCTTAGGAAGCCTTTGCAGGTGTTTTTTTTAATGTGGTGCTCCTGTGGGTTCAGTCGCCACAGAGGTACTGCATCTCAGCCAGAGGTGTGGTACCCCACTCTTAGGTAAGGAAGGAGCACTACCCGGGACCCACACACCCACATCCAACACCACATCACTCCAGGGAAGGGCGAGATTGCTCCTGAGGGAGAGCACAGTTCCTGTACCTGTCTGGAGGAGGGAACTAGGTAGAGGAGGTGGGTGGAGGAAGTAGTTTAGAGAAGCACAAGGAAGGACTGAAAGTAGAGGGGACCACATAGAGTGACAGTTGGTGATGTGGGTCACATGACAGATAGTATAAAAGGAAAGGTAGAAAGATCTAGAAAGGCAGTTAGTCAGTCAGAGCAGTTAGTGACAGGAGTCTGTCAAAGGGAGTGAAGAGAGAAGGGGTCGTAGGAACAAGAGAGCAGTGAGTGAGGACCGTTGAGGAGTAGGGTGCAGTTAGAGGGGCCCAGTAAGAGAAAGAACAAGAGGAGCAAGGGAGTTAGAGAAGGGCTCCAGAGACAGAGAAAGGATCTTAGGGGTATGGGAAGTGCGGAGTCCACCCGTGCGCCCGAGTTCACGCTGGTCGTGAAGGGATCAGGTCGCAGTAGGGGACCGGCCCCAGACTAGTGGAGGACTGCAAGACTCAGCTAGCAAACCGGAGGTTGCGGTATCTCTAAGTGCCGTATCCAAAACCACACACATTTGCTGAAAAGGTGGCCATATAAGACCAAGGGGACAGAGAGGACGTCGCCCAACAAGGCCCGCGGCCACTGACTCGGGACACTGTGTGTGAGGTGCAGGGCAGGAGGGTGGAAGCCAGCGCAGAGAGACGACCCGGGAAGGTACACCAGAAGGGGGTCCCGATCAAGTGCACCCAAGTTATCCGAGAGTTGGCTGGATCACTTCCCTGGAGGACACAGGACTCGGTGGGCTGTCATAACATGGCTAGGAGTTGTAACCTGGAGCACTGTAAGAACTGTGAGTAAAAACTTGAAGACTGCACCCCGCTTTGTACTCTACTTAATTGCTGCGTCACGTGCCTTGCACTACACCAACAACATCTTAAAATTATCTCTTTAACTGCCCTGGGGCCTAGCTCTACCAGTGGAGAGCTGAACCATCTCTGCTGCGTCACCAACGGCCCCAGTGAACTTGAACAGCAGCAGCGGCCACCTATAGCCGCGTACCATGGGTGGCGTCACGAAACCTTATCCCCAAAAGTTTATTCCCCTCTTTGCTTTATTTATTGACCGCCCGGGGCCACGGACCAGGTCACGCCGCCGTGACTATCCTTAAAGAACGGAAAATAACCTCGGCACTCAATGGATATGAAAGAATAGGATTTTTTATTGTAATTCATGCAGTCCAACCAGAAAAATAAACGTTTCGGTCACAATTGACCTTCATCAGTATGGCAGACTGCCAATGAAAATGTGCGTGGTTGAACGGCCCGGACAGTAAGTCTGTAAGGCTGCCTGTATGGTGACTTGGATATGGCTTAAGCTACGCGGTATCCCCCGCTGGTAGAGAGCGCCGCGCTCTCTACCAGCGGGGGATGCCACGTAGCCTAAGCCATATCCAAGTCACCATACAGGCAGCCTTAGAGACTTACTGTCCGGGCTGTTCAGCCACGCACATTTTCATTGAGCAGTCTGCAATACTCATGAAGGTCAATTGTGACCGAAACATTTATTTTTCTGGTTGGACTGCATGAATTGCAATAAAAAATCCTATTCTTTCATATCCATTGAGTGCCGAGGTTATTTTCAGTACAGTACGGGTTCGGCCCCTACTCGTGCACCACTTTAAACAGCTGTGCAGTGTTTTTTTGCATATATCCTAAAAGAACCGACTGGCCCGGCTTCCGAGCACCCCATGGTCCCAGGGGGCGCGTCATTAATAATTTTAATTTACTGAGATAATGACTTTTGTGTTTCCATTGATTGTAAGCCATAATCATCAACATTAACAGAAATAAATCACTCTGTTTGTAATGACTCTATATAATATATGAGTTTCACTTGTATAGAAAAACTGAAATAAATTAACTTTTTGATGATATTCTAATTTAATGAGATGCAGCTATATATATATATATATATATATAATATACAGGCATCTGAAATTATTGGGTTGGCAGGGACAATACAAAGGGAATCCCTTTGATTGGTGTTTGGCTGTTGCTGGATTTGAAATGGGTCCAGAACCTTCTGTGGTCTCCCATTCTGGTCCAGCTGGTGCTGATGCTGCTCAGCATCATCATCAGCCCCAACGCCTAGCTGGTGCACGAGATGTACAGATTGTCTCTTGGGTATTTGTGCCTAGCAATGTTAAACATAGGTTGCGGAGGGAGACAGGGCTCTTGGAGTCTAAGTCCAGGATTTGCCGCACTGAGCATGCCCGTGACCTGGCGGACCGTGATTGGTGGTTTGGCAACCACCTGACCCGGTGACCTGGCACTGCCTGATTGGTCCACAGGTGGTGTCACCAATGGTGCGACGGTGGGCAGGGCTTAGTCTTTAAAAGGCCCGCCCACAAACATGGCGGCACGCTCTGATCATTGAGCAAGTGATGCTGTTGTGGGGACGACTGTGTTCCACGTAGTTTCCATAGGCAGGTGTAGTGGTAATAGGCAGGTAGCTTCGTCTAGCAGTCTGGCTCTGCCAAATGGGTCGCCTAACACCCCGAGCAGCCTGCAGACGTCCTATCCACGGCTATCGCCTGTCAGCCACGTGGAGTAGTACCCTTCAGTCCGGTAGCACGCCGGCTGGAGGCACGTGTACCCGTCGGCATAGTCACACACACATCCTAGCGCCGCCAGTGTAGTCCCTGTGCTGTAACAGGTCTACAGATAGTTTTTCACCGCATATCTCTCGTGCTGCTAACGGAGATAGTGCGAATTGCTATACCCGTTCCAGTGTGCAGTAACACGGAAGGGTTTGTCATTTAAGTTGGTTGCTTTCTTTTTCACCCGGAAAGTGTTCGGCAGCAATCCACCAGGCTGCATCGCGGACCCCGGGGTCGGTTGCGTTCCATTATAATAAAGTTGTTTGCAACCGCCCTCCTAACACCCTTTCTTTTGTTTGCTCTGCAATCTGTACTAATTACTGTGCATTTAAGGGTAAACTGCCAGGATCAATTCTGCACTTCCGGACTTGATCATTCTGGCACAGCTATTGTGCCTTCTTGCCATCATGCTAGTGATATACATGAACATCATTTATAGTAAGTGAGTTAAACAATGTAGTTAAATAGTCATATTTATAATGATAAAGTCTCAAAATACAAAGAAGAGCCTTTTAACTAGTCTAAGTTATTTTAATATTTGGGATGCCACTAATCATATGTTGCAAGTCCATTTACATATTGTGTTACCACTATGACTTTATGACAGCCAGCTGCAAGTGTTTAAAAAAATGCAACTGCTGACTGGTCAGACATTTTTCAAACCTTTGGATTTTTCAAAGTCTTGGTTATTATGACTGTAATCATATCTTCACCATAGGGAGCCTCTGATGCTTTTCATTTGCATCAAGTCAGTTGCCTTCTTTCCTGTTTCTTTTTTCCCTCCCCTCTGGAAATAAGCTTAAATAATTTAACAAACTGCACACATGGATTGTGATTACTGAACCATTCTGAAACACTTTGCAAATGGACTATTATGCGATGGGAATATCACCTCTTGTTATCATCACTAACATTCCTGTTTTAAAGCATTTTATTTTATTGTCTACAAATTGAGAAAAATTGAGTTACTAATGTGTTCGGCAATTCACTTCATTTAGATTTTACAAATTGTGTTGCCTTCAGAAAATTCATCACAACATATTTTTCCAAGCATTGCATATTAACCTGCAACATGTATCAGAAGATAAACCTCTGTGGGTTTTGAAACATAGGTCTGTTAGGAGGTAGCTAAGGACACAGACAGTCAAATAGACTGACTCAGCATGTCCCCTCTGTGACAGAGAATTCTAAGAAGTGCTTGTCTGGTAAAATGCATAATTCCTAAGTATGGATTAATGAATTTCAGGTTGCATATATTTTCTGGGAGCCAGCTGTATGGACTTTAAAATATTGTCTTAAGCTTGCAATATAAGGATATTCAAGAAAGTGGACAGCAAACTCTGTGAAATACTTAAAATAACAAACACAGCAGATATTTACCCTCCCTTGGACCAGCAACGACTTCCCTTTGCTGTTCCAGTCTCGATGTTGTGACTTCAGCGATGACATTTACCTTGGCACAGCCGGTAAGCTCAGTGGTTAGCTACAAAAGTGATGCACTCTGTTGATGTGATGTCACAGCTAAATCAAAGAAATGAGCCAGAGCTTAAGTTGGTATATGGCATCACAGCACATTCCCACTGTGGCCATTTCACAAATAAAACCCAAGAAAAACAAAAAAACAAATTGAGCATATATCATATAGTAAGTAAATTAGTAAACAGTAATAATTCATGTAAATAAGATAGGGTATGTAGTTAACGGTATTTTGATCAAAAGAGCATAAAAGCCATCCCACCACGAAAAGGTATACCAAGTCGGGATGGTACTAGGATTAAAATATTACCTTGTGTCAGTAGACCTCAATGTGAATGAGGGCAGAGCAGGACAAGGCCCCTACTGTTCAGCCACCTGTCCATGTGAAGATAAATTGATAAATGCTGAGCTCAGAGAGGGCGCCACACCCCTGTTTGTACAAAGTACAATAAAATACAGGAAACCCCCAAAAAATGAGCATAAGTTTATATATGTACACTGCGTACTGTGGCCATTTCACAAACAAAACCCAAGAAAACACAAATTGCTTATATACCCTATAGTAAGTAAACAAGTAAACAGTAATTGTACATGTAAATAGCATAGGGTACTTAGGTAACACTATTTGGATCAAAAAATCATCAGGATGGTCCCAGCCTGTGTCTAGTATTAAAACCTTACCTTGTGTCAGCTGACCTCAATATGAATAAAGGCAGAGCAGGACAGGGGATCCAACTGTTCAGCCACCTGTCCATGGAAAGTTAAATAGATAAATGCCTCACTCAGAGAGGGGGGCATGCCCCTATTTGTACAAATTACATGAAAATACAGCAAAACCAAAGAAATGAGCAGGAGCCTATGTTGGTATACAAGCAGTTCGTAACAGCACGTTCACACTGTAGCCATTTCACAAACAAACACCCCCCAAAAAACAAATTGAGCATATACCCTTAAGTGTGAATGCACAAATATGCATTGCACTTATACCAACATATGATCCAGATAATTTTTTTGCCTTTGCTTTAGTTTTTTGTACTTTGTACAAACATGGGCATGGCTACCTCTTTTTGAGCATTTAATTTTGTTTATATAGCCTTCCACAAGCAGATGTCTGAACAGTTGGGACCCTGTCCTGTTCCGCCCTTGTCTATTTTGATGTCTGCTGACAAAAAATAAGGTGAATTACAAGAGATAGGTATTTTAGTGATTGGGTACACCTTGTGGCGGTGGGATGACTTTTACACTTTTTTGATCAAACAGCGTTAACTTAGTAGTCTATGTTATTTACAGTATGTCACATAAACGAGTACACCTTTCACATTTTGGTAGATATTGTATTATATCTTTTCATGGGACAACACTGAAGATTTGACACTTTGATACAATCTAAAGTAGTCAGTGTACAGATTGTATAACAGTGTAAATTCGGTGTGCATTCTAAATAACTCAACTACCATTAATGTATAAACCGCTGCAAACAAAAGTGAGGACACCCGTAAGTAAAAATTTGTTGTGTCCAATTAGCCATTTTCCTTCCCCAGTGTCATGTGACTCATTAGTGTTATAAAGTCTCCGGTGTGAATAGGGGCAGGTGTGTTAAATTTGGTGTTATATCTCTCACACTCTCTCATACTAGTTATTGGAAGTTCAACATGGCACCTCATCATGGCAAAGAACTCTCCGAAGATCGATCTGAAAAAAAGAATTGTTGCTCTACATAAAGATGGCCTAGGCTAAAAGAAGATTGCCACACCCTGAAACTGAGCTGCTGCACGGTGGTCAAGACCATACAGCGGTTTAACAAGACAGGTTCCACTTACAACGCTATGGTCAACCAAAAAAGTTGAATCCTCAGCAGGTGAGGATTAAAAAGTCAAGTGTGTCTTGTCCACAGTAAAGCATGGTGGTGGGAGTATCATGGTTTGGGGTTACATGAGTGCTGCTGGCTGTGGGGAGCTACAGTTCACTGAGGGAACCATGCATGCCATCATGTACTGTGACATGATTCCCTTCATTTGGAAACTTGGCCGCAGGGTAGTATACCAACATGATAACTACCCCAAACACACCTCCAAGATGACTACTGTCTTGCTAGAGAAACTGAGGGTAAAGGTGCTGGATTGGCCAAGAAAGTCTCCAGGCCTAAACGCTATTCAGCCTCTGTGGTGCATCCTCAAATGGAAGGTGAATGAGCTCAAGGTCTCAAACATCCACCGTATCTGTGATTTTATGGAGTGGAAGAGGATTCCAGTAGCAACTTGTGAAGCTCTAGTGAACTCCATGCCCACGAGAGTTAAGCTAGTGCTTGAAAATAATGGTGTCCACACAACATATTGACACTTTGGGCACAATTTGGCCATTTTCACTTAAGGGTGTACTCACTTTTGTTGCCAGCTATTTAGATATTAATGGCTGTTTTTTTATTCATTTAGAGTGCACTAAAGATGATGAGACTTTTCCAGCATGGAGCTCCGTTTCCATCAATAAATATTATTGTGTTTTATTAGAGATTTGTTGGTGTGTTTTATTAATGTACTGCTTTCTCGTCAGTTTATGTACACTAATTTTACTTGTAAAGTGTCTAGCATTCCAGTAATCTTATCAGTATCTCAGGAGCCTCTAACCATTGATTAAACAGCGACTACGCCCATTGTGTGAGTGTTGAAAATTCCAGTGGAGCCATCACCACAGGGAGTCTCACATGCAGACCCAGGTGATGGGTTCGACCTGAGAAAAATACTTCCACTAATGCACACTTAGCTCTGGGTGGAGGGTGAGAGCAGTACTGCCCATTATGGGGGCTGATCCCAGTGAAGGAGAAAAGAAGTTGAGGGAATGATGTAGAAGGAGTAGGATCTAATCTGAGGACCTGGACCATGGATGCATTGATGGCATATGGAGTCTTGGAGATCAGGTTGGATAAACGTACTACAGTTGTGGGATATGTCGATGGGATTTAAAGTTTCTTAAAGGACTGTTGCTACTAGATACCTGTGCTCCCATCGTTTTTTCTGTTGTCTGGAGGATCGTGAACTGCGGCTACAGACTATACTGGCTGGAGAACGAAACCTGTGGGCCATCCAAAAGTTGGTAGACAGTGAGTATCACCTGATACAAAGTCAGTGTAACTACTGATTCCAGGTTGGGAACTTGGGGACTGAGAGCACTGAATTTTGGCCATTTACCGGGAATTTTTGTATTAACATGGATGTGAGGAATAAAATATTGTTTCATCGTTAACTTGCCTAGGTGATTATTTACAACCCACAACCTCAGATCTCTACAACGGCAATATGTTGAGGCTCCAAAATTAATGATTATGGGCAAGGAGCTCTACAGGTATGGGAATGTAATTCCTGACGTCGCTACCCTGCTGCATGACTCTTATGTGTGTGACTATGTCCACAGGACTCAGAAAACAACTAAATGTGCCTCAGTGGGCCATGTCCTGCTTTTTGCTCCTACCATTTGGGTGAAGGCTTAGTCAGGATAGGGTGTTTTTATGTTTGTGAGGGAACACAAGCTGCATGGACACCAGAGAAACTTTTTAAAAGCAAAGACTATACCCAAGCTCATCTGAGTAAAGGGCTTAAAAA
This sequence comes from Phyllobates terribilis, assembly GCF_046119375.1. Classification (NCBI taxonomy): domain Eukaryota; kingdom Metazoa; phylum Chordata; class Amphibia; order Anura; family Dendrobatidae; genus Phyllobates; species Phyllobates terribilis. The sequence continues at coordinate 181,745,237 of NW_027362761.1, read as the reverse complement.
AGTCTTTCAAGAGCTCATTGTTGCAAAAGTTAAGACAAATCATGTTAACCAACTTTTCAATATACTCTCTTTCATGTATTCTTATGGACTATGTAACTATAATGTATTTCTTGAGTGGTCCAGTTACTGCGGTAACAAATGAGCACCTCCTTTGGTATTACTTATTTGCGAAAACAATGGAGAATGCTCTGGATAATAAACTCAAAGGTTTTGTTCCATTCAGGGCTTTGACAGGCTGATTCACACATTCCGGATACTGATGAAGAAGATTAATACCCTTCACCTTTCAAGGGATCCTTAGTTATTAAAATAAGATCTAAGGAGTATCTATGTTTCATATATATCTTTGGCATTTACCAGATTTTTTTAAACTGAATAACTGACACTGGCCTTTATAAACATGATATCTGCCCCTATAATCTTGATAAAAGAGAAACAGTCACAGGGAGAAAGTGTGCTGAGATATGAGGTGGATGCTTTTGCTCATAGAGGAGGATCTTTAATCCACCCTCTGACCAATTGGAGGTACATAATAAAGAAAAAATGTTATCATGAAAAACCTGTCAACAGTTGTTCTGAAAGCTTGCATGTCAAAATTGTAAGAAGCAACAATAATGATTGATATGATAAATTGATAGATTTTACTTTTACTGATTATGATTCCAAAGTTTAGTGTTATTGGTTCAGGCTTCCGCATAATGTCTTGCAGCTATGACATCACATACAGTGGGTACAGAAAGTATTCAGACCCCTTTAAATTTTTCACTCTTTGTTTCATTGCAACCATTTGGTAAATTCTAAAAAGTTCTTTTTTTTCTCATTAATGTACACTCTGCACCCCATCTTGACTGAAAAAAAACAGAAATGTAGAAATTTTTGCAAATTTATTAAAAAAGAAAAACTGAAATATCACATGGTCATAAGTATTCAGACCCTTTGCTCAGTATTGAGTAGAAGCACCCTTTTGCGCTAGTACAGGCATAAGTCTTCTTGGGAATGATGCAACAAGTTTTTCACACCTGGATTTGGGGATCCTCTGCCATTCTTCCTTGCAGATCCTCTCCAGTTCCGTCAGGTTGGATGGTGAACGTTGGTGAACAGTCATTTTCAGGTCTCTCCAGAGATGCTCAATTGAGCCTAGGTCAGGGCTCTGGCTGGGCCAGTAAAGAATGGTCACAAAGTTGTTCTGAAGCCACTTCTTTGTTATTTTAGCTGTGTGCTTAGGGTCATTGTCTTGTTGGAAGGTGAACCTTCGGCCATGTCTGAAGTCCAGAGCACTCTGGAAGAGGTTTTCATCCAGGATATCTTTGTACTTGGCCGCATTCATGTTTCCTTCAATTGCAACCAGTCGTCCTGTCCCTGCAGCTGAAAAACACCCCATAGCATGATGCTGCCACCACCATGTTTTACTGTTGGGATTGTATTGGGCAGGTTATGAGCAGTGCCTGGTTTTCTCCACACATAACAATTAGAATTATCACCAAAAGTTCTATGTTCATCTCATCAGAACAGAGAATCTTATTTCTTATAGTCTGGGAGTCCTTCATGTGTTTTTGAGCAAACTCTATGCAGGCTTTCCTATGTCTTGCACTGAGGAGAGGCTTCCGTCGGGCCACTCTGCCATAAAGGCCCGACTGGTGGAGGGCTGCAGTGATAGTTGACTTTGTGGAACTTTCTCCCATCTCCCTACTGCATCTCTGGAGCTCAGACACAGTGATCTTGGGGTTTTTCTTTACCTGTCTCACCAAGGCTCTTCTCCCACAATTGATCAGTTTGGCTGGACGGCCAGGTCTAGGAAGACTTCTGGTGGTCCCAAACTTCTTCCATTTAAGGATTATGGAGGCCACTGTGCTCTTAGGAACCTTGGGTAATGCAGAAATTCTTTTGTAACCTTGGCCAGATCTGTGCCTTGCCACAATTCTGTCTCTGAGCTCATTGGGCAGTTCCTTTGAGCTCATGATTCTCATTTGGTCTGACATGCACTGTGAGCTGTGAGGTCTTATATAGACAGGTGTGTGCCTTTCCAAATCAAGTCCTATCAGTTTAATTAAACACAGCTGGACTCCAATAACGGAGTAGAATCATCTCAAGGAGGATCACAAGGAAATGGACAGCATGTGACTTAAATATGAGTGTCTGAGCAATGGATCTGAATACTTATGACCATGTGATATTTCAGTTTTTCTTTTTTAATAAATTTGCAAAACTTTCTACATTTCTGTTTTTTTTTCAGTCAAGATGTGGTGCAGAGTGTACATTAATGAGAAAAAAAATGAACTTTTTAGAATTTACCAAATGGCTGCAATGAAACAAAGAGGGAAAATTTAAAGGAGTCTGAATACTTTCCGTAGCCACTGTAGTATAGCATAGTCAATCACTAGGGACAATCATAGCCTGTATAACAGGTAAAGTAAGAAACACAGCAGCAATTCTATGTTGAATTTGGATAGTTAGAGAGTGTCATAGCTCATAGCTTAACAATTGAGATAAGGACTGTGAGCCATAAAACACTGAAAAAAACTAAGGTTGTATTCACAAGTTGTGGCTATATTTACTTTTTTTGCTTTTTTTAAAAAAAAACTCATGACAAAACCAATGTGGTTCTACTGGGATGGCAGCAAAAAAATGCAATGCAGCCACAAACATGTTAATTCCCCTAATAATAGTATGTGACTGCACAGCAATGAAATAGCTTCATCAATCTGGCTCCAACTTTCTCTGATTGCTGTTACCAGATCAGCTTTGCAGGTTGGAGCTTTGTCATGGACCATTTTCTTCAACTTCTACCAAAGATTTTAAATTAGATTGAGATCCAGACTATTTGCAGGCCATGACATTGACCTTATGTGTCTTCTTTCAAGGAATGTTTTCACAGTTTTTGCTCTATGGCAGGATGCATTATCATCTTGAAAAATGATGTCATCATCCCCATACATCCTTTCAATTGATGGGATAAGAAAACTGTCCAAAATATCAATGTAAACTTGGGCATTTATTGAAGATGTAATGACAGCCATCTCCCCAGTGCCTTTACCTGACATGCAGCCCCATGTCATCAATGACTGTGGAAATTTGCATGTTCTCTTCATGCCGTCATCTTTATAAATCTCATTGGAACGGCACAAAACAAAAGTTCCAGCATCATCTCCTTGCCCAATGCAGATTCGCGATTCATCACTGAATATGACTTTCATCCCGTCATCCACAGTCCACGATTGCTTTTCCCTAGCCCATTGTAACCTTGTTTTTTTTCTGTTTAGTTGTTAATGATGGCTTTTGTTTAGCTTTTCTGTATGTAAATCCCATTTCCTTTAGGCGGTTTCTTACAGTTCGGTCACAGACATTGACTCCAGTTTCCTCCCATTCGTTTCTCATTTGTTTTGTTGTGCATTTCCTGTTTTGGAGACGTATTGCTTTAAGTTTCCGGTCTTGACGCTTTGATGTCTTCCTTGGTCTACCAGTATGTTTGCCTCTAACAACTTTCCATGTTGTTTGTATTTGGTCCAGATTTTAGACACAGCTGACTATGAACAACCAACATGTTTTGCAACATTGTGTGATGATTTACCTTCTTTGAAGAGTTTGATAATCCTCTCCATTGTTTCAATTGACATCTCTGGTGTTGGAGCCATGATTCATGTCAGTCCACTTGGTGCAACAGCTCTCCAAGGTGTGATCACTCCTTTTTAGATGCAGACTAATGAGCAGATCTAATTTGATGCAGGTATTAGTTTTGGAAATGAAAATTTACAGGGTGATTCCACAATTTTGTCCTCAGAATTGAGTGATTCCATAATTTTTTCCCTCTGCGTGGTCTGAAAAAAATTACCTTTACTGAGTACCACATTTTTTATCTGGATTTCTTTTAGTGTTTCTTAAAGACATAGAGTTGCCATTTGAAATGACTTTAGTTTTGTGCCATGTCTGTGATCTGCTTTTTTTCAACAACATTAAACAACTGAATGAACATCCTCCGAGCCCGGTGATTCCATAATTTTTGCCAGATGTTGTATAGTTAAAAGGAAGGGGTATAGTTACATCTATAGTGCATGTCGCATTCTGCCCTAAAGAGCACATTTTTCACCCCTGAACACAAGTGTTGATTGCCAGGATCAACATTAAGATATAGAATGTTTTATAAAAGTATTTACGTTTTTTTCTTCTTCAAAAACATCTTAGCCATTTTTTAAACCATTGACTGTTCATGCAGTGACAAGCATCTGAGGCAGTCTGTTTCATAGATTAATATTTCCCATGGTAAACAAGCCTTGCATCGTTTTTGGAAATTGAAGCTTTTTTCCTCCAGAGAAATAGCATGCCCTCTTGTCTTTTGAACGGGTTTTTCATTATTCATTTTGTCATTGGTTAATATGTGTACTACGACAGCTGAATCATCACCAGCACCCACATGCAGAACCACTGGGGAGGCAGAAAACTCTTTGGTTGAGGTGGTCTTGCTAATACATTATTCTATCCATTTTCCTGATAATAGAATCCTCCATGTTCACCAATTGTCTTACCCTACATTCATTATCTTACTCCCAGCTTCTTGGGTTGTTCTAAAGATTCTTAGAAAAAGTAGTATCCACTAGAGTTGCCATTTCTAAGGGTACCGTCTCACATAATGACGCACCAGCGATCCCGACAACGATGTGACCTAGCCGGTATCGCTGGTGCGTCGCTAAGTGATCGCTGGCGAGCTGTCAAACAGGCAGGCTCACCAGCAATCAGGGGAGCAGCGACATCGTGGAAAGAATCTTTCCACAATGTCCTGCTCCTGGTTCTCAGCCTGCTGCTGAAGCAGGATCAGGCTGGTAACCATGATAAACAGCGGGTTACTAGGGGCACACGCGCACTTAGTAACCCGCTGTTTATCAAGGTTACCACTCTGCTACGGTGAGCGGGAGGTTACTGCTAACCGTAGTAGAGTGGTAGCCATGATAAACAGAGGGTTACTAAGTGCGCGTGTGCCCCTAGTAACCCGCTGTTTATCATGGTTACCAGCCTGATCGCTGGTCCCGCTGGTCACACACAGCGATGTGTGCTGACCAGCGGGAGGGCAAGGACCAAAAAATGGTCCAGGACACGTTGCAGCGATCAGCGACCTCACAGCAGGGGCCTGATCGTTACAAAGTGTCTCACATAGCGACATCGCTGGTGAGGTCGCTGTTGCGTCACCAAAACCGTGACTCAGCAACGATCTCGCTAGCGATCTCGCTATGTGAGACAGGTGCTTTAGACTGGAACCCTTGCATCATTACCTAGTTTTACTTTTTTTGCTTGCAAGTACAGAATAGTAGTTACCTTCCATTACATAGACCTTTTTCTACCAACCCTTAATACATTAAACCAGCTACTACAAAATTGTGCACTGTGGAACCCTGTATTGCAATAAGATTCCTTATCTGCACAACTACTTTCTGAATAACTCTCTTAATCTGCTGGCCCTCACTGAAACTTGGATTCAGGATTCTGACAGTGTTTCTACTGCCACTATTTCTCATGGCGGCTTCCATTTCTCCCTTTCCTCGAGACCCGCGAACAAACGGCATACTCTTGCCCCCATAATGTACTTTCCAGGTCATCCCCCCAGTTCCATCTTTCTCATTACCTTCTTTTAACCCCTTTACCCCCGAAGGTGGTTTGCACGTTAATGACCAGGCCAATTTATACAATTCTGACCACTGTCACTTTAGGAGTTAATAACTCTGGAATGCTTCAACGGATCCCCCTGATTCTAAGACTGTTTTTTTGTGACATATTGTATTTCATGATAGTGATAACATTTCTTCAATATGACTTGCGTTACTTTGTGAAAAATTGGAAATTTGGCGAAAGTTTAATTTTCAAACTTTGAATTTTCATGCCCTTAAATCAGAGAGATATGTCACACAAAATAGTTAATAAATACAGTGCTGTGCAAATTAATTGGGACAAAGCATTTTTTAAGTAAAATCGTAAGTTGGTTACCAGTCAGTGATTCAAACCAGTTTTAACTGCTTTGAACAGGTGTGAGTGTACAACCGTGAGTAACAAAATGCGGTTTGACTGGTTTTAGTCAGAAAATAACAGCTAGCTGCCCCCTCAGCTTCAGTTGAGAGCTTGTTTCTGTGAGGAGTGGTTTAGTGTACTTTTTCTCCATGCCACAATTCCAAGTGTGTGAAGAAATTCCTGGAAGAAAATAAAGTAAAAGTGCTGGACTGGCCTGGCAATTCACCAGACTTAAATCCTATAGAAAATTTGTGGAGCATTGTGAAGAGACGTCTTGGCAAAATGGACTGTACAACCAAAGAACGCATGATAAACAGTGCCATACAAGTGTGGTTCCATGATGAAGAATTTAAGAATTTATGCAAAAACTTGGTAGAATCAATGCCAAAGCGCATTGAAATTCTCATATCAGCTGAAGGAGGACATATTTCTTACTAAAATTAGTATGCAACAGTGCATTATAACATTTTATTATTAAATATGCAAAAATATGTTTTTTTTGGCTTTGTCCCAATTAATTTGCACAACACTGTAACATTTACCACATGTCTACTTTACATCAAAACAACTTTGGAATCAACATTTTTTTTTGAATAGGAAGTAATAAGGGTTAAAATTTGAGCAGGTATTTCTAATTTTTACAACAAAAATTTACAAAACCATTTTTTTTAGGGACCATATCCTTTTTGAAGTGACTTTGAGGGGCCTTTATGACAGAAAATACCTAAAAGTGACACCATTCTAAAAACTGTACCCGTCAAGGTGCTCAAAACCACATTCAAGAAGTTTATTAACCCTTTAGGTGCTTCACAGGAATTTTTGGAATGTGGAAGAAAACAATGAACATTTAACTTTTTTTTCAGAAAAATGTTACTTTGAACCCAAATTTTTTATTTTTGCAAGGGTAACAGGAAAAAATGGACCACAAAGTTTGATGTGCAATTTCTCCTGAGCACGCCAAAACCCCATATGTGGGGGATAGCCACTGTTTGGGCACACAGCAGGGCTCAGAAGGGAAGGAGCGCCATTTGACTTTTTTAATGTAAAATTTGCTTGAATAATTAGCGGATACCATGTCACATTTGGAGAGCCCCTGATGTGTCTAAACAGTGGAAACCGCCCACAACACCATTTTGGAAACTGGACCCCTCAAGGAACTTGTCTAGATTTGTGGTGAGCACCCTGAACCCCAAGGTGCTTGACAGAAGTTTATAACGTAGAGCCGTGAAAATAAAAAAAATCAAGCTTTTTCCACAAAAATGATTTTTAGCTCCAAATTTTTTATTTATACAAGAGTAAGAGGAGCAAGTGGACCCCAAAAACTGTTGTGCAATTTCTCTTGAGTACACTGATACCCCATATGTGGGGCAAATACAGTGTTTGGGCACACGGCAGGGTTCAGAAGGGAAGGACACTGCGTGACTTTTTGAATGCAAAATTGGCTGGAATCGAGAGCGGAATCCATGTCGCGTTTGGAGAGCCACTGATGCGCCTAAAGTGATCCCATTTTGAAAACTAGACCCCTCAAGGATTTTAACAAGGGGTATAGTGAACATTTTGAACCCAGAGGTAAGACACATAATTTGATAACATTAGGTCATCATATTGAATAAGTTGTCATTAGTAGAGATGAGCGGTGTTCGACTCGAACTGTTTGCCAATCTCAAATTCGAGCTGTTTTGGGCGGTGTTCGAGCCGTTCGGTGAACACAAACAATTTGAAAAAAATTCGCCTGTTCGAGGTTATGTTCGATAACTGTTCGTGCACCAAAATCATAACTGGATTTTTTCTCAGTAATGCTGAAAATTAATGTTAATACGCAGTTTGAGTGTACAGCGGGGCGGGGGTAGGGGCAGGGGATGGATCTCTGCATAAATAATGAAGATATCCATTTTTTTTTCTCTTTCCAACATTTACAGTGGGGAGGTGCAATCTGTCAGTCTATCAGCAGCGCACACACGGAGCGAACTGCTTTTTTTCACACAAGCAAGGGCAAGTGTCATTGGCAGTGTATGTCACATGTCCTTGCCCTATAAGACCCAGCCATTTTCCACGTAGCCACCATTTTCTCACTGCTGCAGCTGCATGTTAGACAGCACTGCTGTTGCTGTGTGCGCTATACTTTGAGTGTTAATTTCAAGCCAATTTTCGCACAAATCTACAGATAGCTTGGGAGTAGGGAATAGTTGTGATTGCAGTCCTTTTGAGGACTAGGTTACATCATTTCCTACGACTTTTATCAGGCAGGTCTGTGCTCTTAAATAGATAGGTTGGGAGTAAAGATTAAATGTAATTGTAGTCTTTTTGAGGGCTACGTTACATCAGTTCCTATCACTTTTATCAGGCAGGTCTGTGCTCTTAAATAGATAGGTTGGGAGTAAAGACTAGTGTTGAGCCACCCCCGTAGTGTTCGGGTTCGGTTCGGTTCGTCGAACACCGGGATGTTCGAGGAACTGTTCGTCGAACACCTTAGAACACCGTCGAACACCGTTAAAACCAATGGCAGGCAAACAAAAACACATAGAAACACATAGAAAACACCTTCAAAGGTGTCCAAAAGCTGACAAACTGCTCAGAAGACGCTTTCTTTAAAAAAGCCGGCCGGCAATTCAGCAGCGGCATACACCGGTACCCGACAATTTAGACAAGAAGGAATAGAGCCTCACACATAGATTAGATAGATAGAAACATGTCAGTCACATATATATGAAGTACAGTGACAGTGTTGCTTACTGTACTTGTCATTTAGTGTAAAGGATTTATTAAAAAATATAATAGTGTTTTCATGCACTGTCTCTTTAAAAAAGCCGGCCGGCAATTCAGCAACTGTACCCGACAATTTATAACAGACAGAATAGAGCTTCACACATAGATTAGATAGATAGAAACATGTCAGTCACATATATATGAAGTGCAGTGACAATGTTGCTTACTGTACTTGTCATTTAGTGTAAAGGATTTATTAAAAAAAATAATAGTGTTTTCATGCACCATCTCTTTAAAAAAGCCGTCCGGCAATTCAGCATCTGTACCCAACAATTTATAACAGACAGAATAGAGCTTCACACATAGATTAGATAGATAGAAACATGTCAGTCACATATATATGAAGTACAGTGACAGTGTTGATTACTGTACTTGTCATTTAGTGTAAAGGATTTATTAAAAAAAATAATAGTGTTTTCATGCACCGTCTCTTTAAAAAAGCCGGCCGGCAATTCAGCATCTGTACCCGACAATTTATAACAGACAGAATAGAGCTTCACACATAGATTAGATAGATAGAAACATGTCAGTCACATATATATGAAGTACAGTGATAGTGTTGGTTACTGTACTTGTCATTTAGTATTAAAATAAAGGATTTATTATTAAAAAAAATTGGCGTGGGGTTCCCCTTAATTTTAGTCTCTAGCGGAGGTTAAGCAGACAGCTGGGGCAGATGTTTGAAGCCTGGGAAGGGGGTAATACCCACGGAGCTTCCCAGGCTACTAATATGAGCCCCCAGCTGAATACATAGCCTTTACTAGCTATTAAAATGGGGGACCCCCCCCAAAAAATGACGTGGGGTCCCCCCTAATTTAATAGCTAGCAAAGGCTAGGCAGACAGCTGGGGGCTGATATTAATAGCCCAGGAAGGGTGCCATGAATATTGGCCCCCTCCCAGGCTAGAAACACCAGCCATCAGCCGCCCCAGAAATGGCGCATTCATAGGATGCGCCAATTCTGGCACTTAGCCTCGCTCTTCCACGCTGCCCTGGTGCGGTGGCAGGGGGTAATAGGGCTGGGGTTGATGTCAGCTTATAATGCCAGCTGACATCAAGCCCAGGTTAGTAATGGAGAGGCGTCTATAAGACACCCCCATTACTAACCCCATAGTCAAAGTTAAAAGAAAACACAAACACCCAGAATAAAGTCCTTTAATTGAAATAAAGACACAATCCTTTATTGTTCTAAATTAAACCATACTTACCGTCACGCCCATTCCAGCTGAAGCCAACGATCTCCTGCAATAAAAGAAAAATAATAAAGCAACATCATCCTTACCTTTCCATGGTTCCCACGACAGCTTCAGCTCTGCTACATCGAGATGACAGGCTGGACCGCAGCAGAACGCCGCCATCCAGCCTGTCATCCCGCAGACACTGAGAAGAGCAGGCTTGCTTGCGCTCTGCAGTGTCTGGCTGTGACGGCATAAAGATGAGACGAGTTCATGTCCAATGAACTCGGCGCACCTCATGCACGTCACTGACAGCATGGGAAAATTCTCATGCTGAAGCGCTGAGTGCAGGAGAATTCTCCCACGCTGTCAGTGACGTGCATAAGGTGAGCTCATGTCCAATGAACTCAGCTCACCTCCTGCACGTCACTGACAGCGTGGGAGAATTCTCCTGCACTCAGCGCTTCAGCGTGAGAATTCTCCCACGCTGAAGTGCTGAGTGCAGGAGAATTTTCCCACGCTGTCAGTGACGTGCATAAGGTGAGCTCATGTCCAATGAACTCAGCTCACCTCCTGCACGTCACTGACAGCGTGGGAGAATTCTCCTGCACTCAGCGCTTCACTGTGAGAATTCTCCTACGCTGAAGCGCTGAGTGCAGGAGAATTTTCCCACGCTGTCAGTGACGTGCATGAGGTGAGCCGAGTTCATTGGACATTAACTCGGCTCATCTGGATGCCCTCACAGATAGACACTGTGGAGCGCAAGCAAGCCTGCGCTTCTCAGTGTCTGCGGGATGACAGGCTGGATGGCAGCGTTCTGCTGCGGTCCAGCCTGTCATCTCGATGTAGCAGAGCTGAAGCTGTCATGGGAACCTTGGAAAGGTAAGGATGATGTTGCTTTATTATTTTTCTTTTACTTCAGGAAATCGTTGGCTTCAGCTGGAATGGGCGTGACGGTAAGTATGGTTTAATTTAGAACAATAAAGAATTGTGTGTTTATTTCAATTAAAGGACTTTTTTCTGGGTGTTGTGTTTTTTTTAAATACTTTACTAGAAATTCATGGTGGTCATGTCTAATATTGGCGTGACCCCATGAATTTTGGGCTTAGGGCCAGCTGATAATGCCAAGCTGGCCCTAACCCCTTTATTACCCAGTGAGCCACCGCATCAGGGCCCTGGATGAGTTGGGTACAGCGCCAGAAGATGGCGCTTCTATGAACGCGCCATTTTCCGGGGTGGCTGTGGACTGCAATTTGCAGCGGGGGTGGCCCAGAAAGCTTGGGCCTCCCTGCTCTGCGGATTCCAGCCCCCAGCTGCATAGTTGTACCTGGCTGGACACAAAAACAGGGCGAAGCCCCACGTCAATTTTCTTTAAATTATTTCATGAAATAATTAAGAAAAAAAGGGCTTCCCTATATTGTTGTGTCCGGCCAGGTACAAATAGGCAGCTGGTGGTTGGGGGCAGCCCATTCCTGCCTGCTGCACCTGACTGGACACAAATATAGTGCGAAGCCCCACTTCAATTTTTTTTAATTATTTCATGAAATTCATGAAATAATTAAGAAAAAAAGGCCTTCCCTATATTGTTGTGTCCAGCCAGGTACAGCAGGCAGGAACGGGCTGCCCCCAACCACCAGCTGCCTATTTGTACCTGGCCGGACACAACAATATAGGGAAGGCCTTTTTTTCTTAATTATTTCATGAATTTCATGAAATAATTAAAAAAAATTGAAGTGGGGCTTCGCACTATATTTGTGTCCAGCCAGGTACAGCAGGCAGGAACGGGCTGCCCCCAACCACCAGCTGACTATTTGTACCTGGCCGGACACAACAATATAGGGAAGGCCTTTTTTTCTTAATTATTTCATGAAATTCATGAAATAATTAAAAAAAAAATACGTGGGGCTTCGCCCTACTTTTGTGTCCAGCCAGGTACAACTAGGCAGCTGGGGGCTGGAATCTGCAGCGCAGGGAGGCCCAAGCTTTCTGGCCCCCCCCCGCTGCAAATTGCAGTCCGCAGCCACCCCGGAAAATGGCGCGTTCATAGAAGCGCCATCTTCTGGCGCTGTACCCAACTCATCCAGGGCCCTGGTGCGGTGGCTCACTGGGTAATAAAGGGGTTAGGGCCAGCTTGGTATTATCAGCTGGCCCCAAGCCCAAAATTCATGGGGTCACGCCAGTATTAGACATGACCGCCATGAATTTCTAGTAAAGTATTTAAAAAAAACACAACACCCAGAATAAAGTCCTTTAATTGAAATAAACACACAATTCTTTATTGTTCTAAATTAAACTATACTTACCATCACGCCCATTCCAGCTGAAGCCAACGATCTCCTGCAATAAAAGAAAAATAATAAACCAACCTCATCCTTACCTTTCCATGGTTCCCACGACAGCTTCAGCTCTGCTACATCGAGATGACAGGCTGGACCGCAGCAGAGCGCTGCCATCCAGCCTGTCATGCCGCAGACACTGAGAAGAGCAGGCATGCTTGCGCTCCTCAGTGTCTCGCTGTGACGGCATAAAGATGAGCCGAGGTCATGTCCAATGAACTCAGCTCACCTCATGCACGTCACTGACAGCGTGGGGAAATTCTCACGCTGAAGTGCTGAGTGCAGGAGAATTCTCCCACGCTGTCAGTGACGTGCATGAGGTGAGCTGAGTTCATTGGACATGACCTCGGCTCATCTTTATGCCGTCACAGAGAGACAATGTGGAGCGCAAGCAAGCCTGCGCTTCTCAGTGTCTGTGGGATGACAGGCTGGATGGCGGCGTTCTGCTGCGGTTCAGCCTGTCATCTCGATGTAGCAGAGCTGAAGCTGTCGTGGGAACCATGGAAAGGTAAGGATGAGGTTGCTTTATTATTTTATTTTTATTACAGGAGATCGTTGGCTTCAGCTGGAATGGGCGTGACGGTAAGTATGGTTTAATTTAGAACAATAAAGAATTGTGTCTTTATTTCAATTAAAGGACTTTATTCTGGGTGTTTGTGTTTTTTTTAACTTTGACTATGGGGTTAGTAATGGGGGTGTCTTATAGACGCCTCTCCATTACTAACCTGGGCTTGATGTCAGCTGGCATTATAAGCTGACATCAACCCCAGCCCTATTACCCCCTGCCACCGCACCAGGGCAGCGTGGAAGAGCGAGGCTAAGTGCCAGAATTGGCGCATCCTATGAATGCGCCATTTCTGGGGCGGCTGATGGCTGGTGTTTCTAGCCTGGGAGGGGGCCAATATTCATGGCTCCCTTCCTGGGCTATTAATATCAGCCCCCAGCTGTCTGCCTAGCCTTTGCTAGCTATTAAATTAGGGGGGACCCCACGTCATTTTTTGGGGGGGGTCCCCCATTTTAATAGCTAGTAAAGGCTATGTATTCAGCTGGGGGCTGATATTAGTAGCCTGGGAAGCTCCGTGGGTATTACCCCCTTCCCAGGCTTCAAACATCTGCCCCAGCTGTCTGCTTAACCTCCGCTAGAGCCTAAAATTAAGGGGAACCCCACGCCAATTTTTTTAATAATAAATCCTTTATTTTAATACTAAATGACAAGTACAGTAACCAACACTATCACTGTACTTCATATATATGTGACTGACATGTTTCTATCTATCTAATCTATGTGTGAAGCTCTATTCTGTCTGTTATAAATTGTCGGGTACAGATGCTGAATTGCCGGCCGGCTTTCTTAAAGAGACGGTGCATGAAAACACTATTATTTTTTTTAATAAATCCTTTACACTAAATGACAAGTACAGTAATCAACACTGTCACTGTACTTCTTATATATGTGACTGACATGTTTCTATCTATCTAATCTATGTGTGATTCTCTATTCCTTCTATTCTAAATTGTTGGGTACAGATGCTGAATTGCCGGCCGGCTTTTTTAAAGAGACGGTGCATGAAAACACTAATATTTTTTTTGATAAATCCTTTACACTAAATGACAAGTACAGTAATCAACACTGTCACTGTACTTCATATATATGTGACTGACATGTTTCTATCTATCTAATCTATGTGTGATTCTCTATTCCTTCTATTCTAAATTGTCGGGTACCGCTGCTGAATTGCCGGCCGGCTTTTTTAAAGAGACGGTGCATGAAAACACTATTATTTTTTTTGATAAATCCTTTACGCTAAATGACAAGTACAGTAAGCAGCACTTTCACTGTACTTCGTATATATGTGGCTGACATGTTTATATCTATCTAATCTATGTGTGAAGCTCTATTCTTTCGGTTCTAAATTGTCGGGTACCGGTGTATGCCACTGCTGAATTGCCGGCTTTTCATGTTTCACTGTTGGCACTGTTCCCATCGATTTGGGCAATCACTGTAATGCCACAACCACCATGGCTGTGGCATTACAGTGAGTGGCAGACAATCCCTGCATGATTGGTGCTCTAAATAGCACCAGACATGCAGGACACGCTTTTGGTGCACGAACAGTTATCGAACATAACCTCGAACAGCCGAATTTTTTGCAAATCGTTCGGGTTCGTCGAACAACTCGAACACCGCCCAAAACAGCTCGAATTTGAGATTGGCGAACAGTTCTAGTCGAACAACGCTCATCTCTAGTAAAGACTAATTGTAATTGCAGTCCTTTTGAGGGCTATGTTACATCAGTTCCTATCACTTTTATCAGGCAGGTCTGTGCTCTTAAATAGATAGGTTGGGAGTAAAGACTAATTGTAATTGCAGTCCTTTTGAGAGCTAGGTTACATCAGTTCCTATCACTTTTTGCCAGGCAGGTCTGTGCCAGTGCTGTGCAAGTTTTTTTCACAGCATTTGGCTAAATCTAGCTAAGAAAATCCTTTTTGGCCTCTTGCAGTGTGTGTTAGTCAGTGGAGTAGCCTATCTGTGATGCAAGCTACACCACCTGTGTATAGCAAAAAAGAAGCAAGACAAAAATATATCTCATACCCTACCATAATTATATATAAATGTAAAGCAAAATTGCATAATAAATATAGGGTACTTAGTGAACTATTTTTGATCAAAAAAAGTATACAAGCCGTCCCACCAGCGGCAAGGTGACCCTAAATTGGGACGGTACCTATACTGCCTATATTAAAAACCTTACTGTATATCAAAGTTGAAGTAATGCATATAAAAGGGTAGACAAATAGGACCGGGTCCCAACTCCAGACCACCTAGGCCCGTGGTAAGCTACATATATACCAATCAGCTCAACAAAGGGCATGCCACACCCTTAAATTGCACAGAATGCAAACAAGTCAAAAAAACAGACAATGTGAACTGAGGTCTAAGATGGCAGACATACAAGAAACAGAGGCATGTTCACACTAGCAAAAAAGAAGCAAGACAAAAATATATCTCATACCCTACCATAATTATATATAAATGTAAAGCAAAATTGCATAATAAATATAGGGTACTTAGTGAACTATTTTTGATCAAAAAAAGTATACAAGCCGTCCCACCAGCGGCAAGGTGACCCTAAATTGGGACGGTACCTATACTGCCTATATTAAAAACCTTACTGTATATCAAAGTTGAAGTAATGCATATAAAAGGGTAGACAAATAGGACCGGGTCCCAACTCCAGACCACCTAGGCCCGTGGTAAGCTACATATATACCAATCAGCTCAACAAAGGGCATGCCACACCCTTAAATTGCACAGAATGCAAACAAGTCAAAAAACCAGACAATGTGAACTGAGGTCTAAGATGGCAGACATACAAGAAACAGAGGCATGTTCACACTAGCAAAAAAGAAGCAAGACAAAAATATATCTCATACCCTACCATAATTATATATAAATGTAAAGCAAAATTGCATAATAAATATAGGGTACTTAGTGAACTATTTTTGATCAAAAAAAGTATACAAGCCGTCCCACCAGCGGCAAGGTGACCCTAAATTGGGACGGTACCTATACTGCCTATATTAAAAACCTTACTGTATATCAAAGTTGAAGTAATGCATATAAAAGGGTAGACAAATAGGACCGGGTCCCAACTCCAGACCACCTAGGCCCGTGGTAAGCTACATATATACCAATCAGCTCAACAAAGGGCATGCCACACCCTTAAATTGCACAGAATGCAAACAAGTCAAAAAACCAGACAATGTGAACTGAGGTCTAAGATGGCAGACATACAAGAAACAGAGGCATGTTCACACTAGCAAAAAAGAAGCAAGACAAAAATATATCTCATACCCTACCATAATTATATATAAATGTAAAGCAAAATTGCATAATAAATATAGGGTACTTAGTGAACTATTTTTGATCAAAAAAAGTATACAAGCCGTCCCACCAGCGGCAAGGTGACCCTAAATTGGGACGGTACCTATACTGCCTATATTAAAAACCTTACTGTATATCAAAGTTGAAGTAATGCATATAAAAGGGTAGACAAATAGGACCGGGTCCCAACTCCAGACCACCTAGGCCCGTGGTAAGCTACATATATACCAATCAGCTCAACAAAGGGCATGCCACACCCTTAAATTGCACAGAATGCAAACAAGTCAAAAAACCAGACAATGTGAACTGAGGTCTAAGATGGCAGACATACAAGAAACAGAGGCATGTTCACACTAGCAAAAAAGAAGCAAGACAAAAATATATCTCATACCCTACCATAATTATATATAAATGTAAAGCAAAATTGCATAATAAATATAGGGTACTTAGTGAACTATTTTTGATCAAAAAAAGTATACAAGCCGTCCCACCAGCGGCAAGGTGACCCTAAATTGGGACGGTACCTATACTGCCTATATTAAAAACCTTACTGTATATCAAAGTTGAAGTAATGCATATAAAAGGGTAGACAAATAGGACCGGGTCCCAACTCCAGACCACCTAGGCCCGTGGTAAGCTACATATATACCAATCAGCTCAACAAAGGGCATGCCACACCCTTAAATTGCACAGAATGCAAACAAGTCAAAAAACCAGACAATGTGAACTGAGGTCTAAGATGGCAGACATACAAGAAACAGAGGCATGTTCACACTAGCAAAAAAGAAGCAAGACAAAAATATATCTCATACCCTACCATAATTATATATAAATGTAAAGCAAAATTGCATAATAAATATAGGGTACTTAGTGAACTATTTTTGATCAAAAAAAGTATACAAGCCGTCCCACCAGCGGCAAGGTGACCCTAAATTGGGATGGTACCTATACTGCCTATATTAAAAACCTTACTGTATATCAAAGTTGAAGTAATGCATATAAAAGGGTAGACAAATAGGACCGGGTCCCAACTCCAGACCACCTAGGCCCGTGGTAAGCTACATATATACCAATCAGCTCAACAAAGGGCATGCCACACCCTTAAATTGCACAGAATGCAAACAAGTCAAAAAACCAGACAATGTGAACTGAGGTCTAAGATGGCAGACATACAAGAAACAGAGGCATGTTCACACTAGCAAAAAAGAAGCAAGACAAAAATATATCTCATACCCTACCATAATTATATATAAATGTAAAGCAAAATTGCATAATAAATATAGGGTACTTAGTGAACTATTTTTGATCAAAAAAAGTATACAAGCCGTCCCACCAGCGGCAAGGTGACCCTAAATTGGGACGGTACCTATACTGCCTATATTAAAAACCTTACTGTATATCAAAGTTGAAGTAATGCATATAAAAGGGTAGACAAATAGGACCGGGTCCCAACTCCAGACCACCTAGGCCCGTGGTAAGCTACATATATACCAATCAGCTCAACAAAGGGCATGCCACACCCTTAAATTGCACAGAATGCAAACAAGTCAAAAAAACAGACAATGTGAACTGAGGTCTAAGATGGCAGACATACAAGAAACAGAGGCATGTTCACACTAGCAAAAAAGAAGCAAGACAAAAATATATCTCATACCCTACCATAATTATATATAAATGTAAAGCAAAATTGCATAATAAATATAGGGTACTTAGTGAACTATTTTTGATCAAAAAAAGTATACAAGCCGTCCCACCAGCGGCAAGGTGACCCTAAATTGGGACGGTACCTATACTGCCTATATTAAAAACCTTACTGTATATCAAAGTTGAAGTAATGCATATAAAAGGGTAGACAAATAGGACCGGGTCCCAACTCCAGACCACCTAGGCCCGTGGTAAGCTACATATATACCAATCAGCTCAACAAAGGGCATGCCACACCCTTAAATTGCACAGAATGCAAACAAGTCAAAAAACCAGACAATGTGAACTGAGGTCTAAGATGGCAGACATACATCTTGCTTCTTTTTTGCTAGTGTGAACATGCCTCTGTTTCTTGTATGTCTGCCATCTTAGACCTCAGTTCACATTGTCTGGTTTTTTGACTTGTTTGCATTCTGTGCAATTTAAGGGTGTGGCATGCCCTTTGTTGAGCTGATTGGTATATATGTAGCTTACCACGGGCCTAGGTGGTCTGGAGTTGGGACCCGGTCCTATTTGTCTACCCTTTTATATGCATTACTTCAACTTTGATATACAGTAAGGTTTTTAATATAGGCAGTATAGGTACCGTCCCAATTTAGGGTCACCTTGCCGCTGGTGGGACGGCTTGTATACTTTTTTTGATCAAAAATAGTTCACTAAGTACCCTATATTTATTATGCAATTTTGCTTTACATTTATATATAATTATGGTAGGGTATGAGATATATTTTTGTCTTGCTTCTTTTTTGCTAGTGTGAATATGCCTCTGTTTCTTGTATGTCTGCCATCTTAGACCTCAGTTCACATTGTCTGGTTTTTTGACTTGTTTGCATTCTGTGCAATTTAAGGGTGTGGCATGCCCTTTGTTGAGCTGATTGGTATATATGTAGCTTACCACGGGCCTAGGTGGTCTGGAGTTGGGACCCGGTCCTATTTGTCTACCCTTTTATATGCATTACTTCAACTTTGATATACAGTAAGGTTTTTAATATAGGCAGTATAGGTACCGTCCCAATTTAGGGTCACCTTGCCGCTGGTGGGACGGCTTGTATACTTTTTTTGATCAAAAATAGTTCACTAAGTACCCTATATTTATTATGCAATTTTGCTTTACATTTATATATAATTATGGTAGGGTATGAGATATATTTTTGTCTTGCTTCTTTTTTGCTAGTGTGAACATGCCTCTGTTTCTTGTATGTCTGCCATCTTAGACCTCAGTTCACATTGTCTGGTTTTTTGACTTGTTTGCATTCTGTGCAATTTAAGGGTGTGGCATGCCCTTTGTTGAGCTGATTGGTATATATGTAGCTTACCACGGGCCTAGGTGGTCTGGAGTTGGGACCCGGTCCTATTTGTCTACCCTTTTATATGCATTACTTCAACTTTGATATACAGTAAGGTTTTTAATATAGGCAGTATAGGTACCGTCCCAATTTAGTGTCACCTTGCCGCTGGTGGGACAGCTTGTATACTTTTTTTGATCAAAAATAGGTCACTAAGTACCCTATATTTATTATGCAATTTTGCTTTACATTTATATATAATTATGGTAGGGTATGAGATATATTTTTGTCTTGCTTCTTTTTTGCTAGTGTGAACATGCCTCTGTTTCTTGTATGTCTGCCATCTTAGACCTCAGTTCACATTGTCTGGTTTTTTGACTTGTTTGCATTCTGTGCAATTTAAGGGTGTGGCATGCCCTTTGTTGAGCTGATTGGTATATATGTAGCTTACCACGGGCCTAGGTGGTCTGGAGTTGGGACCCGGTCCTATTTGTCTACCCTTTTATATGCATTACTTCAACTTTGATATACAGTAAGGTTTTTAATATAGGCAGTATAGGTACCGTCCCAATTTAGGGTCACCTTGCCGCTGGTGGGACGGCTTGTATACTTTTTTTGATCAAAAATAGTTCACTAAGTACCCTATATTTATTATGCAATTTTGCTTTACATTTATATATAATTATGGTAGGGTATGAGATATATTTTTGTCTTGCTTCTTTTTTGCTAGTGTGAACATGCCTCTGTTTCTTGTATGTCTGCCATCTTAGACCTCAGTTCACATTGTCTG
Source organism: Phyllobates terribilis (assembly GCF_046119375.1). Lineage (NCBI taxonomy): Eukaryota > Metazoa > Chordata > Amphibia > Anura > Dendrobatidae > Phyllobates > Phyllobates terribilis. The sequence continues at coordinate 181,725,304 of NW_027362761.1, read as the reverse complement.
GTTTTTTGACTTGTTTGCATTCTGTGCAATTTAAGGGTGTGGCATGCCCTTTGTTGAGCTGATTGGTATATATGTAGCTTACCACGGGCCTAGGTGGTCTGGAGTTGGGACCCGGTCCTATTTGTCTACCCTTTTATATGCATTACTTCAACTTTGATATACAGTAAGGTTTTTAATATAGGCAGTATAGGTACCGTCCCAATTTAGGGTCACCTTGCCGCTGGTGGGACGGCTTGTATACTTTTTTTGATCAAAAATAGTTCACTAAGTACCCTATATTTATTATGCAATTTTGCTTTACATTTATATATAATTATGGTAGGGTATGAGATATATTTTTGTCTTGCTTCTTTTTTGCTAGTGTGAACATGCCTCTGTTTCTTGTATGTCTGCCATCTTAGACCTCAGTTCACATTGTCTGGTTTTTTGACTTGTTTGCATTCTGTGCAATTTAAGGGTGTGGCATGCCCTTTGTTGAGCTGATTGGTATATATGTAGCTTACCACGGGCCTAGGTGGTCTGGAGTTGGGACCCGGTCCTATTTGTCTACCCTTTTATATGCATTACTTCAACTTTGATATACAGTAAGGTTTTTAATATAGGCAGTATAGGTACCGTCCCAATTTAGGGTCACCTTGCCGCTGGTGGGACGGCTTGTATACTTTTTTTGATCAAAAATAGTTCACTAAGTACCCTATATTTATTATGCAATTTTGCTTTACATTTATATATAATTATGGTAGGGTATGAGATATATTTTTGTCTTGCTTCTTTTTTGCTAGTGTGAACATGCCTCTGTTTCTTGTATGTCTGCCATCTTAGACCTCAGTTCACATTGTCTGGTTTTTTGACTTGTTTGCATTCTGTGCAATTTAAGGGTGTGGCATGCCCTTTGTTGAGCTGATTGGTATATATGTAGCTTACCACGGGCCTAGGTGGTCTGGAGTTGGGACCCGGTCCTATTTGTCTACCCTTTTATATGCATTACTTCAACTTTGATATACAGTAAGGTTTTTAATATAGGCAGTATAGGTACCGTCCCAATTTAGGGTCACCTTGCCGCTGGTGGGACGGCTTGTATACTTTTTTTGATCAAAAATAGTTCACTAAGTACCCTATATTTATTATGCAATTTTGCTTTACATTTATATATAATTATGGTAGGGTATGAGATATATTTTTGTCTTGCTTCTTTTTTGCTAGTGTGAACATGCCTCTGTTTCTTGTATGTCTGCCATCTTAGACCTCAGTTCACATTGTCTGGTTTTTTGACTTGTTTGCATTCTGTGCAATTTAAGGGTGTGGCATGCCCTTTGTTGAGCTGATTGGTATATATGTAGCTTACCACGGGCCTAGGTGGTCTGGAGTTGGGACCCGGTCCTATTTGTCTACCCTTTTATATGCATTACTTCAACTTTGATATACAGTAAGGTTTTTAATATAGGCAGTATAGGTACCGTCCCAATTTAGGGTCACCTTGCCGCTGGTGGGACGGCTTGTATACTTTTTTTGATCAAAAATAGTTCACTAAGTACCCTATATTTATTATGCAATTTTGCTTTACATTTATATATAATTATGGTAGGGTATGAGATATATTTTTGTCTTGCTTCTTTTTTGCTAGTGTGAACATGCCTCTGTTTCTTGTATGTCTGCCATCTTAGACCTCAGTTCACATTGTCTGGTTTTTTGACTTGTTTGCATTCTGTGCAATTTAAGGGTGTGGCATGCCCTTTGTTGAGCTGATTGGTATATATGTAGCTTACCACGGGCCTAGGTGGTCTGGAGTTGGGACCCGGTCCTATTTGTCTACCCTTTTATATGCATTACTTCAACTTTGATATACAGTAAGGTTTTTAATATAGGCAGTATAGGTACCGTCCCAATTTAGGGTCACCTTGCCGCTGGTGGGACGGCTTGTATACTTTTTTTGATCAAAAATAGTTCACTAAGTACCCTATATTTATTATGCAATTTTGCTTTACATTTATATATAATTATGGTAGGGTATGAGATATATTTTTGTCTTGCTTCTTTTTTGCTAGTGTGAACATGCCTCTGTTTCTTGTATGTCTGCCATCTTAGACCTCAGTTCACATTGTCTGGTTTTTTGACTTGTTTGCATTCTGTGCAATTTAAGGGTGTGGCATGCCCTTTGTTGAGCTGATTGGTATATATGTAGCTTACCACGGGCCTAGGTGGTCTGGAGTTGGGACCCGGTCCTATTTGTCTACCCTTTTATATGCATTACTTCAACTTTGATATACAGTAAGGTTTTTAATATAGGCAGTATAGGTACCGTCCCAATTTAGGGTCACCTTGCCGCTGGTGGGACGGCTTGTATACTTTTTTTGATCAAAAATAGTTCACTAAGTACCCTATATTTATTATGCAATTTTGCTTTACATTTATATATAATTATGGTAGGGTATGAGATATATTTTTGTCTTGCTTCTTTTTTGCTAGTGTGAACATGCCTCTGTTTCTTGTATGTCTGCCATCTTAGACCTCAGTTCACATTGTCTGGTTTTTTGACTTGTTTGCATTCTGTGCAATTTAAGGGTGTGGCATGCCCTTTGTTGAGCTGATTGGTATATATGTAGCTTACCACGGGCCTAGGTGGTCTGGAGATGGGACCCGGTCCTATTTGTCTACCCTTTTATATGCATTACTTCAACTTTGATATACAGTAAGGTTTTTAATATAGGCAGTATAGGTACCGTCCCAATTTAGGGTCACCTTGCCGCTGGTGGGACGGCTTGTATACTTTTTTTGATCAAAAATAGTTCACTAAGTACCCTATATTTATTATGCAATTTTGCTTTACATTTATATATAATTATGGTAGGGTATGAGATATATTTTTGTCTTGCTTCTTTTTTGCTAGTGTGAACATGCCTCTGTTTCTTGTATGTCTGCCATCTTAGACCTCAGTTCACATTGTCTGGTTTTTTGACTTGTTTGCATTCTGTGCAATTTAAGGGTGTGGCATGCCCTTTGTTGAGCTGATTGGTATATATGTAGCTTACCACGGGCCTAGGTGGTCTGGAGTTGGGACCCGGTCCTATTTGTCTACCCTTTTATATGCATTACTTCAACTTTGATATACAGTAAGGTTTTTAATATAGGCAGTATAGGTACCGTCCCAATTTAGGGTCACCTTGCCGCTGGTGGGACGGCTTGTATACTTTTTTTGATCAAAAATAGTTCACTAAGTACCCTATATTTATTATGCAATTTTGCTTTACATTTATATATAATTATGGTAGGGTATGAGATATATTTTTGTCTTGCTTCTTTTTTGCTAGTGTGAACATGCCTCTGTTTCTTGTATGTCTGCCATCTTAGACCTCAGTTCACATTGTCTGGTTTTTTGACTTGTTTGCATTCTGTGCAATTTAAGGGTGTGGCATGCCCTTTGTTGAGCTGATTGGTATATATGTAGCTTACCACGGGCCTAGGTGGTCTGGAGTTGGGACCCGGTCCTATTTGTCTACCCTTTTATATGCATTACTTCAACTTTGATATACAGTAAGGTTTTTAATATAGGCAGTATAGGTACCGTCCCAATTTAGGGTCACCTTGCCGCTGGTGGGACGGCTTGTATACTTTTTTTGATCAAAAATAGTTCACTAAGTACCCTATATTTATTATGCAATTTTGCTTTACATTTATATATAATTATGGTAGGGTATGAGATATATTTTTGTCTTGCTTCTTTTTTGCTAGTGTGAACATGCCTCTGTTTCTTGTATGTCTGCCATCTTAGACCTCAGTTCACATTGTCTGGTTTTTTGACTTGTTTGCATTCTGTGCAATTTAAGGGTGTGGCATGCCCTTTGTTGAGCTGATTGGTATATATGTAGCTTACCACGGGCCTAGGTGGTCTGGAGTTGGGACCCGGTCCTATTTGTCTACCCTTTTATATGCATTACTTCAACTTTGATATACAGTAAGGTTTTTAATATAGGCAGTATAGGTACCGTCCCAATTTAGGGTCACCTTGCCGCTGGTGGGACGGCTTGTATACTTTTTTTGATCAAAAATAGTTCACTAAGTACCCTATATTTATTATGCAATTTTGCTTTACATTTATATATAATTATGGTAGGGTATGAGATATATTTTTGTCTTGCTTCTTTTTTGCTAGTGTGAATATGCCTCTGTTTCTTGTATGTCTGCCATCTTAGACCTCAGTTCACATTGTCTGGTTTTTTGACTTGTTTGCATTCTGTGCAATTTAAGGGTGTGGCATGCCCTTTGTTGAGCTGATTGGTATATATGTAGCTTACCACGGGCCTAGGTGGTCTGGAGTTGGGACCCGGTCCTATTTGTCTACCCTTTTATATGCATTACTTCAACTTTGATATACAGTAAGGTTTTTAATATAGGCAGTATAGGTACCGTCCCAATTTAGGGTCACCTTGCCGCTGGTGGGACGGCTTGTATACTTTTTTTGATCAAAAATAGTTCACTAAGTACCCTATATTTATTATGCAATTTTGCTTTACATTTATATATAATTATGGTAGGGTATGAGATATATTTTTGTCTTGCTTCTTTTTTGCTAGTGTGAACATGCCTCTGTTTCTTGTATGTCTGCCATCTTAGACCTCAGTTCACATTGTCTGGTTTTTTGACTTGTTTGCATTCTGTGCAATTTAAGGGTGTGGCATGCCCTTTGTTGAGCTGATTGGTATATATGTAGCTTACCACGGGCCTAGGTGGTCTGGAGTTGGGACCCGGTCCTATTTGTCTACCCTTTTATATGCATTACTTCAACTTTGATATACAGTAAGGTTTTTAATATAGGCAGTATAGGTACCGTCCCAATTTAGGGTCACCTTGCCGCTGGTGGGACGGCTTGTATACTTTCTTTGATCAAAAATAGTTCACTAAGTACCCTATATTTATTATGCAATTTTGCTTTACATTTATATATAATTATGGTAGGGTATGAGATATATTTTTGTCTTGCTTCTTTTTTGCTAGTGTGAACATGCCTCTGTTTCTTGTATGTCTGCCATCTTAGACCTCAGTTCACATTGTCTGGTTTTTTGACTTGTTTGCATTCTGTGCAATTTAAGGGTGTGGCATGCCCTTTGTTGAGCTGATTGGTATATATGTAGCTTACCACGGGCCTAGGTGGTCTGGAGTTGGGACCCGGTCCTATTTGTCTACCCTTTTATATGCATTACTTCAACTTTGATATACAGTAAGGTTTTTAATATAGGCAGTATAGGTACCGTCCCAATTTAGGGTCACCTTGCCGCTGGTGGGACGGCTTGTATACTTTTTTTGATCAAAAATAGTTCACTAAGTACCCTATATTTATTATGCAATTTTGCTTTACATTTATATATAATTATGGTAGGGTATGAGATATATTTTTGTCTTGCTTCTTTTTTGCTAGTGTGAACATGCCTCTGTTTCTTGTATGTCTGCCATCTTAGACCTCAGTTCACATTGTCTGGTTTTTTGACTTGTTTGCATTCTGTGCAATTTAAGGGTGTGGCATGCCCTTTGTTGAGCTGATTGGTATATATGTAGCTTACCACGGGCCTAGGTGGTCTGGAGTTGGGACCCGGTCCTATTTGTCTACCCTTTTATATGCATTACTTCAACTTTGATATACAGTAAGGTTTTTAATATAGGCAGTATAGGTACCGTCCCAATTTAGGGTCACCTTGCCGCTGGTGGGACGGCTTGTATACTTTTTTTGATCAAAAATAGTTCACTAAGTACCCTATATTTATTATGCAATTTTGCTTTACATTTATATATAATTATGGTAGGGTATGAGATATATTTTTGTCTTGCTTCTTTTTTGCTAGTGTGAACATGCCTCTGTTTCTTGTATGTCTGCCATCTTAGACCTCAGTTCACATTGTCTGACCACCTGTGTATAGAATACAAATTTTTTTATTGCACCTAGCCAAGTAAAACCTTTTGGGCATAGCATAATTCTATTAGTCCATCTATACTAACCTCCACCAGGTTGCAAATTCAAAATAATTTTTATCTGCATCTAGCTCTGAAAAAATATTTGGGCTTGGGCTTGTAACAGTGTGTGGGACTTGTTCTATTAGTCCATCTATACTAACCTCCACCAGGTTGCAAATTCAAAATAATTTTTATCTGCATCTAGCTCTGAAAAAATATTTGGGCTTGGGCTTTTAGCAGTGTGTGGGACTTGTTCTATTAGTCCATCTATACTAACCTCCACCAGGTTGCAAATTCAAAATAATTTTTATCTGCATCTAGCTCTGAAAAAATATTTGGGCTTGGGCTTGCAGCAGTGTGTGGGACTTGATCTATTAGTCCATCTATACTAACCTCCACCAGGTTGCAAATTCAAAATCATTTTTATCTGCATCTTGCTCTGAAAAAACATTTGGGCTTGGGCTTGTAGCAGTGTGTGGGACTTGTTCTATTAGTCCATCTATACTAACCTCCAAAAGGTTGCAAATTCAAAATAATTTTTATCTGCATCTAGCTCTGAAAAAATATTTGGCTTGGGTCTGTAGCAGTGTGTGGGACTTGTTCTATTAGTCCATCTATACTAACCTCCACCAGGTTGCAAATTCAAAATAATTTTTATCTGTATCTAGCTCTGAAAAAATATTTGGGCTTGGGCTTGTAGCAGTGTGTGGGACTTGTTCTATTAGTCCATCTATACTAACCTCCACCAGGTTGCAAATTCAAAATAATTTTTATCTGCATCTAGCTCTGAAAAAATATTTGGGCTTGGGCTTGTAGCAGTGTGTGGGACTTGTTCTATTAGTCCATCTATACTAACCTCCACCAGGTTGCAAATTCAAAATAATTTTTATCTTCATCTATCTCTGAAAAAATATTTGGGCTTGGGCTTGTAGCAGTGTGTGGGACTTGTTCTATTAGTCCATCTATACTAACCTCCACCAGGTTGCAAATTCAAAATAATTTTTATCTGCATCTAGCTCTGAAAAAATATTTGGGCTTGGGCTTGTAGCATTGTGTGGGACTTGTTCTATTAGTCCATCTATACTAACCTCCACCAAGTTGCAAATTCAAAATAATTTTTATCTGCATCTAGCTCTGAAAAAATATTTGGGCTTGGGCTTGTAGCAGTGTGTGGGATTTGTTCTATTAGTCCATCTATACTAACTTCCACCAGGTTGCAAATTCAAAATAATTTTTATCTGCATCTAGCTCTGAAAAAATATTTGGGCTTGGGCTTGTAGCAGTGTGTGGGACTTGTTCTATTAGTCCATCTATACTAACCTCCACCAGGTTGCAAATTCAAAATAATTTTTATCTGCATCTAGCTCTGAAAAAATATTTGGCTTGGGCTTGTAGCAGTGTGTGGGATTTGTTCTATTAGTCCATCTATACTAACCTCCACCAGGTTGCAAATTCAAAATAATATTTATCTGCATCTAGCTCTGCAAAAAATATTTGGCTTGGGCTTGTAGCAGTGTGTGGGAGTTGTTCTATTAGTCCATCTATACTAACCTCCACCAGGTTGCAAATTCAAAATAATTTTTATCTTCATCTAGCTCTGAAAAAATATTTGGGCTTGGGCTTGTAGCATTGTGTGGGACTTGTTCTATTAATCCATCTATACTAACCTCCACCAGGTTGCAAATTCAAAATAATTTTTATCTGCATCTAGCTCTGAAAAAATATTTGGGCTTGGGCTTGTAGCTGTGTGTGGGACTTCTTCTATTAGTCCATCTATACTAACCTCCACCAGGTTGCAAATTCAAAATCATTTTTATCTGCATCTAGCTCTGAAAAAATATTTGGCTTGGGCTTGTAGCAGTGTGTGGGACTTGTTCTATTAGTCGATCTATACTAACCTCTACCAGGTTGCAAATTCAAAATAATTTTTATCTGCATCTAGCTCTGAAAAAATATTTGGCTTGGGCTTGTAGCAGTGTGTGGGACTTGTTCTATTAGTCCATTTATACTAACCTCCACCAGGTTGAAAATTTAAAATAATTTTTATCTGCATCTAGCTCTGAAAAAATATTTGGGCTTGGGCTTGTAGCAGTGTGTGGGACTTGTTCTGTTAGTCCATCTATACTAACCTCCACCACCTGTGTATGTAATAAAATTGTTTTACTGCATCTAACCCAGCCAATGCTTTTGGGCTAATACCACAGTTTGGCCACTCAGCTCTGTTCCGTTCCCATCCATTGTTTTTTGTGCAAACAACTCCAGAGTTGTCAATTAGTTAACCACCAAAATGAGAGGAAAAAGGCCTGCTGCTGGTGGAAAGGGGAATAGGCGTGTTGGGAAGGGAAAAAAGGTTGTGTCCGTGGGGTAGGTGTTAAAGCAACAGTAACATCTGCAGAAGAAAGACCATCTTCCAGCCAAACTAAAATGTCTACTTCTTTTAGCGGACAATGTGATAAGATCCCTTTCTTTCGGCCACGCCAATCGCTACAAATTCCAGATGAGGCACAAAAACAGCAGGTGCTTCAACGGATATCAAGTGCTCCTTTAAGTGGGCTCTCCTCCACCTCAACTTCAACATCACAAATGCTCCAGTCCTCAGAGGTGTCACCCCAATCGCACTTGCTTCCTCACAGCTCCCAAGTCTCCAGCTGCCGGTCTGAGTATGGGGTAGAAGAGATGGTTGAGCTGTTTACTCATACTATAGCCTGGGAATCAGAGGTCGGCTCCAGAGCTTCTGTGAATCCAGACGAGGAAATGATCTGCACTGATGCCCACAATCTTTATGAGTCGGATCCAGGGCCAGACGCAGAAGCTTCTGACCATAATGTAAACCCTCGTTCCCAAACTGTAAATCCTGTTGGTGGAGACAATGAGGAAGATGATGATGAGACTCAAATACCTGATTGGAGTGACAACTTGTGTTTTTTGTCAGGGCAGGAAGAGGTTGGCTCTGAGGACGACGGGTGTGATAACACACAGGGTGATGATGACGAGGTTGGAGATCCCACTTACTGCCAACCCACAGTCAGCCAGTCGATGAGGTCAGCAGAGGAGGTGGAGGAGGATGCTTTTGACGACGAGGTCAGGTTGCACCTTCCTGGACAGAGACGTAGTACTGGAAGCACGTCAACAACTGCATCCTCAAACACAACTTTGCCTCTGACCACAAGTCGTGGTGGCTCTTCAGGTTGCATGGGTGCTAAGCCTTGCATAGCCTGGGCATTTTTTCAGATTGATAAGGATGACCCAACTTGTATTATCTGTAACATTTGTCAGCAAAAGCTAAGTAGAGGCCAAAAAATACATAGTTTGAGTACTTCATGCATGAACCGGCACATGGATATGAAGCATAAGCTGCAGTGGAAAGCTCACTGTGCTACAATGCGGCCAAGCCGGCCGGGCCAACCACCTTGTGCCACATCTTGTTCATCTGCGGCCTCTTCATCCTCTGTGACTCAGGGGACAGCAGTCACACCTGTTTTGGGACGCAGACCTGCCACCTCTTTACAAGCAACAGAAAGCGTGATTGGCAGGTCATCATTTTCTTTGGAGGTGGAAACACCAGCTGGTGTTGAGCGCTGTCTGACATCGATAGCACCACCTTTGGATCAAGGCAACCTAACATGTCCGCCTGCATCTTCCTCACAGACCGGCAGTTTGCCGGGGACACCCTTCTCAACCCCGTCTAAGCACAACAGCCAGCCCTCGGTCCCTCAGATGTGGACAAGTAAAAGACCATTTCCTCCTAGCCATGAGAAAGCTAAGAGGTTGAATTTCACCATCTGCAAGCTCTTGGCTACAGAAATGCTCCTTTTCCGCCTGGTGGACACAGAGGATTTTCGAGACCTTATGTCCGTCACAGTGCCCCAGTACCAGATGCCCAGTCGGCACTACTTCTCAAAGAAAGGTGTGCCTGCGCTCCACCAGCATGTCGCACACAACATCACCGCTTCTTTGAGAAACTCTGTGTGTGACAGGGTGCATTTCACCACAGACACTTGGACGAGTAGGCATGGACAGGGGCGTTACATGTCGCTGACTGGGCACTGGTTAACTATGGTGACAGCAGGACAAGGGGCTGCTGTCCAAGTCTTGCCGTCCCCACGAGATGTGTGTCAATCCTCTTTATCTCGAAGTTCCTCCACTGCTTCTGCCTCCTCAACCTCCTCTCGGTCCTCCACCTGCACCCAAAGCCTGTCTGGTCATGCCACAAGCTTTCTAACTGTGCAGAAGGGATCCTGCACACCTCCATACCATGCTGGCAGCAGGGCTCAACGTCATCAGGTGGTTTTTACTTTGAAATGTCTGGGAAATGTGAGTCACACAGCTGAGGAGTTGTGGTCAGCTCTGGAGAACCAGTTTCATGAATGGTTGTCTCCACTGGACCTGAAACCAGGGAAGGCCGTGTGCGACAATGCTGCAAAACTGGGTGCGGCCCTTCGCCGGGGCAATGTCACACACGTGCCTTGTATGGCTCACGTGTTGAACCTGGTTGTCCAGCAATTTTTAGCCCACTATCCCGGACTAGATAGCGTTCTGCAGAGGGCACAGTCGCTGTGTGCTCACTTCCACCTTACGCATCCTGCAGCTCAGCGACTTACATCTCTACAGAAGTCATTGGGCCTGCCACTTCACCGGCTAAAATGCGATGTGCCTACCCGGTGGAATTCAACTCTGCACATGTTGCAGCGACTGTGGCAGCACCGACAAGCCCTGGTGCAATACGTTCTGACGTATAGCCTGGGCCAACGAGATCCAGAGGTGGGGCAAATCACGCTGGAGGAGTGGTCTCATATTAGGGACCTATTCACCCTTCTGCACAGTTTTGAAATGGCAACGAAGATGTTTAGTGCTGACGATGCCATTATCAGCATGACTATTCCGGTAATTTACATGCTGGAGCACATGTTAAACAGAATTCGAGTCACGTGGTGGCACAAGAGGAGGTGGAGGAAGTAGAGGAGGAGGAGTTGTATGCAGAAGGGCTAACATCTGCAAGGTCCAGACAGTCGGCAGCACCAAGGCGGCAGGCATGTGAGGGTGGGGGAGATGGTTTTACCAGGGCACATGGTAGCAGCCAAAGTAGTGAAGAAGGTGCAGGAGCCCAGGAAGAAGTGGAGGATGAACTGATGGAAGACTCATCAGATGAGGGAGGCCTTGATCACATTTCTGTTGTGCGAGGTTGGGGGGAGAGGGCAGAGGAAGGAAGCATGATTGTTACCTCGCCACCAACACAACAGGGACTTGGTGCTCCTGGATGCGCAAGACACATGAGTGCCTTCTTGCTGCACTACCTGCAACATGACCCTCGAATTGTGAGAATTAGAAATAATCCTGACTACTGGGTTGCCACACTGTTAGATCCCCGGTACAAAAGTAAATTTGCAGAAATTATTCCTGCCATAGAAAGAGATGCACGCATGCAGGAGTATCAGCAGAGACTGTTGCAGAATCTTACATGTGCTTTTTTCCAAAACACTAGTGGTACACGTAGTGAATCTCACAGTTCCAACTTGCCAACCGTGGGACCGTCGAGTGTTCAGCACTCAAAACTTAACAGAAACACAGTATCTGCTGGTAACATCAATTTTGCGGAATCATTTCACCACTTTTTTAGCCCATCCTTTGCAAGGACACAGGAGACAAGAAGTCTGACACATAGTCAACGCCTAGAGACGATGGTACAGGAGTATCTCCAAGTAAACATTGAAGCCATGACTGTGTCACTGGACCCTTGCTCTTTTTGGGCTTCCAATCTGGATAAATGGCCGGAGTTCGCCACTTACGCCTTGGAGATCTTGCCATGCCCCACAGCCAGCGTTCTGTCTGAACGTGTGTTCAGCGCTGCTGGTGGTGTGCTGACAGATAAGCGCACGCGGCTCTCCACTGATAATGTAGACAGACTCACGTTCGTAAAGATGAACAAATCATGGATCCAAAATGACTTTTCTACCCCTGTGTCATCCTGGGGAGAGTAAAAGCTTGATGATTTGTTAAAATCACCTCACCAACCATTTTAAGCTTTCAAATTACTAATCATGTTTATCTGTATCTTGGCTGGAAAAAAATTTGGGCCTTGTAGCAGTGTGCAGTACTGATTCTATTATGCCATCTATACTAAACTCCACCAGATTTAAAATTACTAATCAAGTTTATCTGTATCTTGGCTGAAAAATAATTTGGGCCTTGTAGCAGTTTGCAGTACTGATTCTATTAGGCCATCTACAATGCTGGCCAAAAGTATTAGCACCCCTGCAATTCTGTCAGATAATACTCAGTTTCTTCCTGAAAATGATTGCAATCACAAATTCTTTGGTATTATTATCTTCATTTAATTTGTCTTCAATGAAAAAAACACAAAAAGAATTGTCCTAAAGCCAAATTGGACATAATTCCACACCAAACCTAAAAAAGGGGGTGGACAAAAGTATTGGCACCCTTTGAAAAATCATGTGATGCTTCTCTAATTCGTGTAATTAACAGCACCTCTAACTTACCTGTGGCACCTAACAGGTCTTGGCAATAAATAAATCACACTTGCAGCCAGTTAACATGGATTAAAGTTGACTCAACCTCTGTCATGTGTCCTTGTGTGTACAACATTGAGCATGGAGAAAAGAAAGAAGACCAAAGAACTGTCTGAGGACTTGAGAAACCAAATTGTGAGGAAGCATGAGCAATCTCAAGGCTACAAGTCCATCTCCAAAGACCTGAATGCTCCTGTGCCTACCGTGCGCAGTGTCATCAAGAAGTTTAAAGCCTATGGCACTGTGGCTAACCTCCCTAGAAGTGGACGGAAAATAAAAATTGACGAGAGATTTCAAAGCAAGATTGTGCGGATGGTGGATAAAGAACCTCGACTAACATCCAAACAAGTTCAAGCTGTCCTGCAGTCCGAGGGTACAACAGTGTCAACCCGTACTATCCGTCGGCGTCTGAACGAAAAGGGACTGTATGGTAGGATACCCAGGAAGACCCCACTTCTTACCCCGAGACATAAAAAAGCCAGGTTGGAGTTTGCCAAAACTTACCTGAGAAAGCCTAAAACGTTTTGGAAGAATGTTCTCTGGTCAGATGAGACAAAAGTAGAGCTTTTTGGGAAAAAGCATCAACATAGAGTGTACAGGGAAAAAAAAGAGGCATTCAAAGAAAAGAACATGGCCCCTACAGTCAAACATGGCGGAGGTTCCCTGATGTTTTGGGGTTGCTTTGCTGCCTCTGGCACTGGACTGCTTGACTGTGTGCATGGCATTATGAAGTCTGAAGACTACCAACAAATTTTGCAGCATAATGTAGGGCCCAGTGTGAGAAAGCTGGGTCTCCCTCAGAGGTCATGGGTCTTCCAGCAGGACAATGACCCAAAACACACTTCCAAAAGCACTATAAAATGGTTTGAGAGAAAGCACTGGAGACTTCTAAGGTCGCCAGCAATGAGTCCAGACCTGAATCCCATAGAACAACTGTGGAGAGATCTCAAAATGGCAGTTTGGAGAAGGCACCCTTCAAATATCAAGGACCTGGAGCAGTTTGCCAAAGAAGAATGGTCTACAATTCCAGCAGAGCATTGTAAGAAACTCATTGATGGTTACCGGAAGTGGTTGTTCGCAGTTATTTTGGCTAAAGGTTGTGCAACCAAGTATTAGGCTGAGGGTGCCAATACTTTTGTCCGGCCCTTTTTTGGAGTTTTGTGTGCAATGATTTGATTTTTGCTTCATTCTCTTTTGTGTTTTTACCTTGCAAGCAAATTAAATGAATATAATAAGACCAAAGAATTTGTGATTGCAATCATTTTCAGGAAGAAACTGAGTATTATCTGACAGAATTGCAGGGGTGCCAATACTTTTGGCCAGCACTGTATACTAAACTCCACCAGATTTAAAATTAATAATCATGTTTATCTGTATCTTGGCTGGAAAATAATTTGGGCCTTGTAGCAGTTTGCAGTACTGATTCTATTAGGCCATCTATACTAAACTCCAACAGATTTAAAATTACTAATCATGTTTATCTGTATCTTGGCTGGAAAATAATTTGGGCCTTGTAGCAGTGTGCAGTACTGCTTCTATTAGGCCTTCTATACTAAACTCCACTAGATTTAAAATTACTAATTATGTGTATCTGTATCTTGGCTGGAAAATAATATGAGACTTGTAGCAGTTTGCAGTACTGATTCTATTAGGCCATCTATACTAAACTCCACCAGATTTAAAATTACTAATCATGTTTATCTGTATCTTGGCTGGAAAATAATTTGAGCCTTGTAGCAGTTTGCAGTACTGATTCTATTAGGCCATCTATACTAAACTCCACCAGATTTAAAATTTTTAATCATGTTTATCTGTATCTTGGCTGGAAAATAATTTGGGCCTTGTAGCAGTTTGCAGTACTGATTCTATTAGGCCATCTATACTAAACTCCACCAGATTTAAAATTACTAATCATGTTTATCTGTATCTTGGCTGGAAAATAATTTGAGCCTTGTAGCAGTTTGCAGTACTGATTCTATTAGGCCATCTATACTAAACTCCACCAGATTTAAAATTTTTAATCATGTTTATCTGTATCTTGGCTGGAAAATAATTTGGGCCTTGTAGCAGTTTGCAGTACTGATTCTATTAGGCCATCTATACTAAACTCCACCAGATTTAAAATTACTAATCATGTTTATCTGTATCTTGGCTGGAAAATAATTTGGGCCTTGTAGCAGTTTGCAGTACTGATTCTATTAGGCCATCTATACTAAGCTCCATCAGCTTTCAAATTAATAATAATTTTTAGCTGCATCTAGCCCTGAAAATTGTTTTGGGGCTCCTAGATGCGCAAGACACATGAGTGCCTTCTTGCTGCACTACCTGCAACATGACCCTCAGATTGTCAGAATTCGAAATAATCCTGACTACTGGGTTGCCACACTCTTAGATCCCCCACACTCTTCGATCAACCTTTTCATTTTAATAAAGAACAACAAAATGGTCATTTTTGAAATTATAAGCATTAGCAGGTTATTAGAAACTGAAATAAAACAGTTTTCAACTCAAAATTTTATTCTAGGTGATGTTACATTTGAAAAAAGGACCCCTTGCTCGAAAGGAGCTTCTGAACTCTCTCGTCCATTGAATTTGTCAGGTTTTGGATGGTTTCTGCTTTAATTGTTTTGCATGAGGACACAATACCCTCTCAGAGCTGTTGCTTAGATGTGAACTGCCTCCCGCCATCATAGACACTCCTTTTGATGATGCTCCAGAGGTTCTCAATGGGGTTGAGGTCAGGGGAGCATGGGGGTCACACCATAAGTTTGTCCCCTTTTATGCCCATATCAACCAGAGATGCAGATGTGTTATGTGCAGCATGAGACGGGGCATTATCATGCATGAAAATGATCTTGCTGTGGAATACACGGTTCTTCTTCTTGAACCATGGCAGGAAGTGCTGTTTGAGAAACTCCACATACATTATGGAGTTCATCTTTACCCCTTCAGGGATCCTAAAGGGGCCGACAATCTCTCTCCCCATGATTCCAGCCCAAAACATTACTCCACCTCCTCCTTGTTGGCGCCGTAGCCGTGTTTGCATGGGGTGTCCATCAACCAGCCATCCTCCAGTCCATCCATCTGGACCATCGAGCATTGCACGGCACTCATCGGTGAACAAAACAGTTTTGAAGTCAGTCTTCATGTATTGTTTGGCCCACTGGAGCCATTTCTGCTTGTGTGCAGTGGATAAAGGAGGTCGACAGGATGGCTTACGCACAGCTGCAAACCTCTGAAGGACCCTGCATTTTCTTGTTCGGGGGACGTTGGAGGCACCAGCAGCTTCAAAAACTTGTCTGCTGCTATGACAAGGCTTTTTGCCGCTGCTCTTTTAACCTGACGTAATTGCCTGTAGGAAAGAGTCCTCAATTTTCCCTTTTCAGCACGCACACGTGTGTACTGTGAATCAGCTACATACTGTTTGATTGTGCGATGATCAGGATGAAGTGTCTTGGCAATGTTGACTGTAGTCATGCCTTGACCTAAACACTCCACAATTTGTTGCTTCTCAGCAGCCGACACATCCTTTTTCTTTCCCATTTTGGCAGAAAATGTAGGCTGCTTAATAATGTGGGACAGCCTTTTTAAGTAGTCTTGCCTTTCATTGGACACACCTGCCAAACTAATTAGCACAGGTGTCTGCAATTGCTTACAGTGATATAAAGAGCCCTGACACACATGACCATCAATGAGTTTAACTGACAAACAAAAAAATTCTTACCTTATCACTCCTAAACACTTTTTAGATAATAATTTGGAACACAGTGTACATGTGCTTTTCCACAAAACACCAGTGGTTCACGTAGTAAATCTTACAGTTCTAACTTGCCAACCGTGGTCTGTATGGAGTTGTTCAATAAAGGGCGCAAAATTAAGATAACATAGACGGGGGAGGTCTCTATGAATACGAATTCCTAAGTATTTGATACCCTTTGAGGGCCAGGCAAAGGGAAAGTTGGACTGGATGGAATCCTGCATGGATTTGGGGAGGGAGACATCGAGGGCCTCAGACTTCGCTATATTGATTTTAAAATTTGACCATGTAACAAAGTGATCTATTTCAGCCATAACAGCATGGATGGATATATGTGATTGAGTGATATATACTAGGACATCATCAGCAAATAGAGAGCACTTGTACTCGGTGCCTCCCACCTCAATCCACCTAATATTGGGGTTATGGCGAATTGATGAGAGCAGGTGCTCCGTCACTAGGATGTATAAGAGAGGGGACAGAGGACATCCCTGCCTTGTCCCATTGGTGATTATGAAAGGTGATGAAAATGTTCCATTTATCTTTAGCCTAGGTGACGTATTGTGATACAGGGCCATGATTTTGCCTATAAAAGGGTCTCCTAGACCCCTACCCCAAGCTTTCTAAGAGAATAATATATGGCGTGCCAGGAGACTCTATGGAATGCTTTCTCAGCATCCAAAGAGAGTATCTAATTACAAATTTTTAACTGCATCTAGCCCAGGAAATACTTTGTGCCTAGTTGCAGTGTCTGCTAGTCAGCGGATTATCCCAGCTGTTAAGCAAGCTACACCGCCTGCAGTTTGGACACTTAATTTTTTCAAAGGAAATGGTTTGGGCCCCCGGGACACTCAGTGAAGAGCATCGGGGAGGCACCCCAAGGCATAGGGGCTGGGACTGGCGGTAGGACGCCTTGCAGTGGACCGCCGAGCTCGATCCTTATAAAAGCTTTTTAACTGCAGCAGCTTTAGTGGACGCTACTGGAGCTGGAATTACGTGGCCGCTGGCATGAGACTTGCCCTCCAATAGATCCTTGTAAAAGGATTTAAAGTGTACTCATTCAAATTAGAGAGACAATTTAAATTAAAAAGATTAGACCTGCCTCCACCGCAGGGGGGCTCGCTTGACCCACCAGCAAACAGGCACCAGTATTGGGAGAGGGGGGCTGGCCGTCAAGGTCCAACGCGGCTCTGGCACAAACCCGGCGACACGGAGGTTGCACGGGCAGGAACGGACTGGCCATGTCGGCTTCGCACTTTTTTGGTTTTAGAAGGGCATGACATGCCTATATCTGTGTCTCCCCCTCCTTTTACTCCTCCACCTCTTTTCTTTTCGCGTGACTATCAGTGTTGAGCGAGCACTAAAATTCTCCGGTGCTCGAAGCTCAGGCCGAGCTCGCCGTGATACTCGGGTGCTCGACCCGAGCAACGAGCCCAATGTTAGTCTATGGGAGACTCGAGCATTTTTGCGGTGGCACCCCCGGCAGTCTTTTAAAAGCCTAACAAGTGCCCAAAACGATAGTGACAGTGCTCAAATGACATGGGGACAGCATGGGGATCGCCCCAGGAAGCATTTCTGACCCCCAGGTCACTGCTGTCAACGTGGTCAGAGGTATTAAGCCACTTTAACGGGCTCACAATAAAACGTTCAAAAACGAAAGTGAAACTTTTTTCCTGTGAAATATGTTAAGGAACATCCTTTCCAGGGAAAAGACTTGTGTATAAGTTAAAATAAATGACCAAAATCAAAAATACTCCTCCACACCTTCGGCTATGTTCACAAGTAGCATTTTTTATGCGTTTTTGCACTTTTATATTGCTTTCAACTATGACAAATGCATTCACCGGGAAATGTCATTTTAACATTTTACAACCGTATCTGGCCATGTGCTGTGTGACACATGCATAAAGTGCTGAAAAGACATGGGAACAGCATGGGGAAGACCCCTGGAAGCATCTCTGACTCCCAGGTCACTGTCTAAAAGTGTGCCCATCATAAGTGATCCTTGCCGCATCAGAAGATGCAGACTTGCAACTATCCCCATGCAAGTTCTAGTCCCAGGGCAGTGTTCAATTGTACCTCCCCCATTCCTTGCAATACATGCGCAAGTATGCAGCCTGCCACCCACCCACCCCCAGGCTGCAATACCATACTGCTTGCTTGCTTGAACTTGAAATTGGGCCTTTTAGGCATGTGGAGGCGGAATCTGTCCACCACGTCATGGCTGTGTTGGCGGCCTGGAATCCATACTCAGTCCCCAGCCGCCCGGCGGCCGGGTGTCCATACTCGGTCCCCAACCGCCCCGCGGCCGGGTGTCCACACACGATCCCCAGCCGCTTGGAGGCAGCCGGGTGTCCATAAACAGTCCGCAGCCGCCCCTATTTCTCCTTGGAACATCCCCCCACACACTTTTCTTAGCCCGGCCTGCTTTAGGCAGCATTGGACGAGCCCACCAGAGAACCAGACTCCTCCGGTGGGCCCTGACTTCTCCATCGGTGGAGTTGAGAGTGCCAAGGTGAGGAGCAAGATGATGATGACAGAAGTTAGCATCTGCTATGTTTTCTTTTAATGCAAGTGTAAGTGTGCAGCCTGCCACCCACCCACCCCCAGACTGCAATTCCATACTGCTAGCTTGCACTTGAAATGGGGCCTTTTAGTTTGGAGGAGGCCGAAGCTGGCCACTACCTCATGGCTGCTTCGGCAGCGAGGTATCCATACTCAGTCCCCAGCCGCCCCTGTTTGTCCTGGTGTGCCTTATACATAAGATTAAGCGCGTATACCAAAACATTACCTGTGCCCTCCCCAGTGCATTTAGCGGGAAGGAGAGCCTATTCCGCTGTAGTGTGTGCATGCCAAACCCCTGTTCATGGTACATGCGAAGATGCCTCCCACCTTGCACCTGTCGTTGCAGACGTGCAACTATCCCCATTCAAGTCCTTGTCCCAGGGCAGTGTTCAATTGTACCTCTCCCATTCCTTGCAATGCAAGCGCAAGTATGCAGCCTGCCACCCACCCACCCCCAGGCTGCAATACCATACTGCTTGCTTGCTTGCACTTTAAATTGGGCCTTTTAGGCATGTGGAGGCGGAATCTGGCCACCATGCCATGGCTGTGTCGGCGGCCTGGTATCCATACTCAGTCCCCAGCCGCCTGGTGGCCGGGTGTCCCCGCTTGCTCCCCAGCCTCCAGGGGGTGGCCGGGTGTCCATACTTGGTCCCCAGCCACCCCTATTTGTCCCAGTAACCTTTCCCACACTTTTCTTAGCCTGGCCTGCTTTAGGGCAGCAATGGCCGAGCCCACCGGACTATCAGGCTCCTCCGGCATTCAACAGTTATATTTGTGTCTGAAAAATCAGAGACACGCTTTTTTTTGGGGGGAGGGGGGGGGACACACCAAAAGGTTAATAAGACGGGTATTTGTACAGTGTGAAGGAGGAAAAAAAAGGAGGATTTAGATGAAAAAAAAGGATTTTTCCTGGCCCCCGACAACTGGTGCTAAGTCCAGCAATTTCAGCAACAGGAGCACACAGGACTGTAATGCAGCGTTTGCTGGTATAACCACTGTGTCTCCTATACAGCCTGCCTGCCTGGTATCTGGGATGGATATTAGTCCTGAAAAGGACTGTTTGTTTGTTCTGGCAGCCTTTACAGACCCTACACTAACTATTTCGCAGTTTATATCTCTCCCTAAATCAGCAGCGCTGTCCCTACACTGTCTAATCCGGAGCGACTGTGTCCAAGATGGCGGCGCCCGGTTTTAAATACTCGAGGTGACGCTGTGCTGCCAGCCAATCACTGTAATGCCCACAACCAACATGGCTGCAGCATTACAGTGACTGGCTGGCAATCCCTGCATGTTCATTGGCTCTGTAAAGAGCGCGAAACATGCAGGGCGGAGACCCGAGCTCCCGCCCGGGTAACCCAGAAATGCTCGGTGCTCGCCGAACATCCCGAGTAGCGTGATGCTCGGGCGAGTACCGAGCAGTGTCGAGCATGTTCGCTCAACACTAGTGACTATATGTACTTGTCACTTTTCATGTGTTGGTTGTGTCTTCTGAGCAGTTTGTCAGCTTTTGGACACCTTTGAAGGTGTTTTTTATGTGTTTCTATGTGTTTTTGTTTGCCTGCCATTGGTTTTAACGGTGTTCGAGGGTGTTCGATGAACCGAACCGAACTCGAACACTACGGGGGTGGCTCAACACTAGTCATTAGTCTTGAGCGCAAGTGCTCACTACTTGAATTTGCATCGGGTACTCGGGTATGCATCATGTATTGCGGGTGCTCGAGTGACTTGCTCGAGTCCCCACCCTGCATGTTTCATGGTTGTTAGACACCCAAAAAAAACTTGTGGGGATCGCTCATGCTTGGCAGGCAATCCCCGTGAGGTTTTTTGGCTGTTTAAAAGCCAAGAAACATATGGGGCAGAGACTTGAGCATGTCACTCGAACACCCGCAATACTCGGTGCATATCCGAGGACGCGATGCAAACTCAAGTAGCGAGCACTTGCGCTCAACACTAGTCGCCATATCGTCATCATTTTTTTTTCTTTACATTTGAAAAAATCCCAACCACAACACAACCCTAACCCCAACCCTAACACAACCCCAACCCTAACACAACCCTAGCACAACCCTATCCCTAGCACAACCTTAAACCTAACCCTAGCACAACCCTAACCCTAGCACAACCCTAACCCTAACCCTAGTGCAACCATAGCACAACCCTAACCCTAACCGTAGCACAACCTTAACCTTAATCCTAGCATAACTCTAACCCTAGCACAACCCTTACCCTAACACAACCCTAACCCTAAAACAACCCTAACCCTAGAGTTCATTTTTTACGCCGTTCCTCGTGCGGTCTAAGTGATTAGACAACTTTATTCATCGGGTCGGGGCAATTACAGATACCATATTGATATCGGTTTTTATGTTTGGCTGCTGTCACACACGCTTTTTCTTTTGCAAACACTAGTTTTTGCTATCATTTCTCCATATTTTGGCCGACAGAGTCATGCAAGGGCTTGTTTTTTGCAGGACAAGTTGATGTTTTTAATGATACCATTTTTGGACAAATTAAATTTTTTGATCACTTTCTATTCCGATTTTTGGGAGGCAGAATAAACAAAAACTAACAATTCAGGAATTGTTTTCTTGTTGTTTTTTTTTATGAAGTTCCGCGTGTGGTAAAATTGATATGCCAGCTTTATTCTTCGGGTCAGTATGTTTACAGCGATACTACACTGATATAGTTTTTTTTATGTTTTGGAGCTTTTATACATTAAAAACAATTTTATAGAAAAAATATTTATATACAGTACAGACCAAAAGTTTGGACACACCTTCTCATTTAAAGATTTTTCTGTATTTTCTTGACTATGAAAATTGTACATTCCCACTGAAGGCATCAAAACTATGAATTAACACATGTGGAATTATATACTTAACAAAAAAGTGTGAAACAACTGAAAATATGTCTTATATTCTAGGTTCTTCAAAGCAGCCACCTTTTGCTTTGATGACTGCTTTGCACACTCTTGGCATTCTCTTGATGAGCTTCAAGAGGTAGTCACCGGAAATCGTCTTCCAACAATCATGAAGGAGTTCCCAGAGATGCTTAGCACTTGTTGGCCCTTTTGCCTTCACTCTGCGGTCCAGCTCACAGTAAACCATCTCCATTGGGTTCAGGTCATCTGGCGTAGCACCCCATCACTCTCAGTCTTGATCAAATAGCCCTTACACAGCCTGGAGGTGTGTTTGGGGTAATTGTCCTGTTGAAAAATAAATGATGGTCCAACTAAACGCAAACCGGATGAATAGCATGCCGCTGCAAGATGCTGTGGTAGCCATGCTGGTTCAGTATGCCTTCAATTTTGAATAAATCCCCATCAGTGTCACCAGCAAAGCACCCCCACACCATCACACCTCTTCCTCCATGCTTCACGATGGGAACCAGGCATGTAGAGTCCATCCGTTCACCTTTTCTGCGTCGCACAAAGACACGGTGGTTGGAACCAAAGATCTCAAATTTGGACTCATCAGACCAAAGCACAGATTTCCACGGGTTTAATGTCCTTTCCTTGTGTTCTTTAGCCCAAACAAGTCTCTTCTGCTTGTTGCCTGTCCTTAGCAGTGGTTTCCTATCTGCTATTTTACCATGAAGGCCTGCTACACAAAGTCTCCTCTTAACAGTTGTTGCAGAGATGTGTCTGCTGCTAGAACTCTGTGTGGCATTGACCTGGTCTCTAATCTGAGCTGCTGTTAACCTGCGATTTCTAAGGCTGGTGACTCGGATAAACTTATCCTCAGAAGCAGAGGTGACTCTTGGTCTTCCTTTCCTGGGGCGGTCCTCATGCGAGCCAGTTTCTTTGTAGCGGTTGATGGTTTTTGCAACTGCACTTGGGGACACATTCAAAGCTTATACAAAGTTCAAAGTTTATACAAAGTAATACAAATTCTAAAAGTCTATTCAGTAGGACTATCAGCTGTGTATCCACCAGACTTCTGCACAACACAACTGATGGCCCCAACCCCATTTATAAGGCTAGAAATCCCACTTATTAAACCTGACAGGGCACACCTGTGAAGTGAAAACCATTTCCGGTGACTACGTCTTGAAGCTCATCAAGAGAATGCCAAGAGTGTGCACAGCAGTCATCAAAGTAAAAGGTGGCTTCTTTGAAGAACCTAGAATATCAGACATATTTTCAGTTGTTTCACACTTTTTTGTTAAGTATATAATTCCACACGTGTTAATTCATAGTTTTGATGCCTTCAGTGTGAATGTACAATTTTCATAGTAATGAAAATACAGAAAAATCTTTAAATGAGAAGGTGTGTCCAAACTTTTGGTCTGTACTGTGTATATATATATATATTTTTGTATCGCTTTATTCTGAGAGCTATAACTTTTTTATTTTTTGGCTGATGGAGCTGTACGGTTGCTTGTTTTTTGCGGGAAAATATGTTTTCAGCGGTAACATTTTTACTTACATTCGTCTTTTTGATCGCGTTTTATTCAATTTTTTGTTTCGCGGTATGATGAAAAAGCATAGTTTTTTGCTTTGTTTTTTATTTTTTTTTAACGTGTTCACTAAAGGGGTTAACTAGTGTGACAGTTTTATAGGTTAGGTCGTTCTGGACGCACAATTCCAAATATGTGTACTTGTATTGTTTTTTTTTCATAATAATATTTATTTATGGGTACAGTATATTTTTATTTTTTTTGTATTATTTTTCATTTTTTTTATATTTTTATATTTTTTTTCACTTATTTACACTATTTTTTACTTTTACACTTTGTCCCACTATGGGACTTTCATTTATTGCAGGCTGATCGCTTGTATACCATTGCAGACACAAGTTAGATAGATGGTTCACTTAGCACCATCTATCTAACTTGCTGATGTCTGGTTACCTGAATGTCATCATGACTACATAGAGTCACCATGGCAACGATCAGGACCACGTGAACGCAGCGCGGGGTCCCGAACCAAGGTAAGAGGGGCACTCTTACCACTGCCTGCCCCTGAGATGCTGTGATCGACTTTGATAGGAGCATTTCGGGAGTTATTGTGCCAGGAGCGGGACCGCTCCTGGCACATAGTACCGGGTGTCAGCTGTGAAAATAAGCTGACAACTGGTGGTGATCACCCCGCACAGCTTCTGTGCTGGCGCGATCACATTGTGCGTAATAGTACGTACCTGGTCCAATAGACCCAGTGCACAGGGACATACTATTACTGCCAATGTCAGTAAGGGGTTAAGGCCCACACCATCAGGCTCTTCCATCCCCTCTACCTCAGAGTAGCAGTTGTATACTGTCCCCCAGGCTCACCCACCCAGTTCCTTGACCATTTTTCTGCCTTGCTGCCTCATTTCATGTCCTCAGAATTACCAATCCTTATCCTCGGAGACTTCAACATCCCCATAAATAGCCCCACTACCCCATCTGCATCCCAGCTTCTATTTCTAGCTTTCAACATCTGAGACACACAAAGACGGTAACACCCTTGATCTGGTCTTTGTCCGGCTCTGTTCAATCTCCTGATAACTCACCTCTTCCCCTCTCTGACCACAACATTCTCTCATTCAAGCTCAAAAATCATCGCCTACCCCAGTACACTTGTGACACCCCAGGGGTCTGGTTGCCACAGTGATAGAGATATTATGTCTGAGAGCAGGTGGGAGGTCCTTTGGTCAGGGATCCTGTGCATGCCACACCTCCTGCCCAGTCTTGGGAGGGGAAGAACTTCCCCTGTATAAACCCGGGGCTGAGGCAGGGTGAGTCAGACAAGGAGAGTGGAGAAGAGAAGCAGCATAGGAAACAGCAGAGTTACAAGGAGTCAGGGGCTGGCAGCTACAGAGCTCGCCCTGACTAAGAAGATTCTTTACCGGACCCGGAGTCCGAGGCTGTGGGGACTAACTCCTACCCAGCAGCAGAATCCGTCGGGCAGGGGATTTCAGGTCCTCTGGCCCAGAAGCCCGAAGGCACGGTCACACGCGTGGGACCAGCACCGCCATCGTGGAGCGGAAGCCATTAGAAGGCCCCGAGTCACCGGCCATACGGGTGAGCACCACACGGTACACTCAGGGACGTGGGCTACTTACATCAGCTTCTAGCAAGGTAGCCAGAAGAGTACAGTCAGTTTGGGAGGCCTACAACTACGCCTGGCCAGGGGAGATCCCATCTGCTCAAAGACTGACCAGGCCCCGTTTGCTAGCAAGTACTCCGGGAGGGTCTGTCGTTGTTACCAGTAAAGACCCTGAACTACACCGTACCGTCTCTGAGTGGTTCCTGCTACCCCCATCATCCACGTCGGCTGCCCTGAGGCCATACCCCTCCCGTTGGGGGTTATACTATCACGCTGCACAATCCTACCACCGGCCTCAGCGGTCTGCCCTGCAGCAGCAGCTTCCTGGCTGCACTCAACGGGTGGCGTAGTCATCAACTATTTACTACTAATAGACTGCCGTCTAGTTTGACTCCCTGGGCACGGACCGGGTCACCGCCACGAGATTACAACCCTCCACGGATCCGGCTCCGGGTAAGCTCCCGCGTGCGCACCGCAGCGCGACACAGGCCCAGGGGCGCGTCAACTTTGGCGTAGTCGGCAGGATTTCGTGCCCGCAACCACCGGGTACTGCGTGCCTGAAAAGCAAAGACTGTTCAAACTTACCAGTGGTGAAGGTTTCCCGCCATCCGGCGCCATCTTCTACCTTCTTCCCGCCATCCGCGAAGTTTTCTCGCCATCCGGCGCCATCTTCGACCTTCTTCCCGCCATCCGTGGAGTTTTCCCGCCATTGGACGCCATCTTGAGGACGCCGCGCGGGAAGAAGAGGGGCGTGGACTCCGAAAGCGCGCGAGAACTGAAGCCCCGCCTCACGTCCGGACGTTGCGTAAGGTCCTGGAAGGAGCCCAGCAGACGCCGACGTCACAGGAGCGCGACGGAAGGTCCTCAACCCTGACGATCCACTGCGGAGCCGCGGCCTACGGAAGAGGATCATCGCAAGGTAGGCCACGGTCCACTAGGGGGGAGGAAGATGTCGGATACGGAGGAGAGCTTCACTGCCTCAACCCCCGCCAGCGCTACCGCTGCTGCAGTTATGCCCTTCACCATGCCCTATATCCCGGGAGCAGCTTGGCTACCCCAGTACTCAGGGGAGTCACATACCCTGCATGACTTTAGAGAAAAGCTGGATAGCCTCTTCCAGGTGTACCCCCTCACAGAAGAGCAAAAAGTGAGCATCCTGGTGGCCCAACTAACCGGGGCAGCCAAAAGGGAAGTAAAATCCTGGCCACCTGGGAGGAAGACTGTCGCAGGGATACTAACCCGGCTGAAGGACACCTTTGATACCCGCACCTCAGCCGAGATTAAGCTTAGATTCTACGGGTGCAAGCAGCGAGCGCATGAGAGTATAAGGGACTATGCACTAAACCTACAAGAGGCCCTGAGGGCCATAAAGCAGACCGACCCTGATGGGGTGGGAAACGAGGACAGGCTGTTGACTGAACAATTTATAGAGGGTTTATATTGCAATGCCCACCGAACCCAGTTGCGGGCAATGGCCTTACAGGATCCCCATCTGGACTTTGCACAGTTCAAGGACAGAGCCATCCGGGTGCTCCGAGAACCGGCACCAGGTGGCGTTGTGACCCACAGACGCCCCACTACCACTTACTACCAGGAGGCGGCGCCCTTGTCAGCAGGGCCTGTGGGAGCTGATGCGCAGGCTTTGGACAATGACCCGGCTCCAGACCTACACCATCAGGTCCAAGAGCTAGCTAAGAGCGTTGCTGCGCTAACCCGAACTGTGCAGTCTTTACAGGTTTCCACCCCAGGGAAGATCCAGCTGGCATCCGGACCGGAGGACATCCCGTGGCGTCGACCAAGGAGGACCCCACCGGCCAGAGGAAGACCCAGTGACCGATACAGTGAGGACGGACGACCCATCTGCCGCCGCTGCAATCAACCCGGACATATGGCAAGGTACTGTTCTTTAAACGGGCACAACCTGGGGTAGAGGGCCAACCCCCAGGAAAAAGATCACCAGGCCCATCGAACTGGCGCGACAGATATGTGGGAGGACGTCCAGTCTTGCCTGTGGTACTGGATGGCATTCCCATGAGTGCCCTACTGGACACCGGGTCACAGGTCACCACCATCCCGTACGTGCTCTTCAAGCAGTACTGGAATGACTCGGATATTACCCGCTACCCCGACGACGACTTGAGTATCATCGCCAGCAATGGTCAGCCCGTGCCACAGATCGGATTTAAAGAGGTGACCATCAAAATTGGTAGAGTCGAACTGGCCGCACAGGGACTGATCATTGTAGATATCGATAAACATGAGAGTCACCCAAAAATAACTCTAGGAACTAATGTAATTGAAAATTGTCTTGCAGAGGTGATTTTCCTTTTACAGCAGGTTGCCAAGAATGCCAGCTCCGGCGAGCAGCGGGTGCTCCAGAAAGAGATCCGGGCACTGATGCAACGGCAACAAGTGGAACTCTCCGGCGGTGAGATTGGTAGCGTAAGAATGTGTGACCCTTTTCCTATTGCCATGCCCCCAAAAAGTGAAATGATGATTTGGTGCCGGGCAGCTATTGGTCTGAGAGGTAGAGATTACCAGGCAATGGTAGAACCAGTTTACTCAGACAGTAGGCCCACCATTTTGGCAGCACGGGGGGTGGTCAATGTACGCCATGGGAGGGTGCCCATTCGCATAATAAATATCGGGGAGAGGGAAGTGTACCTGCCCCGGTATGCCACGCTAGCCAAATTATATACCACTAATCAAAGTTCTATACAATCTGTGGAACCCTTGCCTCCATCTCACCCGGAGGAAGGTAACGGCTCTAAGAAAGACATGGAGGACTGGTGTCAGCAACTACATTTGGGTACTGACTCCACTCCCTCACATCAGAAACAAGGAGTCTATCGGGTGGTTCAAGAGTATGAGAGAGTGTTTAGTAAACACCCGTTAGACTTCGGGCGAGTCAAGGGGGTAGAACATCGCATCCCCACGGGAGATCATCCTCCCATAAAAGAGAGGTATCGACCCGTACCCCCTGCACATTACCAACACGCCAAGGGGATGCTTAGAGATATGAAGGAGGCTGGGGTAATCCGGGATAGTTGTAGCCCCTGGGCAGCCCCATTAGTTTTAGTCAAAAAGAAAGACAACACCATGAGGATGTGTGTAGATTACCGGAAAATCAACCGTATCACACACAAGGATGCGTACCCCTTACCAAGGATAGAGGAGTCATTGGCTGCTTTAAGATCTGCTAACTTCTTCTCTACCTTGGATCTCACTAGCGGGTACTGGCAGGTTCCTGTAGCAGAGGCGGACCGGGAGAAGACCGCATTCACCACCCCGATGGGACTTAGCGAGTTCACCTGCATGCCGTTCGGACTCTGCAACGCACCAGGAACCTTCCAACGCCTAATGGAGTGTTGTCTGGGCCACAGAAACTTCGAGACGGTCCTGTTGTACCTGGACGATGTCATCGTATATTCCAAGACGTATGAGGACCACCTGAAACACCTGGCGGAAGTGTTCGAGGCTCTGGCGAGTTACGGCCTAAAGGTGAAACCCTCCAAGTGTCACCTCCTGAAACCAAAGGTGCAGTACCTGGGACACGTGGTGAGCGCTGACGGAGTGGCTCCCGACCCCGATAAGATCACCGCAATTAAGGGATGGCCAAGCCCCTCCAGCGTAAAAGAAGTGCGGCAGTTCCTCGGGTTGGTAGGCTACTACCGAAGGTTTATTCCCGGTTTCACCAAAAAGGCAGCACCTATGCAGGACCTCCTGATAGGCCAGTCCCGGAAGGCCAAGAACCAGAAGCCGCCCTTCAAATGGGAAGAGCTGGAAGAAGAGTCCTTCCGCCAGCTGAAGATGGCCCTCACGGGGGACGAAATCCTGGCGTACCCGGATTATAGCCAGCCCTTTATCCTCTACACCGACGCCAGTAACATCGGGCTAGGAGCCGTACTGTCCCAGATCCAGCAGGGGAAGGAACGAGTAATCGCCTACGCCAGCCGAAAACTGCGACCCACCGAAAGGAACCCCGAGAATTACAGCTCATTTAAGTTAGAGTTCCTGGCCGTAGTATGGGCAATCACTGAGCGCTTTAAGCATTACCTCGCTTCTTCCCGGTTCACCGTGTACACGGATAACAACCCGCTGACACACCTGGACACGGCAAGACTCGGTGCCCTGGAGCAGAGGTGGATGGCCCGTCTGTCCAACTACGAGTTCACAATTAAATACCGGGCAGGACGCTCCAATACCAACGCGGACGCCCTGTCCAGGATGCCCAACCTGCCGGACGGAGGAGAAGATCCGGAGGGACTGGAAGAAGTTGAACTCCCTGCGTTCCACCGTCATGGGACTATTCAGTATTCCCACCGGGTAAGGAGTAAGCAGGCTGCTACGTTGAACCCCTTACCCCACTACAACTGGGCGGAAACGCAAGACAGCGACCCTGCCGTCCGACTGGTGAAGGAGATGCTGACTCGGCCGGAGGCTCGCCTTGAACCAGACGCTCCGGAGGAAGCCAAACAACTATGGGCAGAGAAGAATCGACTGTTCCTTTACAAAGGGAAGTTGTGCCGCAGAATGGTTAACTCCCGGACGCATGAATTACTCTGGCAAGTAGTGGTGCCACGAAGAGACGCAGCCATGGTGATGGAGGCATACCACGACGGAGCTGGACACTTTGGGTGGAAAAAGCTGGAGTTCCTGCTGCGCGAGCGGTTCCACTGGGTAGGCATGAGGGGAACCATCGAGAAGTGGTGCAGAGATTGTGGCCCGTGCAACCTGAGAAGGAAGGACCGAGCCAGCCAGAAGACTCCCCTGCAGTCCATCGTCACCCGGCAACCGTTGGAACTGGTAGCCTTGGATCATGTAAAACTGACCCCAAGCAGAAGTGGCTACGTCTACGCGTTAACCATCGTGGATCATTACTCCCGGTTCTTGGTTGTCGTCCCCGTCAAGGACTTAACGGCTCAAACAGCAGCTAGAGCCTTCCAGCAGCACTTCTGCCGTCCACACGGGTACCCGGACCAAGTGCTGACGGACCAGGGACCTGCCTTTGAAGCGGAGGTCTTTCAGGAATTCTGCAATCTGTATGGCTGCCGGAAGATAAGGACGACACCCTACCATCCGCAGACTAATGGACTTTGTGAAAAAATGAACCAGGTGGTAATGGATCTTCTAAAAATGTTGCCCCTGGAAGAACGCAGTCTGTGGCCTGAAAAGTTGCCCGATCTGGTGGACCTATACAACCACATCCCGGTAGGTTCCACCAACTGTACCCCGGCTTACCTAATGAGGGCAAGACCTGGTAAGTTACCTGTTGACCTGGAAATGGGAGTCCTGACCCCCGAGGACACTTCACCAGAAACAGACTGGGACACAGAGAGGCAGCAGCAGTACCGGAGAGTACAGGAGAGCGTGGAGCGAAGTCTCTGTCAGGCTAGGGAAAGACAAGAGAAAACTTACAACCAGTATGCTCCCGCTGTTCCCCTGGTACCCGGAGAGCAGGTCTTGAAGAGGAAGAGACAGCTCCACAAGTTGGACGACCAGTGGGAGAAGGACCCGTACACCGTACTGCCCTCAAGCCACAAGAACCCGAAGGTCTGTACCATCAGTAAAGACGGAGGGGAAACCACAGCCATTGTATCCCGGGACCACCTGAAGAAGTGTCCCGAACAACTGAGGAACCCTGAAGAGGAACAAGAAGACCATCGACCCGTGGAAGAAAGGGAAGATATGGTTAGTACCGTGCTCGGGGACTTTCCTCAGTCTTGGACTCAAGTCAATGGTGCAGTTGTGGTACCCGTACTCACCTTCCTCCAACCAGCATCCCAAGCACCTACGGAGCAACAGGTAGAGCTGGAAGAACAGCCGGTCCAGGAGGCAGAAGACTCCACACAAGCAGAACAGGAGGATCAACCCTCTGCTTATAGTGAGCCTGCCGTACCCCTAGTGAGACAAAGAGCCGGTAGACAGCTGCCCAGTTTACCCTTGACAGCTCCTACACCCTGTAGTTCAGGGCCAGACAGTCAGCTCCGTAGGTCCACTCGGGCCACTAGAGGCCAGTTACCCGCACGCTGGAGAATTTAAAGTGTATAAATTGTTTTATTTATGTTTTTCTGTGTCTTGTTGCTTGTGTATAATTTTGTGTTTCTAGTTATTTTTAGGAAACCTTGGTGGATTTACCGGGAATCCTTGTATATAGTTGGAGCGTAACCCAGGATGGACTAGAGACTGTTAAGGACTCGGGGTAGGACAGACCCCTACCTGGTTACGTCTCCCTGTGTTGGTGAAATGGACACCTTTGCTTTTCTTCAAAGACTGCATCCGGTTGCGGACACGCCGTAACCATCTTATGTGTTTTTCTTATAGTATTGTTATTGTTATACTTTGTTATGTTTTTCTAAATGTGTTTAGTCCCGGAGTACTAAATTTCACTAGGGGGGAATGTGACACCCCAGGGGTCTGGTTGCCACAGTGATAGAGATATTATGTCTGAGAGCAGGTGGGAGGTCCTTTGGTCAGGGATCCTGTGCATGCCACACCTCCTGCCCAGTCTTGGGAGGGGAAGAACTTCCCCTGTATAAACCCGGGGCTGAGGCAGGGTGAGTCAGACAAGGAGAGTGGAGAAGAGAAGCAGCATAGGAAACAGCAGAGTTACAAGGAGTCAGGGGCTGGCAGCTACAGAGCTCGCCCTGACTAAGAAGATTCTTTACCGGACCCGGAGTCCGAGGCTGTGGGGACTAACTCCTACCCAGCAGCAGAATCCGTCGGGCAGGGGATTTCAGGTCCTCTGGCCCAGAAGCCCGAAGGCACGGTCACACGCGTGGGACCAGCACCGCCATCGTGGAGCGGAAGCCATTAGAAGGCCCCGAGTCACCGGCCATACGGGTGAGCACCACACGGTACACTCAGGGACGTGGGCTACTTACATCAGCTTCTAGCAAGGTAGCCAGAAGAGTACAGTCAGTTTGGGAGGCCTACAACTACGCCTGGCCAGGGGAGATCCCATCTGCTCAAAGACTGACCAGGCCCCGTTTGCTAGCAAGTACTCCGGGAGGGTCTGTCGTTGTTACCAGTAAAGACCCTGAACTACACCGTACCGTCTCTGAGTGGTTCCTGCTACCCCCATCATCCACGTCGGCTGCCCTGAGGCCATACCCCTCCCGTTGGGGGTTATACTATCACGCTGCACAATCCTACCACCGGCCTCAGCGGTCTGCCCTGCAGCAGCAGCTTCCTGGCTGCACTCAACGGGTGGCGTAGTCATCAACTATTTACTACTAATAGACTGCCGTCTAGTTTGACTCCCTGGGCACGGACCGGGTCACCGCCACGAGATTACAACCCTCCACGGATCCGGCTCCGGGTAAGCTCCCGCGTGCGCACCGCAGCGCGACACAGGCCCAGGGGCGCGTCACACTCCTACCTATCACACGTTCAGAAATCTACAAGCCATTAACCCTCATACACTTACAGACTCCCTACACTCATCACTGTCCCCAATCTCCTCTTTTTCCTGTCCTGATCTGGCTGTAAATCACTACAATGACACTTTCAGAAGCACCCTGGACCAAGTAGCGCGCTTCACCCTCAGAACCTCCAAACACAGAGTAAAACAGCCCTGGCTCACACTGCAAACTCGATTTCTCTAGCAATGCTCTAGCAGTGCTGAACACTTATGGAGGAAAATCACCAAAACCCTTTTGACAGCAAAATGTAGCGGTGATTACTTGCGGCTTATTCTTCTTGAACTCTCTGCAGCTTTCGACACTGTTGACCACCGCCTCCTACTCTCTATGCTTCACTCAATCAGCATAAGAGACACTGCTCTCTCCTGGTTCTCTTCCTTTCTTTCTGACCGCTCCTTCAGTGTATCGTTTGCTGGCTCCACTTCTTCTGTTCCTCTCACAACTGGGGTCCCTCAGGATTCAGTCCTTGGCCCTCTTCTCTTCTTTCTCTACACGGCCCCAATTGGACAAAGCATTAACAAATTTGGTTTTCAGTACCGTCCTTATGCTGATGACACACAACTATACAATTCATCCTCTGACCTTACCCCCGCTGTACTACAGCACACCAGTGACTGTCCACAGTTTCCAAAACCATGTCCGCTCTCTGTGAGAAACTCAACCTTTCCAAAACTGAACTTCTTCTGCTCCCGCCTTCTACTTACTTCCCTAAATCTGACATTTCCCTCTCTGAAGTGGCAACACAATAATTTCCTAGGCAGCAGGCTCTTGGGGTGTTATGTTTGACACCAATCTTTCCTTCACCTCCTATTTACAATCTCTTGCCCACTCTTGTCGCCTGCACCTGAAGAACATCTCTAGATTCCCCCTTTTTCTCACCATGGAAACAACAAAAACCCTCACTGTTGCCTTGATCCACTCCTGCCTTGACTATTGCAATTCTCTATTAATTGGCCTCCCCCTCATTCAACTTTCCCCTTTCCAGTCCATCCTTAATGCAGAAGCCAGGGTCATCTATCTGGCTAATAATTACTTGGTCGCTTCTGCTCTGTGCCAGTCATTGCACTGGCTGCCCATACATTATAGGATCCAATTTAAATTTCTCTTTCTCACCCACAAAGCTATCCACAGTGTAGTACCCTGCTACATCTCCTCCCGCACTAATTCGTACCTCCCACTCTTGGCTTCAATATTTCTCCTGAGTTGCACTAATTCTCTGGAATGCTCTACCCCAAGAAATTAGGACCAACCACTACACCTTACACAATTTTAGGTGCTCCCTATAAACACATCTGTTTAGGGCGGCCTATCACGTTCCCTAATCGAAGTCCTTTTATCTATAGCCCATTCACTATTTCTCTGAACATAATTCTCCATTAAACTCCACCACACCCAAAAGCACTACAAGTATTGGCTGGTGATTAGCTCATGTAGCCTTGATATATCCCTCATTTTCTCAAGGTGGCTGGACCATCATTGTAAATAAGCACCTGTACTTCGTGTCACACCCACATCATTGTAGATTGTAAGCTCTTACGAGCAGGGTCGTCATTATTGTTGCTTTAATTATTGCATTATTTTTAACTGTTACTTATGACAGTTGTATATGAACCTCTGAATTGTAAAGTGCAGTGGAATATATTGGCAGTATATAAATAAAGATTATTATTAATATTAATATTAATATTACTTGTCCTCAGCATTGCATTTTGATCTTCCAGATCTCAATCACAACTTCAAAGCGGGCAACAAGCTCACATCTGCCAAGCAGTAGTAGTACAGCTCACATGAAAAATAAGGTTTTAAATTACAGTATGTCAGCAGCTATAATAAAACCTGTACAAGACAAAATCTAAACAAAATAAAACTCTGCTAATTGCAGCACTCAAGCAGTCCACAGATTTACATTCAACTACCCACTTTGATCCAAAACCACTTAGATCACCCAGACAGAGCAACAGACTTAGGTCAAATTGTTCTTAGTATTGATGGGTGAACCCGTGAATGTTTGGGTCTGGAAGACTTTGGTTCCCACCAGCAGTTCAGTGTGAGCGGGCCGATGAACTGCGGTGTCCTCAATGAGATCACCTCTAGCACCGTGAAAAGTTTCTCACACTGAGCTGCCCATGGTAACTGCAGCCTGTGACCTGTGGTAACCTCAATGATGTTACTGCAGGTCACTGAAGCTGCGCTCTCAGCATCTCAGTGTCTCCTGGATTCACAGCTGTCCGGTCATATCATGCCACTGCTCAGCCATGAAATCCATATGTAGCAGAGAGAGGATTGTCGTCGGACAGGTGAGGAATATAGTGTTTTATAATTTTTAATTTTACAGCAATAAATGGGAAAAAGAGGGTTGGGAGTGTTTCTTTCAAATAAAGGAGTCTGTGTGTTTATTTCAATTAAAAGACTTTATGTGTATTTTTATAACATTTGACTTTGGGGCTAGTAATGGGGGAGTCTTATAGACGCCTCTCCATTACTAACCCCTGGGATTGATGTCAGCTGACATCACAGAGCTGACATCAACCCCCCAAATATTACCCCACTTGCCACCGCACCAGGGCAAGTGAGAAGAGCAGGGCAAAGCACTAGAATTGGCGCATCTAATAGATGAGTCTTTTCTTGACCAGCGGCGGGCTGCTATTTTTAGGCTGGGGAGGACAAATATCCATGGTCCCTTCCCAGTCTGAGAATACCAGACCCCAGCTGTCTGCTTTAGCTTGGCTGGTTGTCAAAAATGGGTTGGAATTATTTATTTAAATAATTTTTAAAAAATGGCGTGGGACCACTATTTTTGATAACAAGCCCATATAAAGCTTGCAGCTGTCAGCTTTACTTGCTCTAGTTAGCAAAAATAGAGGGGATCGCACTTCTTTTTTTTTCAAATTTATATATTTATTGCACAGGCACCAACTGATGACTACTCTCATCAGCCTTTCCTGCTCTCGCTGCTATTAGCGAGACCAGATGTACGCTGATGAGAATAGTAATCTGATCAGAAAACGCTTGTGACCAACGGTAACCCTCTTACCACCGGTCACAGCTTTTGGCTCACACATTGTCATCTGTATGACAGTGTAGGAACTGCAGCGCTCTGACCATCGGTAACAAACTATCCACCGATCAGAGGCAGTGTTTCTTGCGCTGCTGAACCCAAACAGTAACACCGACTTCAGGGAGAAGTAAGTGTCTGGTGTCCGTGCATGGACACTATGTGTTCAGTACGGATCCCGAACGTTACCGTTCGGGTTCGCCCATCCCTATTTCTTAGAATTACCAACAATCCTGTACGTTTACAAAATTTGCAGTTATGTTTAAAGGGATTATGAGATTAGTTAAAAAGGAATGAAGATTTTATTTTTGTTAAACACCATTCCAGTATAGTCTTATTCACAAACAGACAAGATATCTGATGTAAATCTATTGGGCAAATGCTCAGTTATTGAGTAGCCATCAGCCCACATTTGCAACACTTTTTGCAACATTTTTAAACATGAAAATGTACAAGGTTCTACCTCAGTATAAATTAGTAGCTATTGT
Organism: Phyllobates terribilis; assembly: GCF_046119375.1. NCBI lineage: Eukaryota > Metazoa > Chordata > Amphibia > Anura > Dendrobatidae > Phyllobates > Phyllobates terribilis. The sequence continues at coordinate 181,689,517 of NW_027362761.1, read as the reverse complement.
ATACTGTGGTCAGTGTAAAAGTAAAAACAAAGCTGTAAGCAATCATAGTTAATAAATGAATAATAAAAACATGATGTGAACACTGTATCAAAAATAAAAACATACTCAACATGCTATATATCCTCAAATAATCTAAATACATACATTTGCATAAAGAGAAAACTGTAGCATCGGCGTCTCTGCCCCCTGCCACGCAGAGACGCCGTCACCCTTACCCCCGCGGTCCTGCTCCAGCGTCTTCTGGCCTCCCTGCAGCTGCTGCTCTGTGCTTAGGGCGCACGCGCTCCCTCCCTCTTAAAGGGGCCGTGCCCGCCGTCCTAAAAAGTCCCCGGCCAATCACAGAAGGGCTTTCCCTATAAGAGGCACCTCCCCCAATATGGAAGTGCCAGTGCAAGGTTGTTGCTTTGTGATTCTTACTTTGATTCAGCCCCCAGGTCCTCTGCAAGTCAGTCCTGTTCGCCAGTCTGATCTTCTGCTCAATATAGTAGTTAATCACTGCAGTACCTATACACGGTGCGTGGGTAGGGTCCAACGCCAGTAATATATATAGCAAAAGCCCGGCACTCGAGATGAAGTTTCAAACAATTTTAATGAGCCAGCAAACAGAGAGTGTTATACAGCAGACGTTTCGGTTAAAAAACCTTCATCAGTACACTCTATAGAAATGAAACTAAAGAAACAATACATCAATATAACATGTGTAAAACAATGCCAAAATAATAGACAAAAAACGGGAAGAGAAGCAAAAAAAGGAAGGGGGAGAAAAGGATGAAATGCAATCCCTATCAGACAAAAAATATATATATGGCGCTCAAACCTGAGCTTAATAAATAAGAATCACAAGATACATTCTGATATAATGCATATTAATGAAGGAGGGTAAAGGGAAGGAAAAAGATCTGAGAGGAGGAGGACCATACCTGCAAGGCTATGTAGTGGAGATATAGCGATATCTTATCAGAGAAATGTCAGGCTGTGAAGAAAGATCAGAAACATGAGTAAACACCATGCCAGGAGACAGCCCCAGTAGAACAGAAGTCAAAACATACCATATGACAGATAGCAGGCTTCCTATACTATGGCATACTGACGCGGTATCCACCACTTGTCAGTGTGCTGCGCCTGGTGAGAGAGGCACCCGGAAGTGTTTTATACATACACTGAGTGAATGTGAAGGAGCCGCGGCCAATCAGAAAATCCGAGCGCGGCGGAAGAGACATATTCATTTGCTCGGTACATTAGAAACGGGTCACGCGACCTCATGGTGCATTCCAGGAGAGCGGAAGAGTGCGTTCCACACATAGGAAATGAAGATAAGTGGCGGAACAAAGTAGTACAGCCTGCCAGCCGAAGTTCATCCGCTGTACCGGTCAGTTCTTGCCTTCTGACCCATGGGAGTCACCTGCTCTCATACAAGGTCGGTCCCAGAATGGCACCTGGTCCCTCTGCTCGGTTCCTCTCTGGTTCACGGAGTCGACTGAGCCGCCGTGCGACCGTGGGCGGACCGAGTTGATACTTAGTCACGCACCTCTGGCCCCTCCTTGCACTGCAGCACAGAGGTTCCACCACCCAGATCAGTAACAAAAACAAAGTAATTTCTGTAAATCCAAGTAGTCTTAAAGAGTTTGTCACATTACAGACTATCCTTTCTATGTAAGAGACACTTCCCTCTGGCTCAGATGATTTTGCCGGCATAAGAGCAGCCACTACAGGAGAAATTGGGTATTATACGCAGCCCCCACATACAGTTATACATTATTAACTATGTGTGACAAAGTAAGAGCCCCTGTATGACATCAGCTCTCTGCCTTGGCTTGACTAGGAAGGTCATGAGCAGCATACCCTTCTCACTGAAGATTATATGCCCTAACAGAGAATATAGAAAGTAACTATTCAAAATGAGATGTCTTTAATAAAAAGTAGTACTTTACGAATAGGAATCTATACCTAGTGAAAAGAAGCACTCATAACAAAGTTTTTATTCTCTTAGTACATTGCAATCATCATATTTTATAGCAATGTTTACCTACAATTGCTAATTTTGCCCTTCTGCCCAGTTAACCCTTCTCTTTTCCATTAGGTCTATGAAATCACTTGATTAAAAACTGACTAGCTGAATCCTTCTAAGCTCTATGTAGAAACAGGAACTGTCTTTTCCCTGAATGAGTCATCTCCCTCTTCACCTCTTGACCTAGCTGCTCAACTTCTCCCCCCTGCCAGAAACTTTTGCAGTGATGACTCATGCAGGAAAAATAGACTTCCTTTTTCTACATAGAGCTTAGAAGGCTTCAGCTAGTCTGTTTTAAATCACGTGATATCATAGAGCTAATGGAAAAGAGAAGAATAAATAGGGTTGAAGGGCAAATTGAGCAATTGTAGGTACACAGAGCCACATAATATGATGACCGCAATATAGTAAGAGGATAAAAATGTTGATGAGCGTACTTCTTTAACCCCTTAATAACATCTGACGTACTAATACGCGTCTGTGCCCTGGGACTTAAGAGCCAGACCCGTATTAGTACGTCATCGCGATCGCGCGCGCACACAGGCTGTGAAGGCGCGATCGCCGCCGGGTGTCAGCTGATTGTCACAGCTGACACCCGGTACTATGTGCAGGGAGCGGTCCTGCACCGCTCCCAGCACATTAACCCCCGCGATGCTGCGATCGAAGTCGATCGCGGCATTGCGGGGGCAAGGGGAGGTGATCGGCGATACTCACCTCCTCTTCCGGCTTCCAGCGCAGTCTGCAAAGGCTTCCCGGGTGTTGCCATGACGACCCGATGTCGTCATGACAACATCCGGGTCACCAGAGAGCAGGAAGATTGCTTAGACATGCGCAGTGCATCTCCAAGCAATCTTCACACTGTGCATTTCTGACAGCCTTCATGGCATAGGGATGGTGTTCCATTCCTGTGCCATGCAGGCGATCAGAAAAAAAAAAGTGAAAGTCCCAGAGTGGGACAAAGTAAAAAAGTGTATAAACTGTGTGAAAGTGGGAAAAAAAAAAAAAAAAAATGTGCAAAAATATTATAAAAAAATAAAAAAAATAATACACCAAAAATAAAAATATAATGTACCCATCAATAAATATTATTATAAAAAAAATAAAAAAAAAACAATAAAAGTACACATATTTGGTATCGCCGCGTCCAGAAAAACCTGACCTATAAAACTTTCCCACTAGTTAACCCCTTCAGTGAACACGGTAAAAAAAAAAAAAAAAAAACAAAGCAAAAAACAATGCTTTATCACCATACCGCCAAACAAAAAGTGGAATAACACGCGATCAAAAAGACGCATATAAATAAAAATGATACCGCTGAAAACGTCATCTCGTCCCGCAAAAAATAAGCCACCATACAGCTCCATCAGCCGAAAAATAAAAAAGTTATAGCTCTCAGAATAAAGCGATACTAAAAAATATTTTTTTCTATAAAATAGCTTTTATTGTGTATAAGCGCCAAAACATAGAAGAATGATACAAATGTGGTACCGCTGTAAACGTACTGACCCGAAGAATAAAGCTACCTCATCAATTTTACCACACGCGGAACAGAATAAAAAAAAAAAAAAAAAAAACAATTCCTGAATTGTTGGTTTTTGTTTATTCTGCCTCCCAAAAATCGGAATAGAAAGCGATCAAAAAATGTCACGTGCCTGAAAATGGCACCAATAACAACGTCAAGTCATCCCGCAAAAAACGAGCCGTCACATGACTGTCTGCCAAAATCTGGAAAAATTATAGCTCTCAAAATATGGCGATGCAAAAACTAGATTTTACAAAAAATGCGTCTTTTAGTGTGTGACAGCTGTCAGTCATAAAAACCTCATATGATTCTGGCATTGCTGTAATCACACCGACCCGAAGAATAAAATCGTCTAATCACTTATACCGCACAAGGAACGGCGTCAAAAATAAACTCTTGAGTTAGGATTGGGCTAGGGTTAGGGCTGGGTTTGGGGCTAGGGTTGTGCTGGGGCTAGGGTTGTGCTGGGGCTAGGGTTAGGGCTGGGGTTGGGATTTTTTTCAAAAGTATGAAAAAAAGATGACGATATGGCGACTAGTGTTGAGAGCAAGTCCTCGCTACTTGAGTTTGCATCGGGTGCTCTAGTATGCATTGAGTATCGTGGGTATTTGAGTGACATGCTCGAGTCTCTGCCCCATATGCTTCGCGGCCAAAAAACTTTACGGGGATTGCCTGCCATGCACGAGCGATCCCCGCATGTTTTTTTTTGGGTGTCTAATAACCGTGAAACATGCGGAGCAGGGACTCAAGCATGTCACTCGAGCACACGCTGTACATGGTGCATACCTGAGTACCTGATGCAAACTCAAGTAGCGAGCACTTGCGCTCAAGAATAATGACAACTTATTCAATATGATGACCTAATGTAAACAAATTCTGTGCCGTACCTCTGGGTTCAAAATGTTCATTATACACCTTAATAAAATCCTTGAGGGGTATAGTTTCCAAAATGGGGACACTTGTGGGGGAGCTCCACTGTTTAGGCACATCACGGGCTCTCCAAACGCGACATGGTGTCCGCTAACAAATTGAATGGAAAATCGGCTCAAATTGTTAGCGGACACCACATTGCGTTTGGAGAGCCCCTCTGTGCCCAAACTTTGGAGCTCCCCCACAAGTGACCCCATTTTGGAAACTAGACCCCCCAAGGCACCTTTCTAGATGCATAGTGAGCACTTGGAACCCCCAGGTGCTTCACAAATTGATTCGTAATAATGAAAAACTGAAAAAAAAAAACACTTTTTCATTTTTATGAATCAATTTGTGAAGCACCTGTGGTTCCAAGTGCTCACTATGAATCTAGATAGGTGCCTTGGGGGGTCTAGTTTCCAAAATGGGGTCACTTGTGGGGGAGCTCCAATGTTTGGGCACACAGGGACTCTCCAAATGCAACATGATATCCGCTAACAAATTGTCGGCTCAAATTGTTAGCGGATATCATGTTGCATTTAGAGAGTCCCTGTGTGCCCAAACATTGGAGCTCCCCCACAAGTGACCCCATTTTGTAAACTAGACCCCCCAAGGCACCTATCTAGATGCATAGTGAGCACTTGGAACCCCTAGGTGCTTCACAAATTGATTCGTAAAAATGAAAAAGTGTTTTTTTTTTCACTTTTTCATTATTACGAATCAATTTGTGAAGCACCTGGGGGTTCCAAGTGCTCACTATGCATCTAGAAAGGTGCCTTGGGGGGTCTAGTTTCCAAAATGGGGTCACTTGTGGGGGAGCTCCAAAGTTTGGGCACAGAGGGGCTCTCCAAACCCAATGTGGTGTCCGCTAACAATTTGAGCCGATTTTCCATTCAATTTGTTAGCGGATACCATGTTGCATTTAGAGAGTCCCTGTGTGCCCAAACATTGGAGCTCCCCCACAAGTGACCCCATTTTGGAAACTAGACCCCCCAAGGCACCTATCTAGATGCATAGTGAGCAGTTGGAACCCCCAGGTGCTTCACAAATTGATTCGTAACAATGAAAAAGTGTTTTTTTTTTCACTTTTTCATTTTTACGAATCAATTTGTGAAGCACCTGGGGGTTGCAACTGCTCACTATGCATCTAGATAGGTGCCTTGGGGGGTCTAGTTTCCAAAATGGGGTCACTTGTGGGGGAGCTCCAATGTTTGGGCACACAGGGGCTCTCTAAACGCAACATGGTGTCCGCTAATTATTCAAGCAAATTTTACAATCAAAAAGTCAAATGGCGCTCCTTCCCTTCCGAGCCCTACAGTGCGCCCAAACAGTGTTTTTTCCCCAAATATTGGGTATCTGCATGCCCAGGGGAAATTGCACAACAAATTTTGCGGTCCATTTTTTCTTGTTACCCCTGTGAAAATAAAAAAAATTGGGTCTAAAGTAACATTTTTGTGAAAAAAGTTAAATGTTCATTTTTTTCTTCCACATTCAAAAAATTCCTATGAAGCACCTGAAGGGTTAATAAAGTTCTTGAATGTGGTTTTGAGCACCTTGAGGGGTGCAGTTTTTAGAATGGTGTCACTTTTGGATATTTTCTGTCAAAAAGACCTCTCAAAGTGACTTCAAATGTGATGTGGTCCCTAAAAAAATGGTTTTGTAAATTTTGTTGGAAAAATGAGAAATCGCTGGTCAACTTTTAACCCTTATAGCTCCCTAAAAAAAAAAATTTGGGTTCCAAAATTGTGCTGATGTAAAGTAGACATGTGGGAAATGTTATTTATTAACTCTTTTGTGTGACATATCTCTCTGATTTCAGGGCTTAAATATTCAAATTTTGAAAATTGCAAAATTTTCAAAATTTTTGCCAAATTTCCGTTTTTTTCACAAATAAACGCAAGTGATATCGAAGAATTTTTTCCCCAATCATGAAGTACAATATGTCACGAAAAAACAATCTCAGAATCAGGGAGATCTGTTGAAGCGTTCCAGAGTAATTACCTCATAAACTGACAGTGGTCAGAATTGTAAAAATTGGCCCGGTCATTAACGTGCAAACCACCCGCGGGGCTTAAGGGGTTAAGGATGTCATTTTCTATACTATGAATTTCAACACTGTGAACATCTACACAAGCAGACAGTACATATTAATAAATTGATGTAAAGAAATTTTCTAAATCGGACAACCTCTTACAATTCAGATACATTTAGAGATGCTGCACGTTAAAACATATATATATATATATCTATATATATATAGATAGATAGATAGATATATACATACAGTATAACCTATGAAATCTATATTGACAATCCCATCATTTGCTGTTTACTTTTACAATTAAATTAAATGTTTCATGTGAAACTGGAAAAAAGTAGATATAAATCTGCGCTACTAATGGTACAGGATGCGGTAGGAGACTGAAAAGGTTTGAACGAAGTTTTTATTTGTCAACGCGTTTCGAAACACACATGCTTCTTCATCAGGACAAACCACAATAAAATAAAAACCGCATTCAAATAAAAACTGTATTCAAACCTTTTGGTGTCCTACCACATCCTGTATCATTGACAGGAAAGGATTTAGGCTGCGTGCCCGCTATGCGTTTTTCAAGCGTTTTTGCCGCGGAATTTCCGCAGCGAAAACGCTTAGAAACACTTGGTAATACTTGCCCTATGATCCCCAATGATAATCGGCATGTGCTGTGCACATGCTGCGGAAATTTCCGCTGCGGATTATCATTGCGGAAAAATACGCAGCATGTCAATTTATTTTGCGGACACGCAGCGTAATCGCCGCCATTGACTTGCATTGGACCACGTGACATCCGCATCACTGCATCTGTACATGCGGATATCACACGGTTCAATGTGCGGATGGTACCCAGGTCTGGAGGAGAGGAAACTCTCCTCCAGACCTGGCTACCATAGAACCTGTTAAAAAAAAGAATTTAAAATAAAAAATAAAGATTATACTTACCTTCCGATGTCCTCCCGGTGTTTTCTCCCCTCCGTCTGGTCTGCTGTATGGGTCGCGGTGTTGTGAAGGACCTGCCATGACGTCATTGGGTCCTCAAGGTGAGCATAATCTGCTCTTTATCACCCCTTTTTAACCCAGATAAGACCCTATTTCACTCATTGTCTTTCCAGTTTTTACTAAATCATATTTTAAATGTTTAACCTATGTTAATATTTTAGGGCTTTTGAGCCTTTTTAAATATAGTTGTGCAATATCAAAAGTGAGAAATAGTGCAAAAAATACATGAATGGATTGAAAATTTATTGAGGTTTTGGCCAGTCTTCTTTAAAATACTCGATAATACAGTAATATTGATTTAAAACTATTGTATGTATTGACCTATCTGACAGTTTAAAAAAAAAATAAGAATTTCAAGTTACTTAACTTTTAGCTGAATATATCATCGCTAACTATCCCGAGAAAAGTATATTCACACTTATAGACAGATCATTATGGACCCTTTTTTGAATTCAAAATAAGTTGTAGCTCTCTGTTTTGGCATGATAAGCCACAGTAAAGTGCTTGCATGCAAGTTGTATGAGCTTTGCAGATTCCCTTCAGAGCTAAAAAAAAGTGAATGCAATCATTAAAATGTATGGTGTGGAAATGGAAACAGCTTACATAGCTATTGCTAGCTCTGCATTTTATCACTAAATGTCTGGTGGCCAAATGCCATCATTAAGGTTTCTTTTTGTCCTAACCAAAGTTGGAGCATTCAATTACCAAAGTGCTATAAAGCTTACAAATGATATTTCAACATAATATCTTCTCCTGGAATATCTAACTATTAGTATATTTCAATGCAACATTGAGGATTCTAATAAAGATAAATGTAAATTAGAATAAACTTGGTGAGGAAATGAAGTAGCAGCACATCTTGGCAACCTGACATCACATTTTAATGTGAAACTTCTTTCCAAAATAGATGGAAGATATAACCTGTGATAATAAAGTATAGCCAATAAATATTTAAACATTTCTAAAGTAGAAAAATAGATCTGTTCTAAAAATAAAAAGTTTCTATTTCTAATGAAATCAAAGTGGATGATTTTTCTAAGAGTAGTATTTTTTTCTTATGGCAGTTATTTGTAAAATATGACATAGCATACAAAGTACAGTGGTGGCCAAAAGTTTTGAGACTGACACAAATTTTGGTTAACACAAAGTTTTCTGTTTCTGTGTTTTTAGATCTTTAAAGGGGTATTCCCATCTCCAAGATCCTATCCCAATATGTAGTAGGTGTAATAATAGTAATAATAGAAAATAGCTCCAATTAGAAATGTAGTATAATATTTTTGATTCACTATCTCTCTTTCCTCATGTGCAGGCATTGCAGGACCTTAGGTATCCATGGTAACAACCACTAGCAACTAGCTAACTAACTGTTGCTATATCAGTGGACGTACGTAACCATGGATACCTAGGGTCCTGCGATGCCTGCACATGAGGAAAGAGACATAGCGAATCATAAAAACTATACTACTTTTCTAATTGGAGGTATTTGCTAATATTATTCTAATTATACCTACTACATATTGGGATAGGATCTTGGAGATGGGAATACCCCTTTAAGTCAGATGTTTGTATGGGAAGTGGGCGCAATTATACAGATTTCATAAGGTTTTAAACTTTTATTGACAAATACATCAAGTTATTGTGAAAACTGAATTTTTACAGTGTTAAGATAACCCCTGTTTTTCACGACTTCTGGCATGCTGGATATCAGCTTTTGGGCCAAATACTGACTGATAGTCTTCCTTTCTTAATAAATAGATTGCGACCCGCATAATAAATTATGTGGGTAGGGGGTCTCCGCACTGAGCTAGATCCCCATACCCACATAGCCTACTCAAAAACATACATAATATTCAGGAGAACAGTTGAGTAGAATGTCATAGAAAACTTTATTAAATTTATTTATTAAACTTTATTAAACTTTCTCATGAGAAAGCCAGGTCATTTATCGGCGAAACGCATGTCGAGGCTCCTCTCCCACCCTGTGTCCTGTCCCTGCATCACTCTCTACTGGTCTGGGGTCCCTTTATACCTCGGTGAGTTTGGCATAAAATGATTGTTGGAATTATTGGGTCTACTTTACCCATTTGTGGCCATGATTGTTCATGCTTGATGTATCCATCTCCCAATCTCAACATCAGCAGGTGCCTTTGCTTGCTGGGGTGAACCCCTGTCCTGACCAAGTTATATGAAATATATGGGATTTTATGTCTGCTTGTCTAAAATATGTGCTAATGTTACTAAAGTGACGTACTGTCTTTTTTAATGATATTTAATAAAGTTTTCTATGCCATTCTACTCAACTGTTCTCCTGAATATTATGGAGTTTTCCTTTCTTGCCTACTCAGTGCTTGCAGTTTTTATAATTTTCATGTTTTTGTTTGTCCACCCATCTTTTAAGGATTGACCTCAAGCTCTCAATGTGATTGAGATCTGAGGATGTTCCTTGCCATGGACCCAAAATTTAAATTCTTTGTTCACTGAGACAATTAAATATCACTTTTGCCTTGTGGCATGGTGCTCCATCAAGCTGGAAAAAACATTTTGCATCATCAAATTGAATCGTTGGGAGAAGGTGCTCTTGGAGGATGTTTATATACTATTGTATATTTACAACCGTGTCCTTAGGCAAAATTGTGAGTGTCCCAACTTCATGGATGAAAAGCCCCCACACAGGAATGGTCTCAGGATGCATTATTGTTTGCATTATACAATAATTATGGCAGCAATCACCTTTTTTTCGCTGAATAACAATTCTTCCAGATATCTCAAACAGTCTGAAAAAGTTTCATCAAAGAAAATAACATTTCCCCTTTCCTCTGGAGTCCAACCCATGTAATTCCTTCAGAACGTTGGGCTGTCCTTGATGTTATTCTTTAAGAGAAGAAAATCTTCATCTCATTGTGCATGAGGTGTTGGCTGGGCCAGGGGGCAGGGTGACTTTTGCCCACTGGCCCAATGTTAGTTTTAAGAGCTAGAATGACTGTATACAACATGAGCAGTTTGAGCAACTGAATGGGGTCCAAGGCTGCTGGATGGTTTATGGCTGCCCAAACCAATCACATCTTAAATCAGTGCAGGTAAATTACAGGTAGTAGACCAAAACAGAATGTGTGCCAGGACTAAAATAATATCAATGATTAGTTTTAAAATATTTAAAAATTATTAGATACAAATTATTTAAAGGGGTTGTCCAGTACTTTATATTACCCCCCCCCCAATGTATCCCCCTGGGGCCCCTAAGGATTTTTGTAATTACCTTACGTTGTAGATACTGCCTGTGAGTGGCGCTATCACTGGCCACTCACAGGCATCACGTGACCCCCAGCTGCATCCGCTGACCTCACGACAAGTGCTGACAGCAGCCTGGGGTCTCTGTCTTCTGCGTTCCATGGTGGATGCCAGGCTGTGGGCAGGGTTAACCCCCCGCATCACACCCGGCATCCACCGTGCGTTCTGCCTCTCCCCATTCATTGGGAAAGCGCGCGGTGGATGCTGGGTGTGACGTGGGGAGTAACCCCGCCCACAACCCAGCAGCCACCGCGGGGACCCCAGTGCTGAGTTACGCCTCACTTGTCGTGACGTCATGGCGGGGTCACGTGATGCCTGTGAGCGGCCAAGGATAGAGCAGCTCACAGGCAGAAACAGCAACGTAAGGTATTTACAAAAATCCTTAGGGGCCCCGGGGGGATACATTGGGGGGGTAATATAAAGTACTGGACAACTTCTTTAATAGAACATACAAACTAACTCCCTACATAGAGACACAGAAACAGATTTGTTGGTGAGCACTGTGAGAACCCCAATAATAAAGGGACATGAAAATGAGGAAAAATTTTACGAGAAAATAAAAATAATAAAGAGAGATAAAGAACACAGAGATGTCCTGAGAAAAAATATCACAGAATATTAGACTTGAGTTGACTCCAGGGTTATCGTGTCCACCCCCCTGCTCAATATTCACAAAACTATCTCAGACAGATGTCTGTCCAGCCTCTGTTTGAAGACTTCCATTGATGGAGAGCTCACCACCTCTTGTGGCAGCCTGTTCTACTCATTGCTCACCCTCACTGTCAAAGTTTTTTTTCTAATATTCATGCTTCTCGTGTTTCCATGTGCATATGAGAATAATAATGATCCCTCTACACTGTGACATCCCTTTAGATATTTGCAGACAGTTATTAAGTCTCCCCTTAGCCTTCTTTTTTGCAAGCTTAACATTCCCAGATTCTTTAACCGTTCCTCATAGGGCATAGTTTGCAGTCTGCTCACCATCCTGATAGCTCTTCTCTGAATTTGCTCCAGTTTTTCGGTCTCTTTTTTCAAAATGTCATGACTTGAACTTGATCAGTATTCCAGATGAGGTCTGAACAAGAAGAAGTAGAGGGGCATACTTATTTCACGTGATCTAGACTCAATGCTTCTCTTAATACATCCTAGAACTGTGTTTGCCTTTTTTGCAGCTGCTGCGTCCTATTGTTGACCCTTGTGCAGTGTGTGATCTATTAGTATACCCAAATCTTTTTCACATGTGCTGTTGCTTAGTTCTATGCCTCCCATTCTGTAGATGTCAATTTTATTTTTCTTGTCCAAATGTAGAATCTTGCATTTCTCCCTGTTGTGGTAAAGTGACTTGCTCGGCTCTCCCAGAGGCACACACAGGACACACGTCTTGGGTTAACTTCCTGCTGGCTTATTTAGATGACATAAGCTCCAGCAGGGTTCCACAAAAATAAACAGGCCCTCTCCATGGTAACGGATAAACAAAAGATAAAGTACAACAGAGTCCATTAGTGAGCGAGGCATCGCCGGCTCCGGGTATCACAGTGAAGTCTAACTGAACACTGGTCCTTCAGTGTTGCTCTCTAGCTTCACCAAACACAGCTTGGAGACTTCCCTCTCCAGACCACACACTACAGACAAAAACAGTGACAGAGCATTTAAACTTGCTCATCCACAACCTGCGGGGAGGTAGTGTGAATGGCTTCCAACTCTCTTTGCCAGTCACAAAAAAACACACCCTTTAAGAGAGTTATCTCCCAGCATATAACATGCTGGCAGAAAGTTTGTAGGTTTCAGTTCACACTGGCTAGCAGCTGGAGTGACACATACCTCCCCTCGTATGTAACACCAGTGACTCTGTCACACTGTTCAATACCATTCTATTAGTCGCTGCCCATTGTTCAAGCTTATTTAGATCCTCCTGAATCCTTTCTCTGTCTTCTGTAGTGTTAGCTCCTAGCTTTGCATCGTCTGCAAATTTGATTAGTTTGCCTTCAGTTCCCTTATCTAGATCATTTATAAAAATGTTGAACAGCATATTTGTGCATGTCATGCAGACAGTATGTCATAGAAATGTGATGCAAGAAGTATATTCATTAAGGCCAACGAGCTCTGTGTTTCCAATCCATTGCAACTCTTTCTGAGCCAATAGTCATTTCATATCACCCCATCACGGGTCCTGAATGATATGGTCAATGTCACATACATGCAGCAACTTTTTATCGCATCCATGGACCAGCTAAAAATTACTTGGTATGAGTTTAAGGTCGGCACTGGTAGTTGCTTCTTTCATTGTATTAATGTCATGTTCGTGCTCCCTAACTCTTCTTCTTAGCTCCCTAGTGATCATGCCAATATAGATCTTTTTGTATGGACATGATGCATAGTATATAACCCCACTTGTGCAATAATTGATGAAATTAGTAATTTTATATGTGTTGGTGCCAGATGAATTATAAAAATCAATGGCATTCCCCATGTTGGGGTATGCTATAGAGCGACCACAAGCAGAGCTACCCAAAGATATGTACAGTCATGGCCAAAAGTATTGAGAATGAGACAAATAGTAATTTTTCCAAAGTTTACTGCTTCATTTTTTGTAATGGCAATTTGCATATACTCCTGAATGTCAAAGAGTGATCAGCTTAACAGCAATTACTGTACTTGCAAAGTCAATATTTGCCCAGAAAATGAACTTTAACCCCCAAAAACACATTTCAACATCATTGCAGTCCTGCCTTAAAAGGAGCAGCTAACATCGTTTTAGTGATTGATCCATTAAAACAGGTGTGGGTGTTGATGAGGACAGGGCTGGTGATCAATCAGTCATGATTAAGTAAGAATGACATCACTGGACACTTTAAAAGGAGGCTGGTTCTTGGTATCATTGTTTCTCTTCAGTTAACCATGGTTATCTCTAAAGAAACACGTGCAGCCATCATTGCACTGCACAAAAATGGCCTAACAGGGAAGAGTATCGCAGCTACAAAGATTGCACCTCAGTCAACAATCTATCGCATCATCAAGAACATCAAGGAGAGAGCTTCCATTGTTGTCAAAAAGGCTCCAGGGCGCCCAAGAAAGACCAGCAAGCGCCAGGACCGTATCTTAAAACTGTTTCAGCTGCGGGATCGGACTACCAGCAGTGCCGAGCTTGCTTAGGAATGGCAGCAGGCTGGTGTGAGTGCTTCTGCACGTACTGTGAGGCGGAGACTCTTTGAGCAAGGGCTGGTTTCAAGGAGGGCAGCAAAGAAGCCACTTCTCTCCAGAAAAAACATCAGGGGCCGACTGATATTCTGCAAAAGGTACAGGGAGTGGACTGCTGAGGACTGGGGCAAAGTCATTTTCTCTGATGAATCCCCTTTTCGATTGTTTGGGACATCTGGAAAACAGCTTATTCGGAGAAGAAGAGGTGAGCGCTACCACCAGTCTTGTCTCATGCCAACTGTAAAGCATCCTGAAACCATTCATGTGTGGGGTTGCTTCTCAGCCAAGGGAATCGTCTCACTCACAGTCTTGCCTAAAAACACAGCCATGAATAAAGAATGGTACCAGAATGTCCTCCAAGAGCAACTTCTCCCAACCGTCCAAGAGCAGTTTGGCGCCCAACAATGCCTTTTCCAGCATGATGGAGCACCTTGCCATAAAGCAAAGGTGATAACTAAATGGCTCATGGAACAAAACATAGAGATTTTGGGTCCATGGCCTGGAAACTCCCCAGATCTTAATCCCTTTGAGAACTTGTGGTCAATCATCAAGAGACGGGTGGACAAACAAAAACCAACAAATTCTGGCAAGATGCAAGCATTGATTATGCAAGAAAGGACTGCTATCAGTCAGGATTTGGTCCAAAAGTTGATTGAGAGCATGCCAGGGAGAATTAGAGAGGTCTTGAAGAAGAAGGGGCAACACTGCAAATATTGACTTGCTGCATTAACTCATTCTAACTGTCAATATAACCTATTGGTACTCATAATATGATTGCAATTATATTTCTGTAAGTGATATAAACATCAGACAAACACTAATAAAAACCAGAGGCCAGCAGATCATGTGAAAATATAATTTTGGTGTCATTCTCAAAACTTTTGGCCATGACTGTACTCGTTTAATACTCTGGTGATGGCTATGAACCAGTAGGTGTCCTTTAGAATATTCTTACATCTTTTAAAGGACATTGAGGGATAGCTGGATTGATGCTTACTCAAGGTGTTGTCACATAGAAGTACTAGCCAATGCTTGAGTAAAATATCCCATACCTGATTGTGGTAAAAGTTACAGAAGAATCTAATCTTGTCCACTTCATGTTCTTGTCTCCATTTGGGGATGAGAAGATCTGATTACCTGAATTTTCTGGCCCTATTCTTAGCTGTTTCGATACATCATCGACTGTACCCACGTTCCTTGAATTGATCTGTAAGATCCACTTCTTGTCGTCTGTAGCTAAAATTACCAGAGCAAATCCTGCGAGCCTGCAGGAATTTACCCAGAGGAATGTTTCTTATCAAATGAAGAGGATGTAATGATGAAGAGTGAAGAAGAGTGTGAAGGAACAGCAGCAGGGAGACCTAGGAAACCTCTCTGCTGCCACCCTCCTCTGATGGATCCACACCCCGCCACCCGCCTGACGTCACACTACGCCAGACTGAGCACGTGATATGGATCTACCCTTTGAACCAATGTGACGTTCCGCACCCCCCTCAAGGATGCGTAATGTCAAATTGGTACCATTCTACACAGTCAGTCCCTGTCCACACGGGTACAGAGAGTCACCAGGGAGTGAGAAAAGGTGGTCCACTCAGTCACTAACGTGGCCCCACACTCACACCCCTGACAGGCTGAGAGGCTCCTTCACTACTCCGGTGAAGAAGAGCCTTTTCAGCCTGCCACCAGTTTCTATTTGATATAACGGACTTATATCGAGCTAGAAACCAGCCCGATAGTGTGTTTGTTGGACCCAACAACAGACGTAAGGTTCGTGGATCAAGATAACAGAACAGTCCAAGATTAAATTATATATTTAATCACCTTAGGGGCACACTAAACAATACGCTATATACTGTACATAAGGGTTATACATAAAAAGTGGTCATAGTTACAAATACAAAAGTATGGCACAACAAGTATAAGCAGAACTTAAAGGGAATCTGTTACCACTTTGGAGTTATGAGACCTCTACTCTGGGCATACAGGGTATAGAAAAGTAAATCTATACATACCTGTATGGCCCATAGTAGAGGTTTGATTGCAGAGAAATCTGTTTTTATAAACTCAGTTCTTCACACGCTTGGTGTCCCCCAGACGCCAAGAAATCCCCGCCTATGTGTTTATTATTCCCCCAAATCCCCACCTATATGCTTAATTATCATATTCCCCTCTCCCCCGCACGTCACAGGGCCCTGTAACGTGCACTGTGCTCCCTCTTGTGCCGGACATGTGCAAATCGCCACTCACATAGAGTGCGCTTTGCTTCATTCCGGCCCAGTCTGCCTGTGCTCTGCGCCACAGGGTTCTATTGAGCAGGCGCCGGGAAGTGACAGTGACTCCCCTGTGCCTGTGCAATAGAAACCTGCGGCTCAGTGCACAGGCAGACAGGGTGTAGCATCGGCTTCTCTGCCCCCTGACAGGCAGAGACGCCGTCCCCCTTACCGTCGCGCTCCTAGCCCGGCGTCTTCCGGCTCTTCTGCTGCTGCTGCTGCCGGCACGAGCAGCTTCCTGGGCACTGTGCTTAGGGCCTAAGGAGTCCCCGGCCAATGGCCCGAGGACTTCTCACATAAAAGGCACCTCCTCCAAAATGGAGGTGCCCGTGCAAGGTTGTAGCTCTGTGTTCTAACTCTGCTTCAGCCCTCAGGTCCTGCTGCTAGCTTAACTACCAGTCCAGTCTGCCAGCCTGACTACCAGTCCAGTCCGCCAGCCTGACTACCAGTCCAATCCACCAGCCTGACTACCAGTCCAGTCCGCCTGCCTGACTACCTGTCTCCGCCAGCCAAGTACACTCTCCAGCCCGACGGCCAGCCTACGGTCAAAACCCGCCAGTCTGTTTATGGGCCAGGCTTGCCTGCCTACCCGTAGAACGTACCAGTTACCTGCCGTGCCTACCAGCCAGCCTACCTGGAGGATCCTGCCAGTTACCCGTGGTGTCTGCGAGTCTGTCTACCCGGATCACCCGTCAGCCTGCCTGCCGTGCTCATCTGCTGTACCAGTCAGTCCCTGCCTACTGACCTGTGGGAGTCACCTGCTATCATACAAGGACTGACCCAGAGTAGCACCTGGTCCCTCTGCTCGGTCCTTCCCTGGTCCACGGAGTCGATTGAGCTGCCGTGCGACCTTGGTCAGTCCACGTTGATACCTAGTTATGCCCCTCTGGTCCCTCCTTGCACCGCAGCACAGAGGTTCCACCACCCGGATCCGTAACACAGGGCCGGGATGAAGCAAAGCGCGCTCTATGTGAACGGTGCTTTGCGCATGCCCAGCACAAGAGGGAGCACAGTGCATGTCACAGGGCCCTGTAATGTGCAGGGGAGGGGAGAATATAATAATTAAGCATATAGGCAGGGATTTAGGGGAATAATAAGCACATAGGCGGGGATTGCTTGACGTCCCTCGGACATCAAGCCTGTTAAAAACGGAGTTTATAAAAACAGATTTCTCTGCAATCAGACCTCTACTATGGGCCATACAGGTATGTATAGATTTACTTTTCTATACCCTTATGCCCATAGTAGAGGTCTAAAATCTCCAAAGTGGTGACAAATTCCCTTTAAGAGTCTATTACCAGTTTGGATGGAAAAGCCTGTCTTATAGGGGAGGGCTGCCATATGGGAGGCTGTGGGTCCTCACTTGGTGGATGGACTTTTTCCCACACGTCTTGATGTCACAACCTCCCAGGAAAATGACGATGATGTCAGGGTTCCTGGAGTACTAAACCCCTCTGGATCACTCCCAATCCGGCCTCATGGCTGTGCCCAAATCTCCTCCCCTGGTCTCTCTTAGTTAAGAAACTCCTAAAACTAAAATGGACTATACCTCCTTACTGGATGGTCCCAGGGAACCGGTTCTGGTGTCAACGGACCCAGCCGGGCCCCTGCTATGCTTGGAGACCAAACATAGTGGCCCTAGGGGCTTCTGAAAGGCTGTGCCGCATATCTCCTTAGCCTTGCTTGCTGGGCGGTGAAGAAAGGAGTGGTAGGATTCTCCATTCTTTTAGGTTTCTGAAAATCTATTTTGTGTATCCCGCAGATGATCGTCTTCCCATAATTCAATGTTGAATTACAGTTTCTTGAGCAATAGAAGCACATGGTGTGTGGGATGGGAAGGGACAAACCCTGTGCAGCTGCCCCCTCCTTTGCAAGCTACAGTGTCAAATTACATTGTACATGGAGATCTCTGTAATCACTGTCACATAGTGCACAGTGATAGACAGGGGATTACATTGAATACCTTCACAAAGAGTATTAGTGGACGTCTTCTTTCTCTGAATATCCATTTGTAAATAACCTTGATGGTCAACCTGTTTAAGTAAATCTAGTCAATTTAAGTTTGGCTCCTGTTGAGATGGGACATGAAAGTGTCAAGCTCATGAGAGGGGCCCTGTCATATCAACAAAATGTCATTGATATACCTGCCCCAAAATTCGACTTGTTGGATCATGGGGACTGGTTTGTTAAGGAAAATCTTCCTCTCCCACAGCCCCAGGAACAGGTTCCCTAGGAGACTCTCCAAATCTGAATCCCATTGAGAAGCTATGCTGAATCCTAAAATAGCAAGTGCATAAACAAAAACACAGAAATTCTGATAAACTCCAAGCACTGATGAAGCAAAAATGGGTTGTCGTCAGTCAGGATTTGGACCAAAAGCTGATATCCAACATACCAGGGTGAATTACAGTAGTGTAAAAAAATAAGGGTCAGCAATACTTTAAATATTGATACACAATGTATTTGTCAATAAAATTTAAAAAACTTATGAAATTCTTATAATTGTACTTCAGTAACCATAGAAACATCTGATTAAAATATCTAAAAACATTAAAGCAGACACTTTGTGAAAAACAAAGATTATTAGTCTCAAAATTTCTTGGCCACCGCAATATAATATAATAATAATCTGTTTTATGTTTAGATGTAAAGTACACCTTTATAATATGAACCTGACCAAAATTACAAAAAATACTTGCTATAGTAAGTTACAGTAAATGTTATTTTAGATCTAAGCTAACAGCAACAACTTGTGTGAATGTGATTGGCAAGCTACTAGACAGAATATATACATTTAGAAAGTATTTCAAGGTAGAGGCTATTGTTTGTATTGTACAAGAAAATAACCTTCCCATTATGTGTAAACCTTTTTTACAATGTGCCTTGGAAAAATCCATTTAAGGTAACACCATTCATTGAATACAGTGTTGAAAAACTGTGTTTCTTTCATTACTGCAAAAAAATTGCATGATTTTTAAAGGTTTAGAGAGACTCTTAAAATATATTAATTCCTATATAAGGATTACTTAATAAACTATCTGTATTGTGGGGTTAGAGAAATGATGAAACTTTGGCACAAAAGACATTTGAAATCATAATGCCATACCATACACAGAATGTGATTAAAATGAAAGATTTTACAGTCAAGTTTGGAAATGCAATACCTGTATTATCCTCTCTCATATCAAATTCTAATGAACTGATGAATTTTCACAATTGTATTATCTAAAAATAAAATGTATGTTACATAGGTAATCTTCAAAAACTCAACAAAATCAATACTTTATTCCATAAGGCAAGTCTGTTAGCAGGTTTAAACCTTCAAAATTGCTAACAGCCCTAAATATGATACGTTTATGAGTTTTTTAATTTACTGTACTGTTTTTTGTATTGAAAGTCCAAGATTGTGCTCTCTTCATCCAAGTGCTGTGAAAAGAGAAGGGACCCCAATAAACCATTCCCTATTCCTCCAGGCTAGAAGGCCACAGCGAGGGACTTTGATCAGTGGCTCTCCTTTGTTGAAGCTTCAGGAAGGCTAGAAGTCCACAACAAGGGACTTGGATCAGTGGCTCTCCTTTTGCTGAAGCTTCAGGAAAGCCCTAGTCATGTACCCAGCATCCATCTGAGCTGCCAACCCAGTTAAAACAGCTACTCAATATAGGATGACGTTGCTTACCGCTAATAGTGGCAGACAATGTGGCCTCTATGAGTCAGTGGAGCCCAGTGACAGCGCCCACGCCGCAAACCCCAAACCCCGACTGGCATCATATTTTCAACTGAATCTGCTTTCTGGATGCAGATACAGTTGAAATCAATGATGGAAGAAGAAGCCGTCACCTCTTCTATCAAGGCCTGTCAGGTTAAAACAATCGATAGACTCTCTTTAATGCACCACTCCAGTCTTTCTTTTTATTGCAGCATAGAGTGGTGCTACAAATCTCAGTTGCCTGCCCCTAGTCTTATTTACCAGCCGCTGTCTTCATCTGTTATCGGCGTTGCTCCGGTTAGTCTCCAGCAGATTGTGACCTGCTGGATCCCTCAAGTGTTTGCTGGAGCAATCCAGAAGTCACAACTCAATGTAAGAAGCAAGAATGAGGCCAGAACGAGGCTCCCATAGAGTTTCATAGACAGCTTGTGACCTTTACCTCTGGCCTCCGGTTAGTCAGAATTTGCGGTCCCAAGATGGCAGCGCTGGACGAGAGCGATGCCAGAAAGAGCTGAAGATGGTGGATGGAACTTAGATTACTAGCACCACTTCACCACTGAAATAAAAAAAATCTCTGGAGGGGTACTTTAAGAAATATAGCATTACCAAAGAGCACTGTAAGTAAAATAAGTGGAAATAATACCAGCTAGTCACTGGATTTATTAATGTTCTTAGAATATTCTCCACATTTTTTTCTAACGAGATGCACAATGAAGAGATATGACTGCATTTGACTTTGGCAATAAAATACTGCAAAGCAACTCTTTTACAAAGTCCTCTAATGATAATCTTCTGCTGATAAAACAGTGATTCTACAAAAACTAACGCAAACATCCCAGAAAGGGATACATCACTGGAATCAGGATCTCTATCTCTACATTATGATGCTCTCAGAATTGGTGGCAAAACCTGGTGACAGATTCACTTTAAAAAGGTATGATGATTATTCAAGCTAAGTTATATTGTTTCTGACTTTGACTTACCCTTTAATCACAGACAAAATCCAATCATACTGGGTATTTTGTCCTATTCTTGAATTTAAAAAATATAGTCAATAAACCAAATTCAAATATTCTGAAATGAGAACATTGTGTACTGTAGCCAATTTTTACTCTCTTAGTGGCATTTTAATGGCATCTTAATGGCATTTTTTAAAGACACACATAATATAAATATAACAAATACACCTATGCAGCAACTAGATGTAACAAATGCTGCCATATCAGTATGGTTAATCAACTGAAAATGCTGACAGGCTGACTCTTATCAATATGAACAAGGCCTGGATTGGCCCAGACTTCTTAACCCCACTGGATGAAAGCAGAGGAACATAAAGCCAATTCAAATGTTCCTTTTTTTCTGGTGTATTCCCTTTCACCCCTTCCTACCCAAAAATGGGTATATGGTTCATGGTTTCTTCTTTTTCTTGTACGCCTCTTCCTCTAATTCAAAACTATCCCTCCTCCAGCACCTATCCTTACACTAAATGCAGTTAATAGCAGTATTAATAGGGAACAGAATAGATGCAACACTGATAAGGACTTTTGGTTGTACGTAGCTGCACCAATGACTGTAAGGCAATAATCCCTGACTAGATACCTTTAATGTGTTATTCCTGCTTCAGCAGATAACCCTACAGTAATTGCAGATAAGAGTGATATTATTATAGAATAGAATCTATTTAAATTGGCCCAGAAAGGACTTTTGGTTGTACTTAGTAGCACCAAGGACAATAATAATAATAATTGTTATTTCTATAGTGCCAACATATTCCGCAGCACTTTACATTTTAGAGGGGACTTGTACAGACAATAGAAGACATTACAGAATAACAATGATCACATAAATCAACAAATACAAGGAGGAAAGAGGGCCCTGCTCGCAAGCTTACAATCTATGAAGAAATAGTGGAGACACGAAAGGTGGATGGTAACAATTGCTTGTATTGTACGGTCACCAATCAATGTAATAAAAAGGGTAATAACATAATGGTAAATGAACCAGTCACCAACCAGTATTTGAACAAGTACAGACACAGGAGTGTAAGTGATGGAGTGTGTGAACAGAAGATATGAGGGACCTGATTTGGAAGGAAGTTTTGTATGGGGAAAAAAATAAATAAAAGAGATAGTTAGATAGGTGAGGTGAGGTGATAGGCCAGTCTAAAGAAATGCATTTTTAGGGCATGCTTAAAACTGTGGGTATTGGGGATTAATCAAAGAGCCCTAGGTAATGCATTCCAAAGAATTGGTGTAGCACATGAGAAGTTTTGGAGACGGGAGTGGGAGGTCCGGATTATTGAGGACGTTAATCTTAGGCTATTAGCAGAAAGGATGGCATGGGTAGGGTGGTAGACTGAGACAAGAGAGGAGATGTAGGGCGGTGCTGAAGCATGAAACGCTTTGTGGGTGAGGGTGATGAGTTTATATTGAACTCTGTAGCGGATGTGTAACCAGTGCAACAACTGACACAGGGAAGAGGCATTGGAGTAGCGGTTGGGGAGGAATATGATCCTGGCTGCTGCATTTAGGACAGATTGGAGAGTGGAAAGTTTAGAAAGAGGGAGACTGATTAGTAGAGAGTTGCAGTAGTCCAGACAAGAATGAATCAGTGCGACAGTAAGTGTTTTTTCAGAGTCAAAGATAAGAAAAAGTCGGATTCTAGAAATGTTTATGAGTAGTGTTGAGTAGAGATGAGCGTTGTTCTACTCGAACTGTTCGCCAATCTCAAATTCGAGCTGTTTTGGGCGGTGTTCGAGCCGTTCGGCGAACACGAACAATTTGAGAAAAATTCGGCTGTTCGAGGTTATGTTCGATAACTGTTCGTGCACCAAAATCATAACTGGATTTTTTCTCAGTAATGATGAAAATTAATGTTAATACGCAGTTTGAGTGTACAGCGGGGTGGGGGGAGGGGCAGGGGATGGATCTCTGCAGGAACAATGAAGATCTCCATTTTTTTTTTCTCTTTCCCGCATTTCCCGTGGGGAGGTGCAATCTGTCAGCCTATCAGCAGCGCACACACGGAGCGAAGTGCTTTTTTTCACACAAGCAAGGGCATGTGTCATTGGCAGTGTATGTCACATGTCCTTGCTCTATAAGACCAAGCCATTTTCCCCGTCGCCACCATTTTCTCACTGCTGCAGCTGCGTGTTAGACGGCACCGCTGTTGCTGTGTGCGCTATACCTTGTTAATTTCAAGCCAATTTTCGCACAAATCTACAGATAGCTTGGGAGTAGGGAATAGTTGTGATTGCAGTAATTTTAAGAACTAGGTTACAGCATTTCCTACGACTTTTATCAGGCAGGTCTGTGCTCTTAAATAGATAGTTTGTGGGAGTAAAGACTAATTGTAATTGGAGTCCTTTTCAGGACTAGGTTACATCAGTTCCTATCAGTTTTTGCCAGGCAGGTCTGTGCCAGTGCTGTGCAAGTTTTTTTCACAGCATTTGGCTGAATCTAGCAAAGCTAATCCTTTTTGGCCTATTGCAGAGTGTGTTAGTCAGTGGAGTAGCCTATCTGTGTTGCAAGATATACCATCTGTGTATAGAATACCAATTTTTTTACTGCACCTAGTGAAGTAAAATCTTTTGGGCATAGCATCATTCTATTAGTCCATCTATACTGACCTCCATCAGGTTGCAAATTGAATATAATTTTTTTCTGCATCTAGCTCTGAAAAAATATTGGGCTTCTAGCTGTGTGTGGGACTTGTTGTATTAGTCCATCTATACTGACCTCCATCAGGTTGCAAACTGCATATATTTTTTTCTTCATCTACCTCTGAAAAAATATTGGGCTTCTAGCTGTGTGTGGGACTTGTTCTATTAATCCATCTATACAGACCTCCATCAGGTTGCAAACTGAATATATTTTTTTCTGCATCTACCTCTGAAAAAATATTGGGCTTCTAGCTGTGTGTGGGACTTGTTGTATTAGTCCATCTATACTGACCTCCATCAGGTTGCAAACTGAATATATTTTTTTCTGCATCTACCTCTGAAAAAATATTGGGCTTCTAGCTGTGTGTGGGACTTGTTGTATTAGTCCATCTATACAGACCTCCATCAGGTTGCAAACTGAATATATTTTTTTCTGCATCTACCTCTGAAAAAATATTGGGCTTCTAGCTGTGTGTGGGACTTGTTGTATTAGTCCATCTATACTGACCTCCATCAGGTTGCAAACTGAATATATTTTTTTCTGCATCTACCTCTGAAAAAATATTGGGCTTCTAGCTGTGTGTGGGACTTGTTCTATTAATCCATCTATACAGACCTCCATCAGGTTGCAAACTGAATATATTTTTTTCTGCATCTACCTCTGAAAAAATATTGGGCTTCTAGCTGTGTGTGGGACTTGTTGTATTAGTCCATCTATACTGACCTCCATCAGGTTGCAAATTAAAAATAATTTTTATCTGCATCTAGCTCTGAAAAAATATTTGGCCTTCTAGCAGTGTGTGGGACTTTCTCTATTAGTCCATCTTTACTGACCTCCATCAGGTTGCAAATTAAAAATAATTTTTATCTGCATCTAGCTCTGAAAAAATATTTGGCCTTCTAGCAGTGTGTGGGACTTTCTCTATTAGTCCATCTATACTGACCTCCATCAGGTTGCAAATTGAATATAATTTTTTTCTGCATCTAACCCAGCCAATAGTTTTGGCCTAATACCACAGTTTGGCCACTCAGCTCTGCTCGGTTCCCATCCATTGTTTTTTTGTGCAAACAACTCCAGAGTTGTTAATTAGTTAACCACCAAAATGAGTGGAAAAAGGCCTGCTGCTGGTGGAAAGGGGAATAGGCGTGTTGGGAAGGGGAAAAAAGGTTGTGTCCGTGGGGTAGGTGTTAAAGCAACAGTAACATCTGTAGAAGAAAGACCATCTTCCAGCCAAACTAAAATGTCTACTTCTTTTAGCGGACAATGTGATAAGATCCCTTTCTTACGGCCACACCAATCGCTACAAATTCCAGATGAGGCACAAAAACAGCAGGTGCTTCAACGGATATCAAGTGCTCCTTTAAGTGGGCTCTCCTCCACATCAACTTCAACATCACAAATACTCCAGTCCTCAAAGGTGTCACCCGAATCGCACTTGCTTCCTCACAGCTCCCAAATCTCCAGCTGCCCGTCTGAGTATGAGGTAGAACAGATGGTTGAGTCTGCAGAGCTGTTTACTCATACTATAGCCTGGGAATCAGAGGTCAACTCCAGCGCTTCTGTGAATCCAGACGAGGAAATGATCTGCACTGATGCCCAGAATCTTTATGAGTCGGATCCAGGACCAGACGCAGAAGGTTCTGACCATAATGTAGACCCTCATTCCCAAACTGTAACTCCTGTTGGTGGAAACAATGAGGAAGACGATGATAAGACTCAAATACCTGATTGGAGCGACAACTTTAGTTTTTTGTCAGGGCAGGAACAGGTTGGCTCTGAGGACGACGGGTGTGATAACGCACAGGGTGATGATGATGAGGTTGGAGATCCCACTTACTGTCAACCCACAGTCAGCCAAGAGATGAGGTCAGCAGAGGAGGTGGAGGAAGATGCTAGTGACGACGAGGTCAGGTTGCGCCTTCCTGGACAGAGATGTAGTACTGGAAGCACGTCAACAACTGCATCCTCAAACACAACTCTGCCTCTCACCACAAGTCGTGGTGGCTCTTCAGGTCGCATGGGTGCTAAGCCTTGCATAGCCTGGGCATTTTTTCAGATCGATAAAGATGACCCAACTCGTGTTATCTGTAACATTTGTCAGCAAAAGCTAAGTAGAGGCCAAAAAATACATAGTTTGAGTACTTCATGCATGAACCGGCACATGGACATGAAGCATAAGTTGCAGTGGGAAGCTCAGTGTGCTACAATGCGGCCTAGCCGGCCGGGCCAACCACCGTCTGCCATATCTTGTGCATCCGCGGCCTCTTCATCCTCTGTGACTGGGGAGACAGCAGTCACACCTGTTTTGGGGCGCAGACCTGCCACCTCTTTACCCGCAACAGCCAGCGTGATTGGCAGGTCATCATTTTCTTTGGAGGTGGTAACACCAGCTGGTGTTGAGCGCTGTCCGACATCGATAGCACCACCTTTGGATCAAGGCAGCCTAACATGTCCGCCTGCATCTTCCTCACAGACCGGCAGTTTGCCGGGGACCCCCTTATCAACCCCGTCTAAGCACAATAGCCAGCCCTCGGTCCCTCAGATGTGGACAAGTAAAAGACCATTTCCTCCTAGCCATGAGAAAGCTAAGAGGTTGAATTTCACCATCTGCAAGCTCTTGGCTACAGAAATGCTGCCTTTCCGCCTGGTGGACACAGAGGATTTTCGAGACCTTATGTCCGTCGCAGTGCCCCAGTACCAGATGCCCAGTCGGCACTACTTCTCAAAGAAAGGTGTGCCTGCGCTCCACCAGCATGTCGCACACAACATCACCGCTTCTTTGAGAAACTCTGTGTGTGACAGGGTGCATTTCACCACAGACACTTGGACGAGTAGGCATGGACAGGGGCGTTACATGTCGCTGACTGGGCACTGGGTAACTATGGTGACAGCAGGACAAGGGGCTGCTGTCCAAGTCTTGCCGCCCCCACGAGTTGTGCATCAATCCTCTTTATCTCAACGTTCCTCCACTGCTTCTGCCTCCTCAACCTCCTCTCGGTCTTCCACCTGCACCCAAAGCCTGTCTGGTCATGCCACAAGCTTTCTATCTGCGCAGAAGGGATCCTGCACACCTCCTTACTATGCTGGCAGTAGGGCTCAACGTCATCAGGCGGTTTTTACATTGAAATGTCTGGGAAATGTGAGTCACACAGCTGAGGAGTTGTGGTCAGCTCTGGAGAACCAATTTCATGAATGGTTGTCTCCACTGGACTGAAACCAGGGAAGGCCGTGTGCGACAATGCTGCAAACCTGGGTGCGGCCCTTCGCCGGGGCAATGTCACACACGTGCCTTGTATGGCTCACGTGTTGAACCTGGTTGTCCAGCAATTTTTAGCTCACTATCCCAGACTAGATGGCCTTCTGCAGAGGGCACGGTCGCTGTGTGCTCACTTCCGCCGTTCGCATCCCGCAGCTCAGCGACTTACATCTCTACAGAAGTCGTTGGGCCTGCCACTTCACCGGCTAAAATGCGATGTGCCTACCCGGTGGAATTCAACTCTGCACATGTTGCAGCGACTGTGGCAGCAACGACAAGCCCTGGTGCAATACGTTCTGACGTATAGCCTGGGCCAACGAGATCCAGAGGTGGGGCAAATCACGCTGGAGGAGTGGTCTCAGATCAGGGACCTATGCACCCTTCTGCACAGTTTTGAAATGGCGACGAAGATGTTTAGTGCTGACGATGCCATTATCAGCATGACTATTCCGGTGATTTACATGCTGGAGCACATGTTAAACAGAATTCGGAGTCAGGTGGTGGCACAAGAGGAGGTGGAGGAAGTAGAGGAGGAGGAGTTGTATGCGGAAGGGCTAACATCTGCAAGGTCCAGACGGTCGGCAGCACCAAGGCGGCAGGCATGTGAGGGTGGGGGAGATGGTTTTACCAGGGCGCATGGTAGCAGCCAAACTAGTGAGGAAGGTGCAGGAGCCCAGGAAGAAGTGGAGGACGAACTGATGGAAGACTCATCAGATGAGGGAGACCTTGATCACATTTCTGTTGTGCGAGGTTGGGGGGAGAGGACAGAGGAAGGAAGCATGATTGTTACCTCGCCACCAACACAACAGGGACTTGGTGCTCCTGGATGCGCAACACACATGAGTGCCTTCTTGCTGCACTACCTGCAACATGACCCTCGAATTGTGAGAATTAGAAATAATCCTGACTACTGGGTTGCCACACTGTTAGATCCCCGGTACAAAAGTAAATTTGCAGAAATTATTCCTTCCATAGAAAGGGATGCACGCATGCAGGAGTATCAGCAGAGACTGTTGCAGAATCTTACATGTGCTTTTCCACAAAATACCAGTGGTGCACGTAGTGAATCTCACAGTTCCAACTTGCCAACCGTGGGACCGTCAAGTGTTCAGCACTCAAACCGTAACAGAACCACAGTATCTGCTGGTAACATCAATTTTGCGGAATCATTTCACCACTTTTTTAGCCCATCCTTTGCAAGGCCACAGGAGACAAGAAGTCTGACACATAGTCAACGCCTAGAGACGATGGTACAGGAGTATCTCCAAGTAAACATTGAAGCCATGACTGTGTCACTGGACCCTTGCTCTTTTTGGGCTTCCAATCTGGATAAATGGCCGGAGCTAGCCACTTACGCCTTGGAGATCTTGTCATGCCCCGCAGCCAGCGTTCTGTCTGAACATGTGTTCAGCGCTGCTGGTGGTGTGCTGACAGATAAGCGCACGCGGCTCTCCACTGATAATGTAGACAGACTCACGTTCATAAAGATGAACAAATCATGGATCCGAAACGACTTTTCTACCCCTGTGTCATCCTGGGGAGAGTAAAAGCTTGATGATTGGTTAAAATCACCCTACCAACCGTTTTAAGCTTTCAAATTACTAATCATGTTAATCTGTATCTTGGCTGGAAAATAATTTGGGCTTTGTAGCAGTGTGCAGCACTGATTCTATTAGGCCATCTATAATAAGCTCCACCAGATTTAAAATTACTAATCATGTTTATCTGTATCTTGACTGGAAAATAATTTGGGCTTTGTAGCAGTGTGCAGCACTGATCCTATTAGGCCATCTATACTAAAGCTTCACCAGATTTAAAATTAATAATAATTTTTAGCTGCATCTAGCCCGGAAAATAATTTTGGGGCTCCGAGATGCGCAAGACACATAAGTGCCTTCTTGCTGCACTACCTGCAGCATGACCCTCATATTGTCAGAATTCGAAGTAATCATGACTACTGGGTTGCCACACTCTTAGATCCCCCAAACTTTTCGATCAACCTTTTCATTTTAATAAAGACCAAAAAAATGGTCATTTTTGAAATTATAAGCATTAGCAGGTTGTTAGAAACTGAAATCAAACAGTTTTCAACTCAAAACTTTATTCTAGGTGATGTTACATTTTCACATAGGACCCCTTGTTCGAAAGGAGCTTCTGAACTCTCTCGTCCATTGAATTTGTCAGGTTTTGGATGGTTTCTGCTTCAATTGTTTTGAATGAGGACAGAATACCCTCCCAGAACTGTTGCTTAGATGTGAACTGCCTCCCGCCATCATAGACACTCCTTTTAATGATGCTCCAAAGGTTCTGAATGGGGTAGAGGTCAGGGGAGCATGGGGGTCACACCATAAGTTTGTCCCCTTTTATGCCCATATCAGCCAGAGATGCAGATGTTTTATGTGCAGCATGAGATGGTGCATTATCATGCAGAAAAATGATCTTGCTGTGAAATACACGGTTCTTCTTCTTGAACCATGGCAGGAAGTGCTGTTTGAGAAAATCCACATACATTATGGAGTTCATCTTTAGCGCCTTCAGGGATCCTAAAGGGGCCGACAATCTCTCTCCCCATGATTCCAGCCCAAAACATTACTCCACCTCCTCCTTGTTGGCGCTGTAGCCGTGTTTGCGTGGGGTGTCCATCAACCAGCCATCCTCCACTCCATCCATCTGGACCATCGAGCGCTGCACGGCACTCATCCGTGAACAAAACAGTTTTGAAATCAGTCTTCATGTAATGTTTGGCCCACTGGAGCCGTTTCTGCTTGTGTGAAGTGGATAGAGGAGGTCGACAGGATGGCGTATGCACAGCTGCAAACCTCTGAAGGACCCTGCATCTTGTTGTTCGGGGGACGTTGGAGGCACAAGCAGCTTCAAAAACTTGTCTGCTGCTATGACAAGGCTTTTTTGCCGCTGCTCTTTCAACCTGACGTAATTGCCTGTAGGAAAGAGTCCTCAATTTGCCCTTATCAGCACGCACACGTGTGTACTGTGAATCAGCTACATACTTCTTGATTGCCAAGACACTTCATCCTGATCATCGCACAATGTTGATTGTAGTCATGCCTTAACCTAAACACTCCACAATTTGTTGCTTCTCAGCAGCCGACACATCCTTTTTCTTTCCCATTTTGGCAGAAAATGTAGGCTGCTTAATAATGTGAGACAGCCTTCTTAAGTAGTCTTGCCTTTCATTGGACACACCTGCCAAACTAATTAGCACAGGTGTCTGCAATTGCTTACAGTGATATAAAGAGCCCTGACACACATCACCATCAATGAGTTTAACACTAGGACTACTGGACTCGTGACCCCGCCTAGAACTACTGAAAGGAGTCATTTTGACTCCTTGCCTGTTTTCGTTTATTTTTAGAGTTTCATTTGTGGTTATTTGTTAATAATTATATTTTTTGTAATGTATTATTATTGTGAGATCCAACAGTAATGCTTTTGATTGTTTTTTTTCTGCTTTTCTTATTTTTCTACAGAAAATAACAATAATTATAATAGACGTTTTTCAAACTTTATTTTTTATTCAAGTGCACACATATAAACAACAACTGAAGAACAAAAAGCAGAGAAAATGTAGGTGGAGGAGCATAAAAATGAAAATATGGCGCAGAATTCACCTTCTAAACATTTGGTGTTTCGCATTTTAGGCATTGCCTTTGATTTATGGCAGTACATTGCCCACACAAAGACTTACCACAAGTCTTACAATTTCCGACAGATCTATTTTTCTTGCACTTTTCTTTGATCTGGCAAAATTTTGTTTGAACCATCACTTCTGAGCATGTAGAAACTTGGGACGTGGAACCCTTTTCCCTATCTGTGACATAAGGACCACTCAACTCTCTCACAAGCGTTTGCAAAAATGCCTTGCGTGACATTTTTTGGTGGGTAATCTCCTTGAATATTATCCATGCATTTATACCCGCAAAGTCTAAGGCATTTTCAAATGCATGAACATGCCATCTCCTTGTGCATGTTCGTGTCGTATATTTTCGTGCCATCTGATCCACTACATCTACTCCATATTTTGTTTCATTGTAAAACTTTACCGTTTCTGGAGTTTTTTTAGCGGAATCAGACGCAACAACAACATCTGGATGGACGGAACTCAAAATGACAACATTTTTGTTGGGCTTTCCTTGATATACTGTAAGTGTAAAATTGTCTTCATTTCTAAACACTTTAGTGTTGTACAATTCCTCTTTCATGGATTTTATTTCTTTAGGCACTTCTCGCCTTATCTTGTTCAGTGTTCCCACGATGGTTGTTCCTTTGCTTTTTAGCTGTTTAGCTAATTTTACTGAAGTAAAATAATTATCGGTTGTAACATTGCGACCTTTTTTCAAAAACGGGTCCAATAACTTCATTACCACATGGTCAGCTAAACGGTCCTCAGCACGGCGTGTGTCATCTTTGCCTAGATAAGGGAAGCCATTTGCCAGATATTTGCTCCTCTTATCAACAGCTAGCCAATATTTGTGGCCATATTTATCTGGTTTGGAAGGCATGTACTGCGTGAATGGACACCTAGTTTTGCTTGGGAAAAGTTGCTCAACCACCGTTATGTATGGGCCAGGTTTGTAACACGCAATACAATTTTCAATAAACCTGTCCCACACAGTAGAAAATAGAGCAAACTTGTCCGTTTGCAGTCTCTCCGATCGAGTAGATTTCTCATCAAATCTGAGAAGCCTCATAATTTCAACAAAGCGGTCCCTAGACATTGTCGCTTTGCAAAACGGTATTCCCCAGTCATTACACCAAATACTGCTAATCGAGTGACGGTTCGTGCCAGATATTCCACGAGCATAGAATATCGCAATGAATGCATCTAGCTCCTCATCAGATAGAGTAAACTGTAAATTATTGTTCCTGCATGCTTCTGCAAGCGTACAGTTCTTTATATGTGTCAATATATATGAATCAAAAAATAAACGCCATGCGCTCAAAGGACTATCGATAATGATATTTCTTCTGGCGTATCCTGTAGGGCCAGGAGCTTCTCGAAGAATATTTTGGCTGTCACGCCTACCAGGCAAGTGTTCTCCAATTTCAACAGGTTTCCATTGAATACCATCCGCTGAAACTAGTATTCCTTCAGATTCGCCTTCTCTGGTGTTTGTTGTTGCATTACCTTCGCCGCCATCGTTATCTGTTGTTCTTTCATTTCTGGGACGTTTTGCTGATTTTTTCTGTCCACGACCAGGAGGATGGTCACGAGGCAACATAACTGCATGAGCCCGATCCCCAGTTGATGTGCTTGGAATATCTGTAAAAAAGTTGATGAATATTTAGAATTTTTGTTTTGTAAGGGTCCGTGCACACTGGCTGGATTAGCGGCGGAATATCCGACCGGATATTCTCACCACAATCCGGCCCGTACCTGCCCGCTCAGGTACAGAGCGGAGTTTCATACCTGAAGCTCCGCTCCGAACCCCGGGCTGGAGCCGCTGTCTGGGACGGAGCCGTGCTCGCACGTAAGCAAGCGCTGCTCTGTCCCTGACAGCGGCTCCAGCCCGGGGTTCGGAGCGGAGCTTCAGGCATGAGCGGGCAGGTACGGCCTGTATTGCGGCAAGAATATCCAGATGGCTATTCAGCCAGAATTCTGCTAGTGTGCACAGGCCCTAACTCCGTGTGTGGAAGAACAAATAAATACACATAACTACTTACCTTCTGGATTTGTTCCTTCTGAGTCTTCAGATTCACTTGATATGTTCTGAGGAATGAAATCTTCATCACTGTCAGAATCAAATACATGTTCCTGCAATTCGGATTCCGATTCATCCTCCGGTATGGATTGCAAAGTAGCCAGAATATCCTGAGGCTTTATCAAACGTCTTCTCTCCATATTCCTCACAAATTACATAATTCTATATAGTTCCCTGCTGAAAAATAGAAATGAAATGAAAACTAAAAGAAATAATAACTGTTCTGCCACCTTCAAAAGTAGGTGGGCTGAATCAGTTGACAGACAGCTAAACTATTTCATAACAATTCATACCTGTATGAGTCTTCAGAGCTCGTATGTCTGTGTCTGTTCTCTTTGTCTCTTCAGCTGAACTGAAAGTAAAGTTACTATCCAGAATACTGTCTCCTGCTAGGACCTTAGAAAAACACCACCCTTCATTAGCATAAGATAAGAGCCTAGAGTAAACAAGCTATTTTGTTCAGCATTACACAGTAATACAAGCAGGTAAAACACAAGGAAAATGTGAAAAGTTGACATGTAAATTGAACTACATCTATATGAACATCAGGGTAAATAAGACAGAGTGAAAAAATTATGCACAAAACTTTATAGCAACATTTAGTGACAAAAGGACCTCAAAATATAGTAGGGAGTCAAAATGACTCCCTTCAGTAGTTCTTGGTAAATTTTGAAAAAAACGCGCAAATTTTTCACCAAAATTATTTATTCTCACAAAATCTTTTTTCACATCATATTTGAGGAAAAATCACCGAGTTTCAAGCCGGAATTCTGAAAAATGTAGTCACAGAAGAGAAATAAAAAACGAAAGGAGTCAAAATGACTCCATCAGTAATTCTAGTGTTAACTGACAAACAAACAAATTCTTCCCTTATCACTCCTAAACACTTTTTGCATAATAATTTGGAACACAGTGTACATGTGCTTTTCCACAAAACACCAGTGGTTCACGTAGTGAATCTTACAGTTCTAACTTGCCAACCATGGTCTGTATGGAGTTGTTCAATAAAGGGCCCAAAATTAAGATAACATAGATGGGAGAGGTCTCTATGAATAGGAATTCCTAAGTATTTGATACCCTGTGAGGGCCAGGCAAAGGGAAAGTTGGACAGGATGGAATCCTATATGGATTTGGGGAGGGAGACATCGAGGGCCTCAGACTTCGCTGCATTGATTTTAAAATTTGACCATGTAACAAAGTGATCTATTTCAGCCATAACAGCATGGATGGATATATGTGATTGAGTGATATATACTAGGACATCATCAGCAAATAGAGAGCACTTGTACTCGGTGCCTCCCACCTCAATCCACCTAATATTGGGGTTATGGCGAATTGATGAGAGCAGGTGCTCCGCCACTAGGATGTATAAGAGAGGGGACAGAGAACATCCCTGCCTTGTCCCATTGGTGATTGTGAAAGGTGATGAAAATGTTCTGACGCGCCCCCTGGGTCTTGGGACACCCGGAGCCGGACCCTTTTTGGTGGATGCTGGTGGTTGTAGTCTCCGTGGCGGCAACCCGGTTCCGTGGCTCAGGGCGGTCAAACCAGTGGCAGAACTATTTATGTGGTTTTGATGTTTAAATGTCCGACTACGCCACCCGTGGATTGCGGTCAGAGTGACCCGCCGCTGCAGGGCAGACCGCTGAGGCTGGTGTTGTGGGTGCAGCAGAGCGTAGCATAACTCCCCACGGGAGGAGTATAGCCTCAGGGCAGTGTATGCGGAGGATGGGGGTGATGGTGAAGGGCAGCAGCAGTAATGACACGGAGTCAGTGATGCAGTCCAGGGCCTTTACTCACAGTTCTTATTATCCAGACCACGTCTGCAGGTAACGGCTGCCCACGTCGTACTGTGCTCACCAGGTGAGGGGCTCAGACAACTCCCAGATAACTTTGGAGTGCTTCACAGAACCCCCTTTGTGTGTCCTTTGTCTGGCCTTTCTTACCAACCCTTCTGTCCGGCTGCCTCGGGCCTCCTCTTGGTAAACTTGGCGCCAGTTTCCCTGACCCTATGTGGTGCCTTCCTAGCGGGTGTAGCGAGGGGCTGCGCCACATAAAATGTCACAGCCTCCTGTTTCTAGCTGAGGGTCGTTTCCTGCCTCCACTAGTTTCGGGGACCGGTCTCCCCCTTTGGCCTGACCCCTCCACGCAGGTGGATTCGGGCGTGCGGTGGTGACTCGCCCGTCCGCACCCCTGAGATCCCTTCGTTCCTCGTTCCTGGAGCCTTCTCCGCTCCTCTTCCTTCCTTCTCCCTCTTCCAGGCCTGGGCCTCTGTTACTAGGCCCGCCTCCGGAGCAGAGCTCATGCAGAGCCCCTGCTCCCTGCCACTTCTGCTCAGACTTCTCTGCACTGAACTAAGATGGTGCCCACCTTTTATACTCCCTTCTCAATGCACCCAGGAACTGCTTCCTCCCTGCTCCTGCACTACAGGGTTCCCCTTCCTCAGTGTTCCCTCCCCCCACTCCAGCCAGGGACAGGGACTGTCGTGCCCATCTCAGGGGCATATTGGTCGCCCTGCCCCACGGCAATGTGGTGTAATGCATGCAGGTGTCGGGTCCTGATCCACACTACATCCTTACCTGAGAGTGAGATATCACACCTCTGGGTGAGGTGCAATACCTCTGTAGCAACCGAGCCCTCAGGGTGCTACAGTTCCATTTATCTTCAGCCTAGGTGACGTATTGCGATACAGGGCCGTGATTTTGGCTATAAAAGGGTCCCCTAGACCCCTACCCCATGCTTTTTAAGAGAATCATATATGGCGTGCCAGGAGACTCTATGGAATGCTTTCTCAGCATCCAACGAGAGTATCTAATTACAAAGTTTTAACTGCATCTAGCCCAGGAAATACTTTGTGCCTAGTAGCAGGGTCTGCTAGTCAGCGGATTATCCCGGCTGTTAAGCAAGCTACACCACCTGTAGTTTGGACACTTCATTTTTTCAAAGGAAATGCTTCGGGACCACGGGATACTCAGTGAAGAGCATCAGGAGGCACCCCAAGGCATAGGGGCTGGGACTGGCAGTAGGATGCCTTGCGGTGGACAGCCGAGCTCGATCCTTATAAAAGCTTTTTAACTGCAGCAGCTTTAGTGGACGCTACTGGAGCTGGAATTACGCGGCTGCTGGCATGAGACTTGCCCTCCAATAGATCCTTGTAAATGGATTTAAAGTGTATTTATTCAAATTAGAGAGACAATTTAAATTAAAAAGCTTAGGGCTGGCCGTCAGGGTTCACCGCGGCTCTGGCACAAACCCGGCGACACGGAGGTGGCACGGGCAGGAGCGGACTGAACGTGTCGGCTTCTCACTTTTTGGATTTTAGAAGGGCATGACATGCCTATATCTGTGTCTCCCCCTCCTTTTACTCCTCCACCTCTTTTCTTTTCGCATGACTATATGTACTTGTCACTTTTCCATGTGTTAGTTGTGTCTTCTGAGCAGTTTGTCAGCTTTTGGACACCTTTGAAGGTGTTTTCTATGTGTTTCTATGTGTTTTTGTTTGCCTGCCATTGGTTTTAACGGTGTTCGAAGGTGTTCGACGAACAGTTCGACGAACAGTTCGGCGAACACACGGGTGTTCGACGAACCGAACCGAACTCGAACACTACGGGGGTGGCTCAACACTAGTGTTGAGCGAGCACTAAAATGCTGGGGTGCTCGAAGCTCGGGCCGAGCTCACCGTGATACTCGGGTGCTCGACCCGAGCAACGAGCCCAATGTTAGTCTATGGGAGACCCGAGCATGTTTGGGGTGGCACCCCCGGCAGTCTGTAGAAAGCCTAAAAAGTGCCCAAAACGATAGTGAGAGTGCTCAAATGACATGGGGACAGCATGGGGATCGCTCCAGGAAGCATTTCTGACCCCCAGGTCACTGCTGTCAACAACGTGGTCAGAAATATTAAGCCACTTTTACAGGCTCATAATAAAACGTTCAAAAATGAAACTGAAACTGTTTTCCTGTGAAATATGTTAAGGAACATCCTTTCCAGGGTAAAGACTTGTGTATAAGGTAAAATAAATAACCAAAAACAAAAATACTTCTCCACACCTTGGGCTATGTTCACAAGTAGCATTTTTTATGCGTTTTTGCACTTTTGTATTGCTTTCAACAATGACAAATGCATTCACCGGGAAATCTCATTTTAACATTTTACAACCTTATCTGGCCATGTTCTGTGTGACACATGCACACAGTGCTGAAAAGACATGGGAGCAGCATGGGGAAGACCCCTGTAAGCATCTCTGGCACCGTGGTCACTGCTGAAAAGTGTGCCCATCAGAAGTGATACTTGCAGCATCAGAAGATGTAGACTTGCAACTATCTCCGTGCAAGTCCTTGTCCCAGGGCAGTGTTCAATTGTACCTCCCCCATTCCTTGCAATGCAAGCGCAAATATGCAGCCAACCACCCACCCACCTGCAGGCTGCAATACTATACTGCTAGCTTGCACTTGAAATGGGGCCTTTTAGTTTGGAGGAGGCCAAATCTGGCCACTACCTCATGGCTGCGTCAGCGGCGAGGTCTCCATACTCAGTCCCCAGCTGCAACTATTTTTCCCGGGAACCTTCCCCACACTTTTCTTAGCCTGGCCTGCTTTAGGGCAGCATTGGACGAGCCCACCAGACAACCAGAGACTCCTCCGGTGGGCCCTGGCTTCTCCATCAGGGGAGTTGAGAGTGCCAAGGTGAGGAGCATGATGATGATGATAGAAGTTAGCATCTGCTTTGTTTTCTTGGAATACCAGCGTAAGTGTGCAGCCTGCCACCCACCCACCCCCAGGCTGCAATACCATACTGCTAGCTTGCTTGCACTTGAAATGAGGCCTTTTAGGCTTGTGGGGGCAGACGCCGGCCACCATGTCATGCCTGCGTCGGCGGCCTGGTATCCATACTCAGTCCCCAGCCGCCCGGCGGCCGGGTGTCCACACTCGGTCCCCAGCCGACAGGGGGCGGCCTGGTGTCCATACTCGGTCCCCAGCCGCCCCTATTTGTCCCGGTGCGCCTTAAACACAAGCGCGCATAACAAAACATTACCTGTGCCCTCCCCAGTGCATTTAGTGAGAAGGACAGCTTATTCCGCTGTATAGTGTGTACGCCAACCCCCTGTTCATGGCACATGCGAAGATGCCTCCCGCCCTGCACCTGTCGTTGCAGACTTGCAACTATCCCCGTTCAAGTCCTTGTCCCAGGGCAGTGTTCAATTGTACCTCCCCCATTCCTTGCAATGCAAGAGCAAGTATGCACCCTGTCACCCACCCACCCCCTGGCTGCAATACCATACTGCTTGCTTGCTTGCATTGGAAATTGGGCCTTTTAGGCATGTGGAGGCAGAATCTGTCCACCACTTCATGGCTGCTCAGCGGCCTGGTATCCATACTCAGTCCCTAGCCGCCCGGCAGCCGCGTGTCCACGCTTGGTCCCCAGCTGCCAGGGGGCGGCCGGGTGTCCATACTCGGTCCCCAGCCGCCCCGCGGCCGGGTGCCCACATACGGTCCCCAGCCGCAAAGGGGCAGCCGGGTGTCCATAAACGGTCCCCAGCCGCCCCTATTTGTCCCGGTGCGCCGTATACACAAGCGCACATACCAAAACATTACCTGTGCCCTCCCCAGTGCATTTAGAGGGAAGGACAGCCTAACCACAAACACGTGGACAAGTGAATGTGGCCAGGGATGGTCCATGTCACTGACGCCTTCACACTGGGTTAATATTGTGGAAGCCGGGACACAATTGGACACTGGGATGCAACACGTCCTCCAGACATAGAGGATTGCGGGTCCTGGGTCAATCAGGCTTCAACACAAAGTTCAGAAGGTAGACAGCAGCAGTGGTCGGCCTCATACACAATGAGTAAATTATTCATGATCATGAGGCCATCTATCTCCTTAGCTTTCTGTTCCTTGGAATGCCAGCACATGTATGTAGTAGCAGCTAGGCCTGAGGTGGTCAGCGTTTTGGCGCATATGCTACCTCCTCCGAGGATTGCTGGATGTTTTCCTGCTACTATCCCAGTTCTATGACTCCTGTTAAAACAAAGCTTCAGGTGATGAATGATGGATGAGGTGGTGTCAAAGGAGGAAGAGCAGGAGGAACAGGGACCATTCGCATCAATATCAGGCCAGTCAACCACACGTCTTGTAGGATATGTTTCTGTACCAAAACGAGCAGTTCGGCTACACAGTTATAGGGCATACAGTGAGTGCAATGACTACCAAAAATTTCGAGGCACTCCAATGCCCCTTGGAAGTGACATGGAGGTCAGAGGGCCTTAACTAAACCATTTTTTCCATTTATAGCAACTGGGTCTCCTATACACTGTTGGCCTAAGCTGTGAATGGAAGGCTTTCCAAAAATTATGAGGAACTGCAATGCCATGGATTACAGCGTACTAAAAACCTTCTACCCATTATTGGGGAGTGGGTCTCCCTTTGTGTTCGCCTATGCATTTAAAAGCAAAAGCTGCCTAAATTAGGAGGAAATGCAATGCCCGTTGGAAGAGTCGTGGAGGTTAGAGGTAAATAAAAATAACATTTCAATTTCCCTTGGAAGAGCTGTGGAGTTCAGAGTGGTTTAACAAGACAGTTTTAATGGCCCTTGGAAGAGACGTGGAGGTCTCAGTAGCTTAACAAGATGGTTTTAATGCCCCTTGGAAGAGATGTGGAGTTCAGAGTGGTTTAACAAGACGGCTTTAATGACCCTTGGAAGAGACGTGGAGGTCCCAGTGGAATAAAAAGACAATATCAATACCCCTTGGAAGAGTGGTGGAGGTCCCAATGGAATAAAAAGACAATATCAATGACCCTTGGAAGAGATGTGGAGGTCACAGTAGCTTAACAAGACGATTTAAATGCCCCTTCGATGAGACGTGGAGTTCAGAGTGGTTTAACAAGATGGTTTTAATGCCCATTGGAAGAGACATGGAGGTCCCAGTGGAATAGAAAGACAATATCAATGTCCCTTGGAAGAGACGTGGAGGTCACAGTAGTTTAACAAGACGATTTTAATGCCCCTTACAAGAGCCATGCAGTACAGCATATTAAAAACATTCCCATTATTGGGGAGTGGGTCTCCCATAGTCTTTGCCTATGCCTTCCAAGCAAAAACTGCAAAAAATTAGGATGGAGGTACTTGCAATGCCCCTTACAAGAGCCATGCAGTACAGCATATTAAAAACATTATTCCCATTATTGGTGAGTGGGTCTCCCATAGTCTTTGCCTATGCCTTCCAAGCAAAAGCTGCCAAAAATTAGGACCGAGGAACTTTCAATGCTCCTGACAAGAGCCATGCAGCACAGCATACTAAAAACATTATTCTCATTATTGGGGAGTGGGTCTCCCATAGTCTTTACCTATGCCTTCCAAGCAAAAGCTGCCAAAAATTAGGATGGAGGAACTTGCAATGCTGGCAACACGGAGCATGGTCACTCTGGTGGTATAGTGGTGGTGGAGGCTGAGGATAAGGAGAAGAGCAAAAAACAGCCAAAATGAGGAAGCATACACCCATGTGTGGGTGTGAAGCGGTGCATGGGAATACACCTCCCGAAATAACACAGTGGATTTGACTTTATGTTACTCTGCTGTCATTTGGTGGTGATGAGAAGTCTGGCCCAATCCAGCCCTTGTTCATTTTGATAAGGGTCAGCTTGTCAGCATTGTCAGTTGACAGACGAGTGCGCTTATCCATTACAATTCCCCCAGCGGCACTAAAAACACGCTCCGATAACACACGAGCAGCAGGGTAGGCCAGGACCTCCAAGGTGTACAGAGCGAGTTCATTCCAAGTGTCCAGCTTGGATTCACAATAATTAAAAGGCACAGAGGAATCACGGAGGACACTGGTACAGTCGGCAAGTTACTCCCTCACCATCTTTTGAAATTTTCCACTCCTTGTGAAAGTACCCCGCGCCTCAGGGCCTGTAAGTTGGGCGGGTCTCAGAAATCTGTCCCAGAACATTGACAGTGTTCCCCTGCCTCTGCTGGATTGGAGTTGCGTCACTCTCGTCTGTACGCCTTGGTTGGGCAACGAACTGTGACCTCTGCCGCTAGCGTGTTCAGATGGGAATTTTTTTTAACAGTTCTGCAGCAAGGGCCTTTTGGTACTGCCCCATTTTTGTAGACCTCTCCACCTCAGGAATAAGAGAGTGAAAGTTCTCCTTGTAGTGGGGGTCTAAAAGTGTCACCAACCAGTAATGACTGTCACCCAACATTTTGACAACTCGAGGGTCACAGTTAAGGCAGCATAACATAAAGTCAGCCATGCGTGCCAGACAGGTAACCTGCAAGACTTCCGTGTCCTCACCAAGATGACGACTGACCATGCTCTCCTCCTCCTCCCCCCTGTCCCCAGGCCACCCACGCTGAACCGACGGTATGACAGTTGTACAGGTACTACCGTATACAGCGCATGATACCAGCTCCTGTTCTTCCTGCTTCTCCTCCTCTCCCTCATTGTCCCCCAATGCACGTTGGGATGAGATTAGGCTGGGCTGTGTGTAATCGCCCGCTACGGCTTCTTGATCCATCTCATCATACTCTGGCTGCATTGCCTCCTCTTTAATTCTCTGCGGAGAGCGTTGCAAAAGACAGAAAAGTGGGATGCTGACGCAAATGATGGCGTCATCGCCACTCACCATCTTGGTGGACTCCTCAAAGTTTTTCAGGATGGTACATATTCAGACATCCAGGTCCACTCCTGAGGTCTTATGTGTGGAGTCTGACCTGAATATCGACGGCCTTGTTGCAGCTGGTATTCCACAACTGCTCTCTTCTGCTCACAAATCCTTTGCAACATGTGGAGGGTAGAGTTCCAATGTGTGGGGACATCACACACCAGTCGGTGTGACGGATGCTTCAAACGCTGCTGCAACACAGCAAGGGCGGCGGAAGCTGTAGCCGACTTCCGAAAATGAGCTGACAGGTGGCGTACTTTGACAAGCAGATTTGGCAACTCGGGATATGATTTAAGAAACCGCTGAACCACGAGGATAAGCACATGAGCCAGGCATGGTACGTGTGTGATCTCGCCTCGCCTCAGAGCCGCCACCAGGTTACGGCCATTGTCACACATGACCATGCCTGGATGTAGGTACAGCGGTCTCAGCCACAGATCTGCCTGCTCTTTCACAGCTGTCCACAACTCACAAGCAGTGTGAGGTTTCTCACCTAAGCTTATGAGTTTCTGCACAGCCTGTTGCCGCTTGGCTGAGGCAGTACTGCAGTGCTTCCAGCTTGTAACTGATGTGGTGATATCTGAGATGGAGGCTGAACATGGGAAGGAGGATGATGCTCAGGAGCTGTACACTGTGGGGGCAACTCTGACTGACATAGGGCCCTGCAATCCTCGGTGTGGGGAGGATGTGTTCCGTCCCAAGGTCCGACTGGGTCCCGGCTTCCACTATGTTTACCCAGTGTGCCGTCAGGGAGATGTACCGTCCCTGGCCACA
Source organism: Phyllobates terribilis (assembly GCF_046119375.1). Classification (NCBI taxonomy): domain Eukaryota; kingdom Metazoa; phylum Chordata; class Amphibia; order Anura; family Dendrobatidae; genus Phyllobates; species Phyllobates terribilis. The sequence continues at coordinate 181,647,503 of NW_027362761.1, read as the reverse complement.
AGCACTTGTCCACATGTCTGTTGTCAGGTGGACTCTCCCAGTAACTTCGTTGCTGAGGGCACGGCAGATGTTTTGGGACACGTGCTTGTGTAGGGCGGGGGTGGCACACCGGGCAAAATAGTGTCGGCTGGGGACCGAGTACCGAGGGATGGCCACCGCCATAAGGTTGCGGAAGGTTTCCGGCTCCACCAGCCTAAAAGGCAGCATTTCCAATGCAAGCAGTCGTGAAATATGCAAATTTAGGACTGTGGTCTGTGGGACGTTGGCTGCTAATTTGCGCTTTCGTTCAAAGGTCTGGGATATGGACAATTGAACGCAATGGTGGGACGTGGACGTGGATGCTGTTTCTTGAGAAACTGCCATAACAAGTGAAGACTGAGAGGAGGGGCATCTTTGCATGCAGTATGGACAGGGGATTGCCTTGCACACACAACAGGGGGTTCTCTTACACGCACAACAGCGGAAGAAGCAGTGGTGACACCCGCTGACACTGGTCGTGGACCCTGGGGTTCGCCCCACAAAGTCGGGTGCTTTGCTGACATGTGCCTGATCATGCTGGTGGTGGTCAGGCTGGTAGTTTTGTTACCACTACTGATGCTGGCCTGGCAGGTGGTACAAATGGCCTTTTTGGGTTTATCAGCAGAGTCTTTAAAAAAATTCCAGACTCTGGAAGACCTACCGGTTGTACTGGCAACGTCCCTCATGTGTTACGGGGAACGGTTGCCCGCCTTCTGTCTGCGGCCATCACACTGCTTCTTCCTGCCTGTTGGGGTACTCTGCCTCCCTCCCCCTGTGTGCTGCTTGCCTCTCTCTGTGTGTCCTCCTGCCACCTTGGGTAAGTTACTACAGTAGATCATCCACCTCCTCCTCCTCTTCCACTTCCACACCACGGTTCTGTTAGGAGGGTGGTTGCAGACAACTTTATTTTAATGGAACGCAACCGACCCCGGGGTCCGCGATACAGCCTGGTGGACTGCTGCCGAACACTTTCCGGATGAAAAGGAAAGCAACCAACTTAAATGATAAACCCTTCCATGTTACTGCACACAGGAACGGGTATAACGGTTCGCTCAATCTCCGTTAACTCTGAAGGGATGGCATGCCTCTGGGCAAACGTAGATGATAAAAAATTGCCATCAGCACCAGAGTCCACCCACGCCTTGGCAGTAACTGCAGATGTACCAAAGGACAATGACACATTATATAATAATTTGGAGGAAGAAGTCCCAGAATTTAATACACCTCCTCAAACGGTGGTAAGACCAACTCATTTACCCAACTGCTTGGAACCATTATTAACGGGGGACTCCAAGAGATGAGCAGGTCGGGAACGAGAAGAGTTAGACTCAGTTTGAGATACATCCATAGCCTCAGGCTCCGGGTCGGGAGTCTCGGGTTTGGAAATGGGTCTAGAGAAGGATGGTGCCAACTGATACTGAGGTCTGGCGACCTCCAGCTCTAACTTGTGTTCCGCATGACGCAAGTCTATACGGTTAGCGAGAGATATTAACTCCTCCAGGGAGGTTGAGATTTCTCTGGTAGATAGAGCATTTTTAACATGACCAGCCAGAGCCTTCCAGAACACCAGGATAAGCGACCGCTCAGACCAATCCAGTTCTAAACTGTATGGCATAGTGGCTGGCGGTGTCCGAACCCTGAATTAACGCAAGAAGCTTAAGAGCTGTATCATGCGTGACCTGAGGACCAAGGAAATACTTTTTAGAGTCTTAAGGAAAAGACCCGCATTTGCTACAACCGGATCATTCCGCTCCCATAGAGGAGTAGCCCACTCCAGAGCCCTGTGGGAGAGTAATGAGATGACATAGCCCACTTTTGCTCTTTCAGAGGGGAACCGTGCTTCCATCATCTCCAAGTGAATGGAGCATAAATTAATAAAACCCCTGCAAAATTTACTGTCTCCAGAAAAATTTTCCGGGAGAGCAAAACGGGGTAATGGCGCACTTGCAGTGGTTGCAGTATTCAACGCAGCCGAGTTAATATTGGCTGCTAAAGAAGCCGCCTGGGTAGCTACTGCAGTGATATCAGCGACCGGGACAGCCTGTTCCAGAGATTTAAGTCTGGTCTCAATTTGCTGTATATACTGCAGCAATTGCTGGTTGTTGGCCATGTTCGGCAAGACCCTGGCACTCTGATACTGTTAGGAGGGCGGTTGCAGACAACATTATTGAAATGGAACGCAACCGACCCCGGGTTCCGCGATGCAGCCTGGTGGACTGCTACCGAACACTTTCCGGGTGATAAGGAAAGCAACCAACTTAAATGATAAACCCTTACGTGTTACTGCACACAGGAACGGGTATAACGGTTCACTCAATCTTCGTTAACTGCACAGGAGATGCGCGACTGGGGAAGTAACTGTAGCCCTGTTAACTACACAGGGACTACACTGGCGGCGCTAGGATGCGTGTGTGACTACGCCGACGGGTACATGTGCCTCCAGCTGTCGTGCTACCGGACTGAAGGGTACTACTCCACGTGGCTGACAGCTAGCCGTGGATAGGACGTCTGCAGGCTGCTCGGGGTGTTAGGCGACACCTTTGGCAGAGCCAGACTACTAGACGAAACTACCTGCCTCTATGGAACTAGCCTGCCTCTATGGAACTAGCCTGCCAGACAGAAACTTCTCGTGGAACACAGTCGTCCACATCACTGCTCAATGATCAGAGCGCGCCGCCATGTTTGTGGGCGGGCCTTTTAAAGACTAAGCCCTGCCAACGATGCGCCATTGGTGACGCTACCGGTGGACCAATCAGGCGGTGCCAGGTCACCGAGTCAGGAGGGTGCCAAACCACCAATCACGATCCGCCAGGTCACGGGCATGCTCAGTGCGGCGAATCCTGGACTTAGACTCCAAACGCCCTGTCTCCCTCTGCAACCCATGCTTAACATTGCTAGGTGCCAATACACGGGAGACAATCTGTACGTCTCGTGGACCAGCTAGGCGTTGGGGCTGATGATGATGCTGAGCAGCATCAACCCCGGCTGGACCGAAATGGAAGACCACAGAAGGTACTGGACCCATTTCAAATCCAGCCACAGATTGATGCCTAACAGGTCCTCCTCCTCACTTCGTGGCAATTGTGTCTCGTCATCGTCCACCTCTTGTGACAAATTGCCAGCATCGCCTTCCTGTGGCCGTGGCTGTTCAAATATTTGGCCATCGCTACATGGGATCTCCTGTTCCACCACTTCAAGTTGAGCAGGCGAGGGGCCCAAATATGGAAATCGAACAGTGAACAGCTCTTCAGAGTGTCCAACTGTGGGATCAGTTGCTGTCTGACGACACTCGGCATGGTGGGAGGAAGGAGCATCAGGGTGAGGAGTAGTGTTGAGCCACCCCCGTAGTGTTCGGGTTCGGTTCGGTTCGTCGAACACCGGGATGTTCGAGGAACTGTTCGTCGAACTGTTCGTCGAACACCTTAGAACACCGTCGAACACCGTTAAAACCAATGGCAGGCAAACAAAAACACATAGAAACACATAGAAAACACCTGCAAAGGTGTCCAAAAGCTGACAAACTGCTCAGAAGACACGCTCTTTAAAAAAGCCGGCCGGCAAATTCAGCAGCGGCATACACCGGTACCCGACAATTTAGACAAGAAGGAATAGAGCATCACACATAGATTAGATACATAGAAACATGTCAGTCACACATATAAGAAGCACAGTGACAGTGTTGGTTACTGCACTTGTCATTTAGTGTAAAGGATTTATTAAAAAAAATATTAGTGTTTTCATGCACCGTCTCTTTAAAAAAGCCGGCCGGCAATTCAGCAGCGGTACCCGACAATTTAGAACAGAAAGATAGAGCATCACACATAGATTAGATAGATAGAAACATGTCAGTCACATATATAATAAGTACAGTGATAGTGTTGCTTACTGTACTTGTCATTTAGTGTAAAGGATTTATTTAAAAAAATAATAGTGTTTTCATGCACTGTCTCTTTAAAAAAGCCGGCCGGCAATTCAGCAGCGGTACCCGACAATTTAGAACAGAAAGATAGAGCATCACACATAGATTAGATAGATAGAAACATGTCAGTCACATATATATGAAGTACAGTGATAGTGTTGGTTACTGTACTTGTCATTTAGTATTAAAATAAAGGATTTATTATTAAAAAAATTGGAGTGGGGTTCCCCTTAATTTTAGTCTCTAGCGGAGGTTAAGCAGACGGCTGGGGCAGATGTTTGAAGCCTGGGAAGGGGGTAATACCCACGGAGCTTCCCAGGCTACTAATATCAGCCCCCAGCTGAATACATAGCCTTTACTAGCTATTAAAATGGGGGACCCCCCCAAAAAAATGACGTGGGGTCCCCTCTAATTTAATAGCTAGCAAAGGCTAGGCAGACAGCTGGGGGCTGATATTAATAGCCCAGGAAGGGAGCCATGAATATTGGCCCCCTCCCAGGCTAGAAACACCAGCCGTCAGCCGCCCCAGAAATGGCGCATTCATAGGATGCGCCAATTCTGGCACTTAGCCTCGCTCTTCCACGCTGCCCTGGTGCGGTGGCAGGGGGTAATAGGGTTGGGGTTGATGTCAGCTTATAATGCCAGCTGACATCAAGCCCAGGTTAGTAATGGAGAGGCGTCTATAAGACACCCCCATTACTAACCCCATAGTAAAAGTTAAAAAAAACACAAACACCCAGAATAAAGTCCTTTAATTGAAATAAAGACACAATCCTTTATTGTTCTAAATTAAACCATACTTACCATCACGCCCATTCCAGCTGAAGCCAACGATCTCCTGCAATAAAAGAAAAATAATAAAGCAACCTCATCCTTACCTTTCCATGGTTCCCACGACAGCTTCAGCTCTGCTACATCGAGATGACAGGCTGGACCGCAGCAGAACGCTGCCATCCAGCCTCTCATCCCACAGACACTGAGAAGCGCAGGCTTGCTTGCGCTGCTCAGCGTCTCTCTGTGACGACATCCAGATGAGCCGAGTTCATGTCCAATGAACTCGGCTCACCTCATGCACGTCACTGACAGCGTGGGAAAATTCTCACGCTGAAGCGCTGATTGCAGGAGAATTTTCCCACGCTGTCAGTGACGTGCAGGAGGTGAGCTGAGTTCATTGGACATGAGCTCACCTCATGCACATCACTGACAGCGTGGGAGAATTCTCCTGCACTCAGCACTTCAGCGTGAGAATTTTCCCACGCTGTCAGTGACGTGCATGAGGTGAGCCGAGTTCATTGGACATGACCTCGGCTCATCTGGATGCCGTCACAGCGAGACAGTGAGGAGCGCAAGCATGCCTGCGCTTCTCAGTGTCTGCGGGATGACAGACTGGATGGCAGCGTTCTGCTGCGGTCCAGCCTGTCATCTCGATGTAGCAGAGCTGAAGCTGTCGTGGGAACCATGGAAAGGTAAGGATGAGGTTGGTTTATTATTTTTCTTTTATTGCAGGAGATCGTTGGCTTCAGCTGGAATGGGTGTGATGGTAAGTATGGTTTAATTTAGAACAATAAAGAATTGTGTCTTTTTTTCAATTAAAGGACTTTATTCTGGGTGTTGTGTTTTTTTTAAATACTTTACTAGAAATTCATGGCGGTCATGTCTAATACTGGCGTGACCCCATGAATTTTGGGCTTGGGGCCAGCTGATAATACCAAGCTGGCCCTAACCCCTTTATTACCCAGTGAGCCACCGCACCAGGGCCCTGGATGAGTTGGGTACAGCGCCAGAAGATGGCGCTTCTATGAACGCGCCATTTTCCGGGGTGGCTGCGGACTGCAATTTGTAGCGGGGGGGGGCCCAGAAAGCTTGGGCCTCCCTGCGCTGCAGATTCCAGCCCCCAGCTGCCTAGTTGTACCTGGCTGGACACAAAAATAGGGCGAAGCCCCACGTACTTTTTTTTTAATTATTTCATGAAATTCATGAAATAATTAAGAAAAAAAGGCCTTCCCTATATTGTTGTGTCCGGCCAGGTACAAATAGGCAGCTGGTGGATGGGGGCAGCCCGTTCCTGCCTGCTGTACCTGGCTGGACACAAATATAGTGCGAAGCCCCACTTCAATTTTTTTAAATTATTTCAGGAAATTCATGAAATAATTTAAAAAAAATTGACGTGGGGCTTCGCACTATATTTGTGTCCAGCCAGGTACAGCAGGCAGGAACGGGCTGCCCCCAACCACCAGCTGCCTATTTGTACCTGGCCGGACACAACAATATAGGGAAGCCCTTTTTTTCTTAATTATTTCATGAAATAATTTAAAGAAAATTGACATGGGGCTTCGCCCTGTTTTTGTGTCCAGCCAGGTACAACTAGGCAGCTGGGGGCTGGAATCCGCAGCGCAGGGAGGCCCAAGCTTTCTGGGCCACCCCCGCTGCAAATTGCAGTCCGCAGCCACCCCGGAAAATGGCGCGTTCATAGAAGCGCCATCTTCTGGCGCTGTACCCAACTCATCCAGGGCCCTGATGCGGTGGCTCACTGGGTAATAAAGGGGTTAGGGCCAGCTTGTCATTATCAGCTGGCCCTAAGCCCGAAATTCATGGGGTCACGCCAATATTAGACATGACCACCATGAATTTCTAGTAAAGTATTTAAAAAAAACACAACACCCAGAAAAAAGTCCTTTAATTGAAATAAACACACAATTCTTTATTGTTCTAAATTAAACCATACTTACCATCACGCCCATTCCAGCTGAAGCCAACGATCTCCTGAAATAAAAGAAAAATAATAAAGCAACCTCATCCTTACCTTTCCATGGTTCCCATGACAGCTTCAGCTCTGCTACATCGAGATGACAGGCTGGACCGCAGCAGAACGCTGCCATCCAGCCTCTCATCCCGCAGACACTGAGAAGCGCAGGCTTGCTTGCGCTCCACAGTGTCTCTCTGTGAGGGCATCCAGATGAGCCGAGTTAATGTCCAATGAACTCGGCTCACCTCATGCACGTCACTGACAGCGTGGGAAAATTCTCCTGCACTCAGCGCTTCAGCGTGGGAGAATTCTCACGCTGAAGCGCTGAGTGCAGGAGAATTCTCCCACGCTGTCAGTGAAGTGCAGGAGGTGAGCTGAGTTCATTGGACATGAGCTCACCTTATGCACGTCACTGACAGCGTGGGAGAATTCTCCTGCACTCACCGCTTCAGCGTGAGAATTTTCCCACGCTGTCAGTGACGTGCATGAGGTGAGCCGAGTTCATTGGACATGAACTCGGCTCATCTGGATGTCGTCACAGAGAGACGCTGAGCAGCGCAAGCAAGCCTGCGCTTCTCAGTGTCTGCGGGATGAGAGGCTGGATGGCAGCGTTCTGCTGCGGTCCAGCCTGTCATCTCGATGTAGCAGAGCTGAAGCTGTCGTGGGAACCATGGAAAGGTAAGGATGAGGTTGCTTTATTATTTTTCTTTTATTGCAGGAGATCGTTGGCTTCAGCTGGAATGGGCGTGACAGTAAGTATGGTTTAATTTAGAACAATAAAGGATTGTGTCTTTATTTCAATTAAAGGACTTTATTCTGGGTGTTTGTGTTTTTTTTAACTTTGACTATGGTGTTAGTAATGGGGGTGTCTTATAGACGCCTCTCCATTACTAACCTGGGCTTGATGTCAGATGGCATTATAAGCTGACATCAACCCCAACCCTATTACCCCCTGCCACCGCACCAGGGCAGCGTGGAAGAGCGAGGCTAAGTGCCAGAATTGGCGCATCCTATGAATGCGCCATTTCTGGGGCGGCTGACGGCTGGTGTTTCTAGCCTGGGAGGGGGCCAATATTCATGGCTCCCTTCCTGGGCTATTAATATCAGCCCCCAGCTGTCTGCCTAGCCTTTGCTAGCTATTAAATTATGGGGGACCCCACGTCATTTTTTTTGGGGTGTCCCCCATTTTAATAGCTAGTAAAGGCTATGTATTCAGCTGGGGGCTGATATTAGTAGCCTGGGAAGCTCCGTGGGTATTACCCCCTTCCCAGGCTTCAAACATCTGCCCCAGCCGTCTGCTTAACCTCCGCTAGAGCCTAAAATTAAGGGGAACCCCACGCCAATTTTTTTAATAATAAATCCTTTATTTTAATACTAAATGACAAGTACAGTAACCAACACTATCACTGTACTTCATATATATGTGACTGACATGTTTCTATCTATCTAATCTATGTGTGAAGCTCTATTCTGTCTGTTATAAATTGTCGGGTACCGCTGCTGAATTGCCGGCCGGCTTTTTTAAAGAGACGGTGCATGAAAACACTATTATTTTTTTTGATAAATCCTTTACGCTAAATGACAAGTACAGTAAGCAACACTGTCACTGTACTTCGTATATATGTGGCTGACATGTTTCTATCTATCTAATCTATGTGTGAAGCTCTATTCTGTCTGTTATAAATTGTCGGGTACCGCTGCTGAATTGCCGGCCGGCTTTTTTAAAGAGACAGTGCATGAAAACACTATTATTTTTTTTGATAAATCCTTTACGCTAAATGACAAGTACAGTAAGCAACACTGTCACTGTACTTCGTATATATGTGGCTGACATATTTATATCTATCTAATCTATGTGTGAAGCTCTATTCTTTCGGTTCTAAATTGTCGGGTACAGGTGTATGCCGCTGCTGAATTGCCGGCTTTTCATGTTTCACTGTTGGCACTGTTCCCATCGATTTGGGCAATCACTGTAATGCCACAACCACCATGGCTGTGGCATTACAGTGAGTGGCAGACAATCCCTGCATGATTGGTGCTCTAAATAGCGCCAGACATGCAGGACACGCTTTTGGTGCACGAACAGTTATCGAACATAACCTCGAACAGCCGAATTTTTTGCAAATCGTTCGGGTTCGTCGAACAACTCGAACACCGCCCAAAACAGCTCGAATTTGAGATTGGCGAACAGTTCTAGTCGAACACCGCTCATCTCTAGTGAGGAGGAGTATGCGGTCTTGACTCACGGCTACTAAGACTTGACCGTGTGGAACACAGACCAGAGGTGGTGGTGCCCAGGTGACTGGAAGTATTATCTGCTATCCTATTAATAACCTGTTCACACTGATCAGTTTGCAATACTGGTGTTGTTGTGTGCTTCCCTAGTAATTCGGTCAAGAAGTGGGAGCGAGAAGATGTGGCTGTTGGTTGTGGCACATTTTCACCTTGGCCACGGCCCCGTCCTCAGCACGCACCATCACCAGAACTTCCAGTTCCACGCGCCTTGCCCATTGTAAATGAAGTAAAATAGGTTACACTCGCACTATCAATGGCAAAAAGGTAATAAAAAGGAGATTAGAACAGTGGAAGAGGAAAACCAGAATCTTTTAAACAGATATATTTGTGTCTGAACAGTCAGCGAGACACTCAAACTTTTTTTTTTTATTTAAAAAAGGCAAAAAGGTGGATTACACCCAGATTTGAACCGTGGAAGAGAAAAACCACAGTTCTAGTTCTCTGGCCTACACCAGAATCTTTTAAACAGATATATTTGTGTCTGAACAGTCACCGAGACACTCAAACTGTTTTTTTTAATGGAAAAAAGGCAAAAAGGTGGATTACACCCAAATTTGAACAGTGGAAGAGGAAAACCACAGTTCTAGTTCTCTGGCCTGCACCAGAATCTTTTAAACAGATATGTTTGTGTCTGAACAGTCAGCAAGACACTCAAACTGTTTTTTTTTTATGGAAAAAAGGCAAAAAGGTGGATAACACCCAGATTTGAACCGTGGAAGAGGAAAATCACAGTTCTAATTTCCTGGCATATACCAGACTTTTTTAAATAGATATATTTGTGTCTGAACAGTCACCGAGACACTCAAACTGTTTTTTTTATGGAAAAAAGGCAAAAAAGTGGATAATACAGAGATTTAAACCGTGGAACTGCAAAACCACAGTTCTAGTTATCTGGCTGAAACCAGACTTTTTTAAACAGATATATTTGTGTCTGAACACTAACAGACACACTCATTTTTTTTTTTGGGGGGGGGGGGGAAAATACCAAAAGGTTAATAAGATGGGTATTTGTACAGTCTGACTGAGGGAAAAAAAAAAGAGGATTTAGATGAAAAAAAAAGATTTTTCCTGGCCCCTGAGACCTGAGGCTAAGTCTAGCAATTTGAGCAGCAGCAGCACACAGGACTGTAATGCAGTGTTTGTTGGTATAACCACTGCGTCTCCTATACAGCCTGCCTGCCTGATATCTGGGATGAATATTAGTCCTCAGAAGGACTGTTTGTTCGATTTTGCAGGCTTTAGAGACCCTACACTACCTATTTCGCAGTATAAATCTCTCCCTAGCTCAGCAGCACTCTCCCTACACTTTCTGATCCAGAGCGACTGTGTCCAAGATGGCGGCGCCCGGTTTTAAATACTCGAGGTGATGCTGTGCGGCCAGCCAATCACTGTAATGCCCACATCAAACATGGCTGCTGTATTACAGTGACTGGCTGGCAATCCCTGCATGTTCATTGGCTCTGCAAAGAGCGCCAAACATGCAGGGCGGAGACCCGAGCTCCCGACCGAGTAACACGAAAATGCTCGGTGCTCGCTGAACATCCCGAGTAGTGAGATGCTCGGGTGAGTACCGAGTAGTGTCGAGCATGCTCGCTCAACACTTTTTTTGAGGTGTAGATGACATGAGCAGGCGAGTGATTGGATATGGGGGGAGAAGGAAAGATCGGAATCAAGTATAACCCCAAGACAGTGGGCTTGTTGCTGGGGAGTAATGGTGGAGCCAAACACGGAGATGGCAATATTGGGCATAGGTAGATTAATGGAGGGAGGAAACACAAGAAGTTCAGTTTTTGACAGGTTCAGTTTCAGATAGAGGGAGGACATGATATTAGAGACAGCGGAAAGACAATCACTAGTGTTATGTAATAATTGAGGCGTGAGGTCAGGAGACAATGTGGATAATTGGGTGTCATCAGCATAGAGATGGTACTGAAAACCAAATCTACTGATTGTTAGTCCAATAGGGATGGTATATGAGGAGAAGAGGAGGGGGTCGAGGACCGATCCTTGAGGAACCCCAACATTAAGGGGAAAGGGGAGGAAGAGAAGTCAGCAAAAGGTACAGTGAAGGAGTGGTCAGATAGTTGGAGGAGAACCAGGATAGAGTAGTGTCCTTGAGCCTGATAGAGCGGAACATAGTGAGGAGAAGCTGGTGATCCACAGTGTCGAATGCTGCAGAGAGATCCAGGAGAATCAGCAAGGAGTAGTGACCATTAGATTTAGCTGTTAGAAGATCATTAGAGACTTTAGTGAGGGTAGTTTCAGTGGAGTGTAAAGAGTGGAAATCTTATTGTAGAGGGTCAAGAAGAAAGTTGTCTGAGAGATAGCCGATTAGATGGGCGTAGACCAAGCATTCCAGGAGTTTAGAGATGAAGGGAAGGTTAGACACAGGTCTGTAGTTAGCAGAACAGTTTTGGTCGAGTGATGTTTTTTTAAGTAATGGATGTATGTTGGAGTGTTTAAACGACGAGGGAAAGATACCTGTTAAGAGAGATTAAATATTTTAGTTAGGTGAGTGGTGACAGCTGGGGAAAGGGACTGAAGAAGATGTGAGGGAATAGGGCCACTGGTGCAGGTGGTAGGGCAGAAGATGCAAGGAGCCTGAGCACTTCTTCTTCTGTGATTGGTTCAAAGACAGAGAGTGAGCTAGATAGATGTAATGGGAGAGGGAGGATCGTGCATGGTATTAGGGGATTGGGAGAAAATTTCCTGTCTGATATGGTCAATTTTTTCTTTGAAAAAATTAGCCAGATCGTCAGCACTGAGGTCGGTAGTCGGGGCTTTCACTCTTGGTTGGAGGAGGGAATGAAAAGCATCAAAGAAGTGTTTAGGATTATTGGAAAGTGAGGTGATGAGGGTATTGAAATAGGTTTGTTTGAAGAGGTGAAGGGCGGAGTTGTATGTTTTAAGCATAAACTCATAATGGACAAAGTCTTCGGCTAGATTAGATTTTGTCCACAGATGTTCAGCACACCTGGAGCACCACTGTAGAAGTGTATGCCAGGGTTGTCGCCGTCTGTGCCGAGTTGTTCTAAGTGTAGGAGGAGCAGTTTCCTCCAGGGCACTCTGCAAGGTAGCATGTTGAAGTCCCCCATGATGAGGGTTGGGATGTCACAGGATAGAAAGTGATGAATCCAGGTGGCAAAGTGATCCAAGAACTGACGGGAGGGGCCCGGAGGACGATACACAACCGCCACTTGCACGGAGAATGCCGTGTAAGGTTTGACAGTGTGGCCCTCAAAAGAAGGGAAGATAAGTGAGGGTACTGGGGGGATAACCTGAAAAGTACATTTGGCTGATAGGAGCAGCCCAACACCTCCACCTTGTCTGCTCTCATGTCTGGTGGTATGTGAAAACTGTGGGCCACTATATGAAAGAGCACCAGCGGCGGTGGTGTCTGACTGTTGGATCCAGGATTCAGTAAGAGCCAGAAGGTTCAGGGAGTTTGAAAGGAAAAATCATGGATGAAAGAGAGTTTTATTACATACTGACCGAGCATTCCAAAGAACACAATTTAAGGAGACAGACGGCATGCAGGGAATATTAATGAGATTGGCAGGGTTTCTGAGTGAAGCAGGGGAGGGGTCTGACTTACTAATAGAAGGGCCAGAGTTGGGAGAAATATCTCCTGCGACTAGGAGAAGGAGGATAGAGAGAGTGAGCAGATGGTTAAGTGATTTGTGAGAGGGTTTCTTGTGTTGTATGGTGGGAGTCAATGGATCTGTGCAGTTTAGGATAGTGAAAAGAGCATGAGTGCTATACATAGAAGAGGCGAGATGAGAGGGGCCAATACGGATGGAGTACACAGAGTGTGTGTAGGGACGGTGGATGTAAGTGAATGCAGCAGCCAGAATATAAATTATACAAATACATATGGTGCTTATTTGCTGCAATGCAAATGTTGTGCAAGTAGTTGTCTTTGAATGTCTTACCTGTCTCCTGCCCTGTCTAACTGCCATGATTAACTGCTGCAGGGACTTTGATACATGGACATAATAGCCCCTTCCCCCACATAAATACCTCCCCAAAGCTGTGTATCAATATATAGGAGAGGTTACTCTTAGATCTATCACTAAATTAGCTCGTTAACAATCAATCAAATAGCTTAAGACAGCAGGAGGTCATAAATGCACAAAAAAACAAGCTTGCAAAGCAACAGGAATCATAAAACTAAGGAAAACATCAGGGTAAAAATTCAGAAAGTTCAGAAAGATAGATGCAGTATATATAGGGACGAGCAAGTATACTCGTTACTATTCGGTATTCGCCGAATAGTACGGTACTTGGGCTACTCGTTACTCCCCGAGTTTCCTTGTGATTACTCGCAAGGAGTAACGAGTACAATGTAAGTCAATAAGAAATGCGAGTAAGCCGAGTAATTGTCTGCTGGAGTCTATAAAGTGGTCTGGGGACTGTGGATAAGGCTGAAATGGGTGCATGATTGTTTAAAAGCCGGTGGTAAAAAGCCGCCTGCTTTTAAACAATCAATCAGCCCCATACTCGCTTCCCCGCAGCCTCCCATCCTGATCCTCCATTCCCCCTGCCGCCTCCCATCCCGATCCTAAGTTAGGACCAGGCGGGGAGCGCAGCACCAGTGAGCGGGGAGCGAAGGCCCCGGCCGGGGAAGCCGGCAGTGAAAAGACTTCACCGCCGGCTTTCCCATTCAGTGTTGCGCTCCCCGCTCCCTTATGTACGCTCCCCGCTCTCTGGTGCTTCGCTCCCACGCCCGGTCCTAACTTAGGATCGGGATGGGAGGCGGCGGGGGTGCGGGGAGCGTACATCAGGGAGCGGGGAGTGCAGCACCGAACGGGAAAGCCGGCGGTGAAGTCTTTTCACTGCCGGCTTTCCCGCCGGTTATTTCAAATGAACAGGTGAAGTATCAGCTGATGCTGATCAGCTGTTCATTTGAAGTAGCCGGGGTGCCCTCAGAGGGTTCATGTGAGTTCACGCTTGACAGCATGAAATCACATGAACTTTCCCACGGCCGCACAGCTCAGCTACATCTATGGTAGAGTATCTCCACCAGAGATGTAGCTGAGCTAAAGAAGAAGACTCCATTGGACTATGTCGGATGGAAGATAATTTTTTTAATAAAGATGGAGTCTCTAATTTTTTGGGGGGTTTTATTTCTAATAAAAAATGTATTTCTCTTTGTTGTGTTTTTTTTCAATATTTCACTTAGAAATTCATGGCGGTCATGTCTAATATTGGCATGACCCCATGAATTTCGGGCCAGCTGATATTACAAAGCTGGCCCTAACCCCTTTATTACCCAGTGAGCCACCGCACCAGGGCCCTGGATGAGTTGGGTACAGCGCCAGAAGATGGCGCTTCTATGAACGCGCCATTTTCTGGGGTGGCTGCAGACTGCAATTCGCAGTGGGGGAGGCAGAAAGCTTGGGCCTCCCTGTGCTGTAGATTCCAGCCCCCAGCTGCTTAGTTGTACCTGGCTGGACACAAAAATAGGGCGAAGCCCCACGTCAAATTTTTTTAAATTATTTCATGAAATAATTAAAAAAAGGGCTTCCCTGTATTTTTGTTTCCAGCCAGGTACAAATAGGCATATGGGGGTTGGGGGCAGCCCGTTCCCGCCTGCTGTACCTGGCTGGACACAAAAGTATGGCGAAGGCCACGTCAAATTTTTGGTGAAAAATTAATTTAAAAAAATTGCAGCTGATCCACAGAGCAAGGTGCTGGCAGCATCGCTATCCACCATTACCTGACAGCCTATAACCAGATGTTTTACCGGTCCCTATACGCTTACCTGGACTAAGAGTCTAGCTTCTAACGAACCCCACCTACCTGAATACACAGCTATAAATTCTATACATATACTAACCAGTAGAAATAGCGACTGAATTGAATAAGGCCGAGTGGGCCGAAATGTCTTCACTCTTCGCTATATTCTTTGTATTGTCGCCTTCTACTACTGGTCTGGTTTAAGTATTTATACTTATGCTGTTTTAATAAACCACACTTTGCATCTATACGAGAGTGCGATGTATTAACTCTACTATACTCAACCTGGGCTTACTGGCCCATTACATCTGCACCTCAACCTGTGACAGAGTGCACGCCAATCTTACCCCCTGACCTGGAATGTTGGCATGCATAGCCAGCACAGCAGCACAGAGGAAGAAAGTGGATACTTAGCACCTACAAAGGCACCAAGGGCTACTGGTTTGAGCAGAGTGCTAAGTGTGTCAACTCTTGCCAAGAGCAATCCCTCTGTGCCCAAAATCAAGGCAAGAGTGCGTTCAGCCGCTGTCTGGACATTTTTTTTGGATACTCCTTCTGAACCAAATGTTGTAATCTGTAGTATCTGCTATACAAAGCTAAGCAGAGGCCAGGGCAAAGGCAACCAGAGCACCACGAGTATGCGGAAACACATGGCAGCTAAGCACCCTACTCAGTGGGCGGAACAACATGGTACAAAATCTGTGTCTTCAGGTCAAAACACTGTCATGTTACCTGTGATCCGTCCTTCCCAATCTGCTGGCCAGGAAGCAGGTGCTGCTCATACTTACTGCTCACAAGCTCACAAGCTGCGGTTGTAGAGAGACAGGACACAAGTCCATCCACTTGTTTGTCACAGCCAACCGTCCAGTTGTCCGTGCCCCAGATCTATGAAAGGAAGCGGAAATACCAAGCTTCGCACCCACAAGCACAAATGCTTAAAGCGCACATTGCTAGCCGTGGAGATGTTACCATTTAGGCTTGTGGGGATACAGTCTTTCCACGATCTGTTGGCTGTGGCTCCGGCTGCCCCACGATACTCTGTTCCCAGCCGGCACTATTTTTCACGGTGTTCCGTCCCCGCGTTACACAAGCACGTCTTAAGCAATCTAAAGCATGCTCTCACCAATGCCGTAACCGGGAAGGTCCACTTAACAACAGACACCTGGACAAGTAGCTGTGGACAGGGACGATACATCTCTGTCACGGCACACTGGCTCAACCTGGTGGAGAGTGGGACAACTTCTCAAAGTGGACCATCACACATACTACCCACGCCATGAATAGCGGGCCCAACATCATTCAGGGTGTCCGTCTCATCATATACGTCCAGTCCACACTCTTCCTCCTCCGCTTCCTCATGCAATGCTGAATTACCCTCAACATCACGCCCAAGTTGGGAGCTTTGCAGCAGCGCATCAGCAAGGCGACAACACGCTCTGCTCAAGCTAATCTGTTTAGGTCAAACACCGCACACTGCAGCAGAGCTCTGGAAAGGTATAAAGCAACAGACCGATCATTGGCTCTCCCCACTGCAACTTCAACCCCGTTTGGTCATCAGCGATAATGGGCGTAACCTCGTGGCGGCTTTAAAGCTCGGGAAGGTGGTACACGCGCCATGCATGGCTCACGTGCTGAACCTAATGGTGCAGAAATTTCTCAAAACCTACCCGGACTTGACATACCTACTTGACAAGGTGCGCCGGATTTGCGACCATTTCAGACATTCATCAACAGCTGTTGCCAGTCTTGCAGCGCTTCAAATGCAATTTAATTTGCCGAACCACAGACTCATTTGTGACCTGCCCACACGCTGGAACTCAACATATCATATGTTAGCAAGGATTAGTGAGCAGCAGAGGGCACTTGCAGAATACCAGCTTAAACATGCCCGTCAGACTGAGACTTAGCCAAGACACATAACAACTGTCGAGTGGGTGTGGATCGCTGACATTTGTGAGGTGCTTGATAACTTTCAGCACTGCACCAAGCTTGTGAGCGGTGATCAGTCTATTATCAGTGTAACGATCCCTATGCTATGTCTGCTGAGAGAAGAGCTGCAGAATCTAAAAATTGAATCTTTGAGTGCTCAGCAGCTGGGGATGTAGCAAGATTTCACACTCGCTGATCCTAGCCAGCCCAGCCAATGTCATCAGTAGTGTTGAGCCACCCCCGTAGTGTTCGAGTTCGGTTCGGTTCGTCGAACACCCGTGTGTTCGCCGAACTGTTCGTCGAACTGTTCGTCGAACACCTTCGAACACCGTTAAAACCAATGGCAGGCAAACAAAAACACATAGAAACACATAGAAAACACCTTCAAAGGTGTCCAAAAGCTGACAAACTGCTCAGAAGACACAACTAACACATGGAAAAGTGACAAGTACATATAGTCATGCGAAAAGAAAAGAGGTGGAGGAGTAAAAGGAGGGGGAGACACAGATATAGGCATGTCATGCCCTTCTAAAATCCAAAAAGTGAGAAGCCGAGACGGCCAGTCCGCTCCTGACCGTGCCACCTCCGTGTCGCCGGGTTTGTGCCAGAGCCGCGGTGAACCCTGACGGCCAGCCCCCCTCTCCCAATACTGGTGCCTGTCCGCTGGTGGGTCGAGAGAGCCCCCCTGTGGTGGAGGCAGCTCTAAGCTTTTTAATTTAAATTGTCCCTCTAATTTGAATGAATACACTTTAAATCCATTTACAAGGATCTATTGGAGGGCAAGTCTCATGCCAGCAGCCGCGTAATTCCAGCTCCAGTAGCGTCCACTAAAGCTGCTGCAGTTAAAAAGCTTTTATAAGGATCGAGCTCGGCTGTCCACCGCAAGGCATCCTAGTGCCAGTCCCAGCCCCTATGCCTTGGGGTGCCTCCTGATGCTCTTCACTAAGTATCCCGTGGTCCCGAAGCATTTCCTTTGAAAAAATTAAGTGTCCAAACTACAGGTGGTGTAGCTTGCTTAACAGCCGGGATAATCCGCTGACTAGCAGACACTGCTACTAGGCACAAAGTATTTCCTGGGCTAGATGCAGTTAAAAATTTGTAAGTAGATACTCTCGTTGGATGCTGAGAAAGCATTCCATAGAGTCTCCTGGCACGCCATATATGATTCTCTTAAAAAGCTTGGGGTAGGGGTCTAGGGGACCCTTTTATAGCCAAAATCACGGCCCTGTATCACAATACGTCACCTAGGCTGAAGATAAATGGAACTGTAGCACCGAGGGCTCGGTTGCTACAGACGTATTGCACCTCACCCAGAGGTGTGATATCTCACTCTCAGATAAGGATGGAGTGTGGATCAGGACCCGACACCTGCATGCATTACACCACATTGCCGTGGGGCAGGGCGACCAATATGCCCCTGAGATGGGCACGACAGTCCCTGTCCCTGGCTGGAGTGGGGGGAGGGAACACTGAGGAAGGGGAACCCTGCAGTGCAGGAGCAGGGAGGAAGCAGTTCCTGGGTGCATTGAGAAGGGAGTATAAAAGGTGGGCACCATCTTAGTTCAGTGCAGAGAAGTCTGAGCAAAAGTGGCAGGGAGCAGGGGCTCTGCATGAGCTCTGCTCCGGAGGCGGGCCTAGTAACAGAGGCCCAGGCCTGCAAGAGGGAGAAGGAAGGAAGAGGAGCGGAGAAGGCTCCAGGAACGAGGAATGAAGGGATCCCAGGGGTGCGGACGGGCGAGTCGCCACCGCACGCCCGAATCCACCTGCGTGGAGGGGTCAGGCCAAAGGGGGAGACCGGTCCCCGAACTAGTGGAGGCAGGAAACGACCCTCAGCTAGAAACCGGAGGCTCTGACATTTTATGTGGCGCAGCCCCTTGCTCCACCCGCTAGGAAGGCACCACATAGGGTCAGGGAAACTGGCGCCAAGTTTACCAAGAGGAGGCCCGAGGCAGCCGGACAGAAGTGTTGGTAAGAAAGGCCAGACAAAGGACACACAAAGGGGGTCCTGTGAAGCGCTCCAAAGTTATCTGGGAGTTGTCTGAGCCCCTCACCTGGTGAGCACAGTACGACGTGGGCAGCCGTTACCTGCAGACGTGGTCTGGATAATAAGAACTGTGAGTAAAGGCCCTGAACTGCATCACTGACTCCGTGTCGTTACTGCTGCTGCCCTGCACCATCACCCCCATCCTCCGCATACACTGCCCTGAGGCTATACTCCTCCCGTGGGGAGTTATGCTACGCTCTGCTGCACCCACAACACCAGCTTTAGCGGTCTGCCCTGTAGCAGCGGTTCACTCTGACCGCAATCCACGGGTGGCGTAGTCGGACATTTAAACATCAAAACCACATAAATAGTTCCGCCACTGGGTTGACCGCCCTGAGCCACGGAACCGGATCGCCGCCACGAAGACTACAACCACCAGCATCCACCAAAAAGGGTCCGGCTCCGGGTGTCCCAAGGCCCAGGGGGTGCGTCAGAACATTTTCATCACCTTTCACAATCACCAATGGGACAAGGCAGGGATGTCCTCTGTCCCCTCTCTTATACGTCCTAGTGACGGAGCACCTGCTCTCATCAATTCGCCATAACCCCAATATTAGGTGGATTGAGGTGGGAGGCACCGAGTACAAGTGCTCTCTATTTGCTGATGATGTCCTAGTATATATCACTCAATCACATATATCCATCCCTGCTGTTATGGCTGAAATAGATCACTTTGTTACATGGTAAAATTTTAAAATCAATGCAGCGAAGTCTGAGGCCCTCGATGTCTCCCTCCCTAAATCCATATAGGATTCCATCCAGTCCAACTTTCCCTTTGCCTGGCCCTCACAGGGTATCAAATACTTAGGAATTCCTATTCATAGAGACCTCTCCCATCTATGTTATCTTAATTTTGGGCCCTTTATTGAACAATTCCATACAGACCACGGTTGGCAAGTTGGAACTGTGAGATTCACTACGTGCACCACTGGTATTTTGTGGAAAAGCACATGTAAGATTCTGCAACAGTCTCTGCTGATACTCCTGCATGCGTGCATCCCTTTCTATGGCAGGAATAATTTCTGCAAATTTACTTTTGTACCGGGGATCTAACAGTGTGGCAACCCAGTAGTCAGGATTATTTCTAATTCTCACAATTCGAGGGTCATGTTGCAGGTAGTGCAGCAAGAAGGCACTCATGTGTGTTGCGCATCCAGGAGCACCAAGTCCCTGTTGTGTTGGTGGCGAGGTAACAATCATGCTTCCTTCCTCTGTCCTCTCCCCCCAACCTCGCACAACAGAAATGTGATCAAGGTCTCCCTCATCTGATGAGTCTTCCATCAGTTCGTCCTCCACTTCTTCCTGGGCTCCTGCACCTTCCTCACTAGTTTGGCTGCTACCATGCGCCCTGGTAAAATCATCTCCCCCACCCTCACATGCCTGCCGCCCTGGTGCTGCCGACCGTCTGGACCTTGCAGATGTTAGCCCTTCCGCATACAACTCCTCCTCCTCTACTTCCTCCACCTCCTCTTGTGCCACCACCTGACTCCGAATTCTGTTTAACATGTGCTCCAGCATGTAAATCACCGGAATAGTCATGCTGATAATGGCATCGTCAGCACTAAACATCTTCGTCGCCATTTCAAAACTGTGCAGAAGGGTGCATAGGTCCCTGATCTGAGACCACTCCTCCAGCGTGATTTGCCCCACCTCTGAATCTCGTTGGCCCAGGCTATACGTCAGAACGTATTGCACCAGGGCTTGTCGGTGCTGCCACAGTCGCTGCAACATGTGCAGAGTTGAATTCCACCGGGTAGGCACATCGCATTTTAGCCGGTGAAGTGGCAGGCCCAACGACTTCTGTAGAGATGTAAGTCGCTGAGCTGCGGGATGCGAACGGCGGAAGTGAGCACACAGCGACCGTGCCCTCTGCAGAAGGCCATCTAGTCTGGGATAGTGGGCTAAAAATTGCTGGACAACCAGGTTCAACACGTGAGCCATACAAGGCACGTGTGTGACATTGCCCCGGCGAAGGGCCGCACCCAGGTTTGCAGCATTGTCACACACGGCCTTCCCTGGTTTCAGGTCCAGTGGAGACAACCATTCATGAAATTGGTTCTCCAGAGCTGACCACAACTCCTCAGCTGTGTGACTCACATTTCCCAGACATTTCAATGTAAAAACCGCCTGATGACGTTGAGCCCTACTGCCAGCATAGTAAGGAGGTGTGCAGGATCCCTTCTGCGCAGTTAGAAAGCTTGTGGCATGACCAGACAGGCTTTGGGTGCAGGTGGAAGACCGAGAGGAGGTTGAGGAGGCAGAAGCAGTGGAGGAAAAATGACATAAAGAGGATTGACGCACAACTCGTGGGGACAGCAAGACTTGGACAGCAGCCCCTTGTCCTGCTGTCACCATAGTTACCCAGTGCCCAGTCAGCGACATGTAACGCCCCTGTCCATGCCTACTCGTCCAAGTGTCTGTGGTGAAATGCACCCTGTCACACACAGAGTTTCTCAAAGAAGCGGTGATGTTGTGTGCGACATGCTGGTGGAGCGCAGGCACACCTTTCTTTGAGAAGTAGTGCCGACTGGGCATCTGGTACTGGGGCACTGCGACGGACATAAGGTCTCGAAAATCCTCTGTGTCCACCAGGCGGAAAGGCAGCATTTCTGTAGCCAAGAGCTTGCAGATGGTGAAATTCAACCTCTTAGCTTTCTCATGGCTAGGAGGAAATGGTCTTTTACTTGTCCACATCTGAGGGACCGAGGGCTGGCTATTGTGCTTAGACGGGGTTGATAAGGGTGTCCCCGGCAAACTGCCGGTCTGTGAGGAAGATGCAGGCGGACATGTTAGGTTGCCTTGATCCAAAGGTGGTGCTATCGATGTCGGACAGCGCTCAAGACCAGCTGGTGTTACCACCTCCAAAGAAAATGATGACCTGCCAATCACGCTGGCTGTTGCGGGTAAAGAGGTGGCAGGTCTGCGCCCCAAAACAGGTGTGACTGCTGTCCCCCCAGTCACAGAGGATGAAGAGGCCGCGGATGCACAAGATATGGCAGACGGTGGTTGGCCCGGCCGGCTAGACCGCATTGTAGCACACTGAGCTTCCCACTGCAACTTATGCTTCATGTCCATGTGCCGGTTCATGCATGAAGTACTCAAACTATGTATTTTTTGGCCTCTACTTAGCTTTTGCTGACAGATGTTACAGATAACACGAGTTGGGTCATCTTTATCGATCTGAAAAAATGCCCAGGCTATGCAAGGCTTAGCACCCATGCGACCTGAAGAGCCACCACGACTTGTGGTGAGAGGCAGAGTTGTGTTTGAGGATGCAGTTGTTGACGTGCTTCCAGTACTACGTCTCTGTCCAGGAAGGCGCAACCTGACCTCGTCGTCACTAGCATCTTCCTCCACCTCCTCTGCTGACCTCATCTCTTGGCTGACTGTGGGTTGACAGTAAGTGGGATCTCCGACCTCATCATCATCACCCTGTGCGTTATCACACCCGTCGTCCTCAGAGCCAACCTGTTCCTGCCCTGACAAAAAACTAAAGTTGTCGCTCCAATCAGGTATTTGAGTCTTATCATCGTCTTCCTCATTGTCTCCACCAACAGGAGTTACAGTTTGGGAATGAGGGTCTACATTATGGTCAGAACCTTCTGCGTCTGGTCCTGGATCCGACTCATAAAGATTCTGGGCATCAGTGCAGATCATTTCCTCGTCTGGATTCACAGAAGCGCTGGAGTCGACCTCTGATTCCCAGGCTATAGTATGAGTAAACAGCTCTGCAGACTCAACTATCTGTTCTACCTCATACTCAGACGGGCAGCTGGAGATTTGGGAGCTGTGAGGAAGCAAGTGCGATTTGGGTGACACCTTTGAGGACTGGAGTATTTGTGATGTTGAAGTTGATGTGGAGGAGAGCCCACTTAAAGGAGCACTTGATATCCGTTGAAGCACCTACTGTTTTTGTGCCTCATCTGGAATTTGTAGCGATTGGCGTGGCCGTAAGAAAGGGATCTTATCACATTGTCCGCTAAAAGAAGTAGACATTTTAGTTTGGCTGGAAGATGGTCTTTCTTCTGCACCTACCCCACGGACACAACCTTTTTTCCCCTTCCCAACACGCCTATTCCCCTTTCCACCAGCAGCAGGCCTTTTTCCACTCATTTTGGTGGTTAACTAATTCACAACTCTGGAGTTGTTTGCACAAAAAAACAATGGATGGTAACCGAGCAGAGCTGAGTGGCCAAACTGTGGTATTAGGCCAAAACTATTGGCTGGGTTAGATGCAGAAAAAAATTATTTTTAATTTGCAACCTGATGGAGGTCAGTATAGATGGACTAATAGACCAAGTCCCACACACCGCTAGAAGCCCAAATATTTTTTCAGAGCTAGATGCAGAAAAAAATTATATTCAATTTGCAACCTGCTGGAGGTCAGTATAGAAGGACTAATAGAACAAGTCCCACACTCTGCTAGAAGCCCAAATATTTTTTCAGAGCTAAATGAAGAAAAAAATTATTTTTAATTTGCAACCTGATGGAGGTCAGTATAGATGGACTAATAGACCAAGTCCCACACACTGCTAGAAGCCCAAATATTTTTTCAGAGCTAGATGCAGAAAAAAATTATATTCAGTTTGCAACCTGATGGAGGTCAGTATAGATGGACTAATAGAATGATGCTATGCCCAAAAGATTTTACTTCACTAGGTGCAGTAAAAAAATTGGTATTCTATACACAGGTGGTATATCTTGCAACACAGATAGGCTACTCCACTGACTAACACACTCTGCAATAGGCCAAAAAGGATTAGCTTTGCTAGATTCAGCCAAATGCTGTGAAAAAAACTTGCACAGCACTGGCACAGACCTGCCTGGCAAAAACTGATAGGAACTGATGTAACCTAGTCCTGAAAAGGACTCCAATTACAATTAGTCTTTACTCCCACAATCTATCTATTTAAGAGCACAGACCTGCCTGATAAAAGTCGTAGGAAATGCTGTAACCTAGTCCTTAAAAGGACTGCAATCACAACTATTCCCTACTCCCAAGCTATCTGTATATTTGTGCGAAAATTGGCTTGAAATTAACAAGGTATAGCGCACACAGCAACAGCGGTGCCGTCTAACACGCAGCTGCAGCAGTGAGAAAATGGTGGCGACGGGGAAAATGGCTTGGTCTTATAGGGCAAGGACATGTGACATACACTGCCAATCACACATGCCCTTGCTTGTGTGAAAAAAAGCACTTCGCTCCGTGTGTGCGCTGCTGATAGGCTGACAGATTGCACCTCCCCACTGCAAATGCGGGAAAGAGAAAAAAAAATGGAGATCTTCATTGTTCCTGCAGAGATCCATCCCCTGCCCCTCCCCCCGCCACGCTGTACACTCAAACTGCGTATTAACATTAATTTTCATCATTACTGAGAAAAAATCCAGTTATGATTTTGGTGCACGAACAGTTATCGAACATAACCTCGAACAGCCGAATTTTTCTCAAATTGTTCATGTTCGCCGACCGGCTCGAACACCGCCCAAAACAGCTCGAATTTGAGATTGGCGAACAGTTCGAGTAGAACAACGCTCATCTCTAGTCATCAGCCAAGATTGGGGGATGAAGATAATGAGGAAGACGAGGAGGGAGATGACTTCTTTTTCTGTGGTATCGATGGGAACCCTCATGCTACCGAGGGTACTCCCAACCCCAGCTTTATGTCTATCCAGCATGGGTGGGCTGGAGAGGAGGAGGAGGAGAGTCAGTGTGAGGCCACGATGGGTATTGTTCCTCCTTCTGGTGACACAGAACATTTGAGTCTTTGCAGCTTGGCACACATGGCACAATTCATGTCTAACTGTCTGTCCCAAGACCCTCACGTGATCAACATTTTGAACAGCAACCTATACTGGTTGGCCACCTTTCTGGACCCACGGTACAAGGACAAATTTCCTTCGCTACTGTTGCAGTCACCAAGGGGCTTTACAATTGAATACTTCAAGAGGGCTGTTGTCGACAATTTGATGACAAGATCAACCTCAGACACCGCTGTTAGCAGAGGTACCTGCTCTTTGCAACAGCAGTCATTCATGGGGAGAGACACGCCCAGCATGTCCAAAAGAGGTGGGGGGAAGATGTCCACAAACTGGGCCATCTTCAGTAAACCTTCTCATCAGCAAGGGCTTTGGTGGTCCGGTAACCATGTCAAGGAGAGAGAAATTGAACAGCATGGTCAACGAGTATGTAAGTGACCATACCTTCTTCCTTACTGATGCTTCTGTTCTGTTTAATTACTGGGTATCCAAGCTTTATAGTTGGACAGAGCTCTCCTTATATACCTTGGAGGTGCTGGCCTGCAGTGCTGCTAGTGTGATGTCAGAGCATGTTTTCAGTGCCGCTGGGGCAATCATCACCGATACACGGACACGGCTGACTACAGAGAATGTAGACAGGCTGACTCTGATAAAATTCAACAAGGACTGGATTTCACCACAGTTCTTAAGCCCTCCAGAAGACATGATCCAAAGCTAAAGTCACGCAAAATGTTCTTTTATGCTACAGGTGTTCACGTCCATCCCTTTCCATACCAAAACAATTTCCTTAATCTTACACGAGTACCCTACTCCTGCTTCTGTCACATGTTCCTCATGGTCAAAACCCTAGAAACACTGTTCCATTAATTTATATTTCCCATCAGAGGCACTTGTGATGGGACCTCCTTACTTCATCAACCATCAGACAGCCCCTTGGGCTAATGTTTTGAGGCACCATGCCTATGCCTGCACATTGTGCAGTGGCAGTGGAACAACAAGTAAAGTTGTACAACTTTTATAATTGAGAAGCCCTACTACTGATGATGATGGGTGGTTTCTTCCTGTGTTAACCATCACACAACCCCTAGGGCAGTTAGCTATCCTTACGCCACTTACACACTGAGCTGTCAGAAGATTGCCTCGATCATCACTCGCTCCTACATCACTTATGATAGCTCAGTGCGTACATGGCATACGAGTCACGGTCTGCCTTCAATAAATAACAGTACTTCACACAGTGTTTGTACACTCGTGCAGCCCCTGACCAGGTGCCCCCATGTTATATACATTTACACCATGCGTTTTTGAAACATTTACACATTACGGCTGCACACATACTCTGCCTTTTTTTTTATTTATGCATATTTTTCTGCACTGTCCACTGAGACAGTGAAGAAAGATATTTTGTTGTTAAAAAAAGTTTCCCTGATGTTATTTATTGACTTCTCTATTCGATGTGAAGAAGATACAAGTGAGCCCTATTTTTTTTAAATTTTCACAAAAATTTGACGTGGGCTTCGACATATTTTTGTATGCCAGGTACAGCAGACAGGTACGGGCTGCCCCAGACCCCCAGCTGCTTAAATGTACATGGCTGAAAACAAAAATATCGGGAAGCCCTTTTTTTGAATTATGAATTTCATGAAATAATTTTAAAAAATTTGACGTGGGGCTTCGTCCTATTTTTGTGTCCAGCCTGGTACAACTAGGCAGCTGGGGGCTGGAATCCGCAGCGCAGGGTGGCCCAAGCTTTCTGCCCCCCCTCCCCCGCTGCGAATTGAAGTCCACAGCCACCCCAGAAAATGGCGCGTTCATAGAAGCGCCATTTTTTGGCGCTGTACCCAACTCATCCAGGACCCTGGTGCTGTGGCTCACTGGGTAATAAAGGGGTTAGGGCCAGCTTTGTATTATCAGCTGGTTCTAAGCCCGAAATTCATGGGGTCACGTCAATATTAGACATGACCGCCATGAAAATAAAGCAAAAAAACACTTGAAGACTCCATCTTTATTAAAAAAAATTATCTTTTGTCCGACGTAGTCCAGTGGAGTCTTCTTTTTTAGCTCAGCTACATCTCTGGTAGAGAATCTCTACCAGAGATGTAGCTGAGTTTTGCGGCCGTGGGAAAGTTGATGTGAGTTCATGCAGTCAAGCATGAACTCACATGAACCCTCTGAGGGCACTGCGGCTACCTCAAATGAACAGCTGATCAACATCAGCTGATACCTCAGCTGTTCATTTGAAATAACCAGCGGGAAAGCTGGCAGTGAAAAGACTTCCCCGCCGGCTTTCCCATTTGGTGCTGCGCTCCCTGCTCCCTGATGTTAGGACCGGGTGGGGAGCGAAGCACCAGAGAGCGGGGAGCGTACATTTTTTGTTGGAAAAATGAGAAATCGCTGGTCAAATTTTAACCCTTATATCTCCCTAATAAAAAAAAAAATTGGTTCCAAAATTGTGCTGATGTAAAGTAGACATGTGGGAAATGTTATTTATCAACTATTTTGTGTGACATATCTCTCTGATTTGAGGGCATAAAAATTCAAATTTTTAAAATTGCAAAATTTTTGATAAATTTCAGTTTTTTCACAAATAAACGCAAGTGATATCAAAGAAATTTTACCACAATCATGAAGTACAATATATCACGAAAAAACAATCTCAGAATCAGGGGGATCCGTTGAAGCGTTCCAGAGTAATTACCTCATAAAGTGACAGTGGTCAGAATTGCAAAAATTGGCCTGGTCATTAACATGCAAACCACCTTGGGTTGTAAAGGGGTTAATGCTGCACCTGCAAGTACTGTAATGCTATATCACAATGTCCTTGCTCCATTAGAAAATCTCCATACACTATTTCCGGGTACAATGTGCCGAACTTGGCGTCACCGGGTCTTATATAGACCCAATGATGCTATGCGGCCAGCCAATCACAGTAATGCCAGTAGTCAACATGGCTATAGCATTACCATGATTGGCAGGCAATCCCAGCATGTTTAGTGGCTGAAAATCAACAGCAGAAGATGCGGGCTGAGTAATCGAGCATGGCGCTCGAGTAACCGATTGAGTAGTGAGTTTTTCACTCAAGCACCAAGTTGTTCCATCAAGTACCGAGCAGTGCCGAGCACACTCACCCATCTCTAGGTATATGCTGAAGGCCAGTCATGCTCACTATGAAAGGGGCATATGCTGAATGCCAGCCATGCTCATGGGGATGCTAGCCTAAAATGCTCTCCATTGTCTCACCTCCTCTCTCTCATATTTTAGCTATACTTTACAATGTATAATGTATAATAATAATGTATATATGTATAATTAGCATACAGAAATGAGTAGCTTTTTGCCAGTGGTGTGTCACGTGTCCGCAACATTGGATGAATATGGATTATGATAGCCCTACAGACATGAACGTACCCTAACTCGACTACATTTCTGTTGATAACACTTGCAAAAATGGTTCACTGTTTCTTATAATAAAGTAATATATTTATTTTTTAAATATGTTGATTATGAGGAACTGAAGATTGTAAAAATTTTGATTTAAAACAAGACCTCTATTTCCAAACATATTTGCTAAACACACACTTGTTCGGTTGGCAGTATATATCCATAAAATTATTGAAATATGCACTGTTAAGTAACAAATATGTTTAGCTTTTATTTTGCATTTTTGTTAATAAGATTTAAGAACACTCATAAAAATATTTGTATAAAATTACCACAAAAAAATCATTCTTTTAAAATTATTTTAAACTATAGGAATTGTTTTTTACAAGTATTTTAAAGCACCAAACAACTGCTTTGGAAGGAGACCTTTGGCATAGGACTAGCATATAATATGTTTTACAATTTAACACCTTAACGACTCATGTCCATCATAAATAATCTCCCTCAGCTTGTGAGCCCGCATCTTTCCCCAGCAGATAATGGCTGAAGTATTCAGCTATCATCTGTCTCTAACAGCTGCAGGTGAAGCTAAGCTCTGACCATTGCAGTTAACCTGTTAAATACTGCTGTCAACCTGTGATAGCGGCAATAACAGCGTGCCGACAGGGGGATCGTCGTTCTATCCCCTCATTGGCACTCCCGCTGCCTGATCATGGGACACCGAAGTGTTTCCATGAAAGCAAGGGTTCTGCTAAAGACCCCTGTGTCTGTCATCACGGTACTCCTGTGAAAGTCAACCTGCTGTTGGGTGTTCATAGGAGCCTGTGATTTCTGATATATACAGTAGAAGAGACTCACAAATACTGTGAAAAGTAAATAAAAATGTTTTAAAAAATATGAAAAGCAAAAAAATCTAAAAGTTAAAGCCACCATCCTTTTCCCCAATTAAAAATTAAGAAATAAAATAAAATACACATACTTGGTGTTGCTGCATTCGTAAAAATCCGATATATCAAAATATAAAACAAATTAATCCGATCCGTAAAAGGCGTAACGTGAAAATAAAAAGCATGAATTTCTGTTTTTCAACAGCTACAGCAGAACAAAATATAATAATGGGTGATCAAAACATCATATCTACCCCAAAATTATATCAATAACAACTTTGGCTTGGGGTGCAAAAAACAAGCCCTCATACAGCTCCATATCCCGAAAATTGAAAACATGGCAGCTTTTGGAAAGTGGCAACACAAGCAATTTTTTTTTTTTTACGTATTTCTGAATTTTTCTTTCACCAATTAAATAAAACAAAAAGTATACATATTTGGTATCTGTATAATCATATTGACCTGAAGAATCATACAGCCTGGTTAATTTTAGCAAAAAATAAATGCTGTAAATAAAAAAAAACAATTGTAGAATTACACTTTTTTACTATTTCGCCACACTTTGTAATTTTTTCCTAATTTCCAGTATATTATAAGATAAAATGAATGCTGTCATTCGAAAATCCACCTCGTACTTAAAAAAAAAAACAAGCTCATACGGCTATATCGATGGAAAAATAAAAAAGATATGGCTCTTGTAATAAGGGGAGGAAAAAAAAACGAAAAAATTGAATATCACTCGCTCCTTAAAGAGGTTTTCTCAAGAACAAAAGTTCATTTTAATCAATAGATCTTGAAATAATAATAAGTTCCACAATTCCACAATTGGATGTGTTAAATAAAATGTTTCTGTGCTGAGATAATCTTATAAATGTGCCCCTGCTGTGTACTGTGTAATGGCTGTGTCTGACCGTGCAGGAACATGGTCTGATCATACCACAGCTCCTGGGCAGGGGGGACGCAAAAGAGTATACAGATATTACAGCAGGGGATTACAACTGATTATTTGTGACATAAAGCATTTCCCTGCACGTTTTTAAACAATGTATTACTTCAAAGAAAGAATCATTTGTGATCCCACGCTGTAATGTTTATATACTTCCCCCTCCCCAATTGCCCAGGAGATGTGGTATGATCAGACCATGTTCCTGCACGGTCAGACACGGCCATTACACAGTACACAGCAGGGACACATTTATAAGATTATCTCAGCACAGGAACATTTTATTTAAACACATACAATTGTACAACTTATTATTATTCCAAGATCTGTTGATTAAAATGAACTTTTGTTCATGGGAAAACCCCTTAAAGGGATTATAACACCAGTTAATGGCAGATGCATTCAAACATATGTTTCTACACAACAATAAACAACAATATATGCTTACTTCACTCTGCAAAAAAGAAACTATATTTAACCATGCACCAGCTTTAAAAAAAAATAAGTACAAAGGTAGCAGGGCAACCTAAAGACATTTCCAAATATTAACTTTAATGACTCCACAGGCTTTGGTGAATTTACCAAAATAAGCTGAACTGAAACACTACTGCTTCAGTTTTGCCTCTCCACCAAAACCTGTAATCTTTGTTGATAGACTGCAGTGGTGTTTTCAGACTACATGTTATCTTTGAGGTCAGCAGTTTTGTATTGAGTACATCAGCATCAGTGCTAAGTAGAGATGAGCAAACCTTTCAAGGTTCGGTTCGATTTGGATTGGTGAACGCCGAAAAGTTCACTGAACATATCCGAACCCCATTGATTTCAATGGGAGACAATCAAAAGCACAGACAACACCTTCAGGGGGGCCCAAAAGCTGCCAAAACTGCTCAAATATGGGGCAGACACCAGGAAATGTGGCATCAATTGATCCAGAGTACAAATTGTATAATTATTATTAATATTATTTAGTGTTATAGCGCCATTTATTCCATGGCGCTTTACATGTGAAAAGGGGTATACATAGCAAACAACACATACAATATTCTTGAACGAAAACAAGTCATTGTCTGGTACAGGAGGAGAGAGGACCCTGCCCGCGAGGGCTCACAATCTACAAGGGATGGGTGAGGATACAGTAGGTGAGGGTAGATATGGTTGTGCAGCAGTATGGTGGAGCAAGGGTTATTGCAGGTTGTGCATTTATAGGAAGAGGTAGGTCTTCTGGTTCATTTTCAAAGTTTCCATGGTAGGCGAGAGTCTGATGCGTTGGACTAAAGAGTTCCAGAGATGGGGGGCATGTACGGTAGAAATCTTGTGTGCGATTATGGGAAGAGGAGATAAGAGGGGAGTAGAGAAGTAGATCATGTGAGGATCGGAGGTTGCGTGCAGGTAAGTACCGGGAGACTAGATCACAGATGTATGGAGGAGGCAGATTGTGGATGGTTTTGTATGCCAAAGTAAGGGTTTCGTACTGGAGTCAGTAACACTGAGTCACTTTTCACAGCCAGGCTGTGAGACGGGATAGTCAAGGAGTCCGAAGTGAAAGCCAGGAGGGTACGTCATAAACAGAGGGAAGAGGCAAAGGCATAGTCAGGTAACGTTCTGTAGATCAGAATACCAGGAGGAAAGCAGATCAGAGCAGAAGGGGTTAAACAGACAGATGGTCAGAAGAAGGTCCAAGGTCAGGCAACAGAAGATCAATAAACATAACTCAAGGCACAGATAACAAACTACACACAAGCTGAATGTATGTCTGGCAGAGATCTGGGGGAAACTGCTCAGTTAACTAGCCAGGCATTCAACTGGGATAATGAACACCTGAAGATAGCCAGTGCCTCCCAGTCTCAGATTGGACAGCAGAGCTGTAAATCACCACACTGACAGCTATTGCACGCCCCTGTACCAGATTGGAAGGTCGAGCTGTCAATCACAGTACTGACAACTCCAGCACACCCCTGTACAAGATTGGACAGTTGAGCTGTCAGTAACTGCATCCCAGACACAGTGAGGGGTGGACCCGTGGCAGAGTCTCTGGGCAATGGGGAGCCAGTGAAGGGATTGACAAAAGGGAGAAGCCGGGAAATAGCGGGGGGACAGGTGGATTAGTCGGGCAGCAGAGTTTAGGATAGATTGGAGGGGTGCGAGAGTGTTAGAAGGGAGTCTAAAGGCTAGCAAAAAAGACGCAAGGCAAGAGGAGTCGTGTATACCCAAGAAAATTTATCAAATGTCAAAAAATTTTATTAGAACAATAAATTCATATGAACACAGACAGGAAATTTAAAAACATTTAAAACATTAATATACAAACATACATCGGTGCTTGTGATTCATGTGTCATTATAAAATACATGAACATTTGGGGCAGATAAATAAATAGCCCAATATATTGCTGTAACAGATAACTGAATCAAACAAAATACCCCTAGGGACTGTTGCTTCAAAACAGATGAAGATAGATTATTTATGTTCAAATGCAATCAGTCATGCAACTAGGGAAGGATAAAGAGAGGGATATATTGTTACCTGCACCGCTGAAGACTCGCTGTGCTATGCTGCAGACCCCCAGCTGTCATGACAACCCATTGGTGCTCAACGATCACATGACAGGGTTGCTAATGGGCGGGATTTTTGATGTGCTTCCAGACAACACATTTTAAATCCCGCTGTAAGTATTTGACAGTGGTTCTAAACTGGTTTATAGCAGCTGGTGGAGATCCAATCCACCTGCAGCTGTAAGAGGCACTTAATGGTTGACGTAAATGTATGTCAAAGGTAGTGAAATGCTTAAACTTTTTTTTCTGTGCATTCTATTTATTTATGTATTTTTTTACGACCTCATTAAATTTAGGAATTGCAATTCTTTAGCAATTCTTTTGCATACATTTGTTTTAGCAGCATGCAATTAATTGAAAAGAAGCACTTTTCTGCTGTAATCATGATTAGTACATTTAAAGTTTATAGAAGCACATGAACTAAACTTAAATTATAATCACAAAAGGTAATTCTTTACTATAAGAGCAGTGAGACTCTGGAACTCTCTGTTACATGAAGTTGTAATGGTTGATTTAATACAAAAGATCAAGGAGGACCTGGGTGCCTTTCTTGAAAAATATAATGTTTTCCCTGAAAATAAGATCTACCTTGAAAATAAGCCCTATCATGATTTTTCAGGCTTTTTGGAGTATGCTTAAAGTATCAGTCCTACTCCAAAAATAAGCCCTGGTTGTGGTTCAATAAGAAAGTGTCAAGGCAGCTAAAAAAGTTAAAGAACAGGACTCTTCATCAAATAAAGCTGAGACACTCAAAAGAAAGCAGACACCCCCAAAATATCGTACTCCCCAGTCCCCAAACAATTAGAAATGACAAGTGCCGATGGTGGATGGGTTCTCACAAAGAGATCTGTGTTACTGTCAGGTCCCTCACCATTCCGGCTGCATTGCACTGCAGCTCTCATACACAGAATGGATACCAGCATCACTCCGCTCCTGAGCGTGAGCGTTCTTTCTGCTTCTGGTCACGAGGGGGAGCCAACCATTGTCAGGGGAACGTGACAGTAATGCAGGTTTGTGTGTGAGAGCGCATCCACTTGCTAACTGTTATGACTGTGTAGCAACTCACTCAGGAATAGAGGTAACTGTTAGAACCCTCCTGTTTATTTTCTCCATCTTGTGTTTTGCGGTCACGTGACCGCCTGCCTTTATATTCCAGCTCCACCCTTCTGGCTGTGCTGGACTTCAGTGTTTGACTGTTCTCTAGCCAGGTGCTTCGGTGCCTATCTCTGTCAGTTCGCTTGGTCCTTCTGGGACCTCTAGTACTTTTTTGTCTGTTTGGTTTTTTTCTTGTGTTCTGCAACAACTTCTCTGTTTAGGATGTGTCACATTTTTGTTCCAGTCTTTAGTTCTTTTAGGGACCTCTCCCCTTATGCTAATGCTATAGGTCTTCGTTCAGACTAGCCGAGGACTAAGGCGGGTCTGCTCGCTAGGAACAGGCAGCCCGCTACATTGTAGGGATTCAGCTTAGTCTTACTGTAGGGACAGCTTTCCCCTATCTTTCCTTAGAACTTGTTGCAGATCATAACAGTAAGTCCAGCCCAAAAAAAAAAAAAAAACTAAAGGAAAGAAATTCGGGGATCAGTGTGGCTTCCATCCAAGTTTTGGCTCAATGCTTGCAGGGATTGTCTCTGGAGGTTGGCGAGCTCCAGCAACACGTGAGTAGCTGTTCTGGAGCGCATTTTGTGGAACCCAAGGTAGGACTGCCTGATGTTTTTTATGGTAAACAGCAAGATTTTTTTCGGCTATGGGTCTATTATATGAAGATCCTGATCGAATCTCATCTGATGAGGCAGAACTCAGGCGTTTGAATCAGGGGTCAGGTGATGTTGAAAATTATTGCACACACTTTAGAAGATGGGCTTCAGAAGTCAAATGGAATGATCCTGCTCTGAAATGTCTATTTCTTGCTGGTCTGAGTGAAAGTGTTAAGGATTTGCTAATTGCATTCCCCGCACCTGAGACTCTGCAGGATGCCATGCAATTAGCTGTTCGTGTGGACAGGAGGCTGAGATTTAGGCAGAATGAGGTAAAGACTCCTGTAAAGCCAGGTCCTAGTCCCCAGTTAATCTGCTCTGATGGCGAAGAACTGATGGAGGTTTGGGCGAACTCGCTCTCCTCTCAGGAAAAAATCCGGAGGTTCACCGAGGGATTGTGTCTTTATTGTAGTAAATCTGACAATTTGATTAAGAATTATGAGCTTCGCTTAAGTAAAGAAAAAAAAGAGGTCATGTACGCCCGTACAGCTTGTTTACGCTCTGCAGGAGTATTTCTTTTAGGGAGTATTACTTTGCAGGAAAATTTGATTGAATTTCAGGTATTTGTGGATTGTGGTTCAACACTTAATGTGATTGATAAAGGGTTTTTGGAAAAACTTAAATTGAGATCCAAACCTTTGTCATCACCTATTTCTGTGATTGCAATTGATAACACTCCCTGGAAATGTATTACTCACAAGGTTGCTGCATTTCCCCTCACTATCAATGGAGTTGGACTTGGTTGTATTAGATAATTTACCCTCTCCGATCGTTCTAGGCTTGCCTTGGTTAAAACTGCACAATCCTTTACTGGACTGGTCTACTAATGTGATTAAGTCTTGGAGTCCGAAGTGCTATGACAAACGTTGTAATGGTCGCATTGCAGCTGTGGAAAAAGGGGAATTACCAGTACCTATTCAAGATTTTTGGAGGGTTTTTCCGGAGGAGGAGTCGCAAGTTTTACCTCCTCATAGGGATTATGATTGCGCCATTGAGTTTGTTCCGGGAGCTACTCTTCCCAAGAGTCGCTTGTTTAATTTGACTATCCCTGAAAGAAATGCCTTGGAGGAGTACATACAGACTAGCCTGGCTGCCGGTCACATTAGAACTTCTAAGTCGCCTGTGGCAGTTGGATTTTTCTTTGTTAAAAAAAAGGACAGGGGTCTACGTCCATGTCTGGATTTTCGTGAAATTAATAAGATTACCGTACACAATTCCTACCCATTGCCGTTAATTCCTGACTTGTTTAACCAGTTGGTGGGGGACAAGTGGTTCTCTAAAATTGATCTCCAGGGGACATACAATTTGTTACGAGTGAAGGAGGGTGATGAATGGAAAACTGCTTTTAACACTCCGGTAGGTCATTTTGAGAATCTGGTGATGCCTTTCGGTCTTACCAATGCACCTGCATTTTTTCAGAACCTTATTAATGACATCCTGAGACCTTTGATTGGTAAGAATGTGGTTGTGTATTTGGATGACATTTTGATTTATTCACCAGATCTAGAGTCCCATTGGCAGAGTGAACGTGAAGTTTTGCAGTTATTGAGTGATAATTCACTCTTTGCTAAGCTGGAGAAGTGTGAGTTCGCTTTGCAGAAAAATTAGTTTTTTGGGCTACATTGTCTCCAGCGAGGGCTTTGAGATGGACCCGGTGAAGGTTAAGGCTGTGCAGGAATGGCCTAGGCCTATTGGTTTGAAATCTATACAGAGATTTTTGGTTTTTGCCAATTATTACAGGAAATTCATTAAGAATTTTTCTGCAATTGTTAAGTCTCTAACCGATCTCACCAGGAATGGTGCGAATACGGTCCAGTGGACTACTAAGGCCATTGAAGCGTTTAAGTATCTCAAAGAGAGGTTCTGTTCTGCCCCTATCCTTATGCAGTCTGATGAGACCAAGCCTTTTTTGGTCAAGGTCGATGCTTCATCGGTGGGGGTCGGAGCAGTTTTGTCTCAGGAGAACAGGGATGGAGTACATCCTTGTGCCTTCTTTTCGAAAAAACCGAACTGAATTATGATGTTGGAAATCGGGAGTTGCTGGCTATTAAACTCGCGTTTGAACATTGCCGTAATTTTTTGGAAGGCGCCAGATTTCCCATTCAGGTGTTCACAGATCATAAGAATTTGATCTATCTGGATGCTGCCAAGGGCTTGAATGCCTGTCAAGCTAAGTGGGCACTTTTTTTTTCTCGGTTTCATTTTTCTGTTACCTATATCCCTGGTACTAAGAATGTTAAAGCCGATGCTTTATCTCGCAGCTTCTCTCCTGCGGTCAGTGCCGAGGAGGAGGAGAGCATTTTACGGAAAGGAGTTGTGGTGGCGCATTGGACTCCATTTTGGAGAATGGGATTCTGAAAGCTCAAGATGATGCTCCATCTAATACTCCACATTAGAGGTTGTTCGTGCCTAGAACCTTCAAGAGAGATTTGTTTGTGGAGTGTCATGAGTCTCGGTTGGCAGGTCATCCAGGAATTTCTGAGACTAAGAGACTTATCAGTCGCAGTTTTTGGTGGCCTGGATGGCAGAAGGAAGTCATCAAGTGGGTGCGTCAATGTACGGTGTGTGCTAGGTCAAAGGCTTCACATACTACTGCTGCAGGGTTGCTTTGCCCTCTGGAGGTTTCTAGTGCACCTTGGACGCATCTCACAATGGATTTTATTACTGATCTTCCTGTGTCCGAGGGTTTTACTGTCATCTGGGTGGTCGTTGACCGTTTTAGTAAGATGTCATTTGGTTCTCCTTAACAAACGCCTTAACAAACGCTAAGGCGTTCGTTAAGGAGATTTTCAAGCTTCATGGTGTTCCCACGGATATTGTTTCTGATAGAGGACCTCAGTTTGTGGCTCTCTTTTGGTGCTTTTTCTGACAGGTTGGGAGTCCATTTGTCATTTTCGTCTGGGTATCATCCTGAGTCTAATGGACAGACTGAAAGAAAGAACCAGGATGTTGAACAGTTTTTGCGTTGTTTTGTGGCGGACAATCAAGAGGTGTGGTCTGAGTTTCTGCCTCTCGCAGAATTTGCTCTTAACAATCATACATCCTCCTCTGCTGGGTGTTCTCCTTTTTTTTGTTGTACTGGGAGACATCCATCTTTTGGTTCGTTCTCCAAATTGGGGTCGGCGGTGCCAGAGGAGGAGAATATTTCCGGTGATTTGGAGAGAATTTGGACTAATGTACATTGCAACCTTCAAGAGGCTAACAAGAAGTCCAAGAAGTATTTTGACAGGAAACGTAAGGAGGTTTTGTTTACTGTGGTGACATGGTTTGGTTGTCCTCAAAGAACCTGTGGTTGAGGATTCCCTCTAAAAAACTGGGTCCTAAGTTTGTGGGTCCATTTAAAGTGCTTCAGGATGTTAACCCGTCTGCGGTTTGGTTGGATGTTCCTACTTCCTGGAAGATTAATCCTTTGTTTCATGTTTCCTTGTTGAAAAAGGCTGATGTATCAGGTAGGGATTCCACTGTCACAGTTCCTCCTGTGGTGGAAGACGGCGAATATGAAATTTCTCGTATCTTGAATTCTAGATGGCATAGAGGGAGATTACAGTATCTTGTCTCCTGGAAAGGTTTCGGTCCCGAAGATAACTCCTGGCTAAAGGCGGATGATGTCTCTGCTCCTATACTTGTTAGAGCTTTCCACAGGAGGTTTCCGGATAGGCCTGGGCCTGGAGGATCCGGAGGATCCTCATAAAAGAGGGGGTAGTGTTAGAACTAGTGTTGAGCCACCCCCGTAGTGTTCGAGTTCGGTTCGGTTCGTCGAACACCCGTGTGTTCGCCGAACTGTTCGTCGAACTGTTCGTCGAACACCTTCGAACACCGTTAAAACCAATGGCAGGCAAACAAAAACACATAGAAACACATAGAAAACACCTTCAAAGGTGTCCAAAAGCTGACAAACTGCTCAGAAGACATAACTAACACATGGAAAAGTGACAAGTACATATAGTCATGCGAAAATAAAAGAGGTGGAGGAGTAAAAGGAGGGGGAGACACAGATATAGGCATGTCATGCCCTTCTAAAATCCAAAAAGTGAGAAGCCGACACGGCCAGTCCGCTCCTGCCCGTGCCACCTCCGTGTCGCCGGGTTTGTGCCAGAGCCGCGGTGAACCCTGACGGCCAGCCCCCCTCTCCCAATACTGGTGCCTGTCCGCTGGTGGGTCGAGCGAGCCCTCCTGTGGTGGAGGCAGCTCTAAGCTTTTTAATTTAAATTGTCTCTCTAATTTGAATGAATACACTTTAAATCCATTTACAAGGATCTATTGGAGGGCAAGTCTCATGCCAGCAGCCGCGGTAATTCCAGCTCCAGTAGCGTCCACTAAAGCTGCTGCAGTTAAAAAGCTTTTATAAGGATCGAGCTCGGCTGTCCACCGCAAGGCATCCTACTGCCAGTCCCAGCCCCTATGCCTTGGGGTGCCTCCTGATGCTCTTCACTAAGTATCCCATGGTCCCGAAGCATTTCCTTTGAAAAAATTAAGTGTCTAAACTACAGGTGGTGTAGCTTGCTTAACAGCCGGGATAATCCGCTGACTAGCAGACACTGCTACTAGGCACAAAGTATTTCCTGGGCTAGATGCAGTTAAAAATTTGTAATTAGATACTCTCGTTGGATGCTGAGAAAGCATTCCATAGAGTCTCCTGGCACGCCATATATGATTGTCTTAAAAAGCTTGGGGTAGGGGTCTAGGGGACCCTTTTATAGCCAAAATCACGGCCCTGTATCGCAATACGTCACCTAGGCTGAAGATAAATGGAACTGTAGCACCCTGAGGGCTCGGTTGCTACAGACGTATTGCACCTCACCCAGAGGTGTGATATCTCACTCTCAGGTAAGGATAGAGTGTGGATCAGGACCCGACACCTGCATGCATTACACCACATTGCCGTGGGGCAGGGCGACCAATATGCCCCTGAGATGGGCACGACAGTCCCTGTCCCTGGCTGGAGTGGGGGGAGGGAACACTGAGGAAGGGGAACCCTGTAGTGCAGGAGCAGGGAGGAAGCAGTTCATGGGTGCATTGAGAAGGGAGTATAAAAGGTGGGCACCATCTTAGTTCAGTGCAGAGAAGTCTGAGCAGAAGTGGCAGGGAGCAGGGGCTCTGCATGAGCTCTGCTCCGGAGGCGGGCCTAGTAACAGAGGCCCAGGCCTGGAAGAGGGAGAAGGAAGGAAGAGGAGCGGAGAAGGCTCCAGGAACGAGGAATGAAGGGATCCCAGGGGTGCGGACGGGCGAGTCGCCACCGCACGCCCGAATCCACCTGCGTGGAGGGGTCAGGGCAAAGGGGGAGACCGGTCCCCGAACTAGTGGAGGCAGGAAACGACCCTCAGCTAGAAACCGGAGGCTCTGACATTTTATGTGGCGCAGCCCCTCGCTACACCCGCTAGCAAGGCACCACATAGGGTCAGGGAAACTGGCTCCAAGTTTACCAAGAGGAGGCCCGAGGCAGCCGGACAGAAGTGTTGGTAAGAAAGGCCAGACAAAGGACACACAAAGGGGGTCCTGTGAAGTGCTCCAAAGTTATCTGGGAGTTGTCTGAGCCCCTCACCTGGTGAGCACAGTACGACGTGGGCAGCCGTTACCTGCAGACGTGGTCTGGATAATAAGAACTGTGAGTAAAGGCCCTGGACTGCATCACTGACTCCGTGTCGTTACTGCTGCTGCCCTGCACCATCACCTCCATCCTCCGCATACACTGCCCTGAGGCTATACTCCTCCCGTGGGGAGTTATGCTACGCTCTGCTGCACCCACAACACCAGCCTCAGCGGTCTGCCCTGTAGCGGCGGTTCACTCTGACCGCAATCCACGGGTGGCGTAGTCGGACATTTAAACATCAAAACCACATAAATAGTTCCACCACTGGTTTGACCGCCCTGAGCCAGGGAACCGGGTCGCCGCCACGAAGACTACAACCACCAGCATCCACCAAAAAGGGTCCGGCTCCGGGTGTCCCAAGGGCCAGGGGGTGCGTCAGAACATTTTCATCACCTTTCACAATCACCAATGGGAGAAGGCAGGGATGTCCTCTGTCCCCTCTCTTATACATCCTAGTGACGGAGCACCTGCTCTCATCAATTCGCCATAACCCCAATATTAGGTGGATTGAGGTGGGAGGCACCGAGTACAAGTGCTCTCTATTTGCTGATGATGTCCTAGTATATATCACTCAATCACATATATCCATCGCTGCTGTTATGGCTGAAATAGATCACTTTGTTACATGGTAAAATTTTAAAATCAATGCAGCGAAGTCTGAGGCCCTCGATGTCTCCCTCCCCAAATCCATTTAGGATTCCATCCAGTCCAACTTTCCCTTTGCCTGGCCCTCACAGGGTATCAAATACTTAGGAATTCCTATTCATAGAGACCTCTCCCATCTATGTTATCTTAATTTTGGGCCCTTTATTGAACAATTCCATACAGACCACGGTTGGCAAGTTAGAACTGTAAGATTCACTACGTGAACCACTGGTGTTTTGTGGAAAAGCACATGTACACTGCGTTCCAAATTATTATGCAAAAAGTGTTTAGGAGTGATAAGGGAAGAATTTGTTTGTTTGTCAGTTAAACTCATTGATGGTGATGTGTGTCAGGGCTCTTTATATCACTGTAAGCAATTGCAGACACCTGTGCTAATTAGTTTGGCAGGTGTGTCCAATGAAAGGCAAGACTACTTAAGAAGGCTCTCTCACATTATTAAGCAGCCTACATTTTCTGCCATAATGGGAAAGAAAAAGGATGTGTCGGCTGCTGAGAAGCAACAAATTGTGGAGTGTTTAGGTCAAGGCATGACTACAATCAACATTGTGCGATGATCAGGATGAAGTGTCTTGGCAATCAAGAAGTATGTAGCTGATTCACAGTACACACGTGTGCGTGCTGATAAGGGCAAATTGAGGACTCTTTCCTACAGGCAATTACGTCAGGTTAAAAGAGCAGCGGCAAGAAAGCCTTGTCATAGCAGCAGACAAGTTTTTGAAGCTGCTGGTGCCTCCAACGTCCCCCGAACAACAAGATGCAGGGTCCTTCAGAGGTTTGCAGCTGTGCATACGCCATCCTGTCGACCTCCTCTATCCACTTCACACAAGCAGAAACGGCTCCAGTGGGCCAAACATTACATGAAGACTGATTTCAAAACTGTTTTGTTCACGGATGAGTGCCGTGCAGCGCTCGATGGTCCAGATGGATGGAGTGGAGGATGGCTGGTTGATGGACACCCCACGCAAACACGGCTACAGCGCCAACAGGGAGGAGGTGGAGTAATGTTTTGGGCTGGAATCATGGGGAGAGAGATTGTCGGCCCCTTTAGGATCCCTGAAGGCGCTAAAGATGAACTCCATAATGTATGTGGATTTTCTCAAACAGCACTTCCTGCCATGGTTCAAGAAGAAGAACCGTGTATTTCACAGCAAGATCATTTTTCTGCATGATAATGCACCATCTCATGCTGCACATAAAACATCTGCATCTCTGGATGATATGGGCATAAAAGGGGACAAACTTATGGTGTGACCCCCATGCTCCCCTGACCTCTACCTCATTCAGAACCTTTGGAGCATCATTAAAAGGAGTGTCTATGATGGCGGGAGGCAGTTCACATCTAAGCAACAGCTCTGGGAGGGTATTCTGTCCTCATGCAAAACAATTGAAGCAGAAACCATCCAAAACCTGACAAATTCAATGGACGAGAGAGTTCAGAAGCTCCTTTCGAACAAGGGGTCCTATGTGAAAATGTAACATCACCTACAATAAAGTTTTGAGTTGAAAACTGTTTGATTTCAGTTTCTAACAACCTGCTAATGCTTATAATTTCAAAAATGACCATTTTTTTTGGTCTTTATTAAAATGAAAAGGTTGATCGAAAAGTTTGGGGGATCTAAGAGTGTGGCAACCCAGTAGTCATGATTACTTCGAATTCTGACAATATGAGGGTCATGCTGCAGGTAGTGCAGCAAGAAGGCACTTATGTGTCTTGCGCATCTCGGAGCCCCAAAATTATTTTCCGGGCTAGATGCAGCTAAAAATTATTTTTAATTTTAAATCTGGTGGAGCTTATTATAGATGGCCTAATAGGATCAGTGCTGCACACTGCTACACAGCCCAAATTATTTTCCAGTCAAGATACAGATAAACATGATTAGTAATTTGAAAGCTTAAAACGGTTGGTAGGGTGATTTTAACCAATCATCAAGCTTTTACTCTCCCCAGGATGACACAGGGGTAGAAAAGTCGTTTCGGATCCATGATTTGTTCATCTTTATGAACGTGAGTCTGTCTACATTATCAGTGGAGAGCCGCGTGCGCTTATCTGTCAGCACACCACCAGCAGCGCTGAACACACGTTCAGACAGAACGCTGGCTGCGGGGCATGACAAGATCTCCAAGGCGTAAGTGGCTAGCTCCGGCCATTTATCCAGATTGGAAGCCCAAAAAGAGCAAGGGTCCAGTGACACAGTCGTGGCTTCAATGTTTACTTGGAGATACTCCTGTACCATCGTCTCTAGGCGTTGACTATG
Source organism: Phyllobates terribilis (assembly GCF_046119375.1). Taxonomy (NCBI): domain Eukaryota; kingdom Metazoa; phylum Chordata; class Amphibia; order Anura; family Dendrobatidae; genus Phyllobates; species Phyllobates terribilis. Next base: position 181,605,028 of record NW_027362761.1, on the reverse strand, counting down.
TGTCAGACTTCTTGTCTCCTGTGGCCTTGCAAAGGATGGGCTAAAAAAGTGGTGAAATGATTCCGCAAAATTGATGTTACCAGCAGATACTGTGGTTCTGTTACGGTTTGAGTGCTGAACACTTGACGGTCCCACGGTTGGCAAGTTGGAACTGTGAGATTCACTACGTGCACCACTGGTATTTTGTGGAAAAGCACATGTAAGATTCTGCAACAGTCTCTGCTGATACTCCTGCATGCGTGCATCCCTTTCTATGGCAGGAATAATTTCTGCAAATTTACTTTTGTACCGGGGATCTAACAGTGTGGCAACCCAGTAGTCAGGATTATTTCTAATTCTCACAATTCGAGGGTCATGTTGCAGGTAGTGCAGCAAGAAGGCACTCATGTGTGTTGCGCATCCAGGAGCACCAAGTCCCTGTTGTGTTGGTGGCGAGGTAACAATCATGCTTCCTTCCTCTGTCCTCTCCCCCCAACCTCGCACAACAGAAATGTGATCAAGGTCTCCCTCATCTGATGAGTCTTCCATCAGTTCGTCCTCCACTTCTTCCTGGGCTCCTGCACCTTCCTCACTAGTTTGGCTGCTACCATGCGCCCTGGTAAAACCATCTCCCCCACCCTCACATGCCTGCCGCCTTGGTGCTGCCGACCGTCTGGACCTTGCAGATGTTAGCCCTTCCGCATACAACTCCTCCTCCTCTACTTCCTCCACCTCCTCTTGTGCCACCATCTGACTCCGAATTCTGTTTAACATGTGCTCCAGCATGTAAATCACCGGAATAGTCATGCTGATAATGGCATCGTCAGCACTAAACATCTTCGTCGCCATTTCAAAACTGTGCAGAAGGGTGCATAGGTCCCTGATCTGAGACCACTCCTCCAGCGTGATTTGCCCCACCTCTGAATCTCATTGGCCCAGGCTATACGTCAGAACGTATTGCACCAGGGCTTGTCGGTGCTGCCACAGTCGCTGCAACATGTGCAGAGTTGAATTCCACCGGGTAGGCACATCGCATTTTAGCCGGTGAAGTGGCAGGCCCAACGACTTCTGTAGAGATGTAAGTCGCTGAGCTGCGGGATGCGAACGGTGGAAGTGAGCACACAGCGACCGTGCCCTCTGCAGAAGGCCATCTAGTCTGGGATAGTGGGCTAAAAATTGCTGGACAACCAGGTTCAACACGTGAGCCATACAAGGCACGTGTGTGACATTGCCCCGGCGAAGGGCCGCACCCAGGTTTGCAACATTGTCGCACACGGCCTTCCCTGGTTTCAGGTCCAGTGGAGACAACCATTCATGAAATTGGTTCTCCAGAGCTGACCACAACTCCTCAGCTGTGTGACTCACATTTCCCAGACATTTCAAAGTAAAAACCGCCTGATGACGTTGAGCCCTACTGCCAGCATAGTAAGGAGGTGTGCAGGATCCCTTCTGCGCAGTTAGAAAGCTTGTGGCATGACCAGACAGGCTTTGGGTGCAGGTGGAAGACCGAGAGGAGGTTGAGGAGGCAGAATCAGTGGAGGAACTTTGACATAAAGAGGATTGACGCACAACTCGTGGGGACGGCAAGACTTGGACAGCAGCCCCTTGTCCTGCTGTCACCATAGTTACCCAGTGCCCAGTCAGCGACATGTAACGCCCCTGTCCATGCCTACTCGTCCAAGTGTCTGTGGTGAAATGCACCCTGTCACACACAGAGTTTCTCAAAGAAGCGGTGATGTTGTGTGCGACATGCTGGTGGAGCGCAGGCACACCTTTCTTTGAGAAGTAGTGCCGACTGGGCATCTGGTACTGGGGCACTGCGACGGACATAAGGTCTCGAAAATCCTCTGTGTCCACCAGGCGGAAAGGCAGCATTTCTGTAGCCAAGAGCTTGCAGATGGTGAAATTCAACCTCTTAGCTTTCTCATGGCTAGGAGGAAATGGTCTTTTACTTGTCCACATCTGAGGGACCGAGGGCTGGCTATTGTGCTTAGACGGGGTTGATAAGGGTGTCCCCGGCAATCTGCCGGTCTGTGAGGAAGATGCAGGCGGACATGTTAGGTTGCCTTGATCCAAAGGTGGTGCTATCGATGTCGGACAGCGCTCAACACCAGCTGGTGTTACCACCTCCAAAGAAAATGATGACCTGCCAATCACGCTGGCTGTTGCAGGTAAAGAGGTGGCAGGTCTGCGCCCCAAAACAGGTGTGACTGCTGTCCCCCCAGTCACAGAGGATGAAGAGGCCGCGGATGCACAAGATATGGCAGACGGTGGTTGGCCCGGCCGGCTAGGCCGCATTGTAGCACACTGAGCTTCCCACTGCAACTTATGCTTCATGTCCATGTGCCGGTTCATGCATGAAGTACTCAAACTATGTATTTTTTGGCCTCTACTTAGCTTTTGCTGACAAATGTTACAGATAACACGAGTTGGGTCATCTTTATCGATCTGAAAAAATGCCCAGGCTATGCAAGGCTTAGCACCCATGCGACCTGAAGAGCCACCACGACTTGTGGTGAGAGGCAGAGTTGTGTTTGAGGATGCAGTTGTTGACGTGCTTCCAGTACTACGTCTCTGTCCAGGAAGGCGCAACCTGACCTCGTCGTCACTAGCATCTTCCTCCACCTCCTCTGCTGACCTCATCTCTTGGCTGACTGTAGGTTGACAGTAAGTGGGATCTCCAACCTCATCATCATCACCCTGTGTGTTATCACACCCGTCGTCCTCAGAGCCAACCTGTTCCTGCCCTGACAAAAAACTAAAGTTGTCGCTCCAATCAGGTATTTGAGTCTTATCATCGTCTTCCTCATTGTCTCCACCAACAGGAGTTACAGTTTGGGAATGAGGGTCTACATTATGGTCAGAACCTTCTGCGTCTGGTCCTGGATCCGACTCATAAAGATTCTGGGCATCAGTGCAGATCATTTCCTCGTCTGGATTCACAGAAGCGCTGGAGTCGACCTCTGATTCCCAGGCTATAGTATGAGTAAACAGCTCTGCAGACTCAACCATCTGTTCTACCTCATACTCAGACGGGCAGCTGGAGATTTGGGAGCTGTGAGGAAGCAAGTGCGATTTGGGTGACACCTTTGAGGACTGGAGTATTTGTGATGTTGAAGTTGATGTGTAGGAGAGCCCACTTAAAGGAGCACTTGATATCCGTTGAAGCACCTGCTGTTTTTGTGCCTCATCTGGAATTTGTAGCGATTGGCGTGGCCGTAAGAAAGGGATCTTATCACATTGTCCGCTAAAAGAAGTAGACATTTTAGTTTGGCTGGAAGATGGTCTTTCTTCTGCAGATGTTACTGTTGCTTTAACACCTACCCCACGGACACAACCTTTTTTCCCCTTCCCAACACGCCTATTCCCCTTTCCACCAGCAGCAGGCCTTTTTCCACTCATTTTGGTGGTTAACTAATTCACAACTCTGGAGTTGTTTGCACAAAAAAACAATGGATGGTAACCGAGCAGAGCTGAGTGGCCAAACTGTGGTATTAGGCCAAAACTATTGGCTGGGTTAGATGCAGAAAAAAATTATATTCAATTTGCAACCTGATGGAGGTCAATATAGATGGACTAATACAACAAGTCCCACACACAGCTAGAAGCCCAATATTTTTTCAGAGGTAGATGCAGAAAAAAATATATTCAGTTTGCAACCTGATGGAGGTCAGTATAGATGGACTAATACAACAAGTCCCACACACAGCTAGAAGCCCAAATATTTTTTCAGAGCTAGATGCAGAAAAAAATATATTCAGTTTGCAACCTGATGGAGGTCAGTATAGATGGACTAATACAAGTCCCACACACAGCTAGAAGCCCAAATATTTTTTCAGAGGTACTGTAGATGCAGATAAAAATTATTTTGAATTTGCAACCTGATGGAGGTCAGTATAGATGGACTAATAGAGAAAGTCCGACACACTGCTAGAAGGCCAAATATTTTTTCAGAGCTAGATGCAGAAAAATATTATATTCAGTTTGCAACCTGATGGAGGTCTGTATAGATGGATTAATAGAACAAGACCCACACACAGCTAGAAGCCCAATATTTTTTCAGAGGTAGATGCAGAAAAAAATATATTCAGTTTGCAACCTGATGGAGGTCAGTATAGATGGACTAATACAACAAGTCCCACACACAGCTAGAAGCCCAAATATTTTTTCAGAGGTACTGTAGATGCAGATAAAAATTATTTTGAATTTGCAACCTGATGGAGGTCAGTATAGATGGACTAATAGAGAAAGTCCGACACACTGCTAGAAGGCCAAATATTTTTTCAGAGGTACTGTAGATGCAAATATAAATTATTTTTAATTTGCAACCTGATGGAGGTCAGTATAGATGGACTAATAGAGAAAGTCCGACACACTACTAGAAGGCCAAATATTTTTTCAGAGCTAGATGCAGAAAAAAATTATATTCAGTTTGCAACCTGATATAGGTCAGTATATATGGACTAATACAACAAGTCCCACACACAGCTAGAAGCCCAATATTTTTTCAGAGGTAGATGCAGAAAAAAATATATTCAGTTTGCAACCTGATGGAGGTCAGTATAGATGGACTAATACAACAAGTCCCACACACAGCTAGAAGCCCAATATTTTTTCAGAGGTAGATGCAGAAAAAAATATATTCAGTTGCAACCTGATGGAGGTCAGTATAGATGGACTAATACAACAAGTCCCACACACAGCTAGAAGCCCAATATTTTTTCAGAGGTAGATGCAGAAAAAAATATATTCAGTTGCAACCTGATGGAGGTCAGTATAGATGGACTAATACAACAAGTCCCACACACAGCTAGAAGCCCAAATATTTTTTCAGAGGTACTGTAGATGCAGATAAAAATTATTTTGAATTTGCAACCTGATGGAGGTCAGTATAGATGGACTAATAGAGAAAGTCCGACACACTGCTAGAAGGCCAAATATTTTTTCAGAGCTAGATGCAGAAAAAAATTAGATTCAGTTTGCAACCTGATGGAGGTCAGTATAGATGGACTAATAGAATGATGCTATGCCCAAAAGATTTTACTTCACTAGGTGCAGTAAAAAAATTGGTATTCTATACACAGGTGGTATATCTTGCAACACAGATAGGCTACTCCACTGACTAACACACTCTGCAATAGGCCAAAAAGGATTAGCTTTGCTAGATTCAGCCAAATGCTGTGAAAAAAACTTGCACAGCACTGGCACAGACCTGCCTGGCAAAAACTGATAGGAACTGATGTAACCTAGTCCTGAAAAGGACTCCAATTACAATTAGTCTTTACTCCCACAACCTATCTATTTAAGAGCACAGACCTGCCTGATAAAAGTCGTAGGAAATGCTGTAACCTAGTCCTTAAAAGGACTGCAATCACAACTATTCCCTACTCCCAAGCTATCTGTATATTTGTGCGAAAATTGGCTTGAAATTAACAAGGTATAGCGCACACAGCAACAGCGGTGCCGTCTAACACGCAGCTGCAGCAGTGAGAAAATGGTGGCGATGGGGAAAATGGCTTGGTCTTATAGGGCAAGGACATGTGACATACACTGCCAATGACACATGCCCTTGCTTGTGTGAAAAAAAGCACTTCGCTCCGTGTGTGCGCTGCTGATAGGCTGACAGATTGCACCTCCCCACTGTAAATGCGGGAAAGAGAAAAAAAAATGGAGATCTTCATTGTTCCTGCAGAGATCCATCCCCTGCCCCTCCCCCCACCCCGCTGTACACTCAAACTGCGTATTAACATTAATTTTCATCATTACTGAGAAAAAATCCAGTTATGATTTTGGTGCACGAACAGTTATCGAACATAACCTCGAACAGCCGAATTTTTCTCAAATTGTTCGTGTTCGCCGAACGGCTCGAACACCGCCCAAAACAGCTCGAATTTGAGATTGGCGAACAGTTCGAGTAGAACAACGCTCATCTCTAGTTAGAACCCTCCTGTTTGTTTTTTCCATCTTGTGTTTTGCGGTCACGTGACCACCTGCCTTTATATTCCAGCTCCACCCTTCTGGCTGTGCTGGACTTCAGTGTTTGACTGTTCTCTAGCCAGGTGCTTCAGTGCCTATCTCTGTCAGTTCGCTTGGTCCTTCTGGGACCTCTAGTACCTTTTTGTCTGTTTTTTTTTTGTGTGTTCTGCAACAACTTTTCTGTTTAGGAGGTGTCCCATTTTTGTTCCAGTCTTTAGTTCTTTTACGGACCCCTCCCCTTATGCTATAGGTCTTCGTTCAGACTAGCCGAGGACTAAGGCGGGTCTGTTCACTAGGAACAGGCAGCCCGCTACATCGTAGGGATTCAGCTTAGTCTTACTGTAGGGACAGCTTTCCCCTATCTTTCCTTAGTACTTGTTGCAGATCATAACAGTAACTCCCTAAAAAACTTCAACTCACCCTATCGGTTCCTGTACAGATTACAGATCCTGACACTGCAAACGCTAGTGGTTCCTTTATGAGCTGAGATAGCCCTAACCACAGATTAGGCTATGGAAACTTGGATCTATGCTGCCTGAGAGGCCATCAAGAGCTTTACGTTCCTCCTAAAGAACCGGAGAGCAGAGCAGATTGCAAATTAACTACAGAAGAGAAAGTGTACTGAAATAGAAAAAGATCCCAAAGTGAGTAAAAGAAACCACAAAATGCTAAACAAAGTATTAAATATGTACTGTTAGAGAATATGCCTCCTATATCCTAAAAGGAAACAGAATATAGGTGCAGGGTAAAGAACATAAACAGCAGAGAGATAAACCCTAGCTGGTCTTTTACTGACTGGCTGAAACTACAGCAGTATGGCTGTAAATCCAAATGAGACTATCACCTGCAGGAAATACCAGAGGGGAAACATTATAAAGCCACACCTGAAAGGTGAGAGGCAGACAAATGAGTAAATGAAAAGACGTTACCCTAAAAAGACTAAAGCAAGGATAACAGAAACTAAACACATGAAGAAAAGGTGTATCTGCTGCGGCTCGGCGGAAAGAGAAGCTGACCACAAAGCACAGGCTCAAAGGTTTGAACCCAGTAGCATGACACCAAATCTTCCATAATTGTTGAGGATCTGGTGCGTGTGATTGTTTTGGAGGTAAATCAATATTAGCAATCAGTATACTTCACTTGGGGTTACTGCGGTAATTTATTTGTGCATACCTTTCCCTGTTTATTTGTTGTGTGGTGCCATTTACCGGCTAATTTATATATTTATGTTTTAATTTGTATTTTTCAATAAATTGTATTTTATCTAAATTTTGTTAATAAATTTCCTTTGGGGATTGTTGTTCATTGGACGACATTCCCTGAAAATAAGCCCTAGCACATCTTTCTGAGGAAAAAATAATATAAAACCCTGTCTTATTTTATGGAAACTAAATTCTGTGATGGGACATTGATCTAGGGAATTAGTCTGATTGCCGTATCTAGATTCAGCAAGGAATTTTTTATCTATTATGGGGCAATTAACGTCTGCTTCATGGGTTTTTGACTTTTTTTCTGGAATAATATGTTAGGCTATAAATTGAACTCGATGGCCTTATATCTACAGTGAAGGAAATAATTATTTGATCCTTTGCTGTTTTTTTAAGTTTGCTCACTGACAAAGATGTGAACAGTCTATAACTTTAAAGGTAGGTTAATTTTAACATTGAGAGATAGAATATCAAAAAAAAATCAAGAAAATTAGATAAATTTATTTGCATTTTGCAGTGAGAAATAAGTATTTGATCCCCTACAAACCATTATGAGTTCTGGTTCCTACAGACCAGTTAGACGCTCCTAATCAACTTGTTACCTGCATTAAAGACAGCTCTCTTACATAGTCACCTGTATAAAAGACTCCTGTACACAGACTCAATTAATCAGTCAGACTCTAGCCTCTACAACATGGACAAGACCAAAGAGCTTCTAAGGATGTCAGGGACAAGATCATAGACATGCACAAATCTGGAATGGGCTACAAAACCATAATTAAGACGCTGAGTGAAAAGGAGACAACTGTTGGTGCAATAGAAAAAAAGTGGAAGAAATACAAAATGACTGTCAATTGACATCGATCTGGGGCACCATGCAAAATCTCACCTCGTGGGGTATCTTTGATCATGAGGAAGGTGAGAGATCAGCCTAAAACTACACGGGGGGAACTTGTTAATGATCTCAAGGCAGCTGGGACCACAGTCACCAAGAAAACCATTGGTAACACATTACGCCTTAAAGGTTTAAAATCCTGCAGTGCCTGCATGGTCCCCCTGCTCAAGAAGGCACGTGTGCAGGCCCATCTGAAGTTTGCCAATGAACACCTGGATGATTCTGTGAGTTATTGGGAGAATGTGCTGTGGTCAGATGAGACAAAAATTGAGCTCTTTAGCATTAACTCAACTTGCCGTGTTTGGAGGAAGAGATATGCTGCCTATGACCCAAATAACTCCGTCCCCACTGTCAAGCATTGAGGTGTAAACATATATTTTGGGGGTGTTTCTCTGCTAAGGGCACAGGACTACTTCACTACATCAATGGAAGAATGGCTGGAGCCATGTACGATAAAATCCTGAGTGACAACCTCCTTCCCTCCACCAGGATATTAAAAATGGCTGAGTCTTCTGCAAGACAAGGACCCAAAACATACAGCCAAGGAAACAAAGGTGTGGCTCAAAAAGAAGCACATTAAGGTCATGGAGTGGCCTAGCCAGTCTCCAGACTTTAATCCCATAGAAAATTTATGGAGGGAGTTGAAGCTCCGAGTTGCCAAGCGACAGCCTCAAAATCTGAATGATTTAGAGATGATCTGCAAAGAGGAGTGGACCAAAATTCCTCCTGACATGTGCGCAACCCTCATCATCAACTACAAAAAACGTCTGACTGCTGTGCTTGCCAACAAGGGTTTTGCCACCATGTATTAAGTGTTGTTTGCCAGAGGAATCAAATACTTATTTCTCACTGCAAAATGCAAATAAATTTATCTAATTTATACAATGTGATTTTCTTGATTTTTTTGGGGATATTCTATCTCTCAATGTTTAAATTAACCTACCCTTAATATTATAGACTGTTCATGTCTTTGTCAGTGGACAAACTTACAAAAACAGCAAGCGATCAAATAATTATTTCCTTCCTTCACTGTATATAGAACAAATCATTCTTAAAATTAATTTCCCCAGGATATTTGGTATCCAAATGCAATATCCAAAAAGCTTCACATATCAAATATAAATGGTAAAACTAGCTCCTATTCAGGCACTGCAAAACACTTTGTGACTGTTCACAAATCTTAGTAATTTTGCATTTTTTGGTCTAGAAAAAATAGAATATCCAAAGCGTGGTGGTAACTGGCAAAAAAATCTTATGGCCATGGAAGCTTTTTGGATATTGCGTTTGGACACCAAATATTCTAGGGGAATGAATTTTAAGAACGACTTGCTCTATATATATTGATGTGCTATTGTTCATTCATCCATTTGTTTCCTAGTTTTTGTGCAGCTGCTGCATTTGCAATTAGAGATGAGCTGTGTTCGACTAGAACTGTTCGCCAGTCTCAAATTCGAGCTGTTTTGGGTGGTGTTCGAGTCGTTCGACGAACGCTAACGATTTGCAAAAAATTCGGCTGTTCGAGGTTATGTTCGATAACTGTTCGTGCGCCCAAAGCGTAACTGTATTTTTTCACATCATGCAGGGATTGTCTGCCACTCACTGTAATGCCACAGCCATGGTGGTTGTTGCATTACAGTGGCTGCCCAAATCGATGGGAACAGTGCTCACAGTGAAACATGAAAAGCCGGCAATTCAGCAACGGCATACACCGGTACCCGACAATTTAGAACAGAAAGAATAGAGCATCACACATAGATTAGATAGATAGAAACATGTCAGTCACATAAATAAGAAGTACAGTGACAGTGTTGGTTACTGTACTTGTCATTTAGTGTTAAAGGATTTATTAAAAAAAAATAATAGTGTTTTCATACACCGACTCTTTAAAAAAGCCGACCGGCAATTCAGCATAGGCACCTGACAATTTAGAACAGAAAGAATAGAGCATCACACATAGATTAGATAGATAGAAACATGTCAGTCACATATATCATAAGTACAGTGATAGTGTTGATTACTGTACTTGTCATTTAGTGTTTAAAAAAAGGATTTATTAAAAAAAAAATTGGCGTGGGGTTCCCCGTAATTTTAGTCTCTAGCGGAGGTTACGCAGACGGCTGGGGCAGATGTTTGAAGCCTGGGAAGGGGGTAATACCCACGGAGCTTCCCAAGCTACTAATATCAGCCCCCAGCTGAATACCTAGCCTTTACTAGCTATTAAAATGGGGGACCCAAAAAAAAAATGACGAGGGGTCCCCCATATTTTAATAGCTAGCAAAGGCTAGGTGGACAGCTGGGGGCTGATATTAATAGCCCAGGAAGGGTGCCATGAATATTGGCCCTCTCCAAGGCTAGAAACACCAGCCCTCAGCCGCCCCAGAAATGGCGCATCCATAAGATGCTCCAATTCTGGCACTTAGCCTTGCTCTTCCCACTGCCCTGTAGCGGTGGCAGTGGGGTAATAGGGTTGGGGTTGATGTCAGCTTATAATGCCAGCTGACATCAAGCCCAGGTTAGTAATGGAGAGGCGTCTATAAGACACACCCATTACAAGCCGCATAGTCAAAGTTAAAAAAAACACAAACACCCAGAACAAAGTCCTTTAATTGAAATAAACACTCAATTCTTTAATGTTCTAAATTAAGCCATACTTACCGTCACGCCCATTCTAGCTGAAGCCAACGATCTCCTGCAATAAAAGTAAAATAATAAACCAACCTCATCCTTACCTTTCCATGGTTCCCAGGACGGCTCCAGCTCGGCTACATTCACATGACAGGCTGGATCGCAGCAGAAAGCTGCCATCCAGCTTGCCATGCCGCAGACACTGAGAAGCGCAGTCATGCTTGCGCTCCTCAGTGTCTCGCTGTGACAGCATCCAGATGAGCCGAGTTCATGTCCAATCAACTCAGCTCACCTCATGCACGTCACTAACAGCGTGGGAGAATTCACCTGCGCATGCGGTGAGCGTGAGAGAATTCTCCTCCGCTCACGGCAAGCGCAGGAGAATTCTTTCACGCTGTCAGTGAGCGCAGGAGAATTCTCTCACGCTCACCGCATGCGCAGGAGAATTCTCCCACGCTGTCAGTGACGTGCATGAGGTGAGCTGAGTTCATTGGACATGTCCAATGAGGTTGGTTTATTATTTTACATTTATTGCAGGAGATTGTTGGCTTCAGCTGGTATGGGCGATACGATAAGTATGGTTTAATTTAGAACATTAAAGAATTGTGTGTTTATTTAAATTAAAGGACTTTATTCTGGGTGTTTGTGTTTTTTTTAACTTTGACTATGGGGTTACTAATGGGGGTGTCTTATAGACGCCTCTCCATTACTAACCTGGGCTTGATGTCAGCTGGCATTATAAGCTGACATCAACCTCAGCTCTATTACCCCACTGCCACCGCTACAGGGCAGTGGGAAGAGCGAGGCTAAGTGCCAGAATTGGCGCATCCTATGGATGCGCCATTTTTGGGACGGCTGAGGGCTGGTGTTTCTAGCCTGGGAGGGGGCCAATATTCCTGGCACCCATCCTGGGCTATTAATATCAGCCCCCAGTGGTCTGCCTAGCCTTTGCTAGCTATTAAAATAGTGGGGACCCCACGTCATTTTTTTTTTGGTTCCCAATTTTAATAGCTAGTAAAGGTTAGGTATTCAGCTGGGGGCTGATATTAGTAGCCTGGAAAGCTCCATGGGTATTACCCTCTTCCCAGGCTTCAAACATCTGCCCCAGCCGTCTGCTTAGCCTCCGCTAGAGACTAAAATTACGAGGAACCCAACGCCAATTTTTTTTTTAATAAATCCTTTATTTTAACACTAAATGACAAGTACAGTAACCAGCACTATCACTGTACTTATTATATATGTGACTAACATGTTTCTATCTATCTAATCTATGTGTGATGCTCTATTCTTTCTGTTCTAAATTTTCGGGTACCGATGCTGAATTGCCGGTCAGCTTTTTTAAACAGACAGGTGCATGAAAACACTATTATTTTTTTTAATAAATCCTTTAACACTAAATGACAAGTACAGTAACCAACACTATCACTGTACTTATTATATATGTGACTGACATGTTTCTATCTATCTAATCTATGTGTGATGCTCTATTCTTTCTGTTCTAAATTGTCGGGTACCGCTGCTGATTTGCCAGTCGGCTTTTTTAAACAGACAGGTGCATGAAAACACTATTATTTTTTTTAACAAATCCTTTAACACTAAATGACAAGTACAGTAACCAACACTATCACTGTACTTAGTATATATGTGACTGACATGTTTCTATCTATCTAATCTATGTGTGATGCTCTATTCTTTCTGTTCTAAAATGTCGGGTACCGATGCTGAATTGCCGGTCAGATTTTTTAAAGAGATAGGTGCATGAAAACACTATTATTTTTTTTAATAAATCCTTTAGCACTAAATGACAAGTACAGTAACCAACACTGTCACTGTACTTCTTATATATGTGACTGACATGTTTCTATCTATCTAATCTATGTGTGATGCTCTATTCTTTCTGTTCTAAATTGTCGGGTACCGATGCTGAATTGCCGGCCGGCTTTGTTAAAGAGAGTGTCTTCTGAGCAGTTTGTCAGCTTTTGGACACCTTTGAAGGTGTTTTCTCTGTTATTATTATTATTAGTATTATTTATTTATATAGCGCCATTGATTCCATGGTGCTGTACATAAGAAGGGGTTACATACCAAGTAAAAATATCACTTACAGTAAACAAACTAATAATGATAGACTGGTACGGAGGGAAGAGGACGCTGCCCTTGCGGGTTACATTCTACTGTTTTTGTTTGCCTGCCATTGGTTTTAACGGTGTTCGACAGTGTTCTAAGGTGTTCGACGAACAGTTCCACGAAAATCCCGGTGTTCGACGAACCGAACAGGACCCGAACACTACGGGGGTGGCTCAACACTATTTGTAATGTGATTTTCACCATTCTGGTGATTTTGTCATTTCCTGTATTTTTAAAAGCCTGTATTTTCTGTTTGTATACTATGACTAAGGGCGCTTCACTGTGCCAGAAACGTGTAAGGTGTTTTTAAGTTTTTCTGTTTTTAAACTGGCTAAATAAACTTTTTGATATTTTTACCTGGTTGCTGTGCTGAACCTGGATTTTCCCCTATTTTCTCCTTGTTTCTATTATACATTTCCTCTGATTGATCTTCACCTCGTTTTGGCTCCCACTCCTGAGAAAAAATACTGACCGAATGCTGACCAAATACTGATAGTGCGGCCATGGCCTAAGCATAACAATTAATTTTGACATTGCAGTGCATGTGTTATTTCTTTTTAGCATTTTTTAACTGCTTTTTCAGGTGGATTCCTGCACATCAAAATCGTAGGGTATCTGCACATAATGAAAATTTCCAGCAGATTTTTAATTTGAATGGGTGAAAAATACTACACTAAAGAATTGACATACTGCAGATCTAAAAAAAACGCTTTGGTTCATATCTGCAAGGAAAAAATAAGCAGCATGTGCATAAGACTTCAGAAATCTCATTCACTTTGCTGGGACTGTAAAATGCTGTGTTTATTCTCTGCAGCAAAAATGTGCAAAAAAGTGTCAAAAATGCAGAATATGAACAAGCCCTTAGACAACATACATTTTGTGAAGCAGAACATTAGTCTTGAGGCTGCATGAGTATGACACCTGCTATATTGACTATACATGTCCATATATATTCAGATTTTCATTTTATGCCTAGCAAGTTAATTGGTCTTTGTTGGATAATGGGTATGTTTAGCAAGAAAGTAAAAATAACAAATAAAACTTCAAGTCATTTCAACGACGTTTGTTTTCAGAGTTAAAAAATATCCATGTTGTAAAGATATAGTAGAAAAACAGCGTTATATGCGTGTACTGTATTCTAGAGAAAATGCAGCACATGATTCATTTTGCAAGGACAAAAAGCAGACTTTTCAATCTCTTACGTGAGATATATTTTTATCAGACAACACAAAGGAATACAGAGCATCTCCTTAGACGTTCATCTTGCTTTTACCAAAGGTGATCTTGATCTTTCCTTTAGTTTGTCCACATCCTTGATAAAACTGCCAGCAGGAGTTGTTCTGTTTCTTGACTAATAGAAGAGCCTATAGAAATATTACACAGTTCTGCTCCACATGTGGCAGTCATTGTGAAGTGCTACATTTCAGTTTCGCTCATTGGACAGCAATTCACAGTGTAACAAACAATAAGTATGTCTGCAGGGATGAATTAACTTTACACACATGCACAAAGACAGTAGAGTCACTCTGAACAAACACAAGGAATAGACAGAATTTTAGGACCATTTTCAATAGAAATATGTAGGTTACATGGTCAAATATTTATTGCTTTCTCTCTCAGTAATTTTCTACCAATCTTGAAGATGCTATATTATATGATGCTTCAATGTAATAATATTAACTGAAAGATGCTGGGAAACACATAATAATGAAACACTTGTAAAACACACCTGAAGCTTTCACAATTTATAATATCCAAAATAATAGCGATATAAACCTAATACTACAAATACTGATACATAGGATCTTATAAAATATATCATATAAAGCATTAGCAGCTCCTTTAATTTGTTTAAGCTAACTGTATTGCCATGTACTTATTTTATTCAATAGCCTGTTAAATATTTTTCATTTTAAATTTACCAAAACAATAAAAAAAAACTTCAAATACAGTTAGTTTGGTAATGTTTATACAAGGGGATGGGCTTTAAGTAATACAAAAAATTGTATTATGCATAAATGAAGGATACACATGCTTATGTAAAAAATGTAGATTTTTAACATTCACCAAGACTTTCCCAAAGAAAAACTGTTGCTGGTAGCCAATTTTAATTCACCAGAGCTCAGCTTTTCTTTCATAAACTGGTCTATAAAAATTAAAGCTGAGCTAAAGCTGGTTGCTATGGGCAAGAAAGACAGTTTTACTATTAGACAGCTTTGATAAATCAGGCTATTAAGTTAATAACTTTGACCTTCAGTACCTAATTTTTTTACAATTTTTTAGTTACACACCTTTTGTACTTAACCACCCAAAGACCAAGGAAAAAGTAGAAAGGATAGGTAGGGGGTCGGAGGTAAACTGTCCATACAAAATTAATTCAAGAAAAGCAGACTTTTTAAAGGTTCCTTTGGATTATATTGTGAATTGATAATTTACGTCACCAGAGTAGGGAGTGGTATCTCCATGAAGACAAGTGTGAAAATGTGGTGAATCTCTGAACGAGGTCCATGGGTGCCAATAAGCAAAAGGCATCAGATTTCGGTGTTTTGGCGACCTGAGATAAACCAAACAAGGGAATATAAATGTATTTGCTCCTTTAATTGTGTTTCTCTTACTTAACAGATTAGGGAGGAAGATATGCATATATTTGGGGAGTAGTAACTCGGGTAAATATTTTATTACTTTACTCTGTCTCTATATGATTCATTCAATGAGTTACGTCTATTACATTTTTGGTATGCATTTTCTACTACATTTAGCATTTTCTATTTAAGGGTTTATGTATTTATGCACTTAGCACTTATACCCCATGGTTGTATCCTCATGTATCAGAACATCTGAGCCTAAAAATATATAAGCAATATCACTATTTTTGATTATCAATTATGTACTCCCTTATTGATCCTTGTAACAGTATGACCCCCCACTTTTTTCATTAGTTTTAATCATGTAATTAATGCTTTAATAAAGATTTCTTTTTTGAGTTACATTTGTGTTTAGTCAGTTTTATAGATTTATCAAAAAATGTACACATTGAAAAATCTAACGAGTAAAAAGCTAAATGTGTTCTTCTATAAATTATCCTGTGAATCGCTAAGGTGTAACATAACCTATTCGTTAAAGTGTAGAGGTGCAGAGTCTAAAATAGACAAATCATCTAATCCAAATGACAATCACTCTCAGTAAATAGAACCATGTAATAGAAAGACCATTTTTAAGGTTTCCATAATGACAAGATGTGCTTTAGATTGGATCTGCGTGAGTCAATATTAGTTGTATAACTTTGTTTTCCAAAGCATTTGATGTTATTCCCCAACAAATGTTGGTACTTTTTGGAGAATGCTTAAGTAAGGGAAAATATGTATAATAAATAACTTGCTTAAGAAACTATTCACTATAATAAGGCACTATAATAAGGCATCTGGTCTCTGTTCAGGGCTCACCAAAATAAAATTCAACAAAATATGTGCTCTCAGAGCCAAACAGCCCCCTCTCTTTTGAGCCCTGCAGTGTGCCAAAGCTGAAGTTAGCCTCCACTTGAAGGCATTGCTTTAACAGGGAGAACCCCCTTAACAACTTACTGGGTGGGAATCTCCAGAAGCACTCACTGGGCACATTAAAATCTATATTACAAAGGTCAAATAGCATTCAATTTCAATCTCTGCTATGTATTTATTTTCTATTACTCCTTCTTAAAAAAATTTGGGGCCTAAAGCAACACTTTAGTGGAAAAATCTTAATTTTTCATTTACATGTCCCAGTATTAAAAAATTCTGTGAAGCACCTGGGTGCTCAAAATGCTCACTACACCCCTAGAATCCTTAGACAAGTTCCTTAAGGTGTTTAGTTTTGAAAATGGCATCACTCTTTTGTGGGGAGGGGGGTCTTTGGTCTTTCAATAATTGCGCTCCAAAAGACAAAAAGTACTCTTTACTGGGCCCTGACTTACAGTATACACAGAGACATATGGGGTATTGCTGTGTTTGAGAGCAATTGCATGACAAATTAAGTCGAATTTCTGCTAGTATGCTTTGTCAAATTAAAAATATGAGGCTTAGCAACATTTTTGTTGAAAAATAGTAATATTTCATTTTAATTGCACAATGTTATAAAATTCAATGAAGCACCTGTGGATTAAAAATGCTCACAACATCCTTATATAAATTCCTTACAGGGAGTAATTTCCAAAATGGTGTCACTTGGGTTCAGTTTATACAACATTAACCCCTTAACGACCGCAATACGCCTTTCAACGCCGGTCATTAAGGGGCTTAATTCCTCATCTCCTCTTTTTAACAGCGCTGAGGAATATGTGAATAGCGCTGCCCTGTGGCTGAAATTCCCACAGGTGACAGCTGTACATGACAGCTGACATCCTGCAGTGTTGGCCTCTGCCAGTTTTAAAAACAATCCATGATGATTAACCCCTTAAATACCGCTGTCATGTGACAGCAGTATATAAGAGGTTAAAAGGCAGTTAAAAGACCCCCTAAGGCAGAATCGACCCCCTGCAATTGTAATCGTGGGTGCCAATATTTTCCATGGTACCCTGAGGTCATCAGATTACCCCAGGATATGTGTCACGCTGTCTCTGTATACTGGAGGTAGGGGGCCTAAGCTGACCCTAAGCTGGGGCCCTGACTAATCCCTCAACCTGGAGGTACTGTTAAAGGTACAGAGGTCCAGGCCACCAGCGTAACCCCTACCTCCTGAAGATCCCTGCACCTCAGTAATCTAGTCCTGAGAAGGACCCCGATCACAACCAAAGGGAACAAGAAATAATATGCCCAAACACAGTATTTAGACGAACGAGACAGTACAAGGGAAAAACCAAAACCACCTTGCATACAAACAACTACTCAACTACAACAGAGGGAAAACCAACGGGAAAGGAGATAAATGATAAAGCGAGGAAAGGGAAAAAACACTTCCAAATACACTTATCTCAGCAACTCCAAACACCACGATCCGCTCTGTCAGTCTGAATGAAATGCTTTCACCGACACCTCCCAAACAGACCAGCAGGTATATGAAGGAGTCTCACTACAGAAGTATTGATTGCAGCTGGGCGAGGCTGGACCTCATCTAGCCCAGAGAGAGAGAGAGAATTAACTCCCTCACTGCCGAGAAACACAAAGCACCAACAAGTCAGCTGCGAGAAGTCAGGCTGTGTACTCGTGACGATCTTCGTGGCAACACACCCGTGACAATATGGTGGCCTGTGAGATCCAGCTGTAAGCTGGTTCCCCCAGGATCTGTCAGAGAGTCACTGACTGGTCGCATGCCACTGCTGCACATGAGTATTGTAGTGTATGAGACCAGAGATCAAAGTAAAAATTATACATAGATACATGCCTCACATTGCAACTAAGTGAATTAGTGAAAAAGTTACAGAAAATATGTAATAAAGTAAAAAAAAAAGTGGCCAAAAATCGCAAAAAGCCATATCGCCACTAAAAAAATGCAGCCTTTGTGATAAAATAAAAATAAACAAAGAAAGTACACATAATTCGTATTGCTGCATCTGGGACGACCCGATCTATAATACTGACACTTAATTTATTTATCGGTCTTATCACTTTTACCACACAACTAACTGCGCAAAAAATAAAAAGCAAAAGCAATAACTGAATTGCTGTTTTTTGTTCATTCTGTGTCTGATAAATATGATTAAATGGCAATAAAAAAACTTTATGTGACCCAAAATGGTATCAAATAAATCTCCAACTCGTCACGCAGAAAATAAGCCCTTATACAGCTCTGTTCGCCATAAAAATAAAAAGTTGCTTCTCTCAGAATATGGCAACAAAAAAATATTTTTTATTAAAAAAAAATATATATATATATTATGTGATAGCAGCAAAACAAATTAAAAAAAACAATATAAATCTGTTATCACTGGAATCACACCAACCTGAAGAATAAATCCGCCTTATAACCATGCAAACAAAAAAAAAAGAACTGTTCTTATGCTGCTGTCTATTTGTTCATTCTACATCGCAAAAATCGTAATAAGGCTCGGATCACATTTATCCTGTGCTCTCTGCTGAGCACTTACACAGTAAATCCCCCTAACCACGATTCAGACTAACTTCCTGACAGAACGACTCAATTATGAGGCACATGGAGTCCCTTTGGACTCCATCTGGTCTCTGTTCCAGCTGTGTCCCTCTTTTTAGGCATTTTTTTAGCACACAAATGTGGTCGACCACAGTTCTGTGACCACCTAAAAAGATGGACACCACTGGAGAAGATGCCAGATGGACTCCAAAGCATCTCCATGTGGCTCATTAGAGTGAGTGGTTTTATCGAGCGTGTGAATCACATTTTTGAGAGATTTACACAGAAACCCCAACGTAATTGCTCAGCATAGAACACAAGAATGGGATCCCACCTTATACTGAAAGCGATCAAAAAATGTGATGTACCCCAAAGTATTACCATGAAAAACCCTAAATTATCCCGCACAAAACCAGGTTACTGGTAGAGCTAAGACTCTGGAATATAAATGAATATTTGCATGCAACTTTAGTTATTGCCATAATTGGTGGCATATGCATGTGAAAATTCATAATCATGATTTAAGTCTGTAGGTGATAGTGGATATTTGATATTTGAAAGTACGGTACCTGTATTTTAATTTTTAAATGATGTCTTAATATAATTTAAATAACATTTGTTTCCTTCTGTAAGACTTGTAACAATTAGTGATGAGGGAGTATGTTTTGTTAACCCTTTCGCCGAGTATGCTCGGGCGAGCTCTGAGTATTTACAGCTGCTCGGTGATATGTTTGAATCACTCCCGTGTGCATGATTTGCGGCTGTTTGACAGCTTTAATACATCTGAGGAATGCGAATGAAACAAGCATTCCTCACATGTATTAAAGCTGTCAAACAGTCGCAAATCATGCACACGGGAGTGATTCAAACATATCACCGAGTACGCTGAAGATACTCGGTACTCACACGAGCATACTCGCCAAAAGGGTTAACCGAACATACTCGCTAATCTCTAGTATCAATTATTGTGTCAGTTAAATCTCTTTTTCGGCCCATTTTGCCTGTTGAAAACAATTGGACTAATAATTCTGCACACCTTCATATCGTCCCTCATTACACAAATACAAATCATCCAGTCAGCGTTCAAGTTTATACAGCTTGGAGTTGCAAAATCTGCAAAAAAATGATGATATGGACAAAATACTCTCTTGCCTAATAATTCAGAACACAGTGTATATTTATTATGTTAAGATTATGGAGCATTACAAAGGTTGACTATTTTTATAGGTTGTCATAATACAATGGAATATTAAAAAGCAGACATGTTTTAGTGCATGATGGAGTTTTTACAAATGAACTTTATTCCTCCCGGTAACGTTTGGGTTTCAGTCACGGGGGTGGCACCAGTGCGGGTTCAGTCACTGCTTTGTGTATAAATAGCTGCGGCTGTAACCATGCCCTGGCGCTGACTGACAGCAGCTCAGTATTAGGGCCAGCTGTCAGTCAGGTTCGGGGGTGCGAATATACAAAGCGGTGACTGAACCTGCACCAACGCCACGCCTTTGACTGAACACTGAATGCTACTGGAATCAATACAGTTCATTTCCTCCCAGCAGCTGAGGTTTAAGTGCCAGCACTGGGCAGGTTCAGGACGCAATTAACCTGAAGATTAACCCCATATCTGCAGCTTAATAGCATTTTTCACGTGAAATGTTCCCCTTAAATGCGTGATAACTGGTGAGAGCGTGCACTGCCTCCCATTGTACCCCTGAGATGCAATCACAGGGAACAAGTGGGTTACCATGGCAGGGGGTCTATTGAAAGCCCCCATAATTGTCATTTTAGTCCTGTGAAACTCAGTCACAGGCTGGTATTCCTAGGAGAACCACTATTTCTTAATATACTGCAATAGTGTTCCATTATAGTATATAGTATAAGCAATCAAATGGTTCAAGTCCCTTGAGAGAACTAAAAACACAGTAAAGTAGAAAGATAGTTTAAAAAAAAAAATAAAAAACGTAAATAATTGTAAATCACCAGCATTTCTTCCTTCAAAAATAAAAAAATAAAAAGTCACATGTATCAAAATATTATTTAAACCATACACTAAAAGCAATAAAGAAAGAAAACATCTTATCACCAGAAATGCTATTTTTCCGTAACTGCCACTTCTCAAAAAAATACATCAAAAAGTAATTTGCACCACAAAATGGTATAATTAATAACATCAGCTCAGCATGAAAAAACAAGCCATCACAGGAAAAATTAAAAAGTTGGAATAAGGGGCGGAAAAAAATGCCAGCACAATAACATAAAATGTCTGGGTTTTTAAGGGGTGAAAGGATCATGCTGACACGTTCTCTTTAATATCTAAATTTGAGATCTATATTTACATAGCTTCTCCTACTGATCTAGGATCCATTAGCTAATTTCTTACTGCCCAAGATCTGCAACAGTTATCTACACATGAAGTAAATTATCTTCATGCTCAAATAAAAGAGGAAGAAGTGAAACCGCCAATGTCTTCTGCATCAAACAATAAGCTTTAGGTCAAGACGGATATTCCGCTTCACATTATAAGCTTCTCCTGCCAAATATAGCATCTATACTTACCAGACTGCTTAACTCAACGTACTGCATATTAATAATCAAACGATCAATTATTGGATTCAAAAATCCTATTACTCCCAAAGCCAAATAAAGATGACACTGTGCCCCAATCTTACCAACCAATCACTCTCATATATAAAAAGTATAAATTTGAGGCAAAAATCATTGCAACTTAGCTTTAACCCCTTCACCTCCGAGCCTGTTTTCACCTTTCTGACCAAGCCCAATTTTACAATGACACTTTATGTGGCAATAACTCTGGAATGCTTCAACATATCCCAGTGATTCTGAGACTGTTTTTTCATGACACAATATACTTTATATGATTATAAAGGCCCTCACAACAACATCAAAAAATTGTGCTCAGAAGGAAAAAATAAGTTCTCATATGTAGTAAAACCTTTAGTACAGAAAGTAAGGTAAAAATTGAAAAGATGAATACGATAAATCCAAGCTCAGGTATTTATTTAAGAGTTCAAATCAACAGGTGAAAAACAGATATAAATTCATCGAAAGTTTCGGCTAGTATGTCTTTGTCAAGATTATCAGTATACATAAATAAAGTAAAAAATATATAGATATACAAAAAATGAAAAGAAAAAGAAAAGAAGGTATGAACAAATATGAAAACCTCCATAAATGCTGGACCGAGAAAAGTCACATGGACCATAATCATTCAAATCGATTACATTGGTTCGAACAATATCCATGATATCATATAAAGTTATTCCAGAGGTATGAAGCGATCCTATTCACTTAGCTGATGTGAAGAATATATAGAAAACCATATAAGGTCTATAAAACAGAAATCAAATTAATAAATAGGAAAATAAAACATTTTAAATCCAATAACTACAAAAATCTCTGGGAGTATATACATACTGTATGTCTCTGCTAATAATACATATGTATACTGTACAAGATGTGCATATTATTAATATAATTCTGAACCATGTCCAATCCTGTTGTGCAGGATAAAATAAAGTAATAGGAGAGGTGGAGGGGGGGCGGAACAGAGAAGGGAGAAGGAAAAAGAGGAAAAAAAAGAGGAAGGGGAACAGAGGAGTAGGAAGAGACAAGCAATAAAGAGGAAAGAAAAAGCAAAAGAGGGAAGGATAAAATAATATACTGGAAACAGCTAAATTACAAGGTGTAGAGAAGAAAGCTCTCAAAGTGCAGTACGTCTGGGGTGTCTTGTTGGTACATAAGGTAACTGTGCAGCATAGTGCATCATATTGCATGTGTTACCTGAAAAAGTGAATCAGAGAATGAGCCGCCACATCACATACACAAGTCAGTAAACACAGCAACCCTACAATATAGCTCTCATGTGAGGAGATGCAATGCTGGATCCAACAAACGTACCTGTCCCATTGAAATCAGGTGTGATCAAGAGACTGCACCGTTTAAATAGTGGATGAGATGCAACGCAGCATCACTTCTGGTTTGTGTGCACGGAGGAGACAATTCTGTGAAAGTGCGCATGTGCCGAGCCTGAAAGAGAATCGGAAAAAGCCGAGTGTGAGACGAGAAATGAAGTGAGAAGTGTGCATGCCTGGTGCTTAAAGGAACCATATGGGTATATAATACGGTAAAAAATAGAGCGTACTATAGGAAAGTGAGTGCATGTTTTACATTTATTTGTGAATATATCAGAAATTTGGCGCATGCACATTTTTCAAACTTTTGTTTCTATGCTCTTAAATCAGATAGTTTTATTACACAAAATAGCTAATCAATAACATTTACCATGTCTACTTTACATCAGCATCATTTTAAAGCATATTTTTTTTGTTAGGAAGTTAGAAGGATTAAAAGTTTATCAGCACTTTCTCAATTTTCCAGCAAAATGTACATAATTTTCTAAATTTTTGTAGGTACCACATCATGTTTGAAGTGACTTTGAGGGACCTATATAACAGAAAATACCCACAAGTGACACATTTTTAAAAACTACACCCCTCAATGTGCTCAAAACCACATTCAACAAGTTTATTAAGCCTTTATGCGCCTCACAGGAATTAAAGCAATGTGGAAGGAAAAAATTAAAATTTTACCTTTTTCCACAAAAATGTAGCATTTTCACAAGGGTAAAAGGAGAAAAATGACCATACAATTTTCAGTTCAATTTCTTCTGAGTACATCGATACCACATATGTGTTGAACAACTACTGTTTGCACACACAGCAGGGATTGGAAGGGAAGGAGCATTATTTGACTTTTGGAGAGCAAAATTATTGGCTGGAATAGATTGCAGACACCATGTCGTGATTGAAGAGCTTTGGATGTGCCTAAAAAAAGGAAACCCCCCCATAAGTGTCCTCATTTTGAAAACTACAGCCCTCAAGGAATCTATTTGTCATGAGCACCTTGAACCCACAGGTGCTTCACAGAATATTATAATGTTGTGTCAGGAAATTAAAAAATCAAAATTTTCCCACAAATATGTTGCTTTAGCTCCAACTTTTTCATTTTCACAAGGGTAACAGGAAAAAATGGATCCAAAAAATTGTTGTTAAATTTCTCCTCAGTACGACGATACCCCATATGTTGGGGAAAGTGCTAAAACAGCAGAAACCTCCATCAGTGACCCAATTTTGGAAACTTTACCTCTTGAGAAATTCATCTAGTCGTGTAGTGAGCATTTGCTGTTATGGATTGAGGGGGCCATGACCCACTGGAAGAGCCCGTGAAGTGACAGAACATCAGAACTCCCCCTAAGTGACCCCATTCTACAAACTAACCCCTCTCAATGAATTCATCTAAGTGTGCAGTGATCATGTTGACACCACGAGTGTGTCAGAATTTCTCTCCATTGGGTGGTGACGAAAAAATAATTAAATTTTTAGCACAAAAATGTTGCTTTAATCTCAAGTTTTACATTTTCATATGGGTAAAAATGGCACCAAAATATGTCACACAATTTCTACTGAACGTGGCAATACTCTATATGTGGCTGTATAGTACTGGTTAGCCACACGGCAAGACTCGGAAGGGACTCTTGGAGAACAAATTAACATATTGTAGAATAGTTTGGGGACTCAATGTACAGAGCCCTTAAGTTTCAGAAGAGCACAATACCCCCTCAAGTGACTCTATTTTGGAAATTACACCCCTCTGGGAATTTATCCACAGGTGTAGTGACAATTTTGACACCATGGGTGTTCTCCAGAAACAAGCAGTAGTGGATGTTGCAAGTGAAAATTGCAAATCTACCATTGTAGTGCCCAGTACATTGTAATGTCTAGTACATTGTAGTGCCCATACATTATGCCCAGCTCGTGCGTTTGGAGACATGGACCTGTAAATTAAGTGGGCTCTCATCACTGCAGAAATGTCAATCATGTGGATGTTAAATGTGGTTTAGGCACACTGTGGGGCTCAGAAGGGAGAAAGGCATTTTAATTTGGGAGTGAAAAATTTGCTGGCTTTCTTTTGGGGGGGGGGAGTGAGCAGCGATAGCGCATTTCCGGAGCCTTTGTGCTTCCAGTAATGTGGAAGCCCCCTATGTTTCCATTGATATATAACAGACCTGAGTGGAGACTTGCATTTTTGTGAATCAAGTTTAAGCTTTTATTGGCAATAGTTGGAAAACATTTTGGAGCACATTTGTCCTGGGCTCTACGTGGAGCATTTACATCGGGGTTTCCATCTAAATCTCTGATTAATGTGATTCAGATGAAACTCCTGAGCGATCCATTCACTATAATGAGGCAGCAGAATTACTCTGGACACTGTTTGGCCTCTGTTAAATGATGTCCTTCTTTTCAGAGGTGCACAAAACTGTGGTCAACTCTGCTGTTATACACGCTTAAAAAGGCAGACACCGCTGGATCATAGGCCAATCTTCCACTCGGGGTTTTGTCTCAATCACGGACTTCAGAGATTTACACGGAAACCCCGGTGTAAGAGCTCAGCATAGAGCGCAGGATAAATGTGAGCTGAGCCTTGCTGAAATCTTTGGGATGCAGAATGAACAAATCAACAGTAGGTCAAGAATTGCTTTTATTTATTTTTTTATACCGTTCACTGTGCAGTATAAGTGAATAGACGGCTTTATTCTTCGTGTCAGTGTGATTACAGCGATACCAGATTTATATTGGTTTTTAATGTTTGGCTACTATCACATACTTAAAAACGCTTTTCTTTGAAAAAAAAAGATTTTGCATCACCATATTTCGAGAGCTATAATTTTTCTATATTTCTGCCAATAGAGTCATGTGTTGGCTTGTTTATTGCGGGATAAGTTGACTTTGTTATTGGTACCATTTTTTGCTAACATTTTTTGATTGATTTCTGTTCTGATTTTTGGGAGGCATGATAAGACAGCTTGATTCTTTGGGTCAGTTATTAGTACTTTTGACAGTGTGGACAGGTGCCAAGTCCTGCTGGAGAATGAAATTTCCATCTCCAAAAAGCTTGTCAGCAGAGGGAAGCATGAAGTGCTCTAAAATGTCCTGGTAGACGGCTGCGCTCACTTTGGTCTTGATAAAAAACAGTGGTCCTACACCAGCAGATGACATGGCTCCCCAAACCATCACTGATTGTGGAAACTTCACACCAGACCTCAAGCAGCTTGAATTGTGTGCCTCTCCACTCTTCCTCTAGACTCTGGGACCTTGATTTCCAAATGAAATGCAAAATGTACTTTCATCTGAAAACAACACCTTGGACCACTGGGCAACAGTCCAGGTCTTTTTCTCCTTGGTGCAGGAAAGACACTTCTGGCGTTGTTTATTGGTCATGAGTGGCTTGACACAAGGAATGCGACACTTGTAGCCCATGTCCTGGATACGTCTGTGTGTGGTGGCTCTGGAAGCAATGACTCCAGCAGCAGTCCACTCCTTGTGAATCTCCCCCAAATTTTTGAATTACCTTTTCTTAACAATTCTTTCAAGGCTGCGGTTATCCCTGTTGGCTGTGCACCTTTTTCTACCACACTTTTTCCTTCCACTCAACTTTCCATTAATATGCTTGGATACAACACTCTGTGAACAGCCAGCTTCTTTAGCAATGACCTTTTGTTACATACCCTCCTTGTGGAGTGTGTCAATGACGGCCTTCTGGACATCTGTCAAGTCAGCAGTCTTCTCCATGATTGTGGAGCCTACTGAAACAGACTAATGGACCTTTTTAAAGATGTAGGAAGCCTTTGCAGGTGTTTTGTTGCTAATTATTCTAATTTACTGAGATAATGACTTTTTTTTGAAAATAGAATGGGTGGAGGAGTCTCCACAAAAGGAAAATATGCCCTGATGCATAATTTTCTGTGTGCCTGTTTTTGTCAATTTATTTGATTGGATTTTGGGTCCAGGATTTAGGAGCAACCAAAAGAGTTTGGGTGCGAAAGGTTATTCTCATAATCCAGCTCAGGGCTTGCGAGCCTAATAACAGTAGCTGGGTTAGCTTAGCAGAGTGGAGTTTGGGCTGGAGGTGAATAAAATTGTGTTTGTTTGATGTACGTGTTTAAAACTGCTTGAGCTGATACTGCCTGCAATATCGAGATTATTGAGGCTGCTACACTTACTTTGTTTCATTGTCCTTGAAGAAAGGACTGTTTATGTTATTCATTTGTACTGTAGAAAAGTTGCTTTAATTTTGAAGCTGTAAAATTTATGATGGGCAATAAACTTTATGCTGTTTTGATTGAAAATCCCTGTGCTAGTGTGTATACAGAGAGCTGAAAGCCTACAATTGGTGGTTGAATGGGGGCATGAAGTCCCAAAGAGCACAGGTGATTACAGTTTAAAGGCTGAATGTCCTGGGTAAAGGCAGCTACAGTGTTGTAAGCATGCTCGGAAATCATGGAGAAGCTTATTAAGCAATTGATCCAGGCCAACCTGCAGCAGTTTTAGCAGCAGCAGCAGATGGCTCTCCTGACAGAAATTGTCCGGGCCAGAGAGATGGCACCTCCCGCAATCTACAATGACGGTACCTTTGTGAGGCGAACAGTACGAGAGGATATGCAGAAAATAACTCTGGAGGACAATGTTGAGGCTTTCCTCACTGTCTTTGAGAGGGTGGCAGACAGGGGGAAACTGCCCCCAGAGCAATGGGAATAGGTCCTGGCTCCATAGCTTGCTAGGGACCCTTAGAATGCGTAGTAAGACCTTGCCCTGCCGGATGTCAAGAAATGCGGCAAGCTGAAGGCAGAGAATATGGCACCATCAAAGGAACAGGTCTCCCCGGTTCCAGATTTTTGACCTGTTACACCTGTTGCTAAAATGACTGTAGTCTGAAACCTGCTCTCCAGCACAGTTGGTGGAAAGAGTAATAGTGAATCAGTTTGCCTCCTTAAGACCAAAGTCAGTGAAAAGCTTGGTTGCCCAAGGAGATCCCCAGAATGCAGACAACCTTGTGATCCTCATGGAAAGATATTTAGCTGAGCAATCAAGGGAGCCTGAGGTCACCATTCTTGGATACCCAAAAGAGAGGGACCAAGTTCACATCTGAGGGGTGCACCAAGATCCAGGAAGGGTCAGAGCCGGTTTCAAGGCTGTTGGAGGTGCCAGGCCCTGGATCATATAGCTGTCTATTGTCCTATGGATCAAGAACTGATAAACTGCTCTGTAGGCCAATAATTCAAATTTTTTGCACATCCAGCGTGCAGTACCATACCATACCCTGGTGAGAAACCTCAGCTGTGCCAGGTGATGGTGATCGGTGTGACTGTGAATGAACTCCTGGACTCAGGGAGTTTGGTGAAGTTATTTTCTGCCACACTTCTACATCCGCTAGTCCCTGGGAAGAGGGTGGGGGTAAGGTGTATCCATGGAGATGTCAAGACCTATCCCACGGCCCAGGTTGACATACCGTAGATATGGAGTAGATAGATAGCTATATACCCATGAGATATATAATTTGTGCATTGCGTGTGTAGCTTACTGTACATCTATTAAGCAAATAAATGTAAAAAATGACGTGGGGTCTTCCCAATTTTTGATAACCAGCAATGGTAAAGCAGAGAGCTGTGAGCTGATATTATCAGGCTGGGAAGATCCATAGTTATTGGGCATTTCTCGGTGCAAAAATACCAGTCGTCATCTGCCCCAGAAGTGGTGCATCACATTAGAAGAGCCAGTTCTGGCGCTTTGCCTCGGCTCTTCTCAATAGTCATGGTGTCTTGGAAATCGGGATAATGGTAGCTGGGATTGATTTCAGCTGTGAGTTGTTATTCAAACTAAATATTTTTGTGCGCCTGTGTGTGTTCTTTTTATTTTTTTATTGCTGGGTTAGTAATGAAGGTGTCTGATGCCAGCTGTGCTTTTTGACAAATCACAGCTGACATCAAACCCAAGCCCCACTACCCTGATTGCTCTTCTCAATTGTTCTTTTGCATTGACAAAATTGATGCGACAGAATTGGAGCATCTAATGTGATGTATATTTGTGGGCAGCTGTAAGCTGGTATTTTTAGGCTAGAAAGGGCCAAATAACCATAAACCTTCCCAGTCTGATAATATCAGCCCGCAGCTGTCTGCTTTACCCTTGCTGGTTATGAAAAATGGGGGGACCCTGTGTCATTTTTTAGTCATTTATTTATTAATAGCTTAATACATGTACATTAAGCAACACACGAAAGGCACTAATTAAGAATCCCATGGATACTTGTCTAGCTATCTTTCTACCCCATATCTATCTATTTATCCATCTATCTTCAGTATATATCTATCTATTCATCTATCTATCTATCTATCTATCAATCAATCAATCATCTATTTACTCCATATCTATCCATCTATTTATCTTTCTATCTCTATCTTTGCACAACTTTAACACCCAAACATCTATAATTTGTATTCTGCATTCTATTCCGGTACGTGTCACACAGATGTCACTCTTTGTCATCCGTGTGAATGTGAGAGGTATGTATTATAATCCGTGCTGCCAGAAAAAAAACTGACATATCTATGTGTGGGGCACATGGATACATGGAAAAAAATACACCACACATACTGGAAACACTAACATGTGAAGGAGGCCTAATACAGCATTACTTGGCTGGACCTCATCTTTTATGGTCCCTGTGATAGCCTCCTAATTGGCTGCACTAGATGATGTAATGTAATAGCTGCAGGGCATTATGGGAAGCTTGACTGGCAATGCCTGGTATCATTAGACCACTCTTTGAGTATTCAGCAGTGTGTGAAATGGCGCCAGGCTTTCTTTTGTTGCCAATGCTTAAAAATCTAACAACAGATTGCTATAATTTGCTGGAAGTTCACAAAATTTTGCTAGAAGTCGATACTTCATGGATTGATCTGCTCTTTTCTAGTCATAATACTTGGCTTAATTACTTATCAATGTAAATATAGTGGCTCTACAATTAAGACGCAATAATATGCGATTTCTGCAAAAAGTATGCAAAAATGATTATAATTTGCCATAAATTATTATAAATAATAATAATCATCATGTGAAAATGGTAATCCCATTGGCCCTTGTTAAAAAGTATTAACATTTTTGGAAATTTAAACGTCATTTAAGTTGACTTTTCAGTTTAAAGGGAATCTGTCAGAAGGATTAATCCTCCTAAGCTGTCTATATATTGTAGGCATGGAGGCCATAAGAAGCTGAATAAAATGATACTTTGATATCTGCAATCTGATGTCTTATTCCATAGATGTTTCCATAGATCCATGTTTTTCTTATATGTACAGTACAGACCAAAAGTTTGGACACACCTCATTTAAAGATTTTTCTGTATTTTCATGACTATGAAAATTGTACATTCACACTGAAGGCATCAAAACTATGAATTAACACATGTGGAATTATATACTTAACAGAAAAGTGTGAAACAACTGAAAATATGTCTTATATTCTAGGTTCTTCAAAGTAGCCACCTTTTGCTTTGATGACTGCTTTGCACACTCTTGGCATTCTCTTGATGAGCTTCAAGAGGTAGTCACTGGAAATGGTTTTCACTTCACAAGTGTGCCCTGTTAGGTTTAATAAGTGGGATTTCTTGCCTTAAAAATAGGGTTGGGACCATCAGTTGTGTTGTGCAGAAGTCTGGTGGATACACAGCTGATAGTCCTACTGAATAGACTGTTTAGAATTTGTATTATGGCAAGAAAAAAGCAGCTAAGTAAAGATAAACGAGCGGCCTTCATTACTTTAAGAATTGAAGGTCAGTCAGTCTGAAAAATTGGGCAAACTTTGAAAGTGTCCCCAAGTGCAGTTGCAAAAACCATCAAGCGCTACAAAGAAACTGGCTCACATGAGGACTGCCCCAGGAAAGGAAGACCAAGTGTCACCTCTGCTTCTCAGGATAAGTTTATCCAAGTCACCAGCCTCAGAAATCGCAGGTTAACAGCAGCTCAGATTAGAGACCAGGTCAATGCCACACAGGGTTCTAGCAGCAGACACATCTCTTCAACAACTGTTAAGAAGAGACTTTGTGCAGCAGGCCTTCATGGTAAAATAGCTGCTAGGAAACCACTGCTAAGGACAGACAACAAGCAGAAGAGACTTGTTTGGGCTAAAGAACACAAGGAATGGACATTAGACCAGTGGAAATCTGTGCTTTGGTCTGATGAATCCAAATTTGAAATCTTTGGTTCCAACCACCGTGTCTTTGTGCGACGCAGAAAAGGTGAATGGATGGACTCTACATGCCTGGTTCCCACGGTGAAGCATGGAGGAGGAGGTGTGATGGTGTGGGGGTCCTTTGCTGGTGACACTGTGGGGGATTTATTCAAAATTGAAGGCATACTGAACCAGCATGGCTATCACAGCATCTTGCAGCGGCATGCTATTCCATCCGGTTTGCGTTTAGTTGGACCATCATTTATTTTTCAACAGTACAATGACCCCAAACACACCTCCAGGCTGTGTAAGGGTTATTTGACCAAGAAGGAGAGTGATGGGGTGCTGTGCTAGATGACCTGGCCTCCACAGTCACCAGACCTGAACCCAATCTAGATGATTTGGAGTGAGCTGGACCGCAGAGTGAAGGCAAAAGGGCCAACAAGTGCTAAGCATCTCTGGGAACTCCTTCAAGATTGTTGGAAGACCATTTCTGGTGACTACCTCTTGAAGCTTATCAAGAGAATGCCAAGAGTGTGCAAATCAGTCATCAAAGCAAAAGGTGGCTACTTTGAAGAACCTAGAATATAAGACATATTTTCAGTTGTTTCACACTTTTTTGTTAAGTATATAATTCCACATGTGTTAATTCATAGTTTTGATGCCTTCAGTGTGAATATACAATTTTCATAGTCATGAAAATACAGAAAAATCTTTAAATGAGAAGGTGTGTCCAAATGTTTGGTCTGTACTGTAAATTAGCTCTTCTAGGTTATGGGCCGGAAACTGATCTGCGTGAAATCTGACAATAAAGCTTATTATCAGATCAGGAGAGCAGAGAACAGCCATTACACATCACACTGGTAGTGTCCTCTTTTTCTCATGCAGATCAATGTTCGGTCCACAGCCTGGAACAGCTCATTTACAAATAAGAAAAACTTGAATTTCTCTGGAATAAGTTATCAGATCGTAGACATCAACGTATCATTTTATTCAGCTTCCTATGACCTACATGCCCATATAGACGGCTTAGGAGGGTTGATCCTACTGACAGTTTTCCTTTAAAATGTAAGTGTACACAAGATGTACCAGTAGTTCTGGAAATTACCTAACTTTTATCCTGTATCTTTTATGCTTCACCTATTTCTCCCCTGACAGTTCTATGTCTAATTCTCAGTGTCCCTGTGTGGGTAGAAACTAATTGCTATGGAGTCTCCCATACACAGTGCTCAAAGCCATGATGAATTCCTGTTCTCCTGTCTCTTTTTACCATATGTTCAGCAGAAGCAGCAGCCTGAAAGTCATTATACAGGAGTAGTAAGCAGAGTAGTAGTGAATGAATCAATGGGAAGAGATAAAACAGCAGTAGCATATGTCTTTCCACCAGTCAATGCAGCATAATCTGTCTAGAGAGACAAAGGAAACTCCAATCTTGCAATTCATTACAATCAAGATAAATTTACTGAACCTTTAACCTAGATCACTGTTTAAAACCTTTATCAGCTGGATTACAGTGTCATCAAAGCCATGGTTCAGACTGGGGCAGTCACAAATGTCAGCTTTAAAACTCACACACACTAATATGGCTCTGGACAACCCCCAGTTGCAAAAACCTATAGTGTAACACTGTAGAGGGAGTCTGGTGTACAGATACTGAGGCTGATATAGGCACAGAGAGTGTTTCCAAGTAAGATACATTAATCCCTCCTTAGCTGCATTGCCTTTGCAACCTGGAAGAGGAGGAGCAGCAGCAGAGGACAGGACTGATTGGCTGAGCAAGCTGGAGAAGAAGGGAGGAGTTAACATCCATAGAGAACATGGGGATTATCAGCCTTTACTGAAAAAAGACATTGAGGATCCAGGAGTATAGCTCGGTGTGCGGGCTGATAGTTCTGCAGGTCCGTGAGATAGGACAGTGAGCCCTGGAGCTGCACCAGGTTCCAGCCAGGTTGCCCAGGATTGCTCGCCTCCACCAGGTTTCTCTTCAAGGAGAAGACTTCTGCCTTCCATTCCCAAGCGATTGAATCCTGAAGCTCCAGGCTGGAACCCCGTGTGACTGCCTAACCGCTACATCAAGGAGTGAGTAGCTACTGCTGCGACTTGTGGTTTCACTGGGGGGAAGCATGTTAGAGCTATCTATCAGGGATCATTGCTTGTGGTTCAATGCACCAGGGATTATAACAGAACGAGCCATGGAGGGGATTTTGTTCTTATTGTATTATTGTACCAATGGTTCCTGAAAGTGCCCCAACATCCACGGCAACCGAGCCCTAACATTGGACTATGTTGTTTCCATTTCTGCAGCAAATAGTAGTTTAAGTAATATTAGTTAGGTGTCTGCCTGTTGTAATTTAAAGGGCAAGCATTATCCCTAACATTCAGGTTTACTTCAAAGCCCCATCTTGTATCTGTACTTGTAGATTGTGTAATACTATTTGTTTTGTTGTTACTTGGTGTTTATTTTACAATATTCACCATGTATACCCCCATACAAATAAATCTA
Organism: Phyllobates terribilis; assembly: GCF_046119375.1. Classification (NCBI taxonomy): domain Eukaryota; kingdom Metazoa; phylum Chordata; class Amphibia; order Anura; family Dendrobatidae; genus Phyllobates; species Phyllobates terribilis. Next base: position 181,571,575 of record NW_027362761.1, on the reverse strand, counting down.
TTAAGTGTTTCAAAATCATCTCTTGTGAGTGTGTACAGAGTGTGGACAGGGGTTTCCCGAGTTGACCCCTGACAGAAGGACAAGACTCTTCTGCATCCAACTACAGCTCCCAGCAAGATTCAGGTGGAGGCACTGTACCATATTGAGGTGAGAAACACCAGACACCCTGCCCACAGAGGTGGCTTAAAGGGGTGTTACAGTAGAGGCACTGCTGAGATAGATCAAGACAGGAACCACTATTATGAAAACCTTAACTGAAGCACAAGTGTCCATGTGATGTGGGGTGATGATCATAACAGCGGTGCTACAGAGTGTGACCCAACTCCTGGAAGTTGTCAATCCCACAGTGGTTGACAGATGGAGAGATGGAGGGATGCAATCATCCATGACCCTGATCACTATTGAAAGGACACTGGAAAAAGAGTACCTTCCATCAGTCAAAACTAACTTAAAATGTGAGCAGCAATGGAAGATCATCTGGTCTGAGAGGCTTGCAGCATATGTGTTGTGTCCAAAGTCAAGCACACAACCTAGGAGGTCTAGAAGATTTTTACCTCCCACCCTGGCTCAGGTCAAGCCTGTGGAACTGCCACCACCGTGAATGTGGTGGTGGCAGCCATGGAAAAGTCAGTTACCCAGTTGGCTAAATTGCAGCATGAAGGGGCCTACTGTCATCTGAGAAATTTTGGGGGGGCCAATCCCATCCCAGCTGGTAAAGAATGGTATGACACATGGAGGGATGTTGCTCTACAGTACCTAGAAAAATAGTAGTGCATCGATGCTGGTGCATTGCACGATGCTGGTGCATTGCACCCTGCTGGAACATTGTCACTGCAGCGGTGGTTGGCGCACGGCTCCGCTCCCGTTCAGGCAGGAAATGTTAGGATCCACTATGAGGTTTGCCGTGACGTGGCAGTATGCTTCATACAGTCTGATCAGAATGTTAAACTAAGAACCTCATGTTCAGTTATATATATTTTTTTGCCAAGAGGCATTAGATCAAATGTATGATTTTTTGGAGATGCGGTCAATGCTCCTTTTTTTTGTATGACACATGGAAGGATGTTGCTCTGCAGTACCTAGAAGAATAGTAGTGCACCGATGCTGTGAAGAAACAGAGAATTGTGGAGAGTTTTAAAGGTCCTGCTATGGAAGTGATACAGACTGCTTGGCAAAGCCAGATGGAAACAACTTCTAAAGACTACATGATGGCTCTAGAAGATGCCTTTGGATCCTCAGAGGATGGCACAGATCTCTTATATAAATTCTGCACTACTTACCAGGACTCTGTTGAGAAGAAGGCAAATTATCTCAGATTATTGACTGGATAAACTGGTGCATGAAATAGTATCCAAGGCCAGACTTAGGCCCAGACAAGTTGACCAGTGTTGCCTGGATCAAGTGCTAAGATGAGCCCTGACTCACGATCCCATTGCTCAATGAATGAGGTGTTGCGATAAAGAGCAGATTCCTTGTTCCAGCCATGAACTGCTTAAAAAATAAGTGCAACAAGAGGAAGTCATCATGACAGCCAGAAAACAAGTGACCAAGCAAGTGGCTGCTGTCACTGCAAATCCTGAACCCAGCCATCGAGAGGTATAACTCATAAAGGTCATTTAGAAGCAAGGTGAACGACTGCCCAGGCTATGGAGGTGGAGCGGGTAAAGCAAATTTTTGAGTCAGCTTTCAAGAGCCAACAACAGCCTTTTAAGTTGGCGAGTGATGACCAGAGTCGGGTGAAAGATTCCAAATCAAAAGAGTGTTTTGTCTGTGGAAGTGCCCATTATGTGACTCTCCAGTGCCCAAAGAGGTGAAGTTCAAAGAAATCTCTTTGTTGTTCAACCTAAAAAAAGGTAGAAGGTAAACAAGGAAGGTGGCAAGTAGAGTTCCATACTTGCCTCCCAACAAAATCAAAGGTTTACTCTACAACTCCATTTAATATTGCTCAGTCAGGATGACTTCCTAAAGGTCTTGTGGGACCAGCACCACATGTACCAGCCTGTATCAATGGCCAGACTTGAACTGTGTTGCTGGATAGTGGATCTAGTGTTTATCATTTTTGAGAAATGGTATAAAAAATACCTGTCAGACATGCCCCTGCATTTCCTGTCTGGACTCATGGTATGGGGACTGAGTGAAAGCATTTACCATTACAAAGGATATGTTAAGCTATGGTTTTCAGAGACCATCGCTGCAGTGGAGAGTGAGTTGTAAAGTAATTTTCTAGCTCCAGTTAAAATTGAAGACTTTATTGTAGAAAAATTAAAAACACATGGATTCCATGATTATCACTGTGCATAGAGCAGCTACGCATTTCAGACGCTAACCTGCATTCTTTATCAGAGATAATGCTAGTGAGATCTAATATACAACCTGTCAATTAGACACAGGTGACAGACAAATCATGTGGCACACACGTGATGAGGTACCCATCATAGCATCAGTCTGTCCAGAAGTGGACAAAGACCAGTGAACAGTACCTGTTATGGTGGAAAGAAATGCTAAACTTTTCCATACTCTGGCTCAGAGGTGTCAAGAAGTTCAAGACGATAAATATTTGCAGACCTTCACAGTTCATCCTGTCTGTCTGGGTGTTTACAGTGGTGGCCAAAAGTATTGGCACCCCTGCAATTCTGTCAGATAATACTCAGTTTCTTCCTGAAAATGATTGCAATCACAAATTCTTTGGTATTATTATCTTCATTTAATTTGTCTTCAATGAAAAAACACAAAAAGAATTGTCCTAAAGCGAAATTGGATATAATTCCACACCAAACCTAAAAAAAGGGGTGGACAAAAGTATTGGCACTGTTTGAAAAATCATGTGATGCTTCTCTAATTCGTGTAATTAACAGCACCTGTAACTCACCTGTGGCACCTAACAGGTGTTGGCAATAACTAAATCACACTTGCAGCCAGTTAACATGGATTAAAGTTGACTCAACCTCTGTCCTGTGTCCTTGTGTGTACCACATTTAGCATGGAGAAAAGAAAGAAGACCAAAGAACTGTCTGAGGACTTGAGAAACCAAATTGTGAGGAAGCATGAGCAATCTCAAGGCTACAAGTCCATCTCCAGAGACCTGAATGTTCCTGTGTCTTCCATGCGCAGTGTCATCAAGAAGTTTAAAGCCCATGGTACTGTGGCTAACCTCCCTAGATGTGGACAGAAAAGAAAAAGTGACGAGAGATTTCAACGCAAGATTGTGCGGATGGTGGATAAAGAACCTCGACTAACATCCAAACAAGTTCAAGCTGCCCTGCAGTCCGAGGGTACAACAGTGTCAACCCGTACTATCCGTCGGCATCTGAATGAAAAGGGACTGTATGGTAGGATACCCAGGAAGACCCCACTTCTTACCCCGCGACATAAAAAAGCCAGGCTGGAGTTTGCCAAAACTTACCTGAGAAAGCCTAAAACGTTTTGGAAGAATGTTCTCTGGTCAGATGAGACAAAAGTAGAGCTTTTTGGGAAAAAGCATCAACATAGAGTGTACAGGAAAAAAAATAGACATTCAAAGAAAAGAACACGGTCCCTACAGTCAAACATGGTGGAGGTTCCCTGATGTTTTGGGGTTGCTTTGCTGCCTCTGGCACTGGACTGCTTGACCGTGTGCATGGCATTATGAAGTCTGAAGACTACCAACAAATTTTGCAGCATAATGTAGGGCCCAGTGTGAGAAAGCTGGGTCTCCCTCAGAGATCATGGGTCTTCCAGCAGGACAATGACCCAAAACACACTTCCAAAAGCACTATAAAATGGTTTGAGAGAAAGCACTGGAGACTTCTAAGGTGGCCAGCAATGAGTCCAGACCTGAATCCCATAGAACACCTGTGGAGAGATCTCAAAATGGCAGTTTGGAGAAGGCACCCTTCAAATATCAGGGACCTGGAGCAGTTTGCCAAGGAAGAATGGTCTACAATTCCAGCAGAGCATTGTAAGAAACTCATTGATGGTTACCGGAAGCGGTTGTTCGCAGTTATTTTGGCTAAAGGTTGTGCAACCAAGTATTAGGCTGAGGGTGCCAATACTTTTGTCTGGCCCATTTTTGGAGTTTTGTGTGAAATGATCCATGATTTGATTTTTGCTTTATTCTCTTTTGTGTTTTTTCCTTGCAAGCAAATTAAATGATAATAATACCAAAGAATTTGTGATTGCAATCATTTTCAGGAAGAAACTGAGTATTATCTGACAGAATTGCAGGGGTGCCAATACTTTTGGCCACCACTGTATATGAAGAAAGAGGAAAAAGAAAGGAGGTAACTACGTCCTGAACATTTTGATCCCTGTTTTGAAGGTAGCAACTTGAAGAAGGAGGAAAAGCAGTCTATGATAAGAAGTGTAATGAAGCTTGCCGAGGACTCTCATTGGGCGATTGGGACTTGGGCCTTGCAAAGGGAGTGGAGCACCACATCTGGCTGACTGATGAAAAGCTGATTAGAACGAGAACCCGAAGGTTGGCTTCCATAGTTGTGGAGGTTGTCAGATGCAACTTATGAGGCTTGCTGGACACTAGAATCATCAGAGAGTCCATTAGCCCATAAAAGTCCCCCATTGTGGTTCCTCAGAAGAAAAATAGGGCTATCAGGATTTGTGTGGATTATCGCATTCTGAACAAGCGCACAGTACCGGACCAGTATACCATGCCTAGGATCGATGATGCCTTAGATTGCCTGCAGGGTAGCCAGTGGTTTTCCGTGTTAGATCTCTGAAGTGAATACTAGCAGATACCCATGACCAAGAAGGATTAAGGGAAGACCGCTTTCATTTGTCCTATCATGTATTACCAATTCCAGAGGATGCCTCAGGGAGTGACTGGTGCCCCTGCTACCTTCCAGAGGTGCATCGATAAAGTGATGGGAGATGGGAGACATGAACTTTCATGAGGTCCTGATCTACCTAGATGATCTGATTGCATTTGGGTACACCGTGGAATATCACAACCAGGGTTATTCAAGATGTTAGATAAGCTGGAAGAAGTTCAGCTAAAACTATTCCCTGACAAGTGACGGTTCTGACAGAAGGGTGTGAAGTATGTAGAACATATTGCTAGCCAGGAAGGGATCTCTACACACCCAGCCAAAGTAGAAATTATGGTTGAGTGGCCCAAACCCATGAAATTCGGGGAGCTCAGATCTTTTCTAGGATTTTTGCCACAGTATTCCAAGACAACAAAGTATTTTACTGTTCTCACCCAAGGGTATTCCCCTCCGCAAGGGACGGCTTGCTCCAAGAAGCCTGTAACAAAGGCCTACTTCAAGGTAAATGAGTCCTTCGGAGAGAGATGGACACCAGCTTGTGATGAGGCCTTTGATAAACTCAAGTCCAGCTTGACACAAACACCAGTGTTGGCCTATGTGGATCCCAACAAACTATATGTGCTTGAAGTAGATGCCTCTTTTGAGGGGCTTAGAGCAGTCTTATACCACTAGCATAATGGTGTCCTGCAACCAGTCTACTACATCAGTAGAGGATTGACTCTGAGTGAGCACAATTACACAGCACATAAACTTTAGTTCCTAGCATTGAAGTGGGCTGTGGTGGACATGCTACATGACTACCTCTATGGAGTGCATTTTGAAGTTCACACTGACAACAATCCGCTGACCTATGTGAGGACCACAGTAAAGCTTGATGCTACTGGCTATCAATTTAAGCTTGAAGTACCTGCCTGGCACTACCAACATTGATGCCGATGCTCTGTCCCACCTGCTCAGACAGATTTTTAAGGATAAAGAAGAAGCCTGGATGGATGTTCTAGTGCCAAAAGTGAAATCTATGTGTAATCAACATCATGGAAAGACTGTTCGATCTGGGGGTGGTGCTACCTTCTTAGGAGTTCCAAAGGAAGCTATTCCATCTTTGCTTTGTCAGTTGACTAAGGTGACTTCAACTGACTCAAAATCAGGGAGAAAAGGCCCAACAAGAAGACCCGTCTGTGGGGGTTGTTTGATGATAAGTGAAAAGGGGCCAAAGACCTGAGAGGAATGCATTGAAGACCGAAGAGTCTGTTTCGCTGACCCAACAGTAAGACTCTTTGTTGTGAAAGATGGATTGCTGTACCGAGAGGTCAATCGTCAAAACAGGGATGTTCATAGACAGCTGTTTTTGCCGTCTCTATTTCGCAAGATGGTTATGAAGGCGCTGCATGATTACCATGGGCACCTTGGTACTGAGAAGACCACTAGTTTTGTAGCAGATCAATTTTACTGGTCAAGAATGGAATATGATATTGAAAGTTACTGTAAATCTTGTGCGCGGTGTCTCAGTCCACCCCCTTGTCAATATCACCAGTGATGGTCCACTTGACCTAGTGTGCATCGACTTCCTTTCATTTGAGCCTGATGAAGGAAATATTAGCAGTGTTCTAGATGTCACTGATCATTGAACAATATATGCTTAAGCTTACACCACCAAAGACCAGAGGGCAACCACCATGACCAATGCATTGTGGGAGAAATTCTTTGTGAATTATGAGCTGCCAGCACGCATCCATTCTGACCAAGTAAGAGACTTCAAGAGTCAGCTATTTAAGCAGTTGTGTGAGGTTTGTGGGATCAAAAAGTCCAGAACCACATTGTTTCATCCTCAAGGAGATCCTCAACCTGAAATGTTCAACCATACCCTCATTAGTATGTTGGGTGCCTACATCCAAAACAGAAAGGGCGCTGGAGCTGACACATAAGTCAATTAGTACATATCCCCAAATGTACCAAAAATGAGTCAACTGGGTACTCCCCCCTACTTCCTTATGTTTGAAAGAGAAGCCAGACTACCAGTGGATATTAGTTTTGGAGTATCCCTGATTATTCATATGGGAAGGACTACCTGAAGTATGTGTGACAGCAGAAGGAAGAATTGAAGTAGGCCTACAGACTGGCTGATCATACCTCTGTCCAGTTGCAGCCATCACAAAACACCGGAGCCCATTCAACCTCCCCTTAAGAGTCCTTGGCATCAAAAATTGCCCAACACCGTGATCCCTCCTGAAGGTACAGGCAGAGATTCCAGTGATGAATGTGGACAATACTGCCGATGGAAAGGTGATCCATGCTCTGTAATCCAAGATTGTTCAGATCAGTCAGCTAAAGAAGATTCTCAAGAAGAGTGTGGTCCTGCATCAAGCCCATGCCATCACCAGTCGGGGGAGACTTTAGAGGATGCAGAGTTACCAGATGAAAAAGTGACTGCCATGGGTCCTGAGCCTGAAAGTAAAGAGCTAGGGGTTCATGAGGGAATCTCTATAGTGCACATTCATCTCAAACTGGACATTAGGCCCCCCATGATGCTAACATATAACCAGATGAGGCAAACTACTGAGACTCCTAGAGTAGAACACCCTCATTTCAGTTATATAAGGCCTTATTTTCCCTCCACTCACATATGTCCTGTAAGTGATTTGTGTGTGACTTGCTGTGGTAGTAGTTAGGATGCTTTTCCACAACTTTTTATTCCAGATGGTGAGACTTCATTTTGTGCGTAGGAGCCTACAGATACTCACCAGGGGGAAAGTGTAACCCCTGTAGAGGGAGCCTGGCGTAATGAAACTGAGGCTGATAGGAACAGACAGTGTTTCTAAGTAAGAGACATTAATCCCTCCTTAGCTGCATTGCCTTGGCAACCTGAAAGAGGAGAAGCAGCAGAATAGTACTGAACTGATTGACTGAGCAAGTCATTACTGAAAAAAGACATTGAGGATCCAGAAGGAGAGCACAGTGTGTGAGCAGATAGTTCAGCAGCTTCTTGTGAGAGCACAGTGAGCCCTGGAACGGCACCAAAACAGCAGACAAGCCAGGTTGCCTGGGGTTGCCCACCTTCACCTGGTTTCTCATCAATTGGAAGAATTCTACTTTCCATTCCCAAGCGACTGAAACCTGAAGCTACAACCATTTGTTGTTTAAGTAATATTAGTTAGGTGTGTGCCTGTTGTAATTTAAAGATCAAGTGTCATCCCTTACATTCAGGTTTACTGCAAAGCTCCATCATGTATCTGTACTTGTAGATTGTCTAATAATATTTATTTTGCTGTTACTAGCTATTCCTCTTTCAATTGTCACTATTTATCTCCCCTACAAATAAACATGTTAAGTGTTCCAAACTCATCTCTTGTGAGTGTGTATGGAGCATGGACAGGGGTTTCCTGAGTCAACCCCTGGCAGAAGGAGAAGACTCTCCTGCATCCCACTACAGCTCCCAGCACTATTTGGGTGGAGCCAGGGTACCATATTGAAGTGAGAACTACCAGACACCCTGCCCATGGAGTAGACTTAAAGGGGTGTTACATAACAAGTCAAGAGATTTATGACATACGTATGCCTCCAATTTCATACATTCTTTCTGCTATATACAAGTATTTAGTCAGCCACCAATTGTGCAAGTTCTCCCCCTTAAAAGATGAGAGAGGTCTGTAATTGACATCATAGGTAGACCTCAACTATGAGAGACAAAATGAGAAAAAAAATCCTGAAAATCACATTGTCTGATTTGGAAAGAATTATTTTTCAAATTTTGGTGGAAAATAAGTATTTGGTCAATTACCAAAGTTCATCTCAAAACTTTGTTATATATCCTTTGTTGGCAATGACAAAGGTCAAATGTTTTCTGTAAGTCTTCACAAGGTTGGCACACACACTGTTGCTGGTATTTTGACCCATTACTCCATGCAGATCTCCTCTAGAGCAGTGATGTTTTGGGGCTGTTGCTGGGCAACAAGGACTTTCAACTCCCTCCAAATGTTTTCTATAAAGTTTAGATCTGGAGACTGGCTAGGCCACTCCAGGACCTTGAAATGCTTCTTAAGAAGCCACGCCTTCGTTGCCCTGGTGGTGAGGTTTGCACTCAAATTCTCAAGATACATGGCCCCATTCAATCTTTCATGTACACAGATTAGTCGTCCTGGTCCCTTGGCAGAGAAACAGCCCCAAAGCATGATGCTGCCACCCCCATGCTTCACAGTAGGTATGGTGTTCTTTGGATGCAACTCAGCACTCTTTCTCCTCAAAACATGACGAGTTGTGTTTCTACCAAAAAGTTCTACTTTGGTTTCATCTGACCATATAACATTCTCCCAATACTCTTCTGGATCATCCAAATGCTCTCTAGCAAACTTCAGATGGGCCAGGACATGTAATGGCTTAAGCAGGGGGACACGTCTGGCACTGCAGGATCTGAGTCCCTGGCGGTGTATTGTGTTACTGATGGTAGCTTGTGTAACGCTCGTCCCAGCTAAAGTGCAGGTCATTCACTAGGTCCCCGCGTGTGGTTCTGGGATTTTTGCTCACCGTTCTTGAGATCATTTTGACCCCACGGGGTGAGATCTTGTGTGGAGCCCCAGATCGAGGGAGATTATCAGTGGTCTTGTATGTCTTCCATTTTCTAATTATTACTCCCACTTGCACAATTGGTGGCTGACTAAATACTTTTATTCCCCACTGTACAACAAGAATTCAAGTGCCTTGTTCTCTCAGAGGCTATCAAATGGATTAAGCATGAATTGTTGTATTATATGGTGCTGTCCTTTATCTAATGTTCTTCTTTGTGAATAAAGCAGAAAATAAATTGTACTATGTTCCAACTTGTTCTAGCAGATGACAAGCAAGGCTTATCTAATATATATAATCGCTTTATCCCCTCTGTCTGTCCTTCTGTCCAGGAAATCCCGCGTCACTGATTGGTCTGGCCGCGGCCAATCAGCGACGCGGGATTTCAGAAAAAGATGGCGGCCGTTAGCGGCTCATCTGCCGCACGGAGGTCAGCGGCGATGCAGTATAAGCTCTGTCATTATCATACATGTTCTATTGCTGCACACCATATCTACCTATTTATGCTGCGTTATTATATATTCACTTCTGTAAGAACTTACAACTAGCACTATGCACTTTATTGTTGACTCTATTTATTTACATGCAGTATATCTATGTTGTGGTTGGTCTATAATGAATTGATCTTTTGTATGTGAACTATGTGATAGCTGTTACTTACCCTTGTGCCTTCTTGTTGTGTCACCTTTCCCTATTTTTATTACCTTTATGTGTCTTTTATTATCTATTGATTAATAAATGTTATATTTTATAGCAATTTAGTTTGTGTGTCATACATGTAGGTTTTTCGTACAAAATCATGGTTTTACACAAACCCTTTGTCTACACTGCTCTGTGTACGATTTGGTTTTAAAGAGAACCTGTCATGGATGATAACACTATTAACCTGCAGATACGCGGTTAATCTGCAGGTGAATAGCCTTATTACTGAAAGTACTCAAAGTGCGACACCCTGGAGAAAATAAACATTAGTTCTCCCGGGAGCCACCAGGTTTCAGTATTTCAGGTGTGCTCAGAGAAATTACAGTCACCATTCGCAGAGTGGCAGCTGTAAGCATGCCCTCGTACTGAATAACAGTAGGCATTGCCCGGAAGCATTGGCGAACCGGCTGTCAGTCAATGCAGGAGCATGCTTACAGTCGCCACTCTCAGTACTGTGAGCCGTGACTGTTATTGCTCTGGGCATCGTGGACATACCGATCAACTAGGAACTTTAGCTCTTTAACTGCGCACGCCTACAAGGGAATTTAAATCCAGCCAGAAATATGAGCAAAACTCAAGCTGTCATCCACCTACTTCTCTGGTAGTCAGGTCACACCCTGATGTAGTACCTGTCATTTTTTTCATCATCTAATTTTTGGGGAAAAAAATTTAGGTTAGCTGGCAAATTCAAATGTCAAAAGATTCACTCATTTCTGATTAAATCACAACATATTGTAATATTATTAAGGAAACCATACAATTCCATTATATCAGTGGACATAGTGAAATATTAGAGCACAAATTAGTAAAAGCAAAATAGTTTTTTTAACTTCTATATAGAGGCAACAATCCTGCCATTGCATATAGATGAAGGAAGAAATAAAGGGGGAGCTATGCTTTCTGTATATTTCCAGATATTTGATATTAAAATCAAAACAATAAAACCAGTTGTTTTTATGTTAGAAAAAGGAAATACATTAAAAAAAATACGATATTAACTACTACTTTGAACAAAAATTTGATTTCTAAAAAATAGAAAGTTATAAAACGTTTTGTTAAGAGTTATGGTCTTCATCTTTAATTTGCATAACTCATTTCTTCAGTTTCATTTAATTCAATATCTTGCTGTAACTTTGATCTCCTAAAGACTGTACGAGTTTGTCTGTCTCATGATTTTAATTGGATGAACGTCAGACACATAACACATGACAAGTAAGAAATCAGACAATCAATCAAGTATTATTCAATAAATGGTGATCTGCATAAATTATTTATATTCTTTCAGAATGAAAATCATTTACCCGCTTTAACCTCTTACTGACCATGCTACTTCTCGAATAGCTTCATTCATTTAGTCATATAGTACACCATTTTAAGTCTATGTACCTGGAGAGTTGTTTTGAGGAGGAATTGTAATTTTTGTAACCATTTACACTTCTATTTTATTACCTACTCTCCTTCCAAACCCTGACAAATGACTTGCCATTTGCATTTGTCTGCAGTGACCTGTTATTCTACGTCCAAATTCTGACTTCAGCCTACTTCTGACTACTTTGATACCTTGCCCATCAGATGTCATGCCTGGAACTTAGGGTTCCTAAATTTGGGTTCTGACCCCTAAACATTTCTAACCTTAACCACGCATTTGTCCTGTGTACTATCTTTGCTGCAATGCCTGTCTGCCAATTTGTGGGTTCTCTGGGTAATACACCAAAGTTAAGCTAGTACCAACCCAATCCAAAAAAAAGCCACAAGGGTTCACATCCAGTAATCATTCTGAGGATGCAGATACGTTTGGAATTGATAATTGCTCAGTACTAGCAATGCCGCTGGTAACTATAATTGTTAATTGTTTTGTCCAAACGAAAAACTCACCAATAAGTAACGTTTTGTACTAATTACACTCTTAGGCTTATTCAAAGTTTAAGGGAACCTGTCATCAAGAAAATACAGTTCAATCTGTTGGCACTATGTTATAGATGAGGGGGAGCAAGACAGTTTGATATATAGGCCACAATTCATCATTTTTGCTTTTTTAAGTCACTTTCATTTTTTGTTGCTGTTTTTGGTGACAAACTCTTCTAAAATATTTTCAGTTTTGAACTGTTTTTTAAACTCTTTGGCTCTAAAGGTCTAACATTTTGCAAACTGGCGCAAACGCTGTGCGAAAATACTGGCATACTCAAAAATGCACTTGGGGTACTAGGGAGACGGTGCGCCAAAATTTGCATCTTGTAAAAAAGTGGCATTTGATGAATCAGGTGAATGCATATGGAATCACTAAACTTTGCCCACAAAGCTGAAAACAACTAAAACACAAAACAGTCAAACACATAAATAATAGACTTAAAAAAGGAGCAAATAGAATATTGAATTGGGTACAAACAAAAAAAGGTGTAAAACACACAAAACTAGATACAAAATAGGTGCAAAGGCAATGATGAATCCTTGCCTTGGTTGTGTGAGTAAAGATTAAGTCTACTCCTTGAAAAGTAGATGTGAACTTTGGATCTAAGCACTTGAGTAAACTTCTGAAACAAAATTCAAAAGTAATGATGTTAAGCTTGCAGCTGTGTTTGATCTTGAACATCCCTTTTATCAACATGTAAATTGGCATTCATTCTTATGGTAAAGGCTAGTAAAGGTGGACAACAACATGGCTAACTTCAATCAACCCCCCCCCCCAAATTTAAGAGCTTTTTTCAACATTGTACATGGTTAAAATTGCTAATGTGTTGTAAGAACAAGCAACTTTGCAATTACTTTTATTAAAAATCCTATCCATTCTCAAGAATGGACAGATATTTAATATAATATTTACTGCTCGTTGCCTAGTTTCTGACCACCACTGCAATTCATCAGATGTCAGTCTCCTATGCAAGTCTCCTAGCAGCATTTGACAATTTCCAATATAGCTTATAGCACTAATCTGAAGCTGGCCGAATTGCTGGATATGGCCAATTTCATTGCCACTGAGCTCCTCCAAAACATCAAAGGCAAAGCTGTCTCTGCTTGTAGTATAGGACAGCCCACAGTTCAGTCCCATGACTCAACAATGCAGCTAGTCCAAACTGTTAATCAATCAGGAATACAGCACCCCCACTAGCAAGCAGGAAGTCAGAAGGCAGGGAAGTGGTTTGTTTCTGAAGATTGATGATGAGAGCATCACTTTAATTATATGTCTATAGGAAGACAATGTATTTGTCAGCTGGTGCTGGATGTTGATATGACTCTGTGATAAGGGTATATTCACACACTTTATATTTTCTGTGCATTTTTGTTTGTTTAAAAAACATTGTATTTTACAGTACCAGCAAAATTAATGAGATTTCTAAAATTTAATTAACACAGTGCATTTTTGTTCTTGCATTTTTTGAGCTGTGGTGCATTTTTGTAAAACCACAGCATGCCATTTTTTTCAGTGTTTTTGCTGCTCTTTTCACACTCAAATTAATTGAAAATAATACAGGTAATAAATAAAAAATGCTCATTGTGTATGAAGCATTCTTTCTGGTAACAATCTGGATATTTGGTTCAGAAAAAAAACATGCAAAAAAGCAAAGTTTGAACATACTCTAAGCCAAAACTTTTAGGGTATGTTCAGATGTGGCATTTTTACATAATTTTTGCTGCGTTTTTAAAGTACTAGCATAACTAACATGCTGTTGTATTTTTCCACGCATATTTTAAGCCTTGCTATTTTTTTGCCAAGATGCAGCATGTCAATTCTTTCAGCATTTTTACAGGTCAAAACACTGCAAAAAAAGCATGTAAAAGCATGTCAAAAACATTGCAAAAATGCAATTCACCAGCTTAGCCAAATTTTCCCCCAAAATTTGATTTGCAGCAAATAAATTTGCCACAAATCACAATACTGCAAAGCCTCTAATAGCCCTCCCAGTACTGTAATGAACTTCTTTTAGGCAGCTGTAATAGGTTAGATATTTTACAATTTGAAGAAGTATTATATTTTTTTCACTACTAGTAGTTGAGAAGATAAGTCTTTTGGGATCCACAACAATTAAACTAACTTTTTGCTATTTTCAAACTGAAGAAGCATTTTCTTGGCAACAAGCTGTGCAAAAAATAGCCGTATTTTAGGTGCTGTTTCATTGTTTTTTACCCTCAAGAGAGTATACTTTCCAGCGGCAATACAATAGAGCTATACAACACACACACAAGTGCAGGAGATGTGTGACTGGTGTCTAGCGACAGTGACAGAAGCCACAGAGAAAAATATGATAGTGCATGCATGGAGATGTCTGGAAGTGTAGGGGCAGAAATGGCAACCACAACAGCAGCAGTACACATAGCACTATAAAACACTATTCAACTGGGAGATGTTTAATTGGCATGGCTGTACAGTGATAGTGGCAGCAGCAGGAGTCTCATGGTAGAAAGATAAAATTATGCTGCCAAGGAGATGTTGGAAAGTAAAGGGCAAGCAAATGCAGCCCTGGCAACAGCAATACTACAATCTAGATGATATGATGAACAGGGAGTAAATGCCCAGCTGAGCGCAGGCCTTTTGCACTGTTAGCAGCATAACTGTGTAGAAGAAAGACAACAAACAGGCTGGCAAATGGTACAACCAATCTAATCAATGGCAACAGCCATATGTGAATGGAAGGTGTCAAAGATCCATGCGTGATTGATTGTTACAAAGGATTTTCACTGCTTGGGTGTGACAAAATCACTGGCTGTGCTGAATAACTGACAGTACCCTGGAGGCTGAATTTGACAGTACACCTATAGTAGACCTGTGCCCCCAATTCAGTCTGCTGAGCCAAAAGTCTATGGGATCAGGGTTCAGGGTATCTGCCTGAGTAAAGACACAATCTTGGTTCAAATCTTCAGCCGATGCATCTGTGTTTGCTGAAGTACATCAGGTTGGCGCAATGGAAAATAAAACATCTGGTCCATCTTTTCAAATTAACTGTAGTTGTTTTTGTTGCCTTAGCTACTTGTAGCTCTAAGGCTGGCACAGGCATGAGCGCGTTGGGTCTATGGGGAGCAAAAAGGGGTCTGCTGGACAGTTGTGCAGTCAGCACGTGTATACATGGCACAATCTTCGCTGAGGAAGAAACGCAACTCACCCTGGTACTAAGCCAATTTGGACTTTCTTTCAGAAGCAGGAACAAATTCCAACATTTTGCTATTTTAGCAAAGGTATAAAAGCATGGCATTCCAATAGTCATACTTTTATTCATTGTAGCAATATGCCTGTCGTCCCACAAGCATTGCCGCAAACAGCTTTCTATGATTTCATCAGTACGACCAAGGACCCCGTTGGTTCACTTTAATCACCCTGCTGTGTCAGTTAATCATTACAGCCAGTGTTGTCGCTGTCATCATTTTCACTCTGTCACACTCATCCTCTGCCTGTATAAAGTCAATATCCTCCTTAACATCCAACTCCTACTGCTCCTTCTAATCCTCCACCTCCTCCCCCTTCACATCGTGCAGCATTTAACATGAACCTTATGGATTCCCAACAAACACAGGTTCAAGTTTCTGTAGGCCATCACGCATTACGCTGCTCATACAGATGATCCAACAACATTCAGTGGCTTATGGCTTGGTAAACTAGGTGGCACTTTGGAAGACCCTTTCATAGTTACAAAGTCAGAAGGTCATGATTTCCACGTGTAAATGGTTGACATGAGCAGACACTTTCCAGACCATTACCAGCACCTCCTGGATATATTATTTATAAAAATGTTGCACAATTAAATTTAGGACGTGTGTTACATTGGAAGTGTGAGTTACTTTACCCAAACATAAAGCAGCCAGAATGTTCCAGGCATTCTCTCTAATGACAATCACCAGCAGTTATTGACAGAGAGCCAGCTAGCATGAGACACTGTAAGGATTTTCTTCTCCATGCTTTTGAGGTGTAAAACTGATTGGCAGTGGTTTATCGTGCATGAACGAAAAGAAGGAGGGCAGTGTATGGAATCAATTCTGTGCCTTGTGACTTTGGGATAAGAGGTGGTGTCTGTTGAATAGAATGTGGAGGAGATGCTGGAGGAGGCATGGAGTTTTCATCACCTGTCTTGGTTGGGATGCTGCATCACTTCTACCCAAAACATTCACCTAATGTGCCATGAAACTTAGTTGCGTCAAGTGCCTATAGAAAAAGTACTATGAAGCTCAATTACAAGTCAAGATAATGTGTTCTCCTGCATTTGAGAGCATACCAAACCAAGAGAAAAACAAGAGTAGCTGAATAAAAAGCAATCTTTATTAAATGTATAAATCTCAAACATCAGTATTCAAGTCATAGCATAGATATAAATAGGGATACAAAAGGAGTCACGTGGTAACAGCACAAAATAGCCAGTGATTCCCCATCTACATCCACATAAAGTGAATAATGTGTGGACTGGGGATTCCTAAGGCAAGATACCTATCATATTCAGAGGAGGATGGACAGGGAACAATAGATAATGGATAGTAGGCAAAGTCAAAAACAGTCCATAGTAACAAATAGAAGTCCACAGTCCAAATATATGTATATGAAATATACGGACCTTACCAGAGGAGGTGAAACACCGGACTAAAGTGCTGAGTGCAATGAACCCATGGAGGGGAGCGCCTCAACGCGCGTTTCTCCTAAGTAGATGTGGCTTTCTCAAGAGGCTATCGGAGTAGAATTTATGCTGATTTAACTTTTATGGTCTATCAGCTATGTTTGCCTATGGGCATGTATTTAAGGCTGCTGCATGTTTATTAATTTGAGAGCATGTAGGAGAATGGGCATCCCTTTCTGTGAGAAATAATTGGCTTCTTCCAGCAAAGCTGATTGCAAGTGATCTTTTTTTGTAAGGCAGCAACTTGACCAGTGGAGAGTTTAGTTTCGACACAAGCAGATGACTGGAAATGAACACCTATTTACTTGAGACATAATCAGAGATAGATATCTGGTGGTGTGATTGGGAAGTAGAAGATCAGTTACTTGGAGTATGACAAGCAGAAGTGGTAGATAACAATTATGGTGATGATAACACCAACCACGTACTAATGCAACTAATGCTAATACTAATTGAGAACAAGGTCTGGCTAACAGAAAATCAAGCATAAGGAGAAAGCATAGGAGAACAACTTGAGACTTGCTCTGGTTGCTGGTCAGTTTGCTCTCCCAAATTAGTATGTGATGTCACTTCATGTGCTGATGGAGAGCCATAGTTCCTAGTCAAAGAATGGTTTATTTTTTTCCTGCAAAGTCCACACACTGCCAAGTAATCTGACTTCAACATGCAAAATAACTCTCCCATATGAGCTGTTCATGCATATTACTCAACGCCGTGGCCAGCCTCACCTGGTTCCCACCTTGAGATTTGCCCAGTACTACTACCACTGCCAGGGCTCCAACCAAAACGGCTTACAGAGCCAGCAGCATAACTAGGCATTAAAATTGTGTCCTCCATTTCCATGTCATCCGAGTACAAAGGGTGACTGTTCATCTCTTCTAATAAATTAATTGGAAGAGGTTGATGTGTTTAAGAATCTTCCTTAACCCTATGGGTTAGGGATCAAAGGAGCTAATAGGAGATAAGAAACTGAAAAGAAACAGGTGTTATTGATAGAACTGAAATTCCACTAAGTACAACATTAAGTGTTATGGCGGCAGAGGAGGTGTACTAAGTAGAGCACTGTCTCAAGTTGATGGTGTCGCTGTCATAGGCAAGATCATCCTGTTGTGACTGAGATGAGTGATGTGACATATATTGCATTACACCATGTGCCTCCTTTCCACTAATATACAGTGGGTACGGAAAGTATTCAGACCCCTTTAAATTTTTCACTCTTTGTTTCATTGCAGCCATTTGGTAAATTCTAAAAAGTTAATTTTTTTTCTCAGTAAAGTCCACTCTGCACCCTATCTGGACTGAAAGAAAAACCGAAATGTAGAAATTTTTCCAAATTTATTAAAAAAGAAAAGCTGAAATATCACATGGTCATAAGTATTCAGACCCTTTGCTCAGTATTGAGTAGAAGCCCCCTTTTGCGCTAGTACAGCCATGAGTCTTCTTGGGAATGATGCAACAAGTTTTTCACACCTGGATTTGGGGATCCTCTGCCATTCTTCCTGGCAGATCCTCTCCAGTTCCGTCAGGTTGGATGGTAAACGTTGGTGGACAGCCATTTTCAGGTCTCTCCAGAGATGCTCAATTGGGTTTAGGTCAGGGCTCTGGCTGGGCCAGTCAAGAATGATCACAGAGTTGTTCTGAAGCCACTCCATTGTTATTTTAGCTGTGTGCTTAGGGTCATTGTTTTGTTGGAAGGTGAACCTTCGGCCAAGTCTGAGGTCGAGAGCACTCTGGAAGAGGTTTTCATCCAGGATATCTCTGTTTCCTTCAATTGCAACCAGTCGTCCTGTCCCTGCAGCTGAAAAACACCCCATAGCATGATGCTGCCACCACCATGTTTCACTGTTGGGATTGTATTGGGCAGGTGAGGAGCAGTACCTAATTTTCTCCACACATACCGCTTAGAATTATCACCAAAAAGTTCTATCTTCGTCTCATCAGACCAGAGAATCTTATTTCTCATAGTCTGGGAGTCCTTCATGTGTTTTTGAGCAAACTCTATGCAGACTTTCCTATGTCTTGCCCTGAGGAGAGGCTTTCGTAGGGCCACTTTGCCATAAAGGC
Source organism: Phyllobates terribilis (assembly GCF_046119375.1). Classification (NCBI taxonomy): domain Eukaryota; kingdom Metazoa; phylum Chordata; class Amphibia; order Anura; family Dendrobatidae; genus Phyllobates; species Phyllobates terribilis. The sequence continues at coordinate 181,552,896 of NW_027362761.1, read as the reverse complement.
CTGACTGGTGGAGGGCAGCAATGATAGTTGACTTTGTGGAACTTACTCCCATCTCCCTACTGCATCTCTGGAGCTCAGACACAGTGATCTTGGGGTTCTTCTTTACCTCTCTCACCAAGGCTCTTCTCCCACGATTGCTCAGTTTGGCTGGACGGCCAGGTCTAGGAAGATTTCTGGTGGTCTCAAACTTCTTCCAAATAAGGATTATGGAGGCCACTGTGCTCTTTGGAACATTGAGTAATGCAGAAATTCTTTTGTAACCTTGGCCAGATCTGTGCCTTGCCACAATTCTGTCTCTGAGCTCCTTGGGCAGTTCCTTTGAGCTCATGATTCTCATTTGGTCTGACATGTACTGTGAGCTGTGAGGTCTTATATAGACAGGTGTGTGCCTTTACAAATCAAGTCCTATCAGTTTAATTAAACACAGCTGGACTCCAATGAAGGAGTAGAACCATCTCAAGGAGGATCACAATGAAATGGACAGCATGTGACTTAAATATGAGTGTCTGAGCAAAGGGTCTGAATACTTATGACCATGGGATATTTCAGTTTTTCTTTTTTAATAAGTTTGCAAAAATTTCTACATTTCTGTTTTTTTCAGTCAAGATGGGGTGCAGAGTGTACTTTAATGGGAAAAAAAATGAACTTTTTAGAATTTACCAAATGGCTGCAATGAAACAAAGAATGAAAAATTTAAAGGGGTCTGAATACTTTCTGTCCTCACTGTATGCTTCGCAAAGGAGGGGGAGGCTGACCTGCATTTGGAATTACTGCTTTCAGTGTCACTGCTGCTGCTAGCAGCTTCCACATTTTTTGTCTTGGTAAGGGTTTTTTGTTTTCATTTACTACTATTAATGTCTGCTGCCAGTGCCACTTTGCAATCAATATATATTTTGGACACAAGTATAACATTTATCAGTTTTTTTTACCATACTTAGCAAACTTTGTGAAAATATAGACTCAACCAGGAATGTTAAGTAGGCTACACCATAAAGCCATAAAGGCTAATGCAAAACCAGACTGCCTACAAAACGGGTGTAGTGTGTGCGAGTCTTCAATTTGACAACTTATTTTTTTACATATATTTTTGGCTTAAATTTACTCTCATCCTTGCCAAAAATTATGTAACACTAAAAAACGAAACTTCCTTTCTATGTAAGTACATGCATGTGGCAAAAACCAGCAGTGTTGTTGTGGCTTGAACAGTTGCTAAATTGGACTAGTAAAACAGTTATTCAAAACTCTAATGTTTATTGAATTTTTTATTTGTGTATAATTTTGTTGGTTTAAATTCTCACCACACCTTCGCAAAAAATATATCAGCAGTATTTTTGTGTCATGTACAATTGCTAAATTAATAGTTGTTTTGCCAAGTATTTAAAGGGCTTGGATATAGCTTTAAAGAAAGCGATTAATTTTTATTATAATTAAATGATTACAGAAAATAGGAAATAGTGTGATATTGCGTACACTTTTGCATAATATAAATCACAAAGGTAAAGTACTAAGAGCGCACACTATACAGGAAAAACTTCACCAGGAGCAACATACATCATCTGTGAGACGCAAAACAGCGAAGACAGAGAAAAGACCTGGGATGAATCCACACTGCGACGTCAGGGTGTCCCCTTTTAGTCCACAGGTCAACAGTCTTCTGTCTTAGCTGAAAACTTCACTAGCTTCTATCTTGTTTGAAAACAAATGCTTGCATAACCAAATGTTGCACAAATTCTGACAGGTTCTATTTGTTCAATATAATATCTTTCTTCTAAGTGGCCAGCTCTTCAGATGTCAATTAACACCAAACAAATATATCAAATATATCCCCGGAGATGAAACATGCCAAACGCTCCTGGTACCAGATGTTTTACTATTCTATAAACACAGCATATTCTCACCAAATATTGCTAACGAATATAAACATGCATCGTTCTCACTAAACATTGATAATAGAGCTATGCGGTCCAGGTGTTGGGAAAATTATAGAAAGTGCAAGGCAAACATAAACTGAATTGTTACTGTGAAATATATTTAAGGGTTCTTTAAAGACAGGCTACCAATATGGATTCCTGATGGCCATTAACATCTTAACACTACAGAAGTGTAAAACAGAAATGCAAAAATTTAAATATGTCTTTTTAAAAGATTTTTTTTAAAAATAGCTCATGGTCTGCTCTTAAGTGACCTTTCCCAGATCTGTGTAAGTGACACCAGGATGACACCTTTCTCTGATTAATTTAAGGCTATGTGCCCACGATGCAGAAATGCTGCATATTTTTTCCGCTGCTCCCTGGCAGGAAAAATGCATGTGGATTTTACATGCATTTTTCCCGCCAGGTAGAAGCGTTTGTCAAGCGTTTTTGCATGCATTTCTGCATGCGGGTTATCAAGCGCTTTTCCAAGCGATTTTAGCATCACTTGGAAAGTGCTTGACAACTTGGTCACACTATATAAATCCATGCAACCGGCATGGATTTATATAGTGTGACCAAGTAATAGTTAACAAAAAAAGAATAAGAATGGTGAAAAATAAAAAATAAAGATTGTACTTACCTTCTGATAGCCCCTGGTGTCCTTCTCTGCTCCGTCCGGTCTCCCCAGTGTCTCGCGGTGGTGTGAAGGACCTGTGATAACATCATTGAGTCATGTGACATGTCACGCGACCGCCGACGTCAGCAGTTGCGTGACCTGTCACATGACTCAATGACGTCGTGTCAGGTCCTCACACCATGGTGAGCCACCCACATACTGCACGCATCGCTGAGGAGGCCGGGGACATTGGAAGGTAAGTATCTTTATTTTTTATTTACATTTTTTTTTTTTACAGTTTCTATGGTACCCAGGCCTGGATGAGAGTCTCCTCTTCTCCAGGCCTGGGTACCATCCGCACATTGAATCGCTTCATATCCGCATGTGCACATGTAGTGATGCGGATATGAAGCGTTTCAATGCAAGTCAATGGCGGCAATTACGCTCCGTGTCGACAAAATTAATGGACATGCTGCGTATTTTTCCGCAATGATAATCCGCAGTGGAAAATTCCGCAGCATGTGCGCAGCACATACGGATTATCATTGGGGACCATGGGGCACGTATTACCAAGCGTTTTTTAAGCGTTTTCGCTGCGGAAATTCCACGGCAAAAATGCTTGAAAAACGCATAGCGGGCACGCAGCCTAAAAGCAAGCCGGTTGACTCACTAGCCACTATGTCAAATTTCCACAAGATCACTCCAATCTTCGGCATATCATCTCCGATAAAAAAAAACACTTTGTCCTTCAACCCACTAACACTTCAATGATAAATGAGTCGATCAGGCTTAAAACCAACAATCACCTTGATAGAAAAGTGCAGGCCTGAAATACATAGGCCAATAGGTTTTTTAGGTACCTTATGTGGACCATCTGCACACTCATTCCCTTTGTGCCAAATCACTCTCTCTCTGTTAATTTCTGTCACTGCTACTGACCTAACATTTTAGAGTCACAATGGATTAAATTACTTCAGTGCCCGACTTTTCCAGGGCTTACCTTGATGCTTGTACCTCATCCTGTTTGCTGGCCAACCAACATTTTTTCTATCTGCCTCTGTATATTTAAGCGTAGCCTCAGATATGGTAACAGTATTTACATGTATATACTGACAAGATATCCTGTAAATACAGAACCGTTAAAGAGGTCCTGTCACCAAGTGAGTAAAGGCTAAAGTATGTTCTGTATTAGGTTTACCAGGTTATGAGTTTTTCATCATAGTTTTATTATTATTTAATTCAAATTGCCTCTTCGGAGAGGAAGAAGACTTGAACTTTAGTGCCACTTATTGGAAGTAGCAATCCAAAAAGTCAATATTGACCATTTAACGAACCTTGCCATATTACCTAGGATAAAAGTCAAACCAGAATCTCTGTTTGCTGGAGTGTGTTTCAGGGTGTTGCCCCTCCTCATTACAAAGCAAGAGACCTGATATGACTGTATTAGAGACCTCTGACTGGTGTGTAAGGGGTAATGTCTCTCCTTCTGGAGAGTGATATGCATGATATGCCAGTGTAAGGAGTGTGAAGAGACTTATAGGCCATGCAATGCTCCTCTGGAAAAATAAATAAGCAAATTGCCTCTTCAGAAAGGTCTTGTGCAAAGGATCATTAAAGAGTGGATATTGACTTTTAGGTTTGCTGTTTCCACTAGGTGGCACTAGAGTTCAAGTCCTATTCCTCAATGAAGAGGCAATTTGCATATTTCATTTCCCAGAGGAGCATTGCATGGCCAATAAGTCTCCTTACACTGGCATGTCAGGCAGGTCATTTTCCACAAGGCTAGACACTACCTCTTCGATCCCATAATTATTTGAGTAATTTTTAAATTGGTGTCTTCACTACTCTGTTGATGCTTGCCATTATTTTCCTTCACCATGTAGAGCTATTGAAATTGATTTAATGCTGTTCGGAAAAGAAAGAGCGTGGGATGCTTATTAGAAAAGAATTAGTCAATGAAAATAGTAAACAAGTCATACACTTGGTTATATATTTAAGTACTATACTTATAAATGTTGAAAAGTATAGCATCCTGCATTACTATAATTTCTAGTTACCTTTTTTTCTTTACATTTTCAGTGTAAACCGTTCCTGTACAGTCTAATTCTGCATTGTGTGCTCCAGATGCTGCCACTACTAATTAGAGTCGTAGCGAAATATTTGACTTGCCAGAAAGCCAGAATATAAAAAAAAAACATAAAAAATGCCATTTATGCAGATGCTTAGAGGCTATCGTACAATGTTTTATCCTGGAGGATTTCTTTATCTTTAAAGCATGATTTACCAGTCATGTACAAGGAAGCTGCAAACAATGCTGCACATAATGAACTCATAAAGCGACACTTCAGCTCTAAGACAAAAGGCGAATTTAAAAACTCCATCTTTAGCATCTGCCAGAAAATGTGGAATCATTAGTTACAGAAGAAAATATAATGTCTTTTACATCAGCACCATCTACAGGTCACTTGTCTTGAATTTGGTTGTCCTCACAAATTCATATCAAGTCATTATTTCATCAACCACACATCAAGGGAATATATATTCTGAAAATGGCCTACTGCCTAAATCAAAGTGTTTTTTTAATGGACACATTTTTACAATTTTTAATGTGAGGTTTTTTTTTTCTTTGTTTTTTTTTAATCTGCAATGTCACTATTGATATGAAGAAATATATCATGAAATATTGCATTTTCTTCTTTAGGTACTTAATATTTGCAATAGACTGACACTTTGTTGTAGAGATTACTAATGGATTGTGTTGTGAACACTACAGCAGGGTGAGCAGTCATTAATTGTATTCATAGGGCACTGAAAGGTAACATCTTTTTTTTATGAAGCTGGAGGCAGATAACACAGGATTACATCTTTGACAATAGGTGACAGGGACTCGTTTTCCACTTCATCTCCCATCCCACCTCCCTACAGAATAATTACAGTATTATAGAACATCCTTACTACTCTGTCTCTAACCTAAGACAATGAGTTGTTTTCTGTCTATCGTGTTCACATGTCAAAACACAAGATCATATGGTTGCCCCTACATTCATGTACGAAACAAAAATATAAAATCATAAAAAGTAAAAAAAAACAGATTAAATAATAGAATATAAAAAATATTATATTATTCGGAATTTTTAAATAAAAAAAAAATAGCATCATACATTCTATTTAACAGCTATTAAATCTACAACTATGTCAATTTAGTTTATTTTAAACAGTTTCAGGACTCTGTCAGCTGATAGAGATCAACCACCATCAGCAAACGGCTAGAATACAGTTTTATTCTGATTTAGCAAAGATAACAGCTCCAGATAATTCCTCAAACAAAATAAAAAATAGCTAAAAAAAAGCCCAAATAATTACAGTTCACGTGCATTTGAGCTGTAGTCTGACTAAAAGAGATGTCATCTGCGATTAAATTGAAAAGTCCGATGATTTATTTTAAAAAAATACAAAACTACTCTTCTACAAGAGTTTTACCCTGCATTCAATATTAGCATTTTGTATAAAGCAACATTAGATTTATTTATCCTTTTTAAAACTATCTATAATGGTTTTATTTTTAAGTATAATTTTTTATTGTGGAAATCAAGGGCAGATAGATTCAGATATACTGTCGCTGATGCTGTACATTTTTGGGAGATACATTAGGATCCTTCTGAAGAACAAAGAAAAGGTGAAAAAACTTGAAAGCAAAATGACAGAGGTCTTTTGTCAGTTCTGCACTGTGGCACTTAAAGGACAGAAGTAGATACAGTGGCGAAAATAAGTATTTTACACACTGCCGATTTTGCAAGTTTTCCTGCCTACAAAGACTAGAGAGGTCTGTAATTTTTATTGCAGTTACACAACAAACCTGAACAGTGCAGATAATATATGTATAGATCAAAGTATGTGTACAAAAAACTACATTATTCATCAACTACACATATACAGTATATGCTGGACATGTTCCATTGTTGAGACCATTTGGAAACACCAAAACCAATTAAAGAGGAAACCAAACTAAATGGTCAAAAATGATTATGAAAGCTAGTAGCTTATTAAAAAATCTTTATTTGGACAAATGGTTAGTACAATGGTGGCACTGGAAAGACTAACGCACACATTACACTACACAAAAGTAATCAATAGAATATAGCAAGACTTACCAGGTCATAGGTGTATACCTGACAAGGATTAGAAGTGACACATAAATGAAAATAAAATATACATTTTATTGATACATGATTAAAAACACATACAACAGGAAAGGTACTAATAGAGAAAATTTTGGAGCTTTAAGTTGTACATAATTAGCGTAGTAAACAACAGAATGCTGATATTAATTGTAAATTATGAGGTCTGATCAAGTTGTTAGTGCCTCAAATAAATTGCAATAATAATGACTAGTGATGAGCGAGCACTAAAATGCTCGGTTACTCGTAGCTCGAGTCAAGCAAATTTGAATGCTCGAGTGTTCGGTCAGATCAAACGTGCCCAATGTAAGTCTATGAGAAACTCGAGCATTTTTCCGACGGCCCCCTGGAGGTCTGCAGGGGGCCTAGAAATTGCCGAAATCGATGGGAACCGTGCTCAACTGACATGGGAACATCATGGGGAAGACCCCTGGAAGCATCTCTGACTCCCAGGGAAAAATGTTAAGGAACATCCTTTCCAGGGTAATGACTTGTATATAAGGTAAAATAAAAAAAACAAAAACAAAAATGCTCCTACACACCTTGGGCTATGTTCAGATGTAGCTTTATTGATGTGTTTTTCCACTTGTGCATTGCTTTAAACGGTGAAAAATACATTCACCGGGAAATGTCATTTTAACATTTTACTACCTTATCTGGCCAAGTGCTGTGTGAGACATGATCAGACACATCCATATAGTTCTGAAAAGACATGGGGACAGCATGGGAAGACCCCTGGAAGCATCTCTGACTCCCAGGTCACTGCCTAAAACTGTGGTCATCAGATGTGATTCTATATTACTGTGGTAATAATATAGACATTTTTGACAACATGACAAATATTAAACCCCATTTAAAATGAGCAAGGCTCATGGCAAGGGACAGGGAAATGGAAGTAATGGTGATAGAGCACGCAGAGGCCGAGGCCATGGGAAAGATGAAACTGTACCTGCTGAGGGAGCATAACAAACACCCACACAATGTCAAACTACCTTCTAGTCCCAATTTCTAGGGGGCCGCAGAACAATGCTATTGAAGCCAGAGCAGTGTGAAAAGGTTGTTGGTTGGATAGCAGAGAGATAATGCTTCCAATCAGTTTGTCACCACCACCTCCCTGTCTTCCACACGGTCCAGTCTCAGTAACCACGAGTCTGGACCACATTAATATTATTACTTTAGCGCCATTTATTCCATGGCACTTTACATGTGAAAAAGGGGTATACAAATACATCACAAAAACAATTACAATAATCTTGAACAAAAAGGTAACAGAGACTGGTATAGGAGAGGAGAGGACCCTGCCCATGAGGGCTCCCAGTCTACAAGGGATGGGTGAGGATAGAGTAGGTGAGGATACAGCTGGTCTTGCAGCGGTATGGTGGAGCGAGGGTTACTGCAGGTTGTATGCTTGTCAGAAGAGGTGGGTCTTCAGGTGCCTTTTGAAGGTTTCAACAGTTGGTGAGAGTCAGAAATGTTGGGGCAGAGAGTTCCAGAGAAGAGGGGATGCACGGGAGAAATCTTGTATGCGATTGTGGGAAGAGGAGATAAGAGGGGAGTAAAGAAGGAGATCTTGTGAAGATCGCAGGTTGCGTTCAAGTAAGTATCGGGAGACTAGGTCACAGATGTATGGAGGAGGAGGGTTGTGGATGGCTTTGCATGCCAAGATTAGAGTTTTGAACTGGAGTCTCTGGGCAATGGGGAGTCAGTGAAGGGATTAACAGAGAGGAGTGGCCAGGGAATAGTGAGGGGACAGGTGGATTAGTCGGGCAACAGAGTTTAGGATAGACTGGAGGAATGTGAGAGTGTTAGTAGGGAGGCCACAGAGCAGGAGGTTGCAGTTGTCGAGACGGAGAGATGAAGAGGGTATGCACTAGTGTTTTTGTAGATTCGTGGTGGATGAATGTTCAGATCCGGGAGATTTTTTTTAATTGGAGTCGGCATCTTCCTCATCCTAATCCTCCTTCCTCCCACCATTCCGAGTGCCCTGAGACAAATGATCCCACACTTTGACACTCCGAAGAGCTATTTTGTTCATCTTTCCATTTATAGATTCTGGTCTCTCGGACGGTCCGCTCGGAAATGGAAAGGTTTGAAGGAGAGATTAGAGTCCAGGGTTACCCCAAGAGCTGTTCACTTTTCCATTCATAGATTCGGGTCCCCAGCCACCACTATTTCTCCCGGTGTCATCCCCGCCTTACACAAGCACGTGTCCCAGAACATTACCCGTGCCCTCCCCAGCGCAGTTAGCAGGAAGGACCACTAAACACAAACATGTGGACAAGTGAATGTGGCCAGGGACGGTACATCTCACTGACTTATTTCACCGGGTTAATATTGTGGAAGCCGGGAGCCAGTGGGACACTGGGACGGAATACGTCCTCTCGACGCATAGGATTGCAGGCCCTGGGTCAATCAAGCTTCAAGACAACAATGTTCACAAGGTAGACAGCAGCAGTGGTCGGTCTCCTTGACAACGAGCAAATTATTCATGATGATGATAGAGGTCATCCATCTCCTTAGCTTTCTGGTAATTGTAATGCAAGCGCAAGTATGCAGCCAGCCACCCACCCACCCACAGGCTGCTTGCACTCGAAATGTTGCCTTTTAGGATCATGGAGGCGGAAGCTTTCCACAGCCTCATGGCGATGGCCGGGGCTCGGTACTTGGTCCCCAGCCACCTCTATTTTTCCCGGTGTCGTCCCAGCCTTACACAAGTTTGGAATGAATTTGAGTATCAGAGAGCAGTTGTTGAATACCAGCTTCAACACGCCCATCGGCATTCAGGTCAGCCTCTGCACATAAGAGCTGATGAGTGGGCATGGATGTCTGACATCTGTGCCATCCTTCAAAACTTTGAGGACTAGACCAGGATGGTGAGTGGCGATGACGCCATAATTAGTGTCACCATCCTGCTTCTCTGTCTACTGAAATGCTCGCTGCTCACAATTAGAGAGGAGGCATTGCAAGCGGAGCAAGGAACTATACAGGGTGATGCTACTCAGCCAAGCCTCATCTCATCTCAACGTGGATTGGGTAATAATGAGGAGGAAGAGGACAAGAACATGGACATTTGTCCTCTTGGTGAGAACAGGGAAGTCTTGGCTGTTGGCAGTCTGGCACACATGGCCGACTTTTTTGTTCTGCTGCTTTTACCGTGACCCTCGCGTTGTACGCATGTTGGGCATTAGAGAAAACTGGCACGGCACGAGAGAATTCTTAGAGATGGAGGTGTGAGGTTCTGATTAAGGAGGATGTCAGTCTTTGATCAGTTGCAGAATGGAGGGCACGGGAGGGGTGATACACAGAAATGAGGAATGAGATATAGGGCAGTGCAGAACTGTGGACAGCTTGGTGGGTGAGAGAGATGAGTTTGTATTGTATTCTGTAGTGATTGTTTAACCTAACCAGTGCAATGACTAACATGAAGCAACTTGATAGAAATACGACCCTGGCTGCTACATTCAGAAGTGATTGGAGAGGAGACAGTTTGTTTAGAGGGAGACTGATTAGAAGAGAGCTGCAGTAGTGAATAAGAGTGACAGTAAGAGTTTTTGCAGTAACAAAGCTGAGAAAATGTAGAATTCTGGAGATTTTTTTAAGGTGCAGGTGACATGAGCGAGTGAGTGATTTTCCACGTTGAAAAAAGGAAAGTTGTGTGTCAAATATGACTCCAAGACAGCAGGCGTGCTGTGTCGGAGTTATCGTGGCACCACCTAAAGGAAATTGCAAAGTCATGTACAGGTAGGTTAGTAAAAGTCAGATATAGATAGGTTAGTAAAAGTCAGGTAAAGGAAAGGTAGGTTAGTAAAAGTAAGATATAGGTAGGTTAGTAAAAGTCAGGTATAGGTAGGTTAGTAGAGGGAGGAAACCGAAGGAGTTAATTTTTGGAGATATTAAGTTCAGGCTCTTGTTGAAGAATTATAACTAAAAAAAATTCCCATCTGACAATGCTGGCGGCAGAGGTCACAGACAGTTCATTGGACAACCAAGGAGTACAAGTTAGGGAGACACAAACCAGATGTGGCAGAGGCAGGGGAACGCTGTCAAAGGTCTTGGACAGTTTTCTCAGACCCTCCCAGCGCCCAGGCCCTGTTACACGGGGCACTCTGACAAGGAGGGAAACGTTTTGGAAGATGAAGAAGGGCTACCTTGGCGGCCGTACCAGCGTCCTCCATGATTTCTCTCTGTGCCTTACCGCTGTTGGGTATCCAAGCTGAACATGTGGCATGAACTGTCTCTCTACGCCTACTCTCTATGGTCCTAGCTTCTAGTGTTTTGTCAGAGATGGTTTTTAGTGCCGCTGGGAGCATAAGAACTGATATAACTGATAGGCGCATACGCCTGTCAACTAACAATGCTGACAGGTTGATTTATCAAAATGAACAAGGGCTGAACTCAAATCCAGTGGTTATATTTTTGGGGGTCTATTCCCATGCATCCTTTCACACCCAGACATGGGTATGCGCTTCAGGAATTGTTCTATTTTATGTCTCCCTCCTCCTTCTCCTCATCTTCCACCACCATATCACCAGGGTGACCATCATGCTATGCCCACATAATTTTTTTAAGGGTGTTTCTGATTAGAGACGAGCGAATATTTCAATATTCGTTTCAGATTCTGATCAACGTTTTTGCAATATTCGCCAATGATATTGTCGAATATTCGCCGAACATTGCCAAACGCCATTGGATTCAATGGGGGCCAAAACCAAAAGCATACACAACACCTTCAAATGGGACAAAAGGCTGCCAAAATTCATTCAATTTAGGGGCAGACACCGGGAAAGTGCCATCAATTGACCCAGAGTACAAGTAATATAATTATTATTATTTATTATTATAGCGCCATTTATTCCATGGAGCTTTACATGTGAAAAGAGGTCACCGACTGGCACAAGAGGAGAGAGGACCCTGCCCGTAAGGGCACACAAACAGTCTCTAAGGGATGGGTGAGGCTATAGTAGGTGAGGGTACAGTTAGTCATGCAGTGGTATGGTGGAGCGAGGGTTACGGCAGGTTGTAGGCTTGTTGGAAGAGGTGGATCTTCAGATTCCTAAAGGTTTCAACAGTAGGCGAGAGTCTGATATGTTGGGACAGAGAGTTCCAGAGTATAATGATGCATGGGAGAAATCTTGTATGTGATTGTGGGGAGAGGAGAGAAGAAGGGAGTAGAGAAGGAGATTTGTGATGATCGCACGTTGCCTGCAGGCATGTACCAGGACACTAGGTCACAGATACAGTACAGACCAAAAGTTTGGACACACCTTCTCATTTAAAGATTTTTCTGTATTTTCATGACTTTGAATATTGTACATTCACACTGAAGGCAACAAAACTATGAATTAACACATGTGGAATTATATACTTAACAAAAAAAGTGTGAAACAACTGAAAATATGTCTTATATTCTAGGTTGTTCAAAGTAGCCACCTTTTGCTTTGATGACTGCTTTGCACACTCTTGGCATTCTCTTGATGAGCTTCAAGAGGTAGACACCGGAAATGGTTTTCACTTCACAGGTGTGCCCTGTCAGGTTTAATAAGTGGGATTTCTTGTCTTATAAATGGGGTTGGGACCATCAGTTGTGTTGTGCAGAAGTCTGGTGGATACACAGCTGATAGTCCTACTGAATAGACTGTTAGAATTTGTATTATGGCAAGAAAAAAGCACCAAAGTAAAGAAAAATGAGTGGCCATCATTACTTTAAGAAATGAAGGTCAGCCAGTCCAAAAAATTGGGCAAACTTTGAACGTGTCCCCAAGTGCAGTTGCAAAAACCATCAAGCGCTACAAAGAAACTGGCTCACATGAGGACCGCCCCAGGAAAGGAAGACCAACAGTCACCTCTGCTCCTGAGGATAAGTTTATCCGAGTCACCAGCCTCAGAAATCACAGGTTAACAGCAGCTCAGATTAGAGACAAGGTCAATGCCACACAGAGTTCTAGCAACAGACACATCTCTACAACAACTGTTAAGAGGAGACTTTGTGCAGCAGACCTTCATGGTAAAATAGCTGCTAGGAAACCACTGCAAAGGACAGGCAACAAGCAGAAGAGACGTGTTTGGGCTAAAGAACACAAGGAATGGACATTAGACCAGTGGAAATCTGTGCTTTGGTCTGATGAGTCCAAATTTCAGATCTTTGGTTTCAACCACCGTGTCTTTGTGCGACGCAGAAAAGGTGAACGGATGGACTCTACATGCCTGGTTCCCACCGTGAAGCATGGAGGAGGAGGTGTGATGGTGTGGGGTTGCTTTGCTGGTGACACTGTTGGGGATTTATTCAAAATTGAAGGCATGCTGAACCAGCATGGCTACCACAGCATCTTGCAGCGGCATGCTATTTCATCCGGTTTGCGTTTAGTTGGACCATTATTTATTTTTCAACAGGACAATGACCCCAAACACACCTCCAGGCTGTGTAAGGGCTATTTGACCAAGAAGGAGAGTGATGGGGTGCTACGCCAGAAGACCTGGCCTCCAGAGTCACCAGACCTGAATCCAATCGAGATGGTTTGGGGTGAGCTGGACCCCAGAGTGAAGGCAAAAGGGCCAACAAGTGCTAAGCATCTCTGGGAACTCTTTCAAGATTGTTGGAAGACCATTTCCGGTGACTACCTCTTGAAGCTCATCAAGAGAATGCCAAGAGTGTGCAAAGCAGTCATCAAAGCAAAAGGTGGCTACTTTGAAGAACCTAGAATATAAGACATATTTTCAGTTGTTTCACACTTTTTTGTTAAGTATATAATTCCACGTGTTAATTCATAGTTTTGATGCCTTCAGTGTGAATGTACAATTTTCATTGTCATGAAAATACAGAAAAATCTTTAAATGAGAAGGTGTGTACAAACTTTTGGTCTGTACTGTATATGGAGGAGACAGGTTGTGGAAGGCTTTGCATGTCATGGTTAGGGTTTTGAACTGGAGTCTCTGGGCAATGGGGAGCCAGTGAAGGGATCTTATAGATTGCAATCTTATAGATTGCTGGAGCCAGTCCACGGTAAAAAAGCAGCCACAGAGTGTCCGGGAACCTTCCCACAGACTTTTTTTTAGCCAGGGCTGCTTCTCAGCAGGGTTGGATAGGCCCACCACAGAACCGGAGACTCCTCCGGTTGGTTCTGGTTTTTCCTTCAGGATAGTGAATGGTTGCAGCCATCTTGTGACAGAACCTTTTATGCAAAGACCAAGAACACAGTTGACAGTGTGGAGGAGTGTTACCAGTCTGGTAGGAGAGTGCAAGTTTGTTTTTTTTAATTATCCACTCCACCATATCAAAGAGAGGTGCTTAGTGCAGATTTCTTCTTGTCTATATGTCTATATTTCTATTTCAAACTTAATCAAGGACCTGTACTAGTGGCAGGTACCCTCAACATACCTAGCTGCTGTGCAATCAAGGCCCCTGTGGTACTGGAAATGTTGCCCAAGCAGTATTTCTGCCATAAAGTAAATAAAATAGAAAAAAAATTGAAATATAGCCAACTGAGCCAAAATAGTTAAACTGCACAAAAAATGCTTAAATTGACATAAATGTAGTATGATAACTACATGGGAAAAAATAATACATTTATTTCTGAACATATGTCATACAGGTTCCGGAAGGAGAGTACCAGTTTTTTTTTTCCATTTTCCACTCCACAATGTCGAAAAATAGGTGTTCATTAGTGAGCAACCCGCCGAGTATTTCGGGGTTGCTCGGGCGGGAACTCGGGTCCCCTCCCTGCATGTTTGGCGCTCTTTAGAGAGCCAATGAACATGCAGGGATTGCCTGCCATGCACTGTAAAGCCGTAGCCATGTTGGTTGTGGGGATTGGCTGGCCGCACAGCGTCATCAGGTCTATATCAGACCTGGCGCCGCCATGCTCGTCACAGTCACTCCGAATCAGACAGTGTAGGGAGAGCTGCTGCTGCGTCAGGGACAGATTTGATTGTGTATTAGGTAGTTTAGGGAGAAAAACCGTACACTAAACATATCCATCTTAACAAACAGTCCTTCTGAGGACTAATCCATCTGCAGAGATATCAGGCAGGCAGTGTATATAGCAGACTGCAGTGCATATAGTACAAGAGGCTCCATTCCAATTTTGCCTTCTGCTGCTGTTAGATATTTCTATACAAAGGACAAGGCCTCAGGGGCCAGAGATACTTTTCTTTGGATCTTAATCCTCATTATGCGCTTAAAAAGCAATCCAGAGAACTGTTAGGTGTCGGTCTGGTGCTGGATTTGAAATGGATCCAGGACCTTCTGTGGTTTCCCATTTCAGTCCAGCCAGGGATGATGCTGCTCAGCATCACCATCAGCCCCAACGCCTAGCTGGTCCGCGAGCACTGTTTGTCTTCCAGGTAGTTGTGCCTAGCAATGTTAAGCCTGGCTTGCAGAGGGAGACAGGGCTTGTGGAATCTAAATCAAGGATTTGCCGTACTGAGCACGTCCGTGACCTGGCGGATCATGATTGGTGGGTTGGCACCCACCTGACCTGGTAACCTGGCATCGCCTGATTGGTCCACGGGTAACGTCACCAATGGCGCGTCGGTGTGCAGGGCTTAATCTTTAAAAGGCCCGCCCACAAACATGGTGACATGCTCAGATCATTTGAGCTGGTTGTTTGTGGTGTGCACGCTTGAACTCTTGGGCTCCTCGAAGAGCCATAGCTTTATGCAGGCAGGTAGCTTGAGCCTTATAGAGCGGGTCTGCTCAGTCCGTTAGCACGCCGGCTGAGTGCACGAATACCCGGTGGGTATCACACCCACATACTAGCGCCGAGTGCTATAGCGAAGCGCCTGTACCAAAGACAGGGCTACTGTTTCTTCTCCGGTCATACGTCTCCCTGCGGTTCTTGGAGATGGTGTGAACCGCTTTAGCGCCATTCCCCATAGCGTAGCGCCTGTATCAAAGACAGGGCTACTGCTTCTCCCACGGTCGCACGTCTCCCTGCAGTTCTTGGAGATTGTGCGAACCGTCTTACCCTTCCGTGTGCATTAACACGAAGGGCTAAGATAGTTGATAGGTGTGTCACCGGTCGCTCTCCCTCCGTGCAGTTTACGGAGATAGAGCGTATCGCTTTACCCGGTCCGGTGTGCTGTTAACACGGACGGGTTATCAGTTAAGTTCCACCCGGAAAGTGTTCAGCAGCAGTCCATTAGGCTGAATTGCGGACCCCGGGGTCGGTTGCGTTCCATTAAAATAAAGTTGTCTGCAACCGCCCTCCTAACAGTTTCTGAGCGCCAGGGTCTTGCCGAACATGGCCGACAATCAACAACTGCAGCGTTATATACAACAACTGGAGACCAGACTTAGAACTCTGGAACAAACTGCTCCGGCCATTGATATCACTGCAGTAGCGTCCCAAGCGGCTACTCTTGCAGCCAATATTATTAACTCGGCTGCGGCGAATACTGCAACCACCGCAAGTGCTCCATTACCCCGGTTTGCTCTCCCAGAGAAATTTTCTGGGGATAGTAAACTCTGTTGGGGTTTTATTAATGTATGCTCCATTCATTTGGAGATGATGGAGGCACGGTTCCCCTCCGAAAAAGCCAAGGTGGGATATATCATCTCTTTGCTTTCCCACAGGGCTACTCCTCTATGGGAGCGAAATGACCCGGTTGTAGTTAATGCGGGTCTTTTCCTTAAGACCCTAAAAGGTGTTTTCCTGCGTCCTCAGGTCACGCATGATACGGCTCTCTAGCTCCTTGCATTGGTCCAGGGTTCGGCCACCGCCAGCCACTATGCCGTCCAGTTCAGAACCTTAGCGGCTGAACTGGATTTGTCTGAGCGGTCTCTTATCCCGGTGTTCTGGAAGGGTCTGGCTGGGCATATTAAAGATGCCTTATCTACCAGAGAGATTCCAACCTCTCTGGAGGAGTTAATATCTCTCGCTGACCGTATAGACTTGCGTCATGCAGAACACCAGTTAGAGCTAGAGGTTGGCAGACCTCGGTATCTGTTGGCACCAGGTGTCTTTGGGTCCAAACCCAAGACTCTCGACCCGGAGCCTGAGGCTATGGATATATCCCGGACTGAGTCTGGTCCCCCTCGTTCTCGACCTGTACATCTCTTGGAGCATCCCGTAAATAAGGGTTCCAATGTCACGGGTGTGTCGCCTCGAAGATCGTCGCGATTACACAGCCTGACTTCTCGCAGCTGAGTTTTTGGTGCTTGGTGTTTTTAGGCAGGGAGGGAGTTAATTCTCTCTCTCTGTGCTAGATGAGGCCCAGCCTCGCCCAGCTGCAGTTAATTCTGCAGTATTGGGACTCCTTCAAATACCTGCCGTTCTGATAGGGTAGTTGTCGGTGAAAGCTTTTCATGCAGACTATCAGAGTGATACGTGGTATTGTGGAGTTAGGAGCGAAGTGTACTCGGTGTGGTTTTTTCCCTTCCTCGCTTTATTCTTTATCCCCTTACCCGCTGGTGTTCCCTCCATTGTAGTGGTGTAAGTTTTTGTATGCAAGGTGGTTTTGGGTTTGCCCCTTGTACTGTTTCGTTCGTCTTGTACTGTGTTTGGCATATACGGTCCTGTCCCCAATTGTTGTGATCGGGGTCCTGCTCAGGACTAGATTACTGAGGTTCAGGGATTCTCAGGAGGAAGGTTTACGCTGGCGGCCTGGACCTCTGTACCATCAACAGTACCTCCAGGTAGAGGGATTAGGCAGGGCCTCAGTGTATGGTCAGCATAGGCCCCTGACCTCCTGAACGCCGAGACAGCGTGACATTTTCACCGACCCACTAAAAGATTCTCTACAGCCACCATGGATCCAGTAGCCAATATAGCTCGGCAGTTGCAGAGTTTGTCCTTGGAGCTGGCGGACGTTAAGTCCAAGGTTTTGTATCCCCTGGAGCAAGCCGGATCAGAACCCAAAGTAGCTCTCCCTGACAGGTTCACGGGGGGGCGGGACAAGTTTTTTGTTTTCTGGGAGGCATGTAAGTTGTACTTTCGACTGCGGCCTCGGTCATCGGGGAGTGAAGAACAAAGGGTGGGAATGGTCATCTCGCTCCTTCAAGGGGACCCCCAATCTTGGGCGTTCTCTCTTCCCCCGGGCTCTCCGGCTCTCCGGACAGTGGATGGGTTTTTCTCTGCTCTGGGTCTTGTATATGATGACCCGGATCGGATCTCCCTTGCTGAATCTAAGTTACGTAGGATCCAGCAGGGAGATCGTCCAGCGGAGGAATTCTGTTCAGAGTTCCGTAGGTGGGCCACGGACACCCAGTGGAATGACCCGGCTCTTCGGAGCCAGTTTTGTCAAGGTTTATCTGACAAATTAAAGGATATGTTGGCACAGTATGACTCTCCCGCGTCGCTGGAAGCCGCTATGGCCCTTGCTATTCGCATTGACAGACGGCTTCGGAAGAGGTGCGGGATAACTCCACCCCCTGTGATGACTCCACCTTCTACAAGGGTCCCTTAGATGGAGGTTCCCCTGGTCAGTCCAGAGGAGCCTATGCAGTTAGGAGGGACATCCTTTCGGGGGAGGGGACCGGCGGTGCGCCACAAGACAGGAAGGTGTTTCTTCTGAGGGAGAAAGGGACATTTTATTGGGGAGTGTCCTTCCCGTCCTTCGCAGAGCAAAGAGTCGTCGGAAAACTATTGATCCCAGGTTGTGTGGTGGACGGGAGTAGGAGTATTTCGGGAGATCTGGGAGTAGGTATTTCGTCCCTAGGTTCGTCTCAGTTTCTTGTACCGGCGGAGGTGGTGGTGGGTACGAGAACTGAGAGGTTATCTGTAGTGTTGAGTGAGCACTAAAATGCTCGGGTGCTCGAAGCTCGGGCCGAGCTCACTGTGATACTCGGGTGCTCGACCCGAGCAACGAGCCCAATGTTAGTCTATGGGAGACCCGAACATTTTTGCGGCGGCTCCCCCGGCAGTCTGTAGAAAGCCTAAAAAGTGCCCAAAACGATAGTGACAGTGCTCAAATGACATGGGGACAGCATGGGGATCTCCCCTGGAAGCATTTCTGACCCCCAGGTCACTGCTGTCAACAACGTGGTCAGAGGTATTAAGCCACTTTTACAGGCTCACAATAAAACGTTCAAAAACGAAAGTGAAAGTGCTTTCCTGTGAAATATGTTAACCCCTTAACGACCATGGGTCTTTCTGTTTTTTGTTTTCCATTTTTGCTCCCCTTTTTCCCAGAGCCATAACTTTTTTAATTTTCGTTCAATATGGCCATGTGAGGGCTTATTTTTTGCGGGACGAGTTGTACTTTTAAACACCATCACTGGTTTTACCATATCATGTGCTGGAAAATAAGAAAAAAATTCCAAGTGCAGTGAAACTGCAAAAAAAATGCAATTCCACAGTTGTTTTTTGGGTCCTTCTTTTTACCACGTTCACAGATTGCTAAAACTGACCTGCCATCATTATTTTCCAGGTCGTTACGAGTTCATAGACACCAAACATGTATAGGTTCTTTTTTATTTAAGTGGTGAAAAAAAAATCCAAAGCTTGCTGAAAAAAACAAAAAAAATGACGCCATTTTCCGAGACCCTTAGCTTCTCCATTTTTCGGGATCTGGGGCCAGGTGAGGGCTTATTTTTTGCGTGCCGGGCTGACGTTTTTATTGATACCATTTTGGGGTAGATCCGATGTTTTGATCGCCCGTTATTGCATTTTATTGCAAAGTTGTAGCGACCAAAAAAACTTAATTCTGGCGTTTAAATTTTTTTTCTCGTTACGCCGTTTACTGATTGTATTAATTCTTCTTTTATATTGATAGATCGGGCGATTCTGAACGCGGCGATACCAAATATGTGTATGTGTTTTTTTTTTATATATATATATTTTATTTTGAATGGGGCGAAAGGGGGGTGACTTAAACTTTTATATATTTTTTATTTTTTTTATTTTTTAAAAAACTTTTTTTTTACACTTTCTGCTTGCTTCTATAGTCTCCAGAGGAGACTAGAAGCAGCAGTTGTCTGATTGCTTCTACTGCATACAAGCGATGAGCAGATCGCTTGTATGCAGGAGAAATGCTCACTTGCTATGAGCGCTGACCACTAGGTGGCGCTCATAGCAATTGAGACATGACAACCACAGGCGTCTGCTGCAGAGCCTGAGTTGTCATGCCCACCCATTGGTGACCCGCGATCACGTGATGGGGTCACTGATGGGCGGGACTTAGGACTCCTAAGTTAAATGCCACTGTCAGAGATTTAACATGTTAACAGCCGCGGGTGGATTGCGATTCCAATAATCAGCTGACATGTGCTCGCTTCAGTGCGGGCTCACCGCCGGAGCCCCCGCTGAACCGGCCTTCCCGACCTGGTGCGTACTATTACTGACCAGGTCGGAAAGGGGTTAAGGAACATCCTTTCCAGGGTAAAGACTTGTGTATAAGGTAAAATAAATAACCAAAAACAAAAATACTCCTCCACACCTTGGGCTATGTTCACAAGTAGCATTTTTTATGCGTTTTTGCACGTTTGTATTGCTTTCAACCGTGACAAATGCATTCACCGGGAAATGTCATTTTAACATTTTACAACCTTATCTGGCCATGTGCTGTGTGACACATGCATACAGTGCTAAAAAGACATGGGAACAGCATGGGGAAGACCCCTGGAAGCATCTCTGACACCCAGGTAACTGCCTAAAAGTGTGCCCATCAGAAGTGATCCTTGCCGCATCAGAAGATGCAGACTTGCAACTATCCCCGTGCAAGTCCTTGTCCCAGGGCAGTGTTCAATTGTACCTCCCCCATAACTTGCAATACAAATGCAAGTATGCAGCCTGACACCCACCCACCCCCAGGCTGCAATACCATACTGCTAGCTTGCTTGCACTTGAAATTGGGCCTTTTAGGCATGTGGAGGTGGAATCTGGCCACCACGTCATGGCTGCTTCGTTAGCCTGGTATTCATACTCAGTCCCCAGCCGCCCGGCGGCCGGGTGTCCACACTTGGTCCCCAGCCGCCAGGGGGCAGCCGGGTGTCCATACTCAGTCCCCAGCCGCCCCGCGGCCGGGTGCCCACACACAGTCCCCAGCCGCATGGGGGTGGCCGGGTGTCCATAAACGGTCCCCAGCCGCCCCTATTTGTCCCGGGGCGCCTTATACACAAGTGCGCAAACCAAAATATTACCTGTGCCCTCCCCAGTGCATTTAGTGGGAAGGACAGCCTAACCACAAACACGTGGACAAGTGAATGTGGCCAGGAATGGTCCATCTCACTGACGCCTTCACACTGGGTTAATATTGTGGAAGCCGGAACACAGTTGGACACTGGGATGCAACACGTCCTCCAGACATAGAGGATTGCGTGTCCTGGGTCAAACAGGCTTCAACACAAAGTTCAGAAGGTAGACAGCAGCAGTGGTTGGCCTCCTACACAACGAGTAAATTATTCATGATCATGAGGCCACCCACCTCCGTAGCTTTCTGTTCCTTGGAATGCAAGCGCATGTATGTAGTAGCAGCTAGGCCTGAGGTGGTCAGCGTTTTGGCGCATATTCTACCTCCTTCGAGGATTGCTGGATGTTTTCCTGCTACTATCCCAGTTCTATGACTCCCATTAAAACAAAGCTTCAGGTGATGAATGATGGATGAGGTGGTGGCAAAGGAGAAAGAGCAGGAGGAAAAGGGACCATTCACATCAATATCAGGCCAGCCAACCACACATGTCTTGTAGGATATGTTTCTGTACCAAAAGGAGCGGTTCAGCTACACAGTTATAAGGCATACAGTGAATGCAATGCCTACCAAAAATTTCGAGGCACTCCAATGTCCCTTGGAAGTGACATGGAGGTCAGAGGGCCTTAACTAAACCGTTTTTTCCATTTATAGCAACTGGGTCTCCTGTACACTGTTGGCCTAAGCAGGGAATGGAAGGCTTTCCAAAAATTATTAGGCACTGCAATGCCCCTTGAAACAGATGTGGATTACAGCGTATTAAAAACCTTCTACCCATTATTGGGGAGTGGGTCTCCCTTAGTGTTCACCTATGCATTGAAAAGCAAAAGCTGACAAAAATTAGGAGGAAATGCAATGCCCGTTGCAAGAGTCGTGGAGGTTAGAGGTAATTAAAAACAACATGTCAATGCCCCTTGGAAGAGATGTGGAGGTCACAGTAGCTTTACAAGATGGTTTTAATGCCCCTTGGAAGAGACGTGGAGTTCAGAGTGGTTTAACAAGACAGTTTTAATGCCCCTTGGAAGAGTGGTGGAGGTTACAGTGGAATAAAAAGACAATATCAATGCCCCGTGGAAGAGACGTGGAGGTCACAGTAGCTTAACAAGACGGTTTTAATGCCCCTTGGAAGAGTGGTGGAGGTCGCAGTGGAATAAAAAGACAATATCAATGCCCCTTGGAAGAGTGGTGGAGGTTACAGTGGAATAAAAAGACAATATCAACGCCCTGTGGAAGAGACGTGGAGGTCACAGTAGCTTAACAAGACGCTTTTAATGCCCCTTGGAAGAGTGGTGGAGGTCGCAGTGGAATAAAAAGACAATATTAACGACCCTTGGAAGAGACGTGGAGGTCACAGTAGCTTAACAAGACGATTTTAATGCCCCTTACAAGAGCCATGCAGTACAGCATATTAAAAACATTATTCCCATTATTGTGGAGTGGGTCTCCCATAGTCTTTGCCTATGCCTTCCAAGCAAAAGCTGCCAAAAATTAGGAAGGGGGAACTTGCAAGGTCCCTTACAAGAGCCATGCAGTACAGCGTATTACAAACATAAGTCCCATTATTGGGGAGTGGGTCTCCCATAGTATTTGCTTATGCCTTGCAAGCAAAAGCTGCCAAAAATTAGGACGGAGCAACTTGCAATGCCCCTTACAAGAGCCATGCAGTACAGCATATTACAAACATAAGTCCTATTATTGGGGAGTGGGTGTCCCATAGTATTTGCTTATACCTTGCAAGCAAAAGCTGCCAAAAATTAGGACGGAGCAACTTGCAATGCCCCTTACAAGAGCCATGCAGTACAGCATATTACAAACATAAGTCCCATTATTGGGGAGTGGGTCTCCCATAGTATTTGCTTATGCTTTCCCAGCAAAAGCTGCCAAAAATTAGTACATAGCAACTTGTAATGCCCCTTACAAGAGCCATGCAGTACAGCATATTACAAACATAAGTCCCATTATTGGGGATTGGGTGTCCCATGGTATTTGCTTATGCTTTCCCAGCAAAAGCTGCCAAAAATTAGGACGGAGGAACTTGCAATGCTGGCACCCTGGTGGTATAGTGGTGGTGGAGGCTGAGGATAAGGAGAAGAAGATTAAACAGCCGAAACGAGGAAGCGTATACCCATGTGTGGGTGTGAAGAGGTGCATGTGAATACACCTCCCGAAATAACACAGTGGATTTGACTTTGTTACTCTGCTGTCATTTGGTGGTGATGAGAAGTCTGGCCCAATCCAGCCCTTGTTCATTTTGATAAGGGTCAGCTTGTCAGCATTGTCAGTTGACAGGCGAGTGCGCTTATCAGTTATAATTCCCCCAGCGGCACTAAAAACACGCTCCGATAACACGCTAGCGGCAGGGCAGGCCAGGACCTCCAAGGCGTACAGAGCGAGTTCATTCCAAGTGTCCAGCTTGGATACCCAATAATTAAAAGGCACAGAGGAATCACGGAGGACGCTGGTACGATCGGCAAGGTACTCCCTCACCATCTTTTGAAACTTTCCACTCCTTGTGAGAGTACCCCGCGCCTCAGGGCCTGTAAGCTGGGCGGGTGTCAGAAAACTGTCCCAGAACGTTGAGAGTGTTCCCCTGCCTCTGCTGGATTGGAGTTGCATCTCTCTCGCCTGTACGCCTTGGTTGGGCAACGAACTGTGACCTCTGCCGCTAGCGTGTTCAGATGGGAATTTTTTTAAGAGTTCTGCAGCAAGGGCCTTCTGGTATTGCCCCATTTTTGTAGACCTCTCCACCTCAGGAATAACAGAGTGAAAGTTCTCCTTGTAGTGGGGGTCTACAAGTGTCACCAACCAGTAATGACTGTCACCCAACATTTTGACAACGCGAGGGTCACGGTTAAGGCAGCATAACATAAAGTCAGCCTTGCGTGCCAGACTGGTAACGGGCAAGATTTCCATGTCCTCACCAAGATGACGACTGACCATGCTCTCCTCCTCCTCCTCTTCCTCCTCCCCCCTGTCCTCAGGCCACCCACGCTGAACCGACGGTATGACACTTGTACAGGTACTACCGTCTACAACACATGATAGCAGCTCCTGTTCTTCCTCCTCCTCCTCCTCCTCCTCTCCCTCATTGTCCCCCAATGCACGTTGGGATGAGATGATGCTGGGCTGTGTGTAATCGCCCGCTACGGCTTCTTGATACATCTCATCATACTCTGGCTGCAATGCCTCCTCTTTAATTCTCTGCAGAGAGCGTTGCAAAAGACAGACAAGTGGGATGCTGACACTAATGATGGCGTCATCGCCACTCACCATCTTGGTGGCCTCCTCAAAGTTTGTCAGGATGGTACATATGTCAGACATCCAGGTCGACTCCTGAGGTCTTATGTGTGGAGTCTGACCTGAATATCGACGGCCTTGTTGCAGCTGGTACTCCACAACTGCTCTCTTCTGCTCACAAATCCTTTGCAACATGTGGAGGGTAGAGTTCCAACGTGTGGGGACATCACACACCAGTCGGTGTGCCGGAAGCTGCAAACACTGCTGCAACACAGCAAGGGCGGCGGAAGCTGTAGCCGACTTGCGAAAATGAGCTGACAGGCGGCGTACTTTCACGAGCAGATCTGGCAACTCGGGGTACGATTTAAGGAACCGCTGAACCACGAGGTTAAGCACATGAGCCAGGCATGGTATGTGTATGATCTCACCTCGCCTCAGAGCCGCCACCAGGTTACGGCCATTGTCACACATGACCATGCCGGGATGTAGGTTCAGCGGTCTCAGCCACAGATCTGCCTGCTCTTTCACAGCTGTCCACAACTCACAAGCAGTGTGAGGTTTATCACCTAAGCTTATGAGTTTCAGCACAGCCTGTTGCCACTTGGCGGAGGCAGTACTGCAATGCTTCCAGCTTGTAACTGATGTGGTTATATCTGAGATGGAGGCTGAACATGAGGAGGAGGAGGAGGATGCACAGGAGCTGTACACTGTGGGGGCAACTCTGACTGACATAGGGCCCGCAATCCTCGGTGTGGGGAGGATGTGTTCCGTCCCAAGGTCCGACTGGGTCCCGGCTTCCACTATGTTTACCCAGTGTGCCGTCAGAGAGATGTACCGTCCCTGGCCACAAGCACTTGTCCACGTGTCCGTTGTCAGGTGGACTCTCCAAGTAACTGCGTTTTTGAGGGCACGGCAGATGCTTTGGGACACGTGCTTGTGTTGTGCGGGGATGGCACACCGGGCAAAATAGTGTCGGCTGGGGACCGAGTACCGAGGGACGGCCACCGCCATAAGATTGCGGAAGGATTCTGTCTCCACCAGCCTAAAAGGCAGCATTTCCAATGCAAGCAGTCGTGAAATGTGCGAATTTAGGACTGTGGCCTGTGGGGCGTTAGCTGCGAATTTCCGCTTTCGTTCAAAGGTCTGGGATATGGACAATTGAACGCTGCGGTGGGACGTGGACGTTGATGCTGTTTCTTGAGAAACTGCCATAACAAGTGAAGACTGAGAGGAGGGGGCATCTTTACATGCAGTATGGACAGGGATTGCCTTGCACACACAACAGGGGGTTCTATTGCACGCACAACAGTGGAAGAAGCAGTGGTGACACCCGCTGACACTGGTTGTGGACCCTGGGTTTCGCCCCACAAAGTCGGGTGCTTTGCTGCCATGTGCCTGATCATGCTGGTGGTGGTCAGGCTGGTAGTTTTGTCACCCCTGCTGATGCTGGCATGACAGGTGGAACATATGGCCTTTTTGGGTTATCAGCAGAGTCTTTAAAAAAATTCCAGACTCTGGAAGACCTACCGCTTGTACTGGCAACATCCCTCGTGTTGGTGTTACGGGGAGCGGTTGCCTGCCTTCTGTCTGCGGCCACCACACTGCTTCTTCCTGCCTGTTGTGGTACTCTGCCTCCCTCCCCCTGTGTGCTGCTGGCCTCACTCTGCATGTCCTCCTTCCACGTTGGGTCAGTTACTAGATCATCCACCACCTCCTCCTCTTCCACTTGCGCACCACGATCCTCCTCCTCACTTCCTGGCAATTGTGTCTCGTCATCGTTCACCTCTTGTGACAGATTGCCAACGTCAACTTCCTGTGGCCGTGGCTGTTCAAATATTTGGGCATCGCAACATGGGATCTCCTCTTCCACCACTTCAAGCGTATCAGGCGAGGGGCCCAAATATGGAAATGGACCAGTGAACAGCTCTTCAGAGTGTCCAAGTGTGGGATCACTTGCTGTCTGACGACACTCGGCATGGTGGGAGGAAGGAGCATCAGGGTGAGGAGGAGTATGCGGTCGAGACTCACGGCTACTAAGAGTTGACCGTGTGGAAGACAGACCGGAGGTGGTGGTGCCCAGGTAACTGGAAGTATTGTCTGCTATCCAATTAATAACCTGTTCACACTGATCAGTTCTCAATACTGGTGTTGTTCTGTGCTTCCCTAGTAATTCGGTCAAGAAGTGGGAGCGAGAAGATGTGGCTGTTGGTTGTGGCATATTTTCACCTTGGCCACGGCCCCGTCCTCTGCACGAACCATCACCAGAACGTCCACTTCCACGTCCCTTGCCACGCTCCTTGCCCATTGTAAATGAAGTAAAATAGCTTACACTTGCACTATCAATGGAAAAAGGGTAATAAAGAGTAGATTAGAACCGTGGAAGAGGAAAACCACAGTTATTGTTTACTGGGGTATACCACAATTTTTAAATAGAGATATTTGCGGCTGAACAGTGAGCGACACACTCAAACTGCTTTTTTTTTAGATACCAAAGGCCCAAAACTGGATAGTACAGCGATTTGACCCGTGGAACTGCGAAACCACACTGGGATGTCGGGCCTACACAAGACTATTTTCAACAGATATATTTTTGTGTCACAACAGTCAGGAGACACTACTGTTTTTCTTTACGGAAAAAACTACCAAAACCTGAATAATAGAGATTTTTTACCGTGGAACAGCAAAACTACAGTTATAATTTACTGGTGTATACCAGGCTTTTTAAAATATATATATATTTGCGGCTGAACAGTGAGCGACACACTCAAACTGTTTTTTTTAGATACAAATGGCCCAAAAGTGGATAATACAGAGGTTTGTACCGTGGAACTGCAAAACCACACTTGTATTTCTCGGGCCTACACCAGACTATTTTCAACAGATAAATTTGTGTCTGAAAAATCAGGGAGACACTATTTTTTTTTTTTTTACAGCAAAAAATGCAAAAAGCAGGATAATAGAGATTTTTTACCGTGGAACAGCAAAAGCACACTTCTGTCTCTCTGGCCTACACCAGACTATTTTCAACAGATATATTTGTGTCTGAAAAATCAGGGAGACACTGTTTTTTGTTTTTTTTTTTTTGCAGCAAAAAATGCAAAAAGCAGGATAATAGAGATTTTTTTACCATGGAACAGCAAAAGCACACTTCTGTCTCTCTGGCCTACACCAGACTATTTTCAACAGATATATTTTTTTCTGAAAAATCAGGGAGACACTATTATTATTTTTATACAGCAAAAAAATGCCAAAAACAGGATAATAGAGATGTTTTACCGTGGAACATCAAAACCACAGTAATAATTTACTGGTGTATACCAGGCTTTTTAAAATATATATATATTTGCGGCTAAACAGTGAGCGACACACTCAAACTGTTTTTTTCAGATACAAATGGCCCAAAAGTGGATAATACAGAGGTTTGTACCGTGGAACTGCAAAACCACACTTGTATTTCTCGGGCCTACACAAGACTATTTTCAACAGATATATTTGTGTCTGAAAAATCAGGGAGACACTATTTTTTTTTTTTTTACAGCAAAAAATGCAAAAAGCAGGATAATAGAGATTTTTTACCGTGGAACAGCAAAAGCACACTTCTGTCTCTCTGGCCTACACCAGACTATTTTCAACAGATATATTTGTGTCTGAAAAATCAGGGAGACACTATTTTTTTTTTTTTACAGCAAAAAATGCAAAAAGCAGGATCATAGAGATTTTTTACCGTGGAACAGCAAAAGCACACTTCTGTCTCTCTGGCCTACACCAGACTATTTTCAACAGATATATTTGTGTCTGAAAAATCAGGGAGACACTATTATTATTTTTATACAGCAAAAAATGCCAAAAACAGGATAATAGAGATGTTTTACCTTGGAACATCAAAACCACAGTAATAATTTACTGGTGTATACCAGGCTTTTTAAAATATATATATATTTGCGGCTGAACAGTGAGCGACACACTCAAACTGTTTTTTTTAGATACAAATGGCCCATAGAACTGCAAAACCACACTTCTATTTCTCTGGCCTACACCAGACTATTTTCAACAGATATATTTGTGTCTGAAAAATCAGAGGCACACTTTTTTTTTTGGGGGGGGGGGGCACCAAACGGTTAATAAGATGGGTATTTGTACATTGTGAAGGAGGAAAAAAAAAGAGGATTTAGATAAAAAAAAGGATTTTTCCTGGCCCCCGGGACCTGGAGCTAAGTCCAGCAATTTCAGCAACAGGAGCAGCACACAGGACTGTAATGCAGCGTTTGCTGGTATAACCACTGCGTCTCCTATACAGCCTGCCTGCCTGATATACCTGGGATGGATATTAGTCCTGAGAAGGACTGTTTGTTTCATGTGGCAGCCTTTACAGACCCTACGCTAACTATTTTGCAGGATATATCTCTCCCTAAATCAGCAGCGCTGTCCCTACACTGTCTGATCCGGAGCGACTGTGTCCAAGATGGCGGTGCCCGGTTTTAAATACTCGAGGTGACGCTGTGCGGCCAGCCAATCACTGTAATGCCCACAAACAACATGGCTGCGGAATTACAGTGACTGGCTGGCAATCCCTGCATGTTCATTGGCTCTGTAAAGAGCGCCAAACATGCAGGGCGGAGACCCGAGCTCCCGCCCGAGTAACCCGGAAATGCTCGGTGCTCGCCGAACATCCCGAGTAGTGTGATGCTCGGGCGAGTACCGAGCAGTGTCGAGCATGTTCGCTCAACACTAGTTATCTGTTCTTCTGGATAGTGGGGCTGGGGCTAATCTGGTGGACGCTCGGTTTGCTCGGGTTCAAGGTATGCGATTGAGTGTGTTGGCTAAACCCATCCCCATATTCTCGATCGACGCCAGGCCTCTTGGTCAGGGAAGTTTTTTGCAAGCGGTGCATAACATAAATCTTCAGGTGGGGGCAATGCATAAAGAACTGTTGTCTTGTTACGTGTTGGAGGGTCTTCCCACTCCTATTGTGTTGGGCCTTCCTTGGTTAACTAAGCATAACCCGGTTATTAATTGGCAATCTAGAGAGAGAAGCCAATGGAGTGAATTCTGTAAAAAAAACTGCATGAATACGGTCATCGGTACGTTCGCTCCTAGGGTCTTACCCCCATTTCTGGCTGACTTTGAGGATGTGTTCTCGGAAAGAGGGTGTCAGGAACTACCTCCTCATCGCGTGTATGACTGTTCGGTAAAACTGCTTCCTGGGGTCAAGTTACCTAAATCTAGGTTGTATAATTTGTCTGGTCCGGAGAGGCAGGCCATGAAGGATTACATTTCAGAGAGTCTGGCTAAGGGGCATATTAGACCTTCATCTTCCCCGGTGGCCGCGGGGTTCTTCTTTGTGAAGAAGAAAGATGGTGGCCTACGCCCTTGCCTGGATTTCCGTGAACTTAATCGGATTACGGTCCGAGATCCATATCCGCTCCCACTTATCCCCGATCTCTTCAATCAGATCGTGGGCGCCAAATGGTTCTCTAAATTGGATCTCAGGGGGGGCGTACAATCTGATTAGGATGAAGGAGGGGGATGAGTGGAAGACGGCTTTTAACACTCCGGAGGGACATTATGAGAACCTTGTCATGCCATTTGGTCTGACTAATGCCCCGGCGGTGTTCCAACACTTTGTTAATGACATTTTTCGCTGCCTGGTGGGTCAGTTTGTTGTTATTTATCTGGATGACATCTTAATTTACTCGCCTGATCTTGTGTCTCATCAGGAGCATGTTAGGCAGGTGTTACAGATCTTGCGGGATAATAAACTGTACGCCAAGTGGGAAAAGTGTGTGTTCGCCGTTCAGGAACTCCAGTTTCTAGGCTTCCTGGTGTCAGCGTCTGGTTTTCATATGGACCCTGGGAAAGTGCGGGCAGTTCTTGAGTGGGATCTGCCAGAGAATCTTAAGGCACTACAACGTTTTCTGGGGTTTGCTAATTATTACCGGAAATTCATTCGTAATTTCTCGTCCATGGTTAAACCTCTCACAGACATGACAAAAAAAGGGACGGATTTTTCTAGGTGGTCTGACAAGGCTTGTCAAGCTTTCTCCTCCTTGAAAAAATGTTTTGCCTCGGCACCCATACTCATTCAACCTGATGCGTCACAGCCATTCATTGTAGAGGTAGACGCTTCTGAGGTAGGGGTAGGGGCAGTATTATCACAAGGTTCGTCTCCTGGTAAATGGCGTCTGTGCGCTTTTTTCTCTAAAAAATTGTCGTCCGCTGAGAGGAATTACGATGTCGGCAATAGGGAACTCTTGGCCATTAAGTTAGCTTTTGAGGAGTGGCGCCATTTTTTGGAGGGGGCTATCCATCCGGTCACCGTCATCACCGATCACAAGAACCTGCTATATCTGGAGTCCGCAAAACGTCTGAATCCCAGAAAAGCTAGGTGGTCATTGTTTTTTTGCCAGGTTTAATTTTGTCGTCACATATCGTCCTGGATCAAAAAATGTAAAGGCGGATGCCTTATCTCATAGTTTCCCTGGGGCCGGGAATACGGATGACCCAGTTCCTATCCTTCAGGAGGGGGTGGTGGTGTCGGCAGTATTCTCTGAGCTTAAGGAGGAAGTATTGGAGGCTCAGGGGGACGCCCCTGTTGGACCTCCTGGGAGACTGTTTGTTCCAGATCAGTTGCGACAAAAGGTGATCGAGGCACACCATAACTCAGCTTTGGCAGGACACCCAGGGAGTAAAGCAACTGTGGATCTCCTTTCGCGTCGGTTTTGGTGGCCTAATTTACATAGGGAGGTGGGAACTTTTGTTGCGTCCTGTGGGGTTTGTGCGCGCTCTAAGACCCCACGTACCCGTCCGTCTGGGGCTCTCTTACCTTTGAAGATCCCAGAGCGTCCTTGGACTCATCTGTCTATGGACTTTATTACGGATCTACCGCCATCTTCGGGTAAAACGGTCATACTCGTTGTAGTGGACAGGTTCAGCAAGATGGCACATTTTATCGCTCTTCCTGCTCTTCCTAATGCTAAAACTCTTGCGCAGGTGTTCATTGGGGAGATTGTAAGGCTTCACGGTGTACCCTCTGATGTGGTGTCTGATCGGGGGTCTCAGTTTGTGTCCAAATTCTGGAGGGCATTTTGTACACGGTGGGGGATGCATTTATCGTTTTCTTCGGCTTTTCATCCTCAGACCAATGGTCAGACGGAACGTCTGAACCAGAGTTTGGAGACATATCTCTGGTGTTTTGTGTCAGAGAACCAGGAGGACTGGGCTTCTTTCTTACCTCTAGCAGAGTTTGCTCTTAATAATAGGCGGAGTGAGTCCACTGGTAAGTCCCCGTTTTTTTGGGGCATATGGTTTTCACCCCCAGTTTTGTACTTTCAGTAGGGGGGGCTCTTCGGGGGTTCCTGAGGAGGAATGATTTTCGTCATCACTCGTTCTATGGGGAACCGATACAAACGTATGGCTGATAGGAAGAGAGTGTCTAGTCCGGACCTAAGTGTGAACGATCGGGTATGGTTGTCTACCAAGAATATAAAACTTAAGGCTCCCTCCTGGAAACTGGGTCCCAGGTTCATCGGGCCGTATAGGATTTGCTCTATAATTAATCCGGTGGCATTTCGTCTTGACCTCCCCTCTACTTTTAAAATTCACAACGTGTTCCACAGATCTTTGCTTAAAAGGTATGTGGCGCCGGTGATACCGTCACCTTTACCTCCTCCTCCTATGGTGGTCAATGGTAACTTGGAGTTTCAGGTATCGAAGGTCATCGATTCACGTTTTAATCGCCGGTCCCTTCAGTACCTGGTTCATTGGAAGGGGTATGGTCCTGAGGAGAGGATGTGGGTTCCTGCGTCGGATATTAACGCAGACCGATTAATTCGGGCCTTCCACACGACTCACCCGGATAAACCTGGCCCTGAGGGTCCGGAGGCCCCTCGTAGAAGGGGGGGTACTGTCACGGGTGTGTCGCCACGAAGGTCGTCGCGATTACACAGCCTGACTTCTCGCAGCTGAGTTTTTGGTGCTTGGTGTTTTTCGGCAGGGAGGGAGTTAATTCTCTCTCTCTGTGCTAGACGAGGCCCAGCCTCGCCCAGCTGCAGTTAATTCTGCAGTATTGGGACTCCTTCAAATACCTGCCGTTCTGATAGGGTAGTTGTCGGTGAAAGCTTTTCATGCAGACTATCAGAGTGATACGCGGTATTGTGGAGTTAGGAGCGAAGTGTACTCGGTGTGGTTTTTTCCCTTCCTCGCTTTATTCTTTATCCCCTTACCCATTGGTGTTCCCTCCGTTGTAGTGGTGTAAGTTTTTGTATGCAAGGTGGTTTTGGGTTTGCCCCTTGTACTGTCTCGTTCGTCTTGTACTGTGTTTGGCATATACGGTCCTGTCCCCAATTGTTTTGATCGGGGTCCTGCTCAGGACTAGATTACTGAGGTTCAGGGATTCTCAGGAGGTAGGTTTACACTGGCGGCCTGGACCTCTGTACCATCAACAGTACCTCCAGGTAGAGGGATTAGGCAGGGCCTCAGTGTAGGGTCAGCATAGGCCCCTGACCTCCTGAACGCCGAGACAGCGTGACATCCAAGCAGTCGGTAAAACGAGTGGGTCTTACCACCGTTGGAGGAGGTGTATTAAATTCCGGGACTTCATCCTCCAAGTTATCATATAAAGTGACGTTGTCCTTTGGTAGATCTGCAGTTGCTGCCAAGGCGTGGGTGGACTCTGGTGCTGAGGGCAATTTTTTGTCATCTACGTTTGCCCAGAGGCATGCCATGCCTATTGAGCTACTCTCTAGTCCTATGAACATTAGTGTTGCCAATGGTTCACTCCTGTATGTGCAGATCACCCATCAGTCGATCCCTCTGACCTTGTCATTTCCTCAGGGCCACCGGGAGGTTATCTCTTTTCTTATTATTCCTGGTGGATTAGACGAGGTGTTATTGGGTCTCCCCTGGTTACGTTGTCATTCTCCACACATTAACTGGAATACGAGGAGAATTTCTTCCTGGAGTGAGAATTGTGCATCTCAGTGTTTGGGCAAAGTCACCCGGAGGGTAGTCTCTAATCCTCCTATCATTGTGACATCCAGTATAGATTCTTTGTCTGTTTCCAGGACCCGGTCCTTGTCTGATTATGTCGCAAAGAACTCTCAGGAAGAGAGGGTGGCTGCAGTGTCCTCCAACCCGGTTCCGTCGGGGAGGACGTTTGTTTCCCCTAATCTACGGAGTATGGTGCTCTCCTGGGCTTATGCCCCTAGGATCGGAGCTCACCTGGGGGTCAAACGTACCACTAAGTCCCTTCTACGTTCCTATTGGTGGCCCCGGTGGCACCAGGACGTCAAGGACTTTGTTCTCGCGTGTCCCGTCTGTGCGAGAGATAAATCTTTTCGTGAGAGACTGGCGGATCCTTCCTCCCTGTCACCCGTGAAAGATCCTACGCATAGAGAACCAATTGTCACTGCTTCCCATCCTAAAAAAGGGTACCCTGTACTCCGGAGGGGTCACTGTTTCGTAAATCCTCTCTGTGACCCGTTGGACCACATCCTTGCCCCCCAGCTCATGGAGGAAAATGAGCGTCAAGTGGACGGCGATGTTAGGTGTCAGTCTGGTGCTGGATTCGAAAGGGGTCCAGGACCTTCTTTGGTCTCCCATTTCAGTCCAGCCAGGGCTGATGCTGCTCAGCATCGCTGTCAACCCCAACGCCTAGCTGGTCCGCGAGCACTGCTTGTCTCCCAGGTAGTTGTGCCTAGCAATGTTAAGCCTGGGTTGGAGAGGGAGACAGGGCTTGTGGAATCTAAGTCCAGGATTTGCCGTACTGAACATGTCCGTGACCTGGCGGATCATGATTGGTGGGTTGGCACCCACCTGACCTGGTGACCTGGCATCGCCTGATTGGTCCACGGGTAACGTCACCAATGGCGCGTCGGTGGGCAGGGCTTAATCTTTAAAAGGCCCGTCCACAAACTTGGCGACGCGCTCAGATCATTTGAGCTGGTTGGTTGTGGTGTGCACGCTTGAACTCTTTGGCTCCTCGAAGAGCCATAGCTTTATGCAGGCAGGTAGCTTGAGCCTTATAGAGCGGGTCTGCTCAGCGCCATTCCCCATAGCGTAGCGCCTGTATCAAAGACAGGGCTACTGCTTCTCCCACGGTCGCACGTCTCCCTGCGGTTCTTGGAGATTGTGCGAACCATCTTTCCCTTCCGTGTGCATTAACACGAAGGGCTAAGATAGTTGATAGGTGCGTCGCCGGTCGCTCTCCCTCCGTGCAGTTTACGGAGATAGAGCGTATCGCTTTACCCGGTCCGGTGTGCTGTTAACACAGACGGGTTATCAGTTTAGTTGTCCTTTCCACCCGGAAAGTGTTCGGCAGCAGTCCATTAGGCTGCATTGCGGACCCGGGGGTCGGTTGCGTTCCATTAAAATAAAGTTGTCTGCAACCGCCCTCCTAACAGAGAACAAAATTTTTTCTGCTTCATTTGCTTGTTGGCGCTGCAGAATATGGCCAGGTCCTTTCTATATTAGAGCGCTAGAAATCCAGCTATTTAAAGCTGTGTTTCTCCGTCAAACGGATTAGATATACGTTGTCAGAAAATACTGCCATTTCTGGCCTTCAAAAAAATATTTCCTTTAGTGTGTCATTGAAGCAATTCACCGCAGTTTGCTGTTCAAACTACTTACCTACAGGCAAGGTATTTAAAACTCTGTTTTCTCCGTCACATGGAACACATATATGTTGTCAGAAAATATTGCCATTTCTGGCCTCCATTAAAAATTTCTTTCAGTGTGTCAGTGAAGCAATTCACAGCAGTTTGCTGGTCAAACTACTTAACTACAGGCCAGGTATTTAAAACTCTGTTTTCTCTATCACACGGATCACATATAAGTTCGCTCCAAACATTTGTAGTGAGCGTGGAAGATACTGTCCTCAATTTAAAATGGGCAAGGCACGTGGCAAGGGATGGGGAACTGTACGTGATGGTAATGGTGCATGCAGAGCCTGAGGACAAGGCCGTGGGCAAGCCGAAATTGTGCCACAACAAACACCCACATCTTCTCGCCTTACCTTCCTGTCCCAATTTCTAGGGGACCGCAGCATACCACTATTGAACCCAGAGCAGTGTCAAAAGGGTGTTGGTTGGATAGCGGATAATGTTTCCTGTCACTTCACCACCACCCTGTCTTCCACACGGTCAAGTCTCAGTAGCCGTGAGTCTGGACCACATAATCCTCACCCTGATCCTCCTTCCTCCCACCATGCCGAGTACCCGGAGACAACTGATCCCACACTTGGACACTCTGAAGAGCTGTTCACTTTTCCATTTATAGATTCGGGCCTCTCGCCCGGTCCACTTGAAGCGGGGCAAGAGGAGATCGGGTGTAGCGATGCCCAAATATTTGAGCACCCACGGTCACACGAAGGCGACGGTAGGAAAGTGTCACAAGAGGTAGACGATGATGAGACACAATTGCCAGAAAGTCGTCAGGAGGAGGACCAGGGTGCGCAAGTGGAAGACAAGGTGGTGGATGACATAGCAATTGACCCAACCTGGCAGAAGGACATGCAGAGCGACGACAGCAGCACACAGGGGGAGGGAGGCAGAGCACCCCAACAGGAAGGAAGAAGCAGTGTGGTGGCCGCAGACAGAAGGCAGGCAACCGTTCCCCGTAATACCAACACAAAGGAAGTTGCCAGTACAACTGTTAGGTCTTCCCGAGTCTGGTTGTTTTTTAAAGACTTTGCCGATAATCCCAAAAAGGCCATTTGCACCACCTGCCAGGCCAGCATCAGCAGGGGTGGCAAAACAACTAGCCTGACCACCACAAGCATGATCAGGCACATGGCACCAAAGTACCCAACTTTGTGGGCCGAACCCCAGGGTCCAGGAACAGTGTCTGCGGGTGGCACCATTGCTTCTTCCGCTGTTGTGGATGCAAGCCAATCCCCTGTCCATGGTGCATGCGAAGAAGCCTCCTGCCCTGCACCTGTCATTGCACACTCTCAAGTAGCAACATCAGGAAGCACGTCCATGTCCTTGTCCAAGCGCAGCATTCAGTTGTCCATGCCCCAGTCCTTGGAAAGCAAGCGCAAATATGCAGCCAATGCCTCACAGGCCACACTACTAAATTCTCACATTTCACTACTGCTTGCGCTCGAAATGTCGCCTTTTAAGCTTGTGGAGATGGAAGCATTCTGCAACCTGATGGCGGCGGCCGTCCCTCGGTACTCGGTCCCCAGCCGCCACTATTTCTCCCGGTGTGCCGTCCCCGCATTACACGAGCACATGTCCCAAAACATTAGCTGTGCTCTCAACAACGCAGTTACCAGTAAAGTCCACCTAACCACGGACACGTGGACAAGTGTTTGTGGGCAGGGACGGTACATCTCGCTGACGGCACACTGGGTTAACATAGTGGAAGCCGGGACCCCGTCGGACCTTGGGAGGAAACACGTTCTCCCGACGCCAAGGATTGCGGGCCCTAGGTCAATCAGGGTTTCCCCCATGGTCTACAGTTCCTGCACCTCATCCTCCTCAGCCTCCTCCTCCTCCTCTTCAGCCTCCATCTTCGAAATGACCACATCAGTCACAAGCTGGAAGCACTGCCTCGGCCAAGTGGCAACAGGCTGTGCTGAAGCTAATATGCTTAAGTGACAAACCGCACAATGATGAAGAGTTGTGGACAGCTCTGAAAGAGCAGGCAGATCTGTGTCTCACACCGCTGGACCTACAGCCAGGCATGGTCGTGTGTGACAATGGCCGGAATATGGTGGCGGCTCTGAGGCGAGGCGAGCTCACACAAGTACAATGCCTGGCCATGTGCTGCCAGATTTGCTTGTTAAAGTACGCCACCTGTGTGCCCATTTTAGAAAGTCAGCTACAGCTTCCGCCGCCCTTTCCCCGCTTCAGCAGCATTTGCAGCTTCCGGCTCACAGACTGGTGTGTGATGTCCCCACGCGTTGGAACTCTACGCTGCAGATGTTGGGAAGGATTTGTGAGCAGAAGAGGGCAGTTGTTGAGTACCAGCATCAACAAGGCCATCAGTATTCAGTTCAGATTCCACACATAAGACCTCAGGAGTGGACATGGATGTCAGACCTATGGATCATCCTCCAAAACTTTGAGGACTCCACCAAGATGGTGAGCGGCGATGACGCCATAATTAGTGTCACCATCCTGCTTCTCTGTCTTCTGAAACGCTCTCTGCTCACAATCAAAGAGGATGCATTGCAGGAGGAGCACGATGAGATGGAGCAAGGAACCATTCAGGGTAATTACACACAGCCAAGCCTCATCTCATCCCAAAGTTGGTTGGGTGACAATGAGGAAGAGGAGGAGGACGAAGGACAGGAGCTAGTTTCATGCAATATAGATGGTACTACCTGCACAGCTGTCATACCGTCTGTTCAGCATGGATGGCCAGTGAACAGAGAGGAGGAGAGCATGGTCAGTCATCCTCTTGGTGAGGACATGGAAGTCTTGCCTGTTAGTAGTCTGGCACGCATGGCTGAGTTTATGTTATGCTGCCTTTCCCATGACCCTCGCATTCTCAAAATTTTGGGTGACAGTCATTACTGGTTGGTGACACTTCTAGACCCACCCTACAAGGAAAACTTTCTATCCCTTATTCCTGAGGCGGACAGGTCTAAAAAAATGGGGCTGTACCAGAAGGCCATTGTTGCGGAACTATTAAAGAAATTCCCATCTGAAAACGCTGGCGGCAGAGGGCACACTTCGTTGGACTACCGAGCAGTACAGGCGAGAGAGACACAACTTCAATCCAGCAGAGGCAGGGGAACACTGTCAAGGTTCTGGGAGAGTTTTCTCAGACCCTCCCATCGCACAGATCCTGAGGCGCGGGGTACTCTCACAAGGAGTGCAAAGTTTGGGAAGATGTTGAGGGAGTACCTTGCTGACCATACCAACGTCCTCCGTGATTCCGCTGTGCCTTATAATTATTGGGTATCCAAGCTGGGTACGTGGAATGAACTGGCTCTCTATGCCTTGGAGGTCCTGGCCTGCCCTGCCGCCAGCGTTTTATCAGAGCTGTTTTTTAGTGCCGCTTGTGGAATTATAACTGATAAGCGCATCCGCCTGTCAACTGAAAATGCTAAC
Organism: Phyllobates terribilis; assembly: GCF_046119375.1. Classification (NCBI taxonomy): domain Eukaryota; kingdom Metazoa; phylum Chordata; class Amphibia; order Anura; family Dendrobatidae; genus Phyllobates; species Phyllobates terribilis. Next base: position 181,514,768 of record NW_027362761.1, on the reverse strand, counting down.
AGGCTGACTCTTATAAAAATGAAAAAGGGATGGATTGGGCCAGACTTATCAACACCACCGAATGATAGCAGCGTAACATAAACTCAGATCCAGTGTCTTTTCTTGGGAGGTGTATTCCCATGCACCTTTTCACACCCACACATGGGTATATGCTTCCTGATTTTGGCCATTTGCTCTTGTCCTCCTCCTTCTCCTCATCCTCCATCAACGTATCACCAGGGTGACCGTGGTCCGTGATGCGACACCCACATCATTTTTTTAAAGGGTGTTTATGATGCCCGTAAAAAAAATTTTTTATACAGTATGTTCATGTATACCCCCCAAGGGTATGTGTTTGTCTGCCCATACACTTAGTTCATGAGCATTACAAGCATAGGAGGCCTGCTCCTTTCTAATGGGAACATTTTTTTATGAGGCCCTCCTCCACGTCTCTTCCAAGGTTCATTGAAGTGCCTCCAAATTTTTTGCAGCCCTTGCATTCACTGCATAGGCTAACACCATGGGAGACTCTCTCCTTTCTAATGGGAATTTGTCGTTACTGTGGCCCTGCTCTATGTGTCGTTAATTTCTTAGTGGGGTTTTTCCTAAAATTGGTCAGCCGTTGGACTCACTGCATACCCTATAACTGTAAAGCAGAACCTCTCCTTTCTAAGGGGAACGTGTCGTACTTGTTACTGTGGCCCTGCTCTGTGTGTCTTTAAATTCTTAGTGGGTTTTTTCCTAAAATTGGCCAGCCGTTGGACTCACTGCATACCCTATAACTGTATAGCATACTCTCTCCTTTCTAAATGGAATTTGTCGTTACTGTGGCCCTGCTCTATGTGTCTTTAAATTCTTAATGGGGTTTTTCCCAAATTTTGGCAGCCCTTGTTGCGGCCTGTGGGTGGGTGGCTGGCTGCATACTTACACTTGCATTCCAAGTAACAGAAAACTAAACAAATTGTGGCCTCTATCATCATCATGGCCTCACTTCAGCACTATGAACTCTCCTGAAGGAGAAGCTAGGGCCCACCGGAGGAGTCTCCTGTTCTCTGGTGGGCCCGTCCAACCCTGCCGAAAAGCAGCCCTGGCTAAGAAAAGTGTGGGGGAAGGTTTCCGGACACTCTATGGCTGCTTTTTTAATGTGGATCGGCCATGCTTATGCATGTTATTTCTCAATACACATTACAGATCAGGCCATTGTCCAACTCTGTATTCAAGACATTAAATGCACAAAGAAAGATGTGTGTGTGTCAAAGCACCACCGACAAGTGTGAGTTGATGTTGGATGGGCTGCCATTGCTTCTGCAACAAGCTCAATTACAGGACTTCCTGGGAGAAATGACATGCAGGGAAGATAGGGTTTCCCTCTATGCCAGTCCTTTCACCGAGCTAAATACAACTCTCAGCAAAAAAAGTTGTGGACTGGCTCCGTACCGTCCCTGGCCACATTCACCTGTCCATGTGTTTGTGGTTAGGCGGTCCTTCCCAGTAAGTGCACTGGGGAGGGCAGGGGTAAGTTTGTGGACCCGTGGTTGTGGAAGGCAGAGGCGATACCAGGAAATATAGTGGCGGCTGGGGACCGAGTATGGACACCCGGCCGCCACCGGCATGAGGTTATGAAAAGCTTCCGCCTCCACGAGCCTAAAAGGCCACATTTGAAGTGCAAGCAGCTGTCAAAAATTTGGCAGTAAACTATTGCAGCCTGTGGGTGGGTGGGTGGCTGGCTGCATACTTGCGCTTGCATTCCAAGTAATGGGGTAGGGACAACTGAACGCTGCAGTGGGAGAAGAATGTGGACGGTGATTGTTGCAAGTCTGCAATGACAGGTGCATGGCGGGAGGCATCTTCGCATGCGCCAAGGATCACTTATAATGGGCACACTTTTAGGCAGTGACCTGGGAGTCAGAGATGCTTCCAGAGGTCTTCCCCATGCTGTTCCCATGTCTTTTCAGCACTGTATGCATGTGTCTGATAATGTGTCACACACCACATGGCCAGATAAGGTTGTAAAATGTTAAAATGACATTTCCTGGTGAATGTATTTGTCTTGGTTGAAAGCAAGGCAAAAGGGCAAAAACGCATCAAAAACGCTATGTGTGAACATAGCCCAAGTTGTGGAGGAGTATTTTTGTTTTTGGTTATCTATTTCGCCTTATATGCAAGTTATTACCCTGGAAAGGATGTTCCTTAGCATATTTCCCAGGAAAATCCATTTTTGTATGTTTTATTGTGAGTCTGTAAAAGTGGTGTAATACTCTGACCACGTTGCTGACAGCTGTGATCTGGGAGTCAGAGATGCTTCCAGGGGTCTTCCCAATGCTGTTCCCATGTCATTTGAGCACTGTTCCCATTGATTTGGGAAATTTTTAGGCCCTCTGCAGACCGCCGGGGGGAGCCGCCTGAAAAATGCTCGAGTTTCCCATAGACTTACATTGGGCTTGTTGCTCGGGTCGAGCACCCGAGTATTCCAATTTGCTCGTCCCGAGCAACAAGTACCCGAGCATTTTAGTGCTCGCTCATCACTAGTGTTCATTGCAGATTTCTTCTTCTCTATATTTCTATTTCAAACATAATCAAGGACCTGTAACAGTGGCAGGTACTTTCAACATACCAAGCTGCTGTGCAATCAAGACCCCCGTGGTGCCGGAAATGTTGCCCAAGCAGTATTTCTGCTATGAAGTAACTAAAATAGAAAAAAAAATTTAAATATAGCCAATTGAGCCAAAAGAGTTAAACTGCACAAAAAATGCTGAAATTTGCATAAATGTAGTATGAGAACAACATAAGAAAACATCATTGATTTATTTCTGAACATATCTGATACCGGTTCCAGCAGCCATAGAGTGTCCGGGAACCTTCCCACAGACTTTTTTTAGCCAGGGCTGCTTCTCGGCAGGGTTGGATAGGCCCACCAGAGAACCGGAGACTCCTCCGGTGAGTCCTGGTTTTTCCTTCAGGAGAGTTCATAGTGCAAACCTTGCAGATCATGATGATGATAGATGTCACCATCTCCATAGCTTGCTGCTGGTACTTTTCTGTGGGAATCAGCTTGGCTCCTACCAGCCTGAAATATTTTCAGTGAACTATGGCCATGGTATTAGCAGTGCCCCCAGTACCAGCAGCGAAGCCTTCTACAATTTCCTTCTCAGGAATTTTATTTGGTAGACTGAGTAGCTCCCCAAATACATTAGTTTCTCACAAAGGAGCTGAAGATACTGAGTGTCAGTAGGTGCAAGTTTCTCCAGCATGTTACATATCAGAGGGAGAACAGAGAGGGCAGCACAGTGGCTCAGTGGTTAGCACTGAAGCTTTGCAGTGCTGGGGTCCCGGGCTCAAATCCCACCAAGGACAACATCTGCAAGGATTTTGTATGTTCTCTCCGTGTTTGCATGGGTTTCCCCCTCAGTAAAAAAAACAGCCATAGAGTGCCCAGGAACCTTCACACAGACTTTTCTTAGCCAGGGCTTCTTCTCAGTAGGTTTGGATGGGCCCACCAGAGAATCCTCCTGTGGGCCCTGGTTTCTCCTTCAGGAGAGTTCACAGTGCATTCTTTACAGCTACTTGAGCGGGGTGAAAGGTGGGCCCTCAGAATCAAATCCTCTGGTGGGCACAATGTTCTTCAGTCTGACACTGCTTCTCGGTGAGAGTTGTATTTCACCACAGTCATATTCTTTAGCTTAGTGAAAGGACTGGCATAGAGGAAAACCGTATCTACTCTGGCTGTCATTTCTCCCAGGAAGTCCTCTAATGCAGCTCGTTGCATAAGCAATGGCAGCCCATCCAACATCAGTTCACACTTCTTGGTGGTGCTTCGACACACAAAGATCTTTCTATGCGCCTTGAATTTCATGACTATGACTATGACTACAGAGTTGGGCAATGGCCTGATCTGAAATGCGTTATGAGAACGAACATGCATAAGCACGTCCAATCCACAGTAAAAAGGCAGCCATAGAGTGTCCGGGAACCGTCACACAGACTTTTCTTAGCCAGGGCTGATTCTCGGGGAGAGTTGTATTTCATCACAGCCATATTCCTTAGGTCGTATGAAAGGACTGGCATACAGGGAAACCGTATCTACTCCGGCTGTCATTTCTCCGCCACCAGGTTCCGGCCATTGTCTCACATGACCAGCCACAGATCTGCCTGCCGTGTTACAGCTTTCAACAACTCTGCAGTGGTGTGCGATATGTCACATAAGCATTAAGCATATTATCTTCAGCACAGCCTGTTGCCGCTTGGCCAAGGCAGTGCTGCAGTGTTTCCATCTTGTGACTGATGTGGTCATTTTGGAGATGGAGGCAGAAAAGGAGGAAGAGGTGCAGGAACTGAACAATGTGATTACATTGAGGTTACATTGGTGAGTCTATTTTTTATACTAAAGAAAAATCCTACTGTGTTTTTATTTTATTATTTTTTTTTCACATCTCTTCAAATGTGTATTGGAGTGCGTCCTAATTTTTGGCAGCCCTTGAAATTGCTGCATATGCAATAACAGTATAGGACACCCACTCCTTAATAATGGGAAGGACATATCAAATAGATTCTATATTATAGAATATTAACTGTCTTATCTGAAATTCATTTACGGGTGAGGTATCGCAGTATGGCTAGCGTATTACACCGATCCAGGAAGGTATTATTGCCTTATACTGCATGCTGCTGGTGGTGCCCAAAAAATGTAAAATCTATTCTATTCCCTATCAATAATGCTGTCAGATGCATGTACAACAACGACAGGTGCTGCTAGTGTTATCATCAGCTCCAGATGAGTGCTCATTCTGGTCGCATAAATGTCTTCCACAGTCCATAACTTTTTTTTTTAGTATTTATTTAGCCTTATATACAAGTCATTACCCTGGAAGGAATGTTTCTTAACATTTTTTCCATTTTAGCATGTTTTTTGTATGTTTTTTTGTCAGTCTGTAAAAATGACGTAATACTCTGACAACTTTGTTCACAGATATGCTATTTGTCAGTGACCAACTGTCAATAGATTTGAACCCACAACTGCAATACTTTAAATGGAGTGAAATATTTGGCACGCTCCACAAAATTTCTGTATTATTACGGCAGTCATATGGGATAACATCTCATGGCCACGGTTTCAGGCAGTCGCCTAATAGTATTGTATGTGTCAGTGACCAAGTGTCTATTGGTTCAACATACACAGCTGGCTGACTTTAAATTCAGTGGAATATTTGGCGCACTCCACAAAATTTCTGTATTATTATGGCAGTCATATGGGATCACGTCTGATTGCCACGTTTTCAGGCAGTCGCCTAATAGTATGGTATTTGTCAGCGACTAAGTATCAATTGGTTCAACAAAACACAGCTAACTGACTTTAAATTCAGTGGAATATTTGACACACTCCACAAAATTTCTGTATTATTATGGCAGTCATATGGGTCACATCTGATTGCCTTGGTTTCAGGCAGTCACCTAACAGTATGGTATTTGTCAGCAACCAAGTGTCAATTGGTTCAACAAAACACAGCTGACTGACTTTAAATGGAGTGGAATATTTGGCACTTGAGTGTTTTAACTCCCAGGCAAGGGTGTGTCAATCAGTAGCAGGAGGGAGGTCGCCGCTGGGTTTTAAAGGAATAAGGATTAAGAAGGCATCTGTAATGCCAAGTGCAGTGACCTTCTACAGCCAGATCCAGAGCGACTGTCTATTACACCTGACATACCCGTGATATTATCGACAGCAAGGTCCTCTCTTTTTCTCTCCTGCTGAGTGATAGTGCTTATCGTCAGCAAGGTCCTTTCTTTTTGTCTCCTGGTGAGTGCTAGTGCTTATCGTCAGCTGTGTCCTGTCTCTACTCTCTAATTTTAAGTGTAAGCTCTTATAGTTAGTGGACTTCTCCCTCTCTCGAATGTAAAGTGTAAGCTCCTATGGCCAGCAGGGTTTTCTCCCGCTCTCCCTAGCTCTTCTTCCCAATGTGTACTTTGCGAGCATTTACAGGCTTTCCAGTATTGAGAATCACACAAATTTAAAGTTAGAGTTTTAAAAGATCTGCTCATCTATTGTTATAACTTATATGAGACTTCCAAATCATTGCATTCTTTTTTTTTTTTATATTTTACAAAGTGTTGCAACTTTTTTTGGAATTGGGGTTGTATGTACCTGGGTTCAATGAGAGGGTAAGAGGTCAGCAGAGGACGAAAGCTGGAGGGTATTTCTCAAATACAAAAGCTATGCCAGGTAGCTGCCATATCCAGTGCTTTCTTAGATTGACTGAGTTTGCTCTATCTGTATCTTCTTTAAATTTGCTGATATGCAGCAACTTATGTTTTAGCAATATATAACTAGATACTGTATAACAATTAGTTGTACTGGGCTGGGTGGCTGTTCCATCAGCTGGTTTCCTACAAGATTAAGTACTTCAAGTACTTCAAGTGTTAGATTAAGCATACCATAGGCCATGGGCACTTCTACAAACTTTTCTGCACTACCGCCTTCTTACCAAGCCATATCTATAGTCAACACAACCTTTCTGCGCTTGCATTGACAACTGGTTATTGCCATTCCCCTTGCCCTAAATACTGCCAGGTCCCAATCATTGCTGACAGAGTGTGTGTGATTATATTTACATGAGAAATTGTAACACACAGTTGGCAATTATGTCTGGACTTCACTGAAAATTTTCTATATATTATTTATGGAATGCAAATGTATACTACATGCAGACAAGTCATGAAAAATGACAGCTACTTTAAAAACCTCATAATTCACTGATAATGTATAATAACAAGCATTAAAGAGGTGGTCCAAAGGCAAAGTAATTTTTCTCTTAACATCCTATCTTTTTAAGTGCCGTAATGTAAGCTGTTTTCTAATTTATTTGCTTTAAAAATTCCCTATCATACCCTATATAAAGCTTTTGTATTTTTTTCTGCTTCCGGTCTGATGATGATTCATTTGAGTATCACCAGTGCAGCCCCTGCCCCTCTCCTATAGCAGCCCCTGCCCCAGCTCCAACCCCTAACTGAAACAAAGCATCACATCAGGGGCTGTGCTGTCCCTGCTGTGTCTCAGAGTGTCTCCCCTATGCACAGCACTGTCCCTGCTCTGTGCCTGCATGCAGCGTCTGCTCTGATGTCGGTTTATGAATAGTAATAAGCAAGGCAGCAGAGCAGCGTCATTATATCCGGCGGTGCAGGAGACTAGTGCCGCCCCCTCAGGTGACATCACTGGTCTCTGCCAGTGGCACCGCTCTGCTGCTGGCTTATTACCTTATTACTATATTAAATTTATATTACTTTCATTTAATCTGGTTATAATATTTAAAGATGACCTGTTACCATTCCTGACATCTATGATTGAACAAATGCATTAAAGACATGTACTTTCTGTAAGAAAAAAGACATTATTTTATTTCTAAATTTCTAATATTCTGGTTGTCAATTTCAAACTGAATTTCTAGTAGGAATTTTTGCAACAGAGAAATCAATGAATAAAAGGTGCAAGATGACTAGCTTTAGAAAAAAATGCATAGCTAAGAATTGAGAATTTCATTGTAGCGGATTTCATAGTGATGCGAAGGATTTTGTTTTGGAAAAGCTACGGATTTTGAGCGCATTTCACAATTTGCATTGCAAAGAGTGAAATACATGGTGAAGTCCACAGCACAAATAACATATTGTGAATTTAATATCACTGCAATGCTCAGCAGATTTTCTATTTGGAAATCCTGGACAGAAAATCTACTTTGTAAATGACCCATGGGAACATACTCTTATAGCATTGTTTTAGCATTTCTACATAGAAAGTAATATTTTCAACAATTATGTTACTCATATTTTTATTTTTTATGAATATTAATATAAAGTCATGTTCAGGCGGAACGTGAACACTGCAGTCGATCAGAGGATACTGAATGGTTGCAGCCGTCTTGTGACAGAACCTTTGATGCAAAGACCAGGAACACAGTTGACAGTGTGGAGGAGTGATACCAGTCTGGTAGGAGAGAACAAGTTTATTTTTATTTTTTTAATTATCCACTCCACCATGTCAAAGAAAGGTGCTTAGTGCAGATTTCTTCTTGTCTATATTTCTATTTCAAACATAATCAAGGACCTGTAATAGTGGCAGGTACCCTCAACATACCAAGCTGCTATGCAATCAAGGCCTCCGTGGTACTGGAAATGTTGTCCAAGCAGTATTTCTGCCATAAAGTAACTAAAATAGAAAAAAAAAATGTAAATATAGCCAAGTGAGCCAAAAGAGTTAAACTGTACAAAAAATGCTTAAATTTGCATAAATGTAGTATGATAACGACATGGGAAAGCATCATTGATTTATTTCTGAACATATCTGATACCGGTTCCGGAAGGAGAGTACAAGTTTTTTGTTTTTTTTTGCTAGTTTGTTTTTTTACATTTTCCACTCCACAATGTCGAAAAATAGGTGTTTATTGCAGATTTCTTCTTCTCTATTTCTATTTCAGACATAAAAGTTGCATAAATGTAGTTTGAGAACGACAGGAGAAAATGTCATTGATTTATTTCTGAACATATCTGATACCAATCCAGAAAGAAAGAACTAGTTTTACCTTTCTTTGTTTTTTTTTAATTATCCACTCCGCTGTGTCCAAAAAAAGGTTCTTAGTGCAGATTTCTTTTCCTCTATATTTCTATTTCAGACATAATCAAGGACCTATACTAGAGGCAGGTACCCTCAACACACCAAGCTGCTGTGCACGCAAGGCCCCTGTGGTACTATAAATGTTGCCCAAGCAGTATTTCTACTATGAAGTAATTAAAATAGAAAAAAAAACAACTTTAAATATAGAAAATTGATCCAAAAGAGTTAAACTGTACTAAAAATGCTGAAAGGTGCATAAATCTAGTATGATAACGACACAAGAAAACGTCATCGATTTATTTCTGAATATATCTGATTCCAAATGCAATTATTCGTTTTTATATTTATGTATGATATGTTGTTGTTGTTTGCAGAAGTTCATTGTACAGAATAGTCATTAACGATGATGCAAACACCACTGTTTCCATGGTAACTCTGTCCACTACAAAAACATAGTAGAGCAATTTCTGAGACATTTGTCCATTTGATTAATTATGTCTTTGTGCTGAAGGCGGCTTGGCTTGATTGTCTCATCATGTATTAGGAAAGCTAATGCTCTGACAAATGGGACTATTGTTTTGGGTCTATTCATCTTGGTGCATCCCTGTGAGCTGATAGACATTTCAGCAAAATGACTGTCCTTTAATGAGCTGCATCCTGTCAAAAATGTTTAGGGCTTCATGCTAAGCATAGACCACTGTCATGACAGCTTTAGTTATGGCAATGAGTAGGTTGTCCATAAATGATTCTATTCAATGTAGCAACCATGTTTCATGTTTATGGATGTAAAATTAATTTACATGATGTTCCACACTGGATGTTCTCATCACTAAGAGTACAAAACATATGTATACATACTTGGATAAGAAGTTATTTTGTACATAGTAAAGCAGATATTTTTTATGTGCTCCTATATATATTGAATAGTCTTTTCTAGTTTTCCACTTGTGTGAAATTTTTTCCCGTTTGTCTATGATTTTCTTAGAAAGTGCCACAGAAATAATGCAAATTTACGAAATGATCAGAGTCACTTTAATAAATATGCATAAAGCTAACCATGAAATATTATAAGTCAATCAATAATGTTTAGCTTGACTTTTTTTTGTCTAAAACACAGCTCCCATGATTATGTTGTGTTTCTAATAATCACAGATGGAGTCTTGCACCCCGTAGCTACCAACAGCCACATTTAATCAGTTAATAACTAGGGATTATACCAAATTCAGATTAATTTGTATTAGCATGAAATTTTTTTAAATGTGTTTTTTTTATATTAATTTACATGTTGTCTAGACATCACATCATATTGCTTCTTTGTTTTGTCCATTCACTAATTAGAACATTTAAAGATAATGAAATGCCAACTCATTTACAGACAAAGCAGAAAGGGATGTAAAGTTACTTACAGTGAAACTCACTTTTCTGATCAACTTCTGCAATGGAGCTTTTCTTTCTACATGAGGAATGAGGCTGTTAGAAAGTGGAGTTAGTGTCATCCGTCACATATTTCTTTGGCTCATAGTTAGGCATGGGTTTTAAAGTTGAATTGATAGGATGATATTATTTTCATTGTTTCCTTGTTTTCTTTATCTGGTGGATCTACTATATTTTACGTATTTGATCTTATTTGGCCATACAAAATTAACATTTATTATTATTTAAAGGGGATTTTCTATGACATAAAGTGATTGTATTGTATTGCTAGGATACGCTATCACCGTTATGATCAATTGGGATCCAACTGCAATGAACACAACTAATTAAGAGGATGAAAATGATGAAGTGTTGATATAGTGTTGCATCCCCTTGTCATTTTTCCCTATACTTTGCTGATCTTAGCCTGTGCTTGGAGCTGCAGTCTGCCCTATTCATTCTAATGCCACCGCTCTGCAATTTCATGCAGAATTGGAAACCTAGAGGCTACTGTGCATGGGAAATATGGAGTGTTACCGAGACTATTTCATTCTCAGGATAGGTTGGAATCCCCTTAATTCTATTTACATAGCATCAGTTTATGAGATGGAAAAAAATCCTTTAACATGTAAATACATACTTATATGAATGTTTATATACATGCTTTAAAAGGTAAGTTTTCACATGATTCATGCTGCACGAACCATGGGCAGCATCAATCAGAGCCTGGCTACACAAGATAACATAGTTTGAAAATTCAGACAGGGACCAAAGCTGAAGATGAGACTAGTCTGGTGCTGACCCCGGCCCGCTGTTCCTAGTGCTTCTTGAGGTCATTGACAGGTATCTTGCTATGAAAGAGACCATCAATCACATGGAGCAGAAAAGGAAGGAGACAAGCAACTGGGGTGGCGTTCTACTGGTCTTGTCTCCAGCTATGGTTCCCGCCCAGATCTTCTAACTATATTTTCTCTGAAATGCTGGAGAGTTTCAGAGAAGAATATACCTGGCATTCTAATTTATGTTGCTCGCCATTTCGGCCGCCTGAATCAACCCTTTAAATGTTTTCTAAATGGAATCAAACTTTTTTTTTTACAAAAAGTACAAGTGTCCATTTGATACGAATATATGGTTGAATAACTCACTCTATTGTTGACAGGAGAGTGTAAAAATGGCACAAACGCTAATGCTACTTCCATAACATGCTACAGAGGTATCATGGTATGCCTACACGACCTGCGGCCACTCATACACTTTATATTGTATTGGATGCGTCATGCATTTTTCTTATAAACATTCGGCATAAAACAAACATTCATGATGCACTGATCATTTCATAAATACTACATTTGAATCTTATTTTAAGACTCTTGAAAACAGGCTTTATCCTTTAATCAAATTGTTATCATTTCAATGTTTCTCTGTCTTTGGAGCATTTGTTTTTCCCAGTCTGTAATACTTGCTATAATGCTTCCTTTCCAACATTATGCACCAATATCTGCCATCTGAAGTACTTAATGAAGGAATTATTCATTGAATAAATAGACAGATGCCAGGTAAATGTAAAAGTCATCAGAAAAAGTGATTTTTGGTGCACTGGAGACAGATACTTGTCAATGTTTTGCAATTTATTGTACTCAAGGTAAAGTCAGAACATAAGTATATATTGTCAAGCAAGGGTTGGCTATCTACAGACTTAGAAGTCTACCGTGATACTTCATGTGGTTCAAAGATTGTGCAACTGTGAAGTTGCTATTATGGAGAAAATAAAAGGCACAGAAAAGAAGAATATTTGCAGTATCATAATAAAACTGCACACCTGAGATGTGGAGGAAGATCTAGATTAGATATCATAGAATCATAGAATGTTAGAGTTGGAAGGGACCTCCAGGGTCATCGTGTCCAACCCCCTGCTCAATGCAGGATTCATTAAATCATCTCCAGTCTGTTTGAAGACGTCCATTGAAGGAGAACTCATCACCTCTCGTGGCAGCCTGTTCCACTCATTGATCACCCTCACTGTCAAAAAGTTTTTCTAATATCTAATCTGTATCTTCTCCCTTTCAGTTACTTACCGTTACTTCTCATGTTTCCATGAGCAAATGAGAATAAAGCTTATCCTTCTACAGTGTAACAGCCCTTGAGATATTTCTACACATTAAATCTCCTCTCAGTCTTCTCTTTTGCAAGCTAAACATTCCCAAATCCTCTAACCGTTCTTCATAGGACATTGTTTTCAGACCGGTCACCATCCTGGTAGCTCTTCTCTGAACTTGTTCCAGTTTTTCAATTTCTTTTTTAAAATGTGGTGCCCAGAACTGACCACAGTATTCCAGATGAGGTCTGACCAAAGAGAAGTAGACGGGGATAATTACTTCATGTGATCTAGTCTGTATGCTTCTATTAATGCAACCCAGAATTGTGTTTGCCTTTTTTGCTGCTGCATCACCCTGTTGACTCATGTTCAGTCTGTGATCTATTAGTATTTCCAAGTCTTTTTCACAGGTACTGTTGAGTAGCCCTATTCCTCCCATTCTGTATACACTTTTTCATTTTTCTTGTCAGATGTAGGGCTTTGCATTTCTCCCTGTTAAAAACCATTCTGTTAGTTGCTGCCCACAGTTCCAGTTGGTTTAGATCTATTGAATCCTCTCTCTGTCTCTTCTCTGGTATTAGCTGTCCTTCCTAGCTGTGTGTCATCAGCAAATTTAATCAGTTTACTCTCAATTCAATCATTGATAAAGATGTTGAACAACACAGGGCCCAGGACAGAACCTTGTGCTACCCCACTTGAGACATTCTTCCAACTGTATGTGAAACCATTTATGACCACTCTTTGGATCCGATCACTAAGCCAGTTATTAATCCACCTAACAGTTGCTTTGTCCATTACATAGTTGGTCATTTTTTCAATAAGGATGGTATGAGATACTTTGTCAAATGCTTTGCTGAAGTCAAGATATACTATATCTACCACATTTCCCTTATCCACCCATTCAGTGATTCTGTCATAGAAGGAAATTAAGTTAGTCTGACATGACTTATTAGTTATAAACCCTTCATTCTCATGAAGGTATTTGCAACATGTTGTTAAATAATTTGTTCAAAGATCTTTCCTGGTATAGAAGTAAGGCTCAAAGGCCTATAGTTCCCTGGGTCCACCTTCTTCCCCTTTTTGAAGATAGGGACAACATTCGCTCTTCTCCAGTCTTTTAGGACTTCTCATGTTCTCCAAGAATTTTCAAAGAATATTGAGAGTGGTTCACTAATTTCCTCTGCTATCTCTTTCAGTACCCTGGGATTTAATTGATCTAGACCTGGAGACTTGAATTCATTTAGGTTAGCTAAGTGTTCCCTCACTATATCTCTGTTTATAGATAGTGTGGATTCAATAGTACAGTAAAGATCGGTTGATGTTGCATTTACTTTCTGAGAGAAAACTGATGCATAATAGGAATTTAAAAGTTCGGTCTTCTCAGCATCATTTTTTACCACTTAACCATTTTCATCCTGTAAAAATCCTATAGCATCTTTAACTTTTCTTTTACTTGTGACATACCCCTAAAATCCTTTCTTATTGCTTTTGACATCTCTTGCAAGCCTTAATTCATTATCAGCTTTAGCTAATCAGATACGTGCCCTGCAGGTTCTGCAGACAGCATTATATTATTTTTTTGATATGCCTCCCTCTTTCGATTTTAAAAACATTTCATTTCTTCCTTTTTAGCATGTGTTTAAGTTCTGTGTTCATCCATCCTGATTTCCTTAAATGCTTCCTATTCTTCCCTCTTTTAGAGATTGTTAACGATTGTGCTTTGAGAATCTAATTTTTCAAAATTTCCCATCCTTCCTGGACATTTCTGTCCTTATGGACATCCAGCCATTGGATCCCTCCTATTCTCTTTCTAAGCCCCTGAAAATCTGCCTTTCTGAATTCCAACCTTAAAGTCTGACTCTTCACAGGTCTTCCTCCTCTAGTTATCCAAAATTCTATGATAGCATGATCACTGCCTCCTAGAGTCCCAGCCAATCTTAACTCAACAACCATTTCCTCCCTGTTTATGAGAATTAGATCCAAGGTAGCAGATCCCCTTGTTCTCTCTTCTACATTTTGGAAGATAAAATTAAAGAAAAGATAAAGATAAGATAAAGATAAGAATTTGCTGGACCTGTTACTTTTGCCTGAGAGAGACTCCCAACAAATGTCTGGATAGTTGAAATCTCCTATGGTCACTACATCATATTTTTTAGATGATATTTTTTTAATATATTCCAAAACATACATTATTAAAAATATAGCCATCTAGCATATCTCTAAGATGCAAAGAAATGTCTCAAAGCATCTCCAGCAATATATCAGCAAAGGGAGAAGACAAGGAGTTAATGCTCATATTGAAATTTTATTAAATGCTGTGATTTACCATGTCATATATATAAAAAAACATTGAAAAAGGAGAGAAAGTTGTATAAAAAGTTGGGCCACATCTATTGACATAGACAAATTGATATACATATATAAAAAAGACCAAGTTGTCAGTTCAGGCGATGTATTATGACTAGTGTTGAGCGAGAATGTTCTATTAACCCTTTCGGCAAGTGTGCTTGGGCTGAGCTCTGAGTATTTACAGCTGCTCAGTGATATGGTTGAATCGCTCCCGTGTGCATGATTTGCGACTGTTTGACAGTTTTAATACATGTGAGGAATGTGTATTTCTTACATATTCCTCACATACAGTTGTATGAAAAAGTTTGGGCACCCCTATTAATCTTAAGCTTAATGTTTTATAAAAATTGGTGTTTTTGCAACAGCTATTTCAGTTTGATATATGTAATAACTGTTGGACACAGTAATGTTTCTGCCTTGAAATGAGGTTTATTGTACTAACAGAAAATGTGCAATCTGCATTCAAACAAAATTTGACAGGTGCCTAAGTATGGGCACCCTTATCATTTTCTTGTTTTAAATACTCCTACCTACTTTTTACTGACTTACTAAAGCACATTTTTTGGTTTTGTAACCTCATTGAGCTTTGAACTTCATAGCCAGGTGTATGCAATCATGAGAAAAGCTACTTAAAGTGGCCACTTGCAAGTTGTTCTCCTGTTTGAATCTCCTCTGAAGAGTGGCATCATGGGCTCCTCAAAACAACTGTCAAATGATCTGAAAACAAAGATTATTCAACATAGTTGTTCAGGGGAAGGATACAAAAAGCTGTCTCAGAGATTTAACCTGTCCGTTTCCACTGTGAGGAACATAGTAAGGAAATGGAAGAACACAGGGACAGTTCTTGTTAAGGCCAGAAGTGGCAGGCCAAGAAAAACATCAGAAAGGCAGAGAAGAAGAATGGTGAGATCAGTCAAGGACAATCCTCAGACCACCTCCAGAGAGCTGCAGTATCAACTTGCTGCAGATGGTGTCACTGTGCATTAGTCAACTATACAACGCACTTTGCACAAGGAGAAGCTGTATGGGAAAGTGATGCGAAAGAAGCCGTTTCTGCAAGCACGCCACAAACAGAGTCGGCTGAGGTATGCAAAAGCACATTTGGAGAAGCCAATTTATTTTTGGAAGAAGGTCCTGTGGACTGATGAAACCAAGATTGAGTTGTTTGGTCATACAAAAAGGCGTTATGCATAGCGGCAAAAAAACACAGTATTCCAAGAAAAACATTTGCTACCCACAGTAAAATTTAGAACAGATTAATTGACCATTGAGGTCACATGAAAGTAGGTTGTCAAATTTAAGACCGTAAACTCTGTTCAACGTCTAAAGCGACAATTCATATAGAAAAAAATGACGTAAACGAACATATTCTATTCAAAAAGCTGTTAAATTTATTAGTACATATTAGTAAAAAGACAAAATATACATTAGGAAAGTAGCACAAATACATAAATAATGAGCCATAGCAAGGATGCCGGCGCTGACACAACTACGCAACAAATAAATGGCAAGTAGAAAAATATATATCTATGTATATATATAAATATTTTGGTCACAAACCTCAACCCACCCATACAATACAAGCACAAAGCTAGAGCTATAAATATAAAAGTGCACAGTGCACATCCAAACAGAGAATATGATGGAAGTAGGTGTAGGTATAAGTATATAACTCACATGTCCTCATCCCAACCATAAGTCTATATACCAAGGCATCAAACCATCCAACTACCAATATAAAAACAGAAAGGCTTAAAAATAAGCCCTAAGATGCATAAGAACCGCTCCAAGAGGTCTGGTTAGTTAGACACCTAAGGTCCTATACAATAGTTAGGTGGGGATAGAGCATTACTCACCTATTGTAGTGCTATGTCAGCGCAGGCGTCCTCAACCCTGCGCGCGTTTCGGTGCTGTGCCTTCTTCTGGTGGTTGTCTTCTTATTTTTAAGCCTTTTTGTTTTTCTATTGGTAGTTGGATGGTTTGATGCCTTGGTATATAGACTTATGGTTGGGATGAGGACATGTGAGTTATATACTTATACCTACACCTACTTCCATCATATTCTCGGGATGTGCACTGTGCACTTTTATATTTATAGCTCTAGCTTTGTGCTTGTATTGTATGGGTGGGTTGAGGTTTGTGACCAATATATTTATATATATACATAGATATATATTTTTCTACTTGCCATTTATTTGTTGCGTAGTTGTGTCAGCGCCGGCATCCTCGCTATGGCTCATTATTTATGTATTTGTGCTACTTTCCTAATGTATATTTAGTCTTTTTACTAATATGTACTAATAAATTTAACAGCTTTTTGAATAGAGTATGTTCGTTTACGTCATTTTTTTCTATATGAATTGCCACAGTAAAATTTGGTGGAGGTTCCATCATGCTTTGGGGCTGTGTGCCCAATGCCGGCACCGGGAATTTTGTTAAAGTTGAGGGACGCATTGATTCCACTCAGTATCAGCAGATTCTTGACAATAGTGTTGAAGAATCAGTGACAAAGTTGAAGTTACGCAGGGGATGGATCTTTCAGCAAGACAATAATCCAAAACACCGCTCCAAACCTACTCAGGCATTCATGCAGAGGAACAATTACAATGTTCTGGAATTGCCATCCCAGTCCCCAGACTTGAATATCATTGAACATCTGTGGGATCATTTGAAGAGGGCTGTCCATGCTCGGCGACTATCAAACTTAACTGAACTGGAATTGTTTTGTAAAGAGGAATGGTCAAAAATACCTTCATCCATGATCCAGGAAATCATTAAAAGCTACAGGAAGCGACTAGAGGCTGTTATTTTTGCAAAAGGAGGATCTACTAAATATTAATGTCACTTTTCTGGTGAGGTGCCCATACTTATGCACCTGTCAAATTTTGTTTGAATGCAGATTGCACATTTCCTGTTAGTACAATAAACCTAATTTCAAGGCAGAAACATTACTCTGTCCAACAGTTATTACATATATCAAACTGAAATGGCTGTTGCAAAAACACCAATTTTTATAAAACATTAAGCTTAAGATTAATAGGGGTGCCCAAACTTTTTCATATAACTGTATAATAAACCTGTCAAACAGTTGCAAATCATGCACATGGGAGCAATTCCACCATATCACCGAGCAACTGTAAATACTCGGAGCTCGCCCGAGCATACTCGGAACAGAACATACTCGCTCAACACTAATTATAACATAATACTACACATGTAAAATGCAAATGTTAGATAGCCATCTCCTTTAGCAAATATATGCAATTTACATATATTACAACATATTTGGAATAATCCCTACTTGTCTACATTTCTATAAATATACAGTGGTGGCCAAAAGTATTGGCACCCCTGCAATTCTGTCAGATAATACTCAGTTTCTTCCTGAAAATGATTGCAATCACAAATTCTTTGGTATTATTATCTTCATTTAAAATTGTCTTCAATGAAAAAATGCAAAAAGAATTGTCTTAAAGCCAAATTGGATATAATTCCACACCAAACCTAAAAAAGGGGGTGGACAAAAGTATTGGCACTGTTTGAAAAATCATGTGATGCTTCTCTAATTCGTGTAATTAACAGCACCTGTAACTCACCTGTGGCACCTAACAGGTGTTGGCAATAGCTAAATCACACTTGCAGCCAGTTAACATGGATTAAAGTTGACTCAACCTCAGTCCTGTGTCCTTGTGTGTACCACATTGAGCATGGAGAAAAGAAAGAAGACCAAAGAACTGTCTGAGGACTTGAGAAATCAAATTGTGAGGAAGCATGAGCAATCTCAAGGCTACAAGTCCATCTCCAAAGACCTGAATGTTCCTGTGTCTTCCGTGCACAGTGTCATCAAGAAATTTAAAGCCCATGGCACTGTGGCTAACCTCCCTAGATGTGGACGGAAAAGAAAAATTGACGAGAGATTTCAACGTAAGATTGTGCGGATGGTGGATGGTGGATAAAGAACCTCGACTAACATCCAAACAAGTTCAAGCTGCCCTGCAGTCCGAGGGTACAACAGTGTCAACCCATACTATCCGTCGGCGTCTGAATGAAAAGGGACTGTATGGTAGGATACCCAGGAAGACCCCACTTCTTACCCCGAGACATAAAAAAGCCAGGCTGGAGTTTGCCAAAACTTACCTGAGAAAGCCTAAAACGTTTTGGAAGAATGTTCTCTGGTCAGATGAGACAAAATTAGAGCTTTTTTTGGCAAAAAGCATCAACATAGAGTGTACAGGAAAAAAAAGGAGGCATTCAAAGAAAAGAACACGGTCCCTACAGTCAAACATGGCGGAGGTTCCCTGATGTTTTGGGGTTGCTTTGCTGCCTCTGGCACTGGACTGCTTGACCGTGTGCATGGATTATGAAGTCTGAAGACTACCAACAAATTTTGCAGCATAATGTAGGGCCCAGTGTGAGAAAGCTGGGTCTCCCTCAGAGGTCATGGGTCTTCCAGCAGGACAATGACCCAAAACACACTTCCAAAAGCACTATAAAATGGTTTGAGAGAAAGCACTGGAGACTTCTAAGGTGGCCAGCAATGAGTCCAGACATGAATCCCATAGAACACCTGTGGAGAGATCTCAAAATGTCAGTTTGGAGAAAGCACCCTTCAAATATCAGGGACCTGGGGCAGTTTGCCAAAGAAGAATGGTCTACAATTCCAGCAGAGCATTGTAAGAAACTCATTGATGGTTACCGGAAGCGGTTGTTCGCAGTTATTTTGGCTAAAGGTTGTCCAACCAAGTATTAGGCTGAGGGTGCCAATACTTTTGTCTAGCCCATTTTTGGAGTTTTGTGTGAAATGATCAATGATTTGATTTTTGCTTCATTCTCTTTTGTGTTTTTTCCTTGCAAGCAAATTAAATGAAGATAATAATACCAAAGAATTTGTGATTGCAATCATTTTCAGGAAGAAACTGAGTATTATCTGACAGAATTGCAGGTGTGCCAATACTTTTGGCCACCACTGTATGTACAGTATATAGCTTTCATATGTCAGTAGGTAGCCAAAGTGCTGAAATGTTTACTGACATTATAAGGCCTCTTATATTTTTATTTTACCTAAATGTGATCTTTTATCTGAACTGTAAGGCTTAGGTTACATGACAGTACTAAAGCCCTCCAAACACATACGATGGATGTCGACTGAACAACGGTTCGGCACACCATTCAGTTAGCAGCCATCTCGGCAACCTCTCCCATACACAGGAATGCTCGATCAGCTGCATTATCTATGAGTTCTCTATGAGGGAGCATTTCAGGAGTCTGTGCATCATGATTAAGGGTGTGCAGACACCTGAAACACGTTGATGCGTGCTTTGTAAGCTGTACTGCTGACTTGGTATGTCCCTGAAGTATTTCTTGTGAATAAAACATTCATTGTTCTTGGAGCTGGATTTCTCATTTTTGCAGCTAATGATTTCCTAAGGTGTCACATTGCGACTTGCTATCTACAGAGATTGCTGCAAGTTGCAAATATTTTGAAATGTGTTCAATTTTTTCTTGCTGGTAACGTGCAAATTACTTTCTAGAGACTGCAAGTCACATGTGATATTGCATTTAACGATTGTCAATCAGATCAAATTGTAACCAACGCTGACCGCTATGCAACTGTTAAACAGCCCAACATACAGGGTGGGCCATTTATATGGATACACCTAATTAAAATGGGAATGGTTGGTGATATCAACTTCCTGTTTGTGGCACATTAGTATATGGGAGGGCGAAAACTTTTCCAGATGGGTGGTGACCATGGCGGCCATTTTGAAGTTGGCCATTTTGGATCCAACTTTATTTTTTTCAATGGGAAGAGGGTCATGTGACACATCAAGCTTATTGAGAATTTTATAAGAAAAACAATGGTGTGCTTGGTTTTAACTTATCTTTATTCTTTCATGAGTTATTTACAAGTTTATGACCACTTATAAAATGTGTTAAAGTGCTGCCCATTGTGTTGGATTGTCAATGCAACCCTCTTCTCCCACTCTTGACACACTGATAGCAACACCACAGAAGAAATGCTAGCACAGGCTTCCAGTATCCGTTGTTTCAGATGCTGCACATATCGTATCTTCACAGCATAGACAATTGCCTTCAGATGACCCCAAAGATAAAAGTCTAAGAGGGTCAGATCGGGAGACCTTGGTGGCCATTCAACTGGCCCACGATGACCAATCCACTTTACAGGAAACTGACATCTATAATGTGGTAGTGCACCATCTTGTTGGAAAAACTCAGGGAACGTGCCATCTTCAGTGCATAAAGAGGGCAACACATCATCATGTAGCAATTTCAGATATCCAGTGGCATTGAGGTTTCCATTAATGAAGAATGGCCCCACTATCTTTGTACCCAATATACAACACAATGCCATCAATTTTTGTGTTGCAACATTCTTTTAGGGATCTATCCACTGTGGGTTAGTGTCAGACCAATAGTGGTGGTTTTGTTTGTTAACTTCACCATTCACAAAAAAGTTTGCCTCATCACTGAACATAATGTTCTGTGTAAACTGAGGGTCCTGTTCCAATTTTTGTTTTGCCCATTCTGCAAATTCAGTGTGCCAATCTGGGTCATCCTCATTGAGATGTTGCAGCAGCTGGATTTTGTAAGGGTGCCATTTGTGAGTAGCTAATATCCGCTGAAGGGATGTTTGACTGATGCCACTTTCCAGTGACATGCGGCGAGTGCAACGCTGTGGGCTCTTGCTGAATGAAGCTAGGACAGCCACTGATGTTTCTTCATTAGTGACAGTTTTCTTGCATCCACATTTTGGCCAATCCAACACTAAACCTGTTTCACGAAATTTGGCAAGCAGTTTGCTAACTGTAGCATTGGACATGGGTGGTCTCAAAGGATGTCTTGCATTGAAATGTGCTGCAATGACCCGGGTACTGCGTTCACCAAACATCAACACAATTTCTATCCGCTCCTCACGTGTTAACCTCTGCGACATGTCAATGACTGTAAACAAAGAGAAACTTGTAAATAACTCATGAAAGAATAAAGTTACGCTAGAACCAATCACACCATTGTTTTTCTTATGAAATTCTCAATAAGTTTGATGTGTCACATGACCCTCTTCCCATTGAAAAAAATAAAGTTGGATCCAAAATGGCCGACTTCAAAATGGCCGCTATGGTCACCACCCATCTGTAAAAGTTTTCCCCCTCCCATATACTAATGTTCCACAAACAGGAAGTTGATATCACCAACCATTCCCATTTTATTTAGGTGTATCCATATAAATGGCCCACCCTGTATTTTATAATAGCACTTTTTATTTCTACAGTGCCAACATATTCCGCAGCACTTTACATTTCAGAGGGGACTTGTACAGACCATAAAGAAATAACAGTAATACATAACTCAACAGATACTAAGGGGAGGGCCCTGCTCATAAACTTACTGTGAGGAAATAGGGGAGACACAAAAGATAAGTGGTAAAAAATGCTTGTATTATATGGTCCAGCCATCAATATAATAAATAAGCAACTTTGCTTCTATAGACTTCAATATAGGTTATATGGGTGATTTGATTTTTCTAGCCACAGTTGCACAAATGTTTGTGATAGTGTGACTAATTTCAAAATTGCACGTAGCCCTATCCTTAATAAGTTAAGTCAGAGAGTTTTCATGCCCTACACAAAAAGACAATTAACCAGTTTAACTTTGCTCCATATATAATCATTGCTATTGATTTGGGTTGATAAGGTTATTAGTTCTATCAATTAAAAATATAAAGCATCTTTTACATCTGTTCTATATAATAATAATAATAATAATAAGCACAGGTGATTTGTATGGTATTGACCGCTGTTTGCTAATCTGATTTCCTCACTATAGAGTAGGATGTACTATTGGTTTACTTATTACAGCTACTGCATGACAAACATATGTCAAAATGCACAGAATTTAAGAAAAATAAAGGTGCTAAATAATTTCAACGCTGCTTCACTGCCTTTTAAAAAGGACACAGTATGACACAGCATCCATGCTACACATTCAATTGCTGTAATGCAGCAGGAGAAAAAGGTTACAAATGCCCTTCAGCATAAACTTTAAGGGGAGGGAGAATGTTTTTCTTTCATCTTTTCTGTAAGACGTCTAAGTACTTTATCGCTTTCCCATAGCTGTCAATGTCAACTTTGATCAATTGTATATTACCTTGACACACGGATAATCTAGCCAAGATCCTTGAAACCTTTGTGTGTATGCTGTCATTTTCAATAAAGAGTCAGTACTGGGTTCTTAAATCCTTACAATTTCTGGTTGAGCTTTACCAAAGCTAAATAACAAAATAAGTTGGAAATTGTTATGATGCAAAATATCATCACATGCTTTATTAACATTTGAAAACAACTGGTACATTCCTAATTATCTAAAGTATTTATATAATATTATCATTTTCTCTCACATTCGGAATGAAATGAATAAATGCATATACCAGTGAGCAACCAAGCCTTAATTCTGCACACACTGCAATTCTCAGTTATGGCCTAGAGCAAATATAGAGCTGCTGAGCACAAAAGCCAACTTGAAGGAAATTCAGGGAAAAAAGCTTTCATACTATCTAACATCTGTATCACATACACCTTAAAAAATAAGTTCATAATAAAGTAAAAAGAAAAAAAGACACAAAAAAAGAGATTAACAATGTTATATATATATGCATGTGAAATGGACACTTGATGAAATAAAATAACTGCTATGGCTAAAAAAATAAATAAGTTAGAACTTGTTTTTATGTTCTCTAAGTGTTCATAGGAGATTTCTTCTCTCTATTCTGTCTAATACATTTTTTTCTATATTTTTGCATTTTTGCTATTACCACACACCCATGGTGGTTTTTCCACACAAAGCAATATGTCAGCAATATGTTAATTTCCTTTTATTTCATAGTTGTCATTTACATTCAGCCATCCTCTATGCATGCTGCATCCAGGGTAGTAAAATACGTTCTATTCACCGAGTATAAATAATAATCTGGTATATCAGTCTAAGGAAAACTCATAGAATAATACACACAATTTAAAATATCACACTTTATTGCCTAATCATTAAAAACCAATCCAAGATATACAGTACATATCATGATGTGCAGATACAAAAAACCATACAAACAAACATCACTACACCTAGGCTATGTAGTCCACCTACAACATAGGTGCATATCCGTTTAATAAAAGCAGTCGGTCAGACAAGGATAGGCACATGATAGAGAATATTTAACTACTGAGAACAGGACTGTCCCAAAAAATGATTAAATGAACCACCTGATGCTGGGATACCCTGTACAAGCCCTTAAGATGGTCACTACCTTGCCTAGGAGGTAGGTACCATATAAGTGAAAATGGCACCCCTGCTCCTCATCAACTGACCCTTATATGCCCTAATTCACCCTATGATCCCTGATATTAAAGAATGTAATGTCTAGTGGCCACTTGGCAATCCACAATAGGGAGACTCAGTAATAGAAATATAGTAAGCTTAACTCATCAATACAGATAAAACACACTCAACATGTTTCTACCTTCATAAAAAAGGTTCCTCAGGAGTATAAATTGAAATGAAGATTACTTTTCTTCGGTTGAAATATGGGATAAGTGCTCTGTTGATGAAGCTCTCCAATGCTCACCATAGAAAACAAATCAGCAAACTCTTTAATGCCAGAGATGTTTAATACCAGGGATCATAGGGTGAATTTGGACATACAGTATAAGAGTGAGCTGACGAGGAGTGAGGGCGCCATTTGCGCTTATAGGGTGGCAATGTAGTAGAAGGTAACAGATAAAAGGTCAGCACGCCAAAACGGGAGGAGATTTGGTGCCAAGAGAGGTGACAGATGCTCCCGCTGCAGCTCCAGGGGCCAGGTCAGCAGGATGCAGCCACGTGTGCCAGTCAGGCTCAGACCTAGACAATGATGGTCATGCACTGAAGACCAGAGATACACCGGTCAAGGTCCAGATTGCACTCGTCAACGGTTAAGCACTGAAGACCCAAACTACGCCGGTCAATGTTTCTGACCCAGAAAACGCCAGCCAACAGCCTAGGACCAGCACCGTTATGGAACGAAAAGACGTTCGTAGATGGTCAAACACTGAAGAAGCCCTGAGAACACCCAGTCAGAGACTCCAGCCTGGGCCAGTGGTTGAAGGAGACGCGTGAGAAGGGTCGTCACTTACCGCACAGACTTACAGTGCCACATTCCAAAGATATACTGAGAGAATGTAGATTGTGAGCCCCAATGGGGACAGTGCCCATAATGTCTGTAAATTGTTTGAATTGTAAAGCGCTGCGGAATTTGTTGCCACTATTTAAATAAAAAGATTATTATTATCATTACCTGGTGTGGCCAAAGGGAGGGCTGTCGACCAGATAAGGTCATGCTGATGCTAAAGAAGCCCAGAGAGCATTAATAGACTGTGTAAGAGAGAGGTGCGACTAACGAGGCGGACCAGTGACTTATGCAAGGCCAAGGAATCTGCAACAATTTCCAGAGACTATTTCTGCCAAACACTGTGTTAGCCTCTTTTCTCACTAGAACCAGTTAAGACTATAGGCTTAGAACTGATTTAGTAGTTCCTTATTGAATACTAACTCATATATCACTATTATACGATTGCTTGTCAAACATTCTGTAAAATATTGTTCTTTTGTGATTTGTCAATTTCATATTTCTGTTAACATTTCATATTGTTAATCCAAGAAATAAATTGCTGTTTTCACCTGGTGCTTTCACTGTTGCATGAAGTCACCTGCTTTACATCAACCTCCGTGGCATTTTAAAGGCTTGAACAGGGCATCCCAGCATAAGGTGCTTTGTTTTATAATTATTTCGGACAGTTCTGTTTTCAGTAATTAAATATGCTCTATCAATCTGCCTATCCTTGTTTGATCGACTGCTTTTATTAGATTGATATTCACCTACGGTGTAGGTGGACTACGTAGCCCAGGTGTAGCGCATTTTGTTTGTATGTTTTTTGTATCTGCACATTATGATGGTACGTATATCTTGAATTAGTTTTTAATGATTATTAGTGATGAGCGAGCATGCTTGTTTAACCCTTTCACAGAGCATGCTTCGGAGTGCTCGTATATTATGTTCCAGTCCCTGCGTCTGCATGATTTACAGCTGTAAGACAGCTTAAACACGTGTGAGGATTCCGTAACAAACAAGCAATCCCTGCATGTGTTTAGGCTGTCTAACAGCTGTTAATCATGCAAACGCAGGGACTGGAACATAATATACAAGTAGGTATGAGCGAACATTTCAATGTTCGGTTCGGAAAAGTGATATTCGCCAAATTTATTCGCCGAATGTTCGTCGAACAATTCCGAATCCTATAGGAGTCAATGGGGAGACCAAAAAAATGCATATACAACACCTAGAAGTGGGACCAAAAGCTGCCAAAAAATATCAAATTAGGTGTAGACACCAGGGAAGTGCCATCAATTGACCCAGAGTACAAGTACTATAATTATTATTACTGTGACAGTCACATTTATTCAATTGCGCTTTACATGTCAAAAGGGGTCACCAACTGGTACAATAGGAGAGATGACCCTGCCTGCGAGGGCGCACTGTCACGGACGTGGTTTGTGGAACCACTGTGCCACTGACCCCGGAGAGCCTGGAGGGGCGTGACTAAGCGAGCACCGGACTGTTCACTAGACCCTCTGATGGTGAGGTTAGACTTGGCTCCCGATGAACGCCAGGTACCACTCCAGGACAGACAAACGGACGCACAGTAGCTGGACCCAGTAGGACAGACTAGATGGTGCAGCAGGCAGAGTCTGTATCAGAGTGCAGCCGGCAGAGTCTGTATCAGTAGTGCAGCAGGCAGAGTCTGTATCAGAGTGCAGCAGGCAGAGTCTGTATCATGAGTGCAGAAGGCAGAGTCTGTATCAGAGTGCAGCAGGCAGAGTCTGTATCAGGAGTGCAGCAGGCAGAATCTGTATCAGAGTGCAGCAGGCAGAGTCTGTATCAGGAGTTCAGCAGGCAGAGTCTGTATCAAGAGTGCAGCAAGGACTGGTACGCAACCTTACACAACTTAGACCGCAGAACAGGACCGGTTCCATTACAGCCAACCCAATAGATGGAGACCCAATCAGGATTCCCCACATTTAAAAATATTTGTGGCAGATGCCAGCAAAGTGGCATCAATTTCACTACTGTACAAAGACCCACACCTCTTCCATTACAGCCAACCCAGGAGATGGAGACCTTACCAGGAGTGTTCACATTGCCCTAAATGAGGGCCTAACACTACCGAAGTGGCATCAGTGTCATCAGACTACAAGTAGTTTAACACAGACCCATACCTGTCTCACTACAGCCAACCCAGGAGATGCAGACTCAATCGAAATTGTTTACATTTAAAAAAATAGGGCCTAAGACCACCATTTCCGTGGCCAACAGATTGGAGATGGTGGAGTTCAACCTCTTAGCTTGTTATGTGTAGGATGAAACAATCTTTCTCGTGACCACAACAGCGGCATTGAGGGCTGGCTGCAGTGCTGAGAGAGGGCAGAGAATGGTGAAACGGACAGACTGACCGTGAAAGAGGTGCAGGCAGAGATGTTACGGTGGATTGAGAAACATGTGGTGTGCTCAGAGAAACAAACACAGCAGGCATGTCCACTTCACTTACAGTTGACGGGCTTTCACTCAGCCTAACTGCAGCGGGTATACAGCTGGTTCTGTCGGACACCTGCGTGACAACTTGGCACGGTAACAGAGGAGGAGGAAGAAGCAGCAGAGGTGTTTGATGGGGCGGCTGATGGTTGTTTATTGAAAATCAATTTAGAGTTTATCATGTTTGTGTACCAGTTTGGTGAGAATAATATCTGCACCAAATGCTCAATTTCACTACACTATAACTATAGAAATGCATGGAGACCAAAACCTCTTCCACTCCAGTCAACCCAATGGATGGAGACCCATTCAGGATTCCCCACATTTCCAAAAATTAGTGGCAGACACCAGCAAAGTGTAATCAATTTCACTACAGTAGAAATAGTGTAAATGAGACCCACATCTCTTCCAGTACAGACAACCCAAGAGATGGAGACTTAACCAGGAGTGTTCACATTGCCCTAAATGAGGGCCTAACACCACCGAAGTGGTATCAATTTCACTAGAGTTTAAGTATTGCAAACGAGGCCTAAACCAGTCCCACTACAGCAAACCCAATAGATGGAGACCCAATCAGGATTCCCCACATTTAAAAAAATTAGTGGCAGATGCCAGCAAAGTGGCATCAATTTAACTACTGTACAAATAGTGTAAATAAGACCCACACCTTTTCCAGTACAGCCAACCCAGGAGATGGAGACCTAACCAAGAGTGTTCACATTGCCCTAAATGAGGGCCTAACACCACCGAAGTGGCATCAATGTCATCAGACTACAAGTAGTTTAATGCAGACCCAAACCTGTCCCACTACAGTCAACCCAATGGATGGAGACACAATCAGAATTCTCCACATTTTCCAAAATTAGAGTCTAACAACCTGCAGCAGCAAGAGCAGGCACAGAAGCCATATCACAGACTGGAATTTCAAGAGATCAATGCAGCACACTCAAAATGACAACATTGCCTACTATGTACAGTCTGCAATTGGGGTGCAAAAGTCCTTGGAGATCCATGACTTTTTCATCTTGATGAAAGTTAGGTGGTCTACACTTTCAGGGGACAGCCAGGTGCGCTTATCCATCAAGACACTACCAGCAGTGCTGAAGACACGTTCAGAGAGAACGCTGGCTGCCAGGCATGATAAAACCTCCAAGGCGTGAGAGGCAAGCTCAGGCCATTCATCCATTTTTGAAGACTAAAATGTAAAAGGGTCCAATCCCTCCCTGATGGTATTGATATTGAACTTTAGATACTCCTGCACCATCCTCTCCAGTCGTTCACCCAATGTCAGACTTGTACTCTGTTGTGCTGGTGCACGAGTTGGTGCAACAAATGTGTGAAAAGACTCCCAGAAATTGCTTCTGCCACTTACTCTGCTGCTAATGTTTTGGCTTTGATGAACTGACGTGCCAGAGGTTGAAAGACTACAGCTGCGATGCACACTGTGTGCCTCACTGTTATCTTGGGGAAAACCTCTGTTAAGGTTGCTTAAAAGCATGTTTTGATACTCCAACATAAGCGGGTCCCTTTCCAGGGTGGGAAGCATCTGGCAAAATTAACTCTTATAACGTGGATCTAACAGAGTGGCAAACCAGTAGTCAGAATTATTTTGAATCCTAGCTATACGGGGATCATGTTGCAGATAGTGCATCAAGAAGGCACTCATCTGTCGAGCTCTTCCAGGAGGTACAAAGTCAGACTGTATTGTGGGCTACGTAACACTGATGCTTGTTTCCTCCGTCCCCTCCTGCCAACCACGTTCAAACGAGAGGGGATGATTATCCTCTTCATACTCTGACAGCTGCTCGCCCATCACCTCTTCCTCCTCCATTAATTCCTCGGCTCTTGCACCTTCAATAGCAGTTTTCCTGGTATCACCAAACCCCCTCAATCGCTGTAATCCACCATCACTTGGCATCCGCCTGTGTGACAACAGTCTGGAAATTTGAGACATTGGTATCACTTTCGCATCCTCCTTTACTTCTGGGGCCACCACCTCCTGCCGCAGGTTATTCAAAGTTTGCTCCAGCATGTATATGACCGGAATAGTGATGCTGATGACAGTATCGTCAGGACTAACCAGTTTAGTAGCCATTTCAAAACCATGCAGAAGGGTGCAGAGGTCCTTAATGTGTTCCCACTCCGCAAACGTGATATGCCCCAAGTCCGTACTGCGTTGCCCCAAGCTATACGTCATGACATACTGCGTCAGAGCTCATTGCTGCTGGAACAGTCGCTGCAACATGTGCAGAGTGTAATTGAGGGGTGCGAATGGTGGAAGTGAGCACACAGCTTCCATACTTTGTGAAGCAGCTCATCCAGGCCAGGATAGTGGTGGAGAAATCGCTGTACCACCAGGTTGAGGATGTGAGCCATGCAAGGCACGTATGCGAGCTTGCCTCTGCCGAGGGCTGCTAACAAGCTCGCACCATTATCGCACATGGCCTTCCCTGGCTCTAGATTCAGCGGAGACAGCCATTGCTCAAACTGAGCCTGGAGAGCTGTCCACAACTCTTCACCTGTATGACTGCGATCTCCAAGGCATATTAATTTGAAGAATGCCTGATTACGGTGAGCCCTGACTGCACAGTACGGAGGTAGTGTGTATTCGCTCTGCACACTTAGAACACGTGTCTCGTTAAGGAGGAGGTTGAGTGCGCAGGTGAAGGCCCTAGAGGAGGTGGAGGACGCAGAAGCAGCGGAAGAAGTGGGAAATACAGAGGTTTCTTCTGCAAGCCTTGGGGATTCCAATATTTGTGGAGCAGCCCCTTCCCCGCCTGCCCCTACAGCCACCAGACTAACCCAGTGCACAGTCAGCAAGATGCAAAGCCCTTGGCCATGCTTACTCGTCCAGGTGTCTGAGGTGAAATGCACCCTGGCACACATACACTGTGTTCCAAATTATTATGCAAATAATATTTTCTCAGATTTTCCCAAATTACCTATATGAATTGCAGTCAATGTAATTTTCCAGTCAAATAACTATTAGAGTACAATTGAAAGGTTTTTGTTCAAGCTGCCTATGATAACAGTATATTTAAAAAAAAAATAAAAAACTCAAACTGCACTCAAAATGCATCTTCCAAATTATTATGCACAGCAGAGTTTTCATCCCTTTCATTCTAATAAAGAACAAAAAATGGTCATTTTTGAAATTATAAGCATTAGCAGGTTATTACAAACTGAAATCAAACAGTTTTCAACTCAAAACTTTATTCTAGGTGATGTTACATTTGCACAGAGGACCCCTTGTTCGAAAGGAGCTTCTGAACTCTCTTGTCCATTGAATTTGTCAGGTTTTGGATGGTTTCTGCTTCAATTGTTTTGCATGAGGACAGAATACCCTCCCAGAGCAGTTGCTTAGATGTGAACTGCCTCCCGCCATCATAGGCACTCCTTTTGATGATGCTCCAGAGGTTCTCAATGGGGTTGAGGTCAGGGGAGCATGGGTGCCACACCATAAGTTTGTCCCCTTTTATGCCCATAGCAGCCAGAGATGCAGATGTGTTATGTGCAGCTTGAGACGGGGCATTATCATGCATGAAATGATCTCGATGGTCCAGATGGATGGAGTGGAGGATGGCTGGTTGATGGACACCCCATGCAAACACGGCTACGGCGCTAACAAGGAGGAGGTGGAGTAATGTTTTGGGCTGGAATCAAGGGGAGAGAGATTGTAGGCCCTTTTAGGATCCCTGAAGGGGTAAAGATGAACTCCATAATGTATGTTGAGTTTCTCAAACAGCACTTCCTTCTATGGTTCAAGAAGAAGAACCGTGCATTCCACAGCAAGATAATTTTCATGCATGATAGTGCCCCGTCTCATGCTGCACATAACACATCAGAGTGTCAGCGATCCACACCCACTCAACAGTTGTTATGTGTGGTGGCTGACTCTCAGTCTTGAAGCTGGTATTCAGCTACTGCCCTCTGCTGTTCACTAATCCTCGCCAACATATGATAGGTTGAGTGCCACAGCGTGGGCAGGTCGCAAATGAGTCGGTGACTTGGCAAATTCAAGCACTTTTGCAGAGCTGTAAGAGCAGCAAAAGTGGTAGAGGAATGGCGGAAATGGGCGCTAATACGGCGCATCTTCTCAAGTAGGTATGGCAAGTCATGGTAAGTTTTCAGAAATTTCTGAACAACTAGGTTCAGCACGTGAGCTATTCATGGCACGTGTACCAGCTTGCCGACCTTTAAAGCCGCCACCAGGTTACACCCATTATCACAGACCGGGTTGGAGGTGTAGCGGGGAGAGCCACTGATCGGTCTGTTGTTTTAACCCCTTTACCCCCGAGGGTGGTTTGCACGTTAATGACCAGGCCAATTTTTACAATTCTAACCACTGTCATTTTATGAGGTAATTACTCTGGAACGCTTCAACGGATCCCCCTGATTCTGAGAATGTTTTTTCGTGACATATTGTACTTCATGATTATGGTAACATTTCTTCGATATCACTTGCGTTTATTTGTGAAAAAAATGGAAATTTGGCGAAAATTTTGAAAATTTTGCAATTTTCAAAATTTGAATTTTTATGCCCTTAAATCAGAGAGATATGTCACACAAAATAGTTAATAAATAACATTTCCCACATGTCTACTTTACATCAGCACAATTTTGGAACCAAAATTTTTTTTGTTAGGGAGCTATATCGTGGGGCAGCCACAACCAAGATATCACGGAAAGGCTGTTCCCACAAGCCTAAACAGCAACATCTCGACAGCTAGCAATTTGGCAATGTGCAAGTTTAGTATTTGTGCCTGTGGGTGCGTGGCTGGGTATTTACACTTTCTTTCCAAGCTCTCAGGCATGGACAATTGGACGCTTCGCTGGGACAAGGATGTGGATTTGGTTGATGTTTATTATGTGTGAGGAACCGTAGCTGAACTCCCCCTTGCAATGACTTGGTGCACAACGGGTGTAGCATCGGCGTCTCTGCCCCCTGCAAGGGAGAGACGCTGTCCCTCTCACCGCCACGCTCCCCGCCCGGCGTTCTCCAGCGCTCCTCTTCCTGCTGCTGCCGGCGCGCGCAGCTTCCCGGGCACTGTGCTTATGGCGCAAGTGCGCTCCCTCCCTCTTAAAGGGGCCGCGCACGCCGCACGAAGGAGTCCCCGGCCAATTGCCGGAGGTCTTCCCATATATAAGGCACCTCCTCCAAAATGGAGGTGCCCGAGCAATAGTTGATGCCCAGTGTACTTACCTCTGCTTCAGCCCTCAGGTCCCGCTGCTAGTCTGACTACTAGTCCTGCCCGCCAGCCTGACTACAGTCCAGTCCGTCAGCCTGACTACTCTCCAGCCCGACAGTCTGTCTTCCGTCCAGACCGCCAGTCTGTCTATGGGCTTTGCCCGCCTGCTTACCTGGAAGCACCTGCCCGCTACTTGCCGTGCCTACCTGGAGGCTCCTGCTTGCTTTCTACCGTGCCTAACTGGAGGCTCCTGCTTGCTATCTGCCATGCCTACCTGGAGGCTCCTGCTGTCATTTGCTGTGACCACCTGTCAGCCTACCTAGAGGCTCCTGCCTGTCACTTGCCGTGACCACCTGTCAGTCTACCTGGAGGCTCCTGCCTGTCACTTGCCGTGACCACCTGTCAGCCTAGCTGGAGGCTCCTGCCCGTCACTTGCCATGACCACCTGACAGCCTACCTAGAGGCTCCTGCCTGCCACCTGCCGTGACCACCTGAAAGCCTACCTAGAGGCTCCCACCTGTCGCCTGCCGTGTCTGCCAGTCCATCCACCCGGATCTCTCGTCAGCCTGCCTGCAGTGCCCATCTGCAATTCCGGTCGGTCCCTGCCATCTATACCGTGGGAGTCACCTGCTCCCTTACAAGGTTGTCCCCAGAGAAGCACCTGGTCCCTCTGCTCGGATCCTCCCTGGTCACGGAGTCGTTAGCCGCCGTAGGACCTAGGTCGCTCCGAGTTGATACCTAGTTACACCCCTCTGGGTCCCTTCTTGCACCGCAGCACAGAGGTTCCACCATCCGGATCCGTAACAATGGGGTTGCTCTTAGGAACAGTTGACCCAGTTCTCACTCTGACCACGACCCCTTGGTGCCTGTGTTGGTGCTACATATCCATCTTCCTCTGTGTTGCTGTCATGGCTATGCATGCCAATGGTCTACGTCAGATCAGTGGACTCATCATCGACCACCTTGTCTTCTATCTCATCCTCCTTTCCAGTTGACATTGTAGGCTGACCTGATGGCAACTGTGTCTCATCATCATCAGCCTCCGCCTCTGGAGACAGTAAATTACGTTCCTCCAAGTTGCTTTCTTCTGGCCGTAGGGCCTCAAATACTTGAGCATCAATGCATGCCACCTCCTCTTGTCCCTCTTCAATGCTGCACAGTGATAGGTCAGAGCCAACCAAAGGATAGGTAACAAACAGATCCTCGGAGTCGCCAAGCTTGGGGTCATATGTCTCCTGTGACTGATAATGGCGGGAGGAAGCAGAACCAGCTTCAGGATTGGATGGGCCAGCCTTCTGTTTATCCACAGTAGACTGTGTGGTCGTGAAAGATTTGTTGCTGCTTGACAAATGCGTACATACCTTGTCTGCTATCCAAGACAGAATCGCTCATCTGGCTTCCACACACGTTTACGTTTCAGACCGGGAAATTTTTCCCATAACATAGTGGATGCAGCAAGCTTCTTCTGACCTGACACAGACTGAGTTCCTTCTTGCGCACCACTGACAACACCACGTCCACGTCCACGTCCATTAACAACAGGCATTTTTGGCATTTTGGGTTTTGTTGACAGATTTTCAGATGTTGATGGCACAAGCCAAGCTAGCTGTCACAGCCAAAATAGTGAGTCAACCATGACTTAGCCCATAGGGCTAATTTTTACAAATTCTATGCACATTGTGCTGTGGACAAAGCAGGACAGTATTCCTACTCCAGCCTAACTACTATTTGTGATTGGAGGCCCTTGGGATGGTGGCTTCCTGTGTCAACCAGGACTCAGCCCATAGGGCTAATATTTACACGCCCTATGCACATTGTGCAGTGGACAAATCTTGAATGTACAGTGGTCCTACCAAACTAATATTTGTCATTGGAGACCCTTGTCACAGGTTGTGCCACATTGTGACTGAAATAAGGGATACATATTCAATAGAAATTTACTGTCAGTCACCCTATTTGGCAAAAAAAAACATGCCTGGCTTGTACCACATTGTGACTGAGATAGGGGATACATATTGAATAAAAAATTACACTGACTGTTGATGTCCAACTGATAGCGCTCTGAAAACTTGAATTGAGGGCCACAACTACTACAGTACTCCATCGTAGATAATGTTTGTCAAGGAAGGCCCTTGTCATGGAATCTTCCTGCACCTATGACACAGCCCCCAGCCTCAGGAGTAATTTTTGGAAATACGATGCACATTCTGCACTGGACCAAGTAGTACAGTATCAAGAAGTCTTCTCTTGCTATGTAATCTGGGGAATATTGACAATCAAAATCTCTGAGCCAGTTGGAGAAGCTTCTCCAACCGATCCTGGAGGGGGGGGCACCATATATCCTTTGTCCATTACTTGCACAAGTGATATATTTGAGCTCGTTCTCCAGTTGACTAGTTCAGCTTTATTTTTCCGGTTCACAGAGTTCAGCCTTACCTGAGATCGCAGGCTGCATTCACTGCTACCTTCTAGTACTACATGTCTCTTGGCCTTTTTCTCTGTAGTCTCTGCCCTTAAATGAGTTAAATAATAGAGTGAGGGCCCTACAATATGAATAAGTGAGGGCACTCTCAAATGTACACAAGAGGGACCTCCAAAATTTCTAGAGGAGGGCACTTCAAAATGTATGTTACAGGGCCACATGAGGGCTCTCACAAAACTCATCTTTCCTGCCTACTGCAGGCCCTCTGAACATTTGAATTTAGGGCCGCAGTATCACATGGTGGTGGAGGAGGAGGAGGAGGGTCAAGCCCAACGCTACAATGGGAATATTGTAAACTGCAATGGAATATGTATTCCACTATCTGAGTGTCAATGATGGAGGGACCCCCCAAATGTCTAAGTAACAGCTGTCCCTCCAAAACGCATGTTACAGAGCCACCTGAAGCCTCTCAGGTCAAAGATCAACATACCTACTGTTACGAGTCCGGGAGGTGGAACCTCTGAGCTGCAATACAAGGGGGAAGTCCTTATAAGGAAGCGGATGACTCCCCGGGAAGGCAGGCAGGTAGTCACAGCAAGTGGCAGGGACAGTCTCTGGGTAAACGGGCAGGTGGTCACAGCAGGTGAGGGAACAGTCTCTGGGTAGACAGGCAGGTGGTCACGGCAAGTGACGGGGACAGTCTCAGGGTAGACAAACAGGTGGTCACGGCAAGTGACCGGGACAGTCTCTGGGTAGCCAGGCAGGTGGTCACGGCAAGTAACCGGGACAGTCTCAGGGTAGACAGGCGACGCGGATACCTGACAGGTAACTGGCGGGCGCTCCCAGGTGAGCGGGCTGACGGAGACAGCAGGTAACAGGCAGGTAACTGGTGGCCGCTCCAGGTGAGCGGGCTGACAGACGAGGCAGGAGACAGGCAGGTAACTGGTGGACGCTCCCAGGTGAGCAGTCTGGCAGACAAGGCAGGTAACAGGCAAGTAACTGGTGTACGCTCCCAGGTGAGCGGTCTGGCAGACAAGGCAGGTAACAGGCAAGTAACTGGAGGACGCTCCCAGGTGAGCGGACTAGCAGACAAGGCAGGTAACTAGTAGACGCTCCCAGGTGAGCGGTGTGGCAGACAAGGCAAGTAACAGGCTGGCAGGCAGGACGAGAAGTCAGGCTAGCAGCGGAACCTGAGGGCCGAAGCACAGGTGAGACACAGTGCAAACAACATTGCTCGGGCACCTCCATTTTGGAGGAGGTGCCTTATAAACGGGAGGTCCTCCGGCAATTGGCCGGGGACTCCTTAGGACGGCGCGCGCGGTCCCTTTAAGAGAGGGGGAGCGCGCGCGCGCGCCCTAAGCACACTTCCGGGGAAGGAGCGCGTGCCGGAAGCAGCGGGGAGAGAAGCGCTGGAGGACGCCGCGCCAGGAGCGGGGAGGTGAGAGGGACGGCGTCTCTGCCTAGTACGGGGCAGAGACGCCGATGCTAGACCTACTGGTGCATTCTAACTATGCTTGTAAAGTGCTGGGGAATAGCGAACTAAAAATGATGTATGACAGAGGGACCAGTCAGGAAGTCAGGGCCCTCCCAATTGTGAAAGGCGAAAAAAAGCCACAACAGTATGTGTGAGCAAACGTTAAAAAGGATATTTTTTTGTTTTCCCTGGTTTATTTTGCCTTATATACAAGTGACTATGCAGGAAAAACTGTTTCTTAACCTTTTTGGCCTGTTAAATGCAATTTAGGTTAGGTTTGGTAGTTGTTATTGTGTGTCTGTAAAAGTGGCATAATACTGCGACAAACTTATTCCCAGAAACCATATGTGAGTCAGAAATGCATGCAGGCATATTCTCCAGGCTCTTCCCATTCTGTTTTAACACTTTCCCCCTTTCAGCCTTTTCCTCAGGTCCCCAGATCCCTTTGTAAGGTCCAGCAGAAAATAACTTGCATTTCCCATTGACTTACATTGTACTCGCTATTTGGAACGAATACGCGATTATTACAAAGCACTCGTTACGGGTATAGTGATTACGAATATTACGGTACTTGCTCATCACTGCTGATGACCCCAAAAAAGCCATTTGCACCACCTGCCAGACCAGCATCATCAGGGGTAGCGAAACTAGCAGCCTGACCACCACCAGCATGATCAGGCACATGGCAGCAAAGCACCCGACTAAGTGAGCCAAACTCCAGGGTCCAGAAACAGTGTCTGCAGATGACACCACTGCTTGTTCTGCTGTTGTGCGTGCACGCCAATCCCCTGTCCATGGCGCATGCCAAGATGTCTCTCGCCCTGCACCTGTCATTGAACACTCTCAACTAGTACCATCAGCAAGCACGTCCACGTCCTTGTCCCAGCGCAGCGTTCAGTTGTCCCTACCCCAGTCCTTGGAACGCAAGTGCAAAAAAGCAGCTAACGCCCCACAGGCCAAACTACTAAATTCACCCATTTTTTGAATGCTTGTGCTCGAAATGTTACCTTTTAGGCTCGTGGAGACGGAAGCTTTCCGCAACCTGAAGGCCGCGGCCATCCTTCGGTACTCGGTCCCCAGCCGCCACTATTTCTCCCAGTGTGCTGTCCCTGCATTACACAAGCACTTGTCCCACATCATTAGCCGTGCCCTCAACAACCCAGTTACTGGGAAAGTCCACCTAATCACGGACATGTGGACAAGTGCTTGTGGGCAGGGAC
The DNA here is from genome assembly GCF_046119375.1 of Phyllobates terribilis. NCBI lineage: Eukaryota > Metazoa > Chordata > Amphibia > Anura > Dendrobatidae > Phyllobates > Phyllobates terribilis. Next base: position 181,477,394 of record NW_027362761.1, on the reverse strand, counting down.
AGTACATCTTGCTGACGGCACACTGGGTTAACATAGTGGTAGCCTGGACCCAGTCAGACCTTGGGACGGAACACGTCCTCCCGACGCCGAGGATTGCGGGCCCTAGGTCAATAAAGGTTGCCCCCACATTCTACAGCTCCTGCACCTCATCCTCCTCCTCCTCTTCTGCCTCCATCTCCTAAATGACCACATCAGTCACAAGCTGGAAGCACTGCAGCACTGCCTCAGCCAAGCGGCAACAGGCTGTGCTGAAGCTAATATGCTTAGGTGCAAACCGCACAATGCTGTAGAGTTGTGGACAGCTCTGAAAAAGATGGCAGATCTGTGGCTGACACCGCTGAACCTACAGCCAGGCATGGTCGTGTGTGACAATGAACGCAACCTGGTGGCGGCTCTGAGGTGAGGCGAGCTTACACACGTACCATGCCTGGCCCATGTGCTTAACTTCGTGGTTCAGCAGTATCTCAAAACCTACCTGGATCTGCTTGTCAAAGTACGCCGCCTGTGTGCCCATTTTAGAACGTCAGCTACAGCTTCCGCCGCCTTGCCGTGCTTCAGCAGCATTTGCATCTTCCGGCTCACCAACTGGTGTGTGATGTCCCCACGCGTTGGAACTCTACATTGCAGATATTGGGAAGGATTTGTGAGCAGAAGAGTGCAGTTGTTGACTTCCAGCATCAACAAGGCCAGGTCAGACTCCACACATAAGTCCTCAGAAGTGGACATGGATGTCAGACATCTGTACCATTCTCCAAAACTTTGAGGACTCCACCAAGATGATGAGCGGCGATGATGCCATAATTAGCATCACCATCCCGCTTCTCTGTCTTCTGAAATTCTTTCTGCTCTCAATTAAAGAGAATGCATTGCAGGCGGTGCACAATGAGATGGACCTAGCAACTATACATGGTGATTACACACAGCTCAACCTCATCTCATCCCAATGTGGTTTGGGTGACAATGAGGAAGAGGAGGAGGATAAGGAAGAACAGTAGCTAGTTTCCTGCGCTATAGACAGTACTACCTGCATAACTGTCATACCATCTTGTTCAGCGGGGATGGTTTAAGGACAGGGAGAAGGAGGCAGAGGAGGAGGATGAGGAGGAGAGCATGGTCAGTCGTCCTCTTGGTGAGGACACAGAAGTCTTGCCTGTTAGCAGTCTGGCACACATGGTAGAGTTTATGTGACGCTGCCTTTCCCGTGACCCTCGCGTTGTCCAAATTTTGGGTGACAGTCATTACTGGTTGGTGAAGCTTCTAGACTCATGCTACAGGGAGAACTTTATGCTTCTTATTCCCTTGCAGGACAGGCTTATTAAAATGGTGCAGTACGAGAAGGCCCTTGTTGCGGAATTATTAAAAAAATTCTATCTGAAAATGCTGGCGGCAGAGGTCACAGTTCGTTGGACAACGAAGGAGTACAGGCAAGAGAGCCACAAATGCAATCCAGCAGAGGCAGGGGAATACTGTCAAAGTTCTGGGACAGTTTTCTCAGACCCTCCCATTTCACAGGCCCTGTGGCGCAGGGTACTTTCACAAGGAGTGCAAAGTTTCTGAAAATGGTGAGGGAGTACCTTGCTGACGTTACCAACATTCTCCATGATTTATCTGTGCCTTATAATTATTGGGTATCTAAGCTGGAGACGTGGCACGAACTGGCTCTCTATGCCTTGGTGGTCCTGGCCTGCCCTGCCGCTAGCGTTTTGTTAGAGCGAGTTTTTAGTGCCGCCGGTGGAATTATAACGGATAGGCGCATCTGCCTGTCAACTGAAAATGCAGACAGGCTGACTCTTATAAAAATGAACAAGGGCTGGATTGGGCCAGACTACTCAACACCACCGAATGATAGCAGCGTAACATAAATTCAAATACAGTGTCATTTTTTGGGGAGGTCTAACTCTATTCCCATGCACCACTGTCTTCACACACAGACATGGGTATATGCTTCTTGATTTTGTATATTTGCACCATATGTACCATATCAACATATCTACGTCTCTTGCAAGAGCCCTTGAAGTTCCTCAAAACTTTTGGCAGCCGTTGCTTCAGTACATAGGCAAACAGTATGTTAGACCCACTTCCTAACAACGGGAACATTTTTTGCAGGAGGCCCTCCAACCTCTATGTCTCTTGCAAGGGGCATTGGAGCTCCTCCAAATTTTTGGCAGCCATTGCTTCACTGCATAGGCAAAGAGTCTGGGAGACACATTTCCTAATAATAGGAGCATTTTTTGCAGGAGGCCCTCCGACCTCTACGTCTCTTGCAAGGGGCATTAAAGTTCCTTCAAAATTTTGGCAGCCATTGCAGTCACTGCATACGCAATAACAGTATAGGAGACCCACTCGTTAATAATGGGAACAACAAAGCCTAGCCGGCTGATGGCTCTCTAACAATAGTGAGTGCCAACTGCTGGCTCTTTAAGAATAGCAAGGGTCACCTGATGGCCCTATAAAAATAGTCTTTGTGACTTTCAGAGTCCTTCCATCATAAATGAAAAAGGATGTGTCTGATGATGTGTCACACACCACATGGCCAGATAAGGTAGTAAAATGTTAAAATGTCATTTCCTGGTGAATGCATTTGTCTTGGTTGAAAGAAATGCTAAAGTGCAAAAAACGCATCAATAACGCTGCGTGTGAACATAGCCCAAGATGTGGAGGAGTATTTTTGCTTTTGTATATTTATTTTGCCTTATATACAAGTCATTACCCTGGAAAGAATGTTCCTTAACATATTTCCCAGGAAAATCCATTTTGGCTTCATTTTTGTATGTTTTATTGTGAGTCCGTAAAAGTGGAGTAATACTCTGACAACGTTGTTGACAGCAGTGACCTGGGAGTCAGAAATGCTTCCAGGGGTCTTACCCATGCTTTTCCCATGTTATTTGAGCACTGTTCCCATCGATTTGGGCAATTTTCAGGCCCTCTGCAGACCATCGGGGGGAGCCGCCGGAAAAATGCTCGAGTTTCCCATAGACTTACATGGGGCTCGTTACTCGGACCGAGCACTCGAGCATTCTAATTTGCTTGACCAGAACATTTTAGTGCTCGCTCATCACTAGTAATTATATGCCCTGGCTTATTGCACCCTCACACAGGCGATCACCGCCGCGTGTCAGCTGATTGTCACAGCTGACACCCGGTACTATGTGCAAGGAGCGGTCCCGCACCGCTCCCTGCACATTATCCCCAGAAATGCTGCGATCTAAGTTGATTGCAGTATTCCAGAAGCAAGGGGAGGTAAGCGCCGCTTACTTGCCTCCTCTCCGGGGACCCATGCTGTCTGAGCCAGGTCCCGGTGGTTGTCATGGTGACCCGGATGTCATGACGACATCTGGGTCACCAGAGAGGAGGAAGTTACTTTGATCATGCGCAGTGCGCGATCAAAGTAACTTCTGCCTGTGCAGTGCTGACAGGCTGTATAGAACAGGGATGCTGCTGCATCTCTATGCTATACAGGCGATCAGACTGCAAAAAGTGATAGTCCCATGGTGGAACAATGTGTAAAGGTAAGAAAAGTGTCAAAAAGTGAAAAAAAAATAAAAAAAAATAAAAATACACTGTACCCATGAATAAATATTATAAAAAAAAAACAAAAACAATAAAAGTACACATATTTGGTATCGCCGAGTCCGGAACAACCTGATCTATAAAACTGTCGCACTAGTTAACCCCTTTTGTGAACACTGTAAAAATAAAAATAAAAATAAAGCAACAAAGCAAAAAAACTATGCTTTATCATCATACCGTCAAACATAAAATGGAATAAAACACGATCAAAAAGATGAATGTAAATAAAAATTGTACCGCTGAAAACATCATCTTGTCCCGCAAAAAACAAGCTGCCATACAGCTCAATCAGCTGAAAAATAAAAAAGTTATAGCTCACAGAATAAAGCGATACAAAAAAAATATTTTTTCTATAAAATACTTTTTATTGTGTAAAAGCGCCAAAACATAGAAAAGCAATATAAATGTGGTACCGCTGTAAACGTACTTACCCGAAAAATAAAGCTGCCTTATCAATTTTACCACACTCAGAACGAAATTAAAAAAATCCAAAAAACGATTCCTGAATTATTGGTTTTTGTTTATTCTGCCTCCCAAAAATCAGAATAGAAAGCGATCAAAAAATATCACATGCCCGAAAATGGTACCAATAAAAATGTCAACTTGTCCCACAAAAAAAAAGCCAGCACATGACTCTGTTAGTCGAAATATGGAAAAATTATAGCTCTCAAAATATGGCGATTCAAACACTAATCTTTGCAAAAAAAATTTTTTTTAGTGTGTGACAGATGTCAATCATAAAAACCCGATATCAATCTGATATCGCTGTAATCGCATTGACCCGAAGAATAAAGTCATCTAATCACTTATACCGCAAGATGAACGGCGTAAAAAATAACTCTAGGGTTAGGGCTGGGGTTGTGTTAGGGTTGTATTAGGGTTAGGGTTGTACTAGGGTTAGGGTTTGGGTTGGGTCAGGGTTAGGGTTGGGTTGGGGTTAGGGTTGGGCTGGGGTTAGGGTTCGGCTGGGGTTAGGGTAGTGCTAGGGTTAGGGTTGTGCTAGGGCTAGGGTTAGGGTTGTGCTTAGGCTAGGGTTAGGGTTGAGCTAGGGTTAGGCTAGGGTTAGGGTTGGGCTAGGGTTAGGATTGGGCTAGGAATAGGGTTAGGGTTGAGCTAGGGTTAGGGTTGGGGTTGTATTAGGGTTAGGGTTGTGTTGGGGTTGGGATTTTTTCAAACATAAAGAAAAAAAATGACAACGATATGGCGACTAGTGTTGAGCGCAAGTTCTCGCTACTTGAGATGCATCGGGTGCTCGGGTATGCACCGAGTATCGCGGGTGCTCGAGTGACATGCTCGAGTCTCCGACCCATATGTTTTGCAGCTGTTATACAGCCAAAAAACCTCACGGGGATTGCCTGCCATGCACAAGCGATCCCTGCATGTTTTTTTTTTGGGTGTCTAACAACCATGAAACATGCAGACGAGGACTCGAGCATGTCACGTGAGCACCCGCGATACATGGTGCATACCTGAGTATCCGATGAAAACTCAAGTAGCAAGCACTTGCGCTCAATAATAATGACAACGTATTCAATATTAGGACCTAATGTTATCAAATTCTGTGTCGTACCTCTGGGTTCAAAATGTTCACTATACCCCTTGATAAAATCCTTGAGGGGTCTAGTTTCCAAAATCGTGTCACTTGTGGGGGGTTTCCACTGTTTAGGCACATCAGGGGCTCCCCAAAAGCAACATGGCATTTGCTAATTATTTAAGCAAATTTTACATTCAACAAATCAAATGGCTCTCCTTCCCTTCCGAACCCTGCCGTGTGCCCAAACAGTGGTTTTCCCCCGCATATGGGGTATCGGCGTGCTCAGGAGGAATTGCACAACAAATTTTGGGGTCCATTTTTTCCTTACGAAAATAAAAAAAATTGGGGTTTAAAGTAACAGTTTTGTGGCAAAAGTTAAGTGTTCATTTTTTTCTTCCACATTCCAAAAATTCCTGTGAAGCACATGAAGGGTTAATAAACTTCTCGAATGTGATTTTGAGCACCTTGAGGGGTGCAGTTTTTATAATGGTGTCACTTTTGTGTATTTTCTGTCATAAAGGCCCCTCAAAGTCACTTCAAATGTGATGTGGCCCCCAAAAAATATGGTTTTGTAAATTTTGTTGGAAAAATTAGAAATCGCTGATCAACTTTTAACCCTTATAGCTTACTAACAAAAAAAAAATGTTGGTTCCAAAATTGTGCTGATGTAAAGTAGACATGTGGGAAATGTTATTTATTAACTATTTTGTGTGACATATCTCTCTGATTTAAGGGCATGAAAATTGCAAAATTTTCAAAATTTTCACCAAATTTCTGATTTTTTCACAAATAAGCACAAGACATATCAAAGAAATTTTACCACTATCATGAAGTACAATATATTACAAAAAAACAATGTCAGAATCAGTGTGATCCGTTGAAGCATTCCAGAGTTCTTACATCAAAAAGTGACAGTGGTCAGAATTGCAAAAATTGGCCCTTGCAAACCACCCTCGGGGGTAAAGGGGTTAACATTCATGTATTCTACACGTACCATATTTTTTGGACCATAAGATGCACTTTTTTCCGCCAAAATTTAGGAGGGACCATCTGGATGATCCAGAGAAGGCATGGGAGAAGGTCACGTGGTCAGAAGAGACCAAAATATAACTTTTTGGTATCAACTCCACTCGCCGTGTTTGGAAGAAGAAGAAGGATGAGTACAACCCTAAGAACACCGTCCCAAGGGTGAAGCATGGTGGGGGAAGCATCATAATTTGGGGGTGCTTTTCTGCAAAGGGGACAGAATGACTGCATCTTATTGAAAGGAGGATGGATGGGGTCATGTATTGCAAGATTTTGGACAACAACCTCCTTCCCTCAGTAAAAGCATTGAAGATGGGTCGTGGCTGGGTCTTTCTGCATGAAAATGACCCAAAACACATAGCCGGACAACTAAGCAGTGGCTCCATCAGAAGAATTTCAAGGTGCTGAAGTGGCCTAGCCAGTCTCCAGACCTGAACCCAATAGAAAATCTTTGAAGGGAGCTGAAATTCAATGTTGCCCAGTGACAGCCCCGAAACCTGAAAGATCTGGAGAAGATCTGTATGGGGGAGTGGGCCAAAATCCCTGTTGCAGTGTGTGCAAACTTGATCAAGACCTACAGGAAACGTCTGACCTCTGTAATTGTAAACAAAGGTTTCTGTACCAAATATTAAATTCTGTTTTTCTATTGTATCAAATACTTATTACATGCAGTAAAATGCATACTAATTATGTAAAAATCATACAATGTGATTTTATGAATTAATTTTTAGACTACATCTCTCACAGTTGAAGTGTACCTACGATAAAAATTACAGACTTCTCCATTCTTTGTAGGTGGGAAAACTTGCAAAATCGTCAGTGTATCAAATACTTATTTTCCCCATTGTATGTTCAGTTCACATGATATATTTACTCCGTTGTGGTCAAAACATTGGATATTGATGTCTGTATACATTTATCAGTGATCAATAAAACGTCACTTAAGCAACAATTCTTTGTTAATCATTCCTCAAAGTTTAAAGAGAACCTGGAATGTCCCTAAACCATATAAACCTGCAGATATAGGGTTAATCTACAGGTTAACAGCATTCCAATTATGTCTGGCCTCCTTATACTGAAAGCATGGCTTGCAGGAGAAAATAAACTTTACTCTACCTGGGAGCCATCTGCTTTCAGTCATAAAGGCATGTATGGAGTGACTGGCAAGTGAGTGATGTCTAAAAGCACACCCTGGCACTTGATTGACAGTTCGCTCTACACAGATTTGTTGAATCCGTAGAATTATAATTTCAAATGATTTGATCATCACTAGCATCTATTATGGGAAGAGTTGCCAGTTTTTGTTGATAAATTGTATCAGTAGATTATAGTATTTGCAGGCAAGACAATTAACTGATGTATCAAATTGTTATTAAAAGAATACAGAATACATAGATTTCTTACTACTGTTCTTATCTGTAAGTGATATTTGGCAAATTATTATAATGAAATTGCAATTGGAATTTCCCAAATGCATTTGAAAAAAACTATGGGTACAGTGAAAGTATCACTGTCATTTTAACAAATGTTTCACAAATCAATTGTAATATATCTTATCAGATATATTGCTTTTTTTCTCCCAAATTAGCATTAGCACTAGCACTCAGCACAGTGAGAGAACAGGAAGTCTAAGGCAGTTTGTTCTGAAGCTTTCAGCAATGTATTTTACTTCAGTACTGGAGTCACAGCTACACAGCTTAGTACTGCTGTATAATGTCTTGGGTGCTGCTGCTATTTCTGTATCTATGCTACAGAATAAGATGAACAGAAATGTATCACTTTCTCTGTACTATGAATGGATATTACAGCAGATAATCTACATCTACATGACAGCTTATTTTGAAAAGTTACCTGAAGTCACAGGTACACACTTTAATTTGTGTGTACCTGTCACTTACCTCACATCAGTTTAGTATATCTATGGGCATATGACTAAGAACCAGTGAATCGACTAAAAAACAGGGAGTTCAAAGGTTTGAAATGTTTAATAGCTCCGATGTCTTGTAGAATTTTCATCTAATCTTGTTATGGAATATACTGAAATAAGATTCTTTAACGATATTAGATTAAACATTTAATGTATGTATTCATGTGTGCTGGATCCCCTAGTACATATGGGGGTATCGGTAAATGAAAGACACCAAGATCTTGATTCATCATTAAATACTGAGGCACTAGTAGAAAAAAAATGCTTAGTGTTATAAGAATCTATAGTGGAGGAAAATGTTCTTTTGGATGTACAAAGGAGTAAGTAGATACGGGAGATTCAGGGGGAAATAAATGACTGAAAGTTTTGAGATATTTTATAAATAAAGCTATTTTAACTGAGGTAATTTGCTATATTTTTATGTATGTATTGCAAATAAAATAAAACTATATTAAATAGAAAAAAATGAAATACTATTAAGCAGAATATTATAAGCAAGTAACTACATCTGAGTGCACTAAATTATTTTACTCACTGTAATTGCCCTTTAAGTAAGAAACTACACCATATTTTCTTAAAATTGGTGCCTTTCATGAAACCTTTTATTTTAAGTTCATGTCTTAAACGAATGTCTGAACGGACAGGCCAGTTACCTGGAAGCAATTTTCCCTCAGCACCTCAATTATCAGAAAACCAGCTTGAATAGACTATCCATTATCTTTAATAACATTGAATAGTATTATTGGCTCACCGCTTTTCGGAGATCAAGAGCTGCCACCACCTACCATATTAAGTTGGAAAAAAAAATATGAATCTTCTACTGACTACACGGGAGAAAGTATATCTCTAGTGTCTTGAAACTAGCTGAAAACTTACAATGTCTGCAATACAATACAATCTATATATAATTAATTAACTATTTATTCTCACTTTTTCACATAGAACAGGTTGATCATCCAGATCTTGTTGAACACTGAACATTAATCTTCACAGAGCAGTTACTCCAAGGATAGAAGAAGGGTTAGGTTAAGCAGGTAATCATTCATTTCATTGGAAGTGGATAATTTATGGATTGAAAAAAATATAAAGCTCTGCTTTTAAATTTTACCAATCAGTGTGTTCCTATATAAGAATACTATGGATTGGTTGGACAAAGAGAAAAACAGAAGTGCTAAATCCTTCCGAAAACTATCATACAGATCAACAATGAGCAAGAGTGAAGCACCTTCTGAAACCACCACCTTGGGCACTTATGCTCGGCGTTCTTGGTATACATACTCATACGTGTTTATGCACACAGGCATATAATTGTCTCGATACAACCTCAAAGTTATATTACAGCTGACATGTGCCCCTAATGGTCGCAAGTGAAATTGCCTTCCACTCGCGGCTGTTAGAATGTTAAATAATGATGAGTGAATACATTTTGCACTATTCGTTACTCGCACGAATAGTACAGTATTCGGGCTATTTGCTACTCAGTGAATAATTAGCTATTCGCCTCGGTATATTCGCGTTACCTGACCAGCATGTTTGGCGCTTTAGTTGCAGCCAATGAACATGCTGGGCTTGCTTGCCAATCACAGTAATGCGGCGCCATCTTTGGTGTGGCATTACTGTGATTGGCTGGCCGTACAGCGTCATAGGGGATATTTAATCCCTGCCAGCGCCATCTTGCGCACATTACAGCCTGAAACACCGTAGTGAGAGCGCAGTGTGAGCATAGAGAGAGTGAAAGCAGCGTATAGGGAGAGTTAGTGATTACAAAAAACTCTTTTAAGAGCTACTGAAGGTGAAGATTAGTTCTCAGTTAGGTGGAAATAGCGTAGGAAGAGATTTAAATCGAGGGAGAGTGAAAGTCAGGCACCTGGGTGTTTGCAAGTACATGCTGCAGATCTCTGCTACTTTGCATTGTGTTGTACAGTGTAGGAACAGACTGTGGGATTAGGGAGAGAGGCAGGGTTTCATTCACTAGCATAATATATAAAGCAGAGGCAAATAATATTACTTAGTAGTACCAGCATATACTAAACAGATTTTTTTTTGGAGCTACATAATATTCCTGCATACTAGCATATAAAAAATGTTTTTTTTTAACAGCTAAATAATAATCGTCAGTGCCAGCATATAGTAAACATCTTTTTTAAAAGCTAATTACTAAATAATATTCCTGGCCTATTGCTGAAATAGCTAATATTTATCTAGCAGTTGTGCAACTGGCGCAAAACCTGCAGAGATATGCAAACCTCACTTGTTACCAGTAATTTCCCTGAGTTTGCTGTTGGTGTTTGTCATAAAGGCGATATAAAAAAACAAAAAAAGTTATATTGGATAAATAAATAGCGTCTCTTTATCTAGCAGTTGTGCGACTGGCGCAAAACCTGCAGAGAAACTCAAACGACACTAGTTACTAGTGTTGAGCGAATTTGTTCAGCGAATGTTCGAAAGTTTCAAATTCGGCACGAATATGGCACATTCGGATTCGTGATCGCAAAGGCGAGCAAACTTTCTTAAAATCGGAAAAGTTTGACCAATTTGCGTGGGACCACGAATACAGGGCAACCACGGCGTTTTGAACAGTTTTGTTAGCATAAGGCAAGTGTATGATGAGCGGTGACATGTGCCAGGTGAGTGTGGGGGCTGTGGAGAGCTTAGAACAGGTCAGATTAGCGGCGCACTTTTTTTTGTTGTTGTTTTTTTTTCCTGTGAGCGGTAACTTTAACTGAGGAAAGCGCGGCCAGCCAATCATAGTGCAGGAAGCATCTACACTGTCCAGACATAAGGGCTTCTGCATTGGCTGCAGAAATCACATGTTCTCCCTATATAAAAAGTGGCCATGTTCCCTCAGCGCCATTATATCCATGTCACTGCTGGAGACAGATGCAGCTCAGTGTTCTCCTGTGTAATGAGAGATATTAGCTAGATAGATGGGCTCTTGTGTGATAGTCAGATAGTGTAGATAATTCCTGGCCTGTGTTCCTCTGCTACTGCTGGTGCAGCACATTTTTGGTGTTCTTGTGCAAGTACTGAGATTCTGACCGAAACAGAGGGCCCGTGCCATACAATAGTGCTGTGCACCGCTGGTATAGAGCTCCATGTCTCAGTATACCTTGAATCTTTTTTTGCACTTGCTAATGTGAACAAGCAAGCGCAGTGCACCTTTTCATTTAGTGGGGTTGAAGTTGTGCTCTGCACAGTCTGCAGAGCTTCTTATTGCAGAGCACAAAATCTTTTTTTTTTTCTGTTGCTATTGTGATATTGAAAGCTGTGTGCACTAAAGTTTTTTTTAGTGTCAAATACTATTTTAGTGGAGATGAACTTCAGGTGGTTTCAGAGTGAAAAAATAAATTCTTTCTCTTTCTACGCCCAGTCCAAAAAATATTTTTTCCTGTGCCAAAAGTCATATAGTGCTATAAGCCACCTACTATGTCAGTGGCGGTCAAATTCAGCTTGTACGCACAGTCAAACCTATATATATTTTTGGTTGGCAGGCAGAGTCCACCAAAGGTTTTTTACTGTGGCAAACTTGATCCAGTCTGCTAAAAGGCAGATCCTATTTTAGTGGCATTGAATTTTTCCTGGTTTCACAGTAAAAAAAACAAAACTTCTCTTACTAGGCCCAGTCCAAAAAATATTTTTTCCTGTGCCAAAAGTCATATAGTGCTATAAGCCAGCTGCTACGTCAGTGGCAGTCAAAGTCAGCTGGACGCAGAGCTTATATAGAGTAACCCAAAAATATTTTTTGCTCTGAGTAAAGTGATAGAGCTGGCTAGATCTGAGTTTGAAATATTTTGGAGCATATATTCTATGTCATACTGGCCTCATACACATTCAAAAAAAATGTCTTCTGTTCCTAAAGTAATGTTGCAGAGGACATCTCATTTTGAAATTTTTTGGAGAATATCTCGTAGGTTTTATCGGCCTCATGCACACTAACAAATTTCTTTTTTCTGTTAGTAACGTTATATGGAAGGCCATATCTTACCTTGTCATTTAGTGTCGCTGAAATTCAGGTGTGTGCTGAGCTATTGCACAGGAAAAAAACGTATTTTTCTTTAGTTAATTGCTTGCTCCTACCATTGTATCTGACCAACATGAGTGGGAAAAAGAGAGGGCGTGGTGGAAGGGGGAATAGGCTTGGTGTTCAAGGTGTACGTGGGGTACGTGGTAATGTTAGTGAAAGCACTAGTGAACCAACACAAACAGGTCCTATCCAAAGACAACTGACAACTTATGTTAGTGGATGGCCTTCTGAACTCCCTTCCTTTGGTAGCTGCACAGTGATACACCTTGTTGATAAGGCCCAGAAAGAGCAGGTGCTCCAGTGGATGGAAAGCTCGGCTTCCAGTGCCCTCTCCTCTTCTTCCTCCACCTCAACATCACATGCAGTACAGTCCACAGAGGTGGCACCCCAATTACCCATGTTTCTCTCCGTGTCACAACTGGCCAACTGCCCAACTGACTGTAGCGAACCATAGATGGTTGAGTCTGTAGAACTCTTAACTCATTCTACACCATGGGCATCAGAAGTGTACTCCAAACAGTCACAGAATCAAGGGGAGGAAAGCATCTGCACCGATGCCCAAAATTTTTTTAGCTTGGATTCGGGGCAGGACGAAGTAGGGTCCGAGCAGGTTCCTCACCCTCGTCATCAGACGTTAACATAGGGGAGGGAGGTGATCCCGATGAAACTCAGATACCTGAAGCTCATGGAGTCTGTACTGTGCTGTCGGCGCAACAAGAGGAGAGGGGTCACTCTGACGGTGAGGAATGGGATAACACATTGGATGATGACGAGGTTGAACATCCTACTTGGTGTGAATCCAGAGTCACGCAGCCGAGTAGCTTATTTGAGGAGGTGGAGGAGGAGGACAAGGAGGTTACATTTTGCCCTACGGCGCAGACACGGAGTGATGCAAGTATGAGGAGCACTGCATCCTTAGCCAGAACTGTGGCTGTGGCCAGCAGCGGTCACGGTCTGCAGCTCGCAGGGGCAGCAAGGGATGCCTAGCATGGGCCTTTTCTGTCACTACAAAGGATGAGCCAACTCACATTATCTGCAAACTTTGCGATAAAAAACTCAGTAGAGGGAAAAACTGCAATCATTTGACTACTACATGCATGAACGTTCACATGCTCAAACAACGTTCCTTACTCTGGGAATCTTTCCGGGCTGAAATGCGGACCAGCGCACCTCAACAACCATCAGCTGCCCCATCAAACGCATCCGCTGCTTCTTCCTCTTCCTCAGTTACCGTGCCAAGTATTGTCACGCAGGTCTCCCGTCGCAGAAACTTCGGTTCTTTACCCGCTCCAGTCAGCTGAGTAACAGCCCGTCAGCTGTAACGGAAGTGGACACGCCTGCTGTCTTTGTTTCAACGAGCACACAGCATGTTTCTCAATCCACCGTAACTTCTGCACCTCACTCATGCTCCACCAGTTTTTCCGGTTCACCATACTCCGCCCTCTATCAGCACCTTAGCCAGCCCTCGGTCCCGCAGATGTGGTCACATAAAAGATTTTTTCACCCTACGCATGACAAAGCTAAGAGATTGAACTTCACCATCTCCAATCTGTTGGCCATGGAAATGGTGGTCTTAGGCTCTATTTTTTTAAATGTAAACACTTTCGATTGAGTCTGCATCTCCTGGGTTGGCTGTAATGGGACAGGTATGGGTCCGCGTTAAATTACTGGTAGTCTGATGACATTGATGCCACTTTGGTGGTGTTAGGCCCTCATTTAGGGCAATGTGAACACTCCTGGTTAGGTCTCCATCTCCTGGGTTTGCTATACTGGAGAGGTGTGGGTCTTATTTCCACTATTTGTGCAGTAGTGAAATTGATGCCACTTTGGTGGCATCTGCCTCTAATTTTTTTAAATGTGGGGAATCCAGATTGGGTCTCCATCTATTGGGTTGGCTGTAGTGGAATCTTCCTGTTCTGCAGTCTAAGTTGTGTAAGGTTGCGTACTAGTCCTTGCTGCACTCCTGATACAGACTCTGCCTGCTGCACTCCTTATACAGACTCTGCCTGCTGCACTCCTGATACAGACTCTGCCTGCTGCACTCTGATACAGACTCTGCCTGCTGCACTCTGATACAGACTCTGCCTGCTGCACTCTGATACAGACTCTGCCTGCTGCACTCTGATACAGACTCTCCCTGCTACACTTTGATACAGGCTCTGCCTGCTGCACCATCTAGTCTGTCCTACTGGATCCGGCTGCTGCGTGGCTGTTGGTCTGTCCTGGAGTGGCACCTGGCGTTCATCGGGAGCCAAGTCTAACCTCACCATCAGAGGCTGTAGTGAACAGTCCGGTGATCGGTTAGTCACGCCCCTCCAGGCTCTCCAAGGTCCGTGGCACAGTGGTTTCACAAACCACGTCCGTGACAGTGCCCTCGCAGGCAGGGTCCTCTCTCCTGTTGTACCAGTCGGTGACCCCCTTTTTTACATGTAAAGCGCAACTGAATAAATGTCGCTGTCACAGTAATAATAATAATAGTACTTGTACTCTGGGTCAATTGATGGCACTTCCCTGGTGCCTACACCTAATTTGATGTGTTTTAGCAGCTTTTGTTCGACAAACATTCGGCTAATAAATTCGGCAAATATCAATTTGTTCGGTGAACTTTTCCGAACCAAACATTGAAATGTTCGCTCATGGCTACTAGTTACCAGTAAATTCCCTGAGTCTGCTGTTAGCATGTGTCATAAAGGCGATATAAAAAAGCAAAAAAAGTTATATTGGTTAAATAAATAGTGTCTCTTTATCTAGCAGTTGTGCGACCAGCGCAAAACCTGCAGAGATATGCAAACGTCACTAGTTACCAGTAATTTCCCTGAGTCTGCTGTTGGCGTGTGTAATAAAGTTGATATCTGAAAAAAAAATACCCACATATTGCTAGTTACAGGGAATTTGTACATAACACCTCTGTGAGGGTACTTGTGAAAAATAAAGCCAGGAATTTTTTTTTCATAAAATATTCAATATGGGAAAGGGTGACGTTAAGGAACATGGACATGGATGTGGTGGTGCTCGCCAAGGCCGTGTGACAGATCAGAAGGTTACTGTATCTCGTTCTAGATTCCTGTCAAAATTCGGTCAACTCTCTACACCACTGTCAAACCCAGAAAAGTGCGAGGAGGTTGTGAGTTGGATGGCAGACAAAGGTTCCAGTGTGTTGACAAGCAGCACCACCAAGTCTTCTACACAATCCAGTCTCAGTAGCCAAGAGGCTGGGTCTCACAATCCTCAACCTGGTCCTCCTTCCTTCCCCCATCAAGAGTCCCAGGAGACATATGACTCCAACGCTGGCCACTCAAAGGAACTGTTTACATTACTTTACAATTATTCAGGCCTCTCAACATGCACCATTAAAGAGGGCCATGAGGAGGTGGAGTGCAGTAATGCAGAAAAATTTGAGCATCCACGGCCAGGAGAAAGTCACGTTGGGGAAGGTAAATTCATGTCTGAAGAGGTAGAGGATAATCATGACGCACAGTTGCCATCAGGTCAGCCTAAAATTGCAACTGAGAAGGAGGATCAGAAGGATGAATTAGAAGATGACGTGGTCGATGATGAGGCCACTGATCCAACTTGGCGCGGTGGCATGCCTACCAAGCACAGCAGTGCAGAGAGAGATGAATCCATAGCACAAAAACAGGCCAGAAGAGGTAGTGGCTTGACCAGAGGGAGAATTCGGTCAACTGTTCCACAGAGGACCCCCACTCGGCTAGATAACAGGCCAAGGGTGCATTGTTCCATTGCATGGCAGGTTTATTTCTGAAAGTCCTTCAGAAAAAACAACAATAATTTGCAGCATCTGCCAGACCAAGCTGAGAAGAGGCAAGAACACTGCCAACCTGAGACACTACATTTCCCTGACGGCACACTGGGTGAACCTGGTACAGTCTGGGACAGAGTCAGAGGCTGGGACATCACACATCTTACCCACACAAAGAATAGCAGGCCCAACTTCCATCAGGGTTTCAGTATCCTCATATGCCAGTTCCTGTCTCTCCTCCTCCTCTTCCTCCTCCTCAGATGAGCTAGCCTCCCCATCACTCGCCAGCTGGGTGCTCTGCAGCACTGCCTTGGCGAAGCGGCAGCACGCTTTGCTGAAGCTCATCTGTTTAGGTGATAAAGCTTACAATGCAGGAGAGCTGTTGAAAGGGATAAAAGACCAGAATGATCAGTGGCTCTCCCCACGAAACCAGGTCCGGTTGTGTGCAATAATGGGTGTAACTTGGTGGCGGCTTTAAAGCTCGGCAAGCTGGTACACGTTCCATGCATGGCCCACATGCTGAACTTGGTTGTACAGTGGTTTTTAGAAACATACAGTGGATACGGAAAGTATTCAGACCCCTTTAAATTTTTCACTCTTTGTTTCATTGCAGCCATTTGGTAAATTCCAAAAAGTTAATTTTTTTTTCTCCTTAAAGTAAACTCTTCACCCCATCTTGACTGAAACAAAAATAAATGTAGATATTTTTGAAAATTTATTAAAAAAGAAATATTGAAATATTACATGGTCATAAGTATTCAGACCCTTTGCTCAGTATTGAGTAGAAGCACCCTTTTGAGCTAGTACAGCCATGAGTCTTCTTGGGAATGATGCAACAAGTTTTTCACACCTGGATTTGGGGATCCTCTGCCATTCTTACTTGCAGATCCTCTCCAGTTCCATCAGGTTGGATGGTGAAAGTTGGTGGACAGCCATTTTCAGGTCTCTCCAGAGATGCTCAATTGGGTTTAGGTCAGGGTTCTGACTGGGCCAGTCAAGAATGGTCACAGAGTTGTTCTGAAGCCACTCCTTTGTTATTTTAGCTGTGTGCTTAGGGTCATTGTCTTGTTGGAAGGTGAACCTTCAGCCAAGTCTGAGGTCCAGAGCACTCTGGAAGAGGTTTTCATCCAGGATATCTCTGTACTTGGCCGCATTCATGTTTCCTTCAATTGAAACCAGTCTTCCTGTCCCTGCAGCTGAAAAACTCCCCCATAGCATGACGCTGCCACCACCATGTTTCACTGTTGGGATTGCATAGGGCAGTTGATGAGCAGTGCCTGTTTTTTTCCACACATACCGCGGGCAAACTCTATGCGGGCTTTCATATGTCTTGCACTGAGGAGAGGCTTCCATCGGGCCACTCTGCCATGAATGCTCGACTGGTGGAATGCTGCAGTGATAGTTGAATTTGTGGAACTTTCTCCCATCTCCCTACTGCATCTCTGGAGCATCACTAAAGTCCTATCAGTTTAATTAAAGACAGCTGGACTCCAATGAAGGAGTAGAACCATCTCAAGGAGGATCAAAAGAAAATGGACAGCATGTGACTTAAATATGAGTGTCTGAGCAAAGGGTCTGAATACTTAAGACCATGTGATATTTCAGTTTTTCTATTTTAATAAATTTGCAAAAATTTCTACATTTCTGTTTTTTTTCAGTCAAGATGGGGTGCAGAGTGTACTTTAATGAGAAAAAAAATGAACTTTTTAGAATTTACCAAATGGCTGCAATGAAACAAAGAGTGAAAAATTTAAAGGGGTCTGAATACTTTCCGTACCCACTTTACCCTGATTTGCTGGATCTACTTGCCAAAGGTACCTCGTTTCAGTGCCAATTTCCTAAAGTCATCTCAGGCTTTCGCCGGTCTGGCTTCGCTGCAGCAATGCTTTAATTTGCCTCATCATCGACTGATTTGTGACCTGCCCACATGCTGGAATTCGACCTTTCATATGTTGGCAAGGCTTAATGAGCAGCAGAGGGCAATGGCTGAATTCCAGCTTCTCAATGCACGTCAGAGTAGCTTTGAATGCCGAGCAGGTGGCTATGAAGCAAGATTTTACAGTGGCTGATACCACACAGCCCAGCCTCAAAATATTCTCAGGCCACATTGGGTGATGACTAGGAACAGGAGGAGGGGGAGGAGCATAAGGAGGAACAGGAGTTTTTGGTCTACGCTACGGATGGGACTCCCAATCCCAGCTTCTTGCCAGTCCAGCATGGTTGGCCTGAAGAGGAGGAGGAGGCGATGTGTCGTGAGGAGGAGAGGATGGTTAGTGTTCGTCCTGGTGGGGACACTGAACGTTTGACTCTTTGTAGTCTGCTACACATGGCACAGTTCATGTCAAGTTGCCTTTCTCAAGACCCTCGCGTGAAAGACATTTTGTCTACCATGAAATACTGGCTGTGCACCTTTCTTGACCCACGGTACAAGGAGAAATTTCCTTCTCTCAGAGGTAGACGTGACATTTTCAGTGCATGCATGCCAGAGTGCCGTTGTGGAAGACTTGCTGAAAAGATTACCCTCAGACAACGCTGCTTTCAGTGTGTATGATACAGACCCATTGGGTAATATATGGAAAACTTTGCACATTGTGAAATGGTGAAACTTGTACTCCCTATCTCTACATATTCTAATAACTGCAAAATGTATTGTGAGGTCCGCATCACGGTCTCTTTAAGTGTGTATTATACAGTCCCCTTGGGTAATTTTTGGAAAACTTTGCACAGTGTGCAGTGGTGAAATTTCTACTCTCAATCTCTATATATTCTATTATTATAATTTTTTTTAATGTGTTCTCCCTCTCACCGTCTCTTTCAGTGTTTATCAGGGAGCCTGATGTTGATTTTTGGGTCTGCACTTGGACATTGTGGAAAATCAATGCATTAATATGCTCCAAACACTTCTTCAGGTTTCAGCCTTACACAGAATAATAATATGAGTAACGAAATATGCTCTATATATATGCTTCTAGTTGGAAAATCTTACCCACACATCCCTTTATAAAGGGAAATTTGACATAATACCTCAGCTAGCATACGCAATATACTGCTGACATAAGCAGCACTCCAGTAGGTGGGCGGAAAGCCTGGGTACAAAATTTGTGTCTGAGGGTGAAACCACTGGCCCTTCCCCTGTGTTACGTCCTTCCCAATCTGCTGACAAGGAAGCAGGCGCTGATGCCTCTTGCCTGCAACCTGCAGTTGCACATACAGTAAGAGCATTCAGCAACCACATCCACTTTTTGGTCCCAACGCAGTGTTCATTTTTTCCTTGTCAGAATATATGTCTCTTCCCAAATTGTTAGTTAGATAGGACATACATATTCGTTAGCACTTTACATAGTCCTGTGCTGGACAAAGACCATTCCTAGCTTTTCCAGGCTCCTAAATGAGACATGTATCTCTTTATTAAACTGTCACTTCCCTTAAATTTTCTACATTTTGGTAAAAAAAAATAGTGGTGGGGTATTGGCCAGTTTCTGTGCATTTTAAGCAGGTCTAAGAGACTGGTTTAATACGCTCCACAGGCCTATTCAGGTGGCAGCCTTACACATATTGGAACATGGTCATTGCGACACACTGAGCTCTGTAACACTGCCTGTCACCTAAGTAATACACTCTACAGACCTTGTCACTCTCTGGAACATATCCTGTAATTACTTTGTTCTTGCTCAAAACCATGCAAAAGATACATTCTGCCTGGTTGGGTAGTTTCTAGAAGAAGTGCGTAGGCTTGTGCAGATTGATCAATGGCACTCCTGTCTCTTTCCCTTGAGGAGGCTGCTTCAAACTAAAATGAGGTTTGTACATGTTCCTGACATGGGTTTCAGGCCTGACAGACTGACCATAATACAGGCCATACACTGTATTCAGAATTTAATTCAAATGCTTTTGATGTCTGGTAGAATCCAATTTACTGACATTGAGCATACAGCTCCCCCAACTCCTATATTTATATTCACCTTTCAGCGGCTTCACCCGCTATGACAATGGCTCCATTGAGAACCGGTGGCCAAAATGAACTGTAGAACTCACAAAACACAGGTTTCATGGCACCTGCTGGCCCTCTGAAAATATGAAGCGAGGGCCGCATAATGACATGTTGGTAGGCGTGGCAGTGGTGGTGGGCGATGCCCAAAATTAAAGTGGGCATCTTTTAGCTGTCATTGTAAAGTGCTGGGGAATATGTATTCCACTATCTAGCTACCAATTTTGAATGAGGGAGGGACCTCCCAAATGTAGGAGTGAGAGCCCTCACAAATGTAAAAGTAAAAACTAAAGCCAAAACGCTACATGTGAACATATGCTAAAGGGGGGTATAATTTTTTTTTTATTATTATTTTTTTTATTTTTAGTTTGCGTTATATACAAGTAAATATGAAGGAAAAACTGTTTCTTAGCATTTTTCTCTTTAGAAAAAATTTAGGTTTGTTTTGGTAGGTCTTCTTAGAAATCCGTAAAACCAGCGCAATATTCTGACAACATTATTCCCAGATACCATATGTGAGTCAGAAAGGCATGCAGTCATCTTCTCCATGCTGTTCCCATTTACTTTTTAGCACTTTCCCATCCATTTCAGCTTTTTTTCTCAGGCCCCCAGACCAGTTTGTTGGGTCCAGCAGAAAAATATTCGGCTTTCCCATTGACTTGTATTGGATTCGTTATTTAGAACGAATACACGGATATTAGAAATTATGCGTGCTGATTTTCTCGAATCCGAATATTTCACTATTCGCTCATCACTAATGTTAAACTGTTAATCTCCGACAGCTGCATTTAACATGGCCGCGTCACTAGCTCCGCCGATCGGCGCTTCTGTCACATGATCGCGGGGCACCGTTGGCATGACAACTCAGGGTCTGCAGGAGACCCCTGTGGTTGTCATTGCCGAACTGCTATTAGTGCCACCCCATAGCCTGCGCTCATAGCAGATGAGTATTTTTGCTGCACATAGCAAGGCTGAAGCCCTGCTGTGTGTAACACAAGTGATTTGATGATCGCAGCTTCAAGTCTCCCATGGAGACTATTGAAGCACGTAAACAGTAAAAAAAAAAAGTTTTTAAAAACATTAAAAACTTTTGCCTCATTCAAAATAAAAGAATTGAATAAAAAATAAAAAATACACTTTTGGTATCGCCGCTTTCAGAAAGATCCGAGCTATCAAAATATAAAAAGAATTAATCCAATAGGTAAACGGTGAAACGAGAACAAAATCAAAATGCCAGAATATTTTTGGTCACTGCAACATTGTAATAAAATTCAATAACGGGTGATCAAAATATTGTATCTATCCCAAAATGGTATCAATAAAAACATCAGCATGGCACGCAAAAAAATTAGCCCTCACCTAGCCCCAGATCACAAAAAATGGAGACACTAAGGGTCTCGGAAAATGGTGCCATTTTTTTAAATTTTTTTTTACAAACTTTGGATTTTTTTCACCATTTAAATAAAAAAGAGCATATACATGTTTTGGTATCTATGAACTAGTAATGACCTGAAGAATCAAAATGCCAGGTCAGTTTTAGCATTTAGTGAATATGATAAAAAAAAAAAAAAACAATTGTGAAATTGCACTTTTCTTGTAATTTCACTGCACTTGGATTTTTTTTTCACATTTTCAAGTACATTAAATTTTAAAATCAATGGTGTTCTTCAAAAGTACAACTCGTCCCACAAAAAAAAACACTCACATGGATATATTGATGGAAAATTAAAAAAGTTGTGGCTCTAAGGAGAAGGGGAGGAAAAAACGAAAACGCAAAAACGGAAATACCCAAGGTGGTGAAGGAGTTAACAATAAAAAATTTCAAGTAAAAAATTTACTATTTCACAAATTCTGTAGGAGGCAATAATGAGGCATAATTTAGCTTTATCTAAAAACATGAAAGTTAGCAAAGTGGTAGACTTATTTCTGTAAAACTAGATTGGATATGTACATTGACCACTTTTTTACCTATCCAGTTTGGACATTCATGACCTTGCCATATTTTTCAAATCTGACATGTCACTTTATGTCGTACTCAATCTGCAGTGTTTCAACACATCCCAACAGTTATGAGATTGTTTTTTGTGACATATTGTCCTTTATTTCAGTGGTAAATTTAAGTCAATTTAGCATTTATTTATGAAAATATCTGAAATTTGTGGAAAATGGAAAATAATTAACAATTTATCTTCAACACATATAGTCATACCAGACAATATAGTTAATAAATAACATTTACCATATGCCTACTTTACGTCGGCATTATTTGCCACGTCTTTTTATTTTTTTTAGCATGGCCTTTTTTTATTTTTTTTGTATGCTTAGGATGTTAGAAGACTTTAGGATTTTTGAAGACTTAACTATCAAAGAATTTTTCAGAAAAACCTTGTCCTATATGTATGGGTGAGGAATAACACTATCTCTGTCCATTATGTGACTTGTCTATACTGTATGTGAGTACACAGACAGAAGATGCAGCAGCATGAATGACATTATACTGAAGTACTGAGCATTATAGATATGAATCCAGCTCTGTGGTGAGGAAAAGGACTCATTAGATTAAGTACAATCTTACAAAGTCTGCTTATTTTCTCACTCTACTCTTTCTTCCTACTAGTCCTTCTATCTCAAAAGAGTATAGCACACATGTAACCTGACAACTTCACAGTGCTGACAGTGTTCTTGTACTGGGCAAGATAGAGTAGAGCTGTTTTTCTTAGAGTGGATGATAAGTTCAGAAGGCAAGGAAGGGGAAAAGAGACTCATAAGTTGAGAAAGAAGCAGATTTCTCTGATATAATAAAATGCAAAGTTTCTTATATTCCCACGTACTATTTAGTTATGCAGTGTTGTTTATAAGTACAGTTCTTATTTAAAAGTTTAGCAGCAGTTTTTCATGTATTCAAGGAAATTTTTAAAATATATATTTTCAGGGACTAATTTACTTTTAAAGTGACTTTGATAGCCTTACGTATTGTAAAACCTCTCAAAGTTAGACCATTTTAAATGCGGCATCCCTCAAAGCATTCAAAGCTCATTCAGTAAGTAATTTAAATCCCTTGCTTGACAATTACCGGTACTAATGCAATGAAGAAATTCAAATTTCCCATTAAAATAACTTTTTAATTTTCATATGAGGTAATAAGAAAAAATGGACCCCACAATTTTTAACGTCTCTCACAACATGACAATACCTTGTGTGGTCAGAAACTGCTGCATGAGCTAACGGCATGGCTCAGAAGTGGAGGAGTGCCCTATTTGATTTTGTAGGGTAAATTTAACTGGAATTGATTGCAGAGCCCCTGTCCAAACAGTAAAGAAAACAATTGACCCAATTTTGGAAACTATACCCCTGAAGAAATTCATGTACATATTCAGTGAGCTTTTTAACACACCCCTGTTTAACATTTGTTTAACATTTTATAACATATATCCCATTAAAATATTGATTTAGCTTCAAATTTGTCATTTTCACAAGTGGTAATAAATAAAAATGCACCCCACCATGTTTACGCAATTACTCCCGAGTGTATACGGGATGAGTTTGGGATGTAAGAAGAGTTACTTAATGGCTAGAATGAGCCAATTAGTAGTTAAGACCGTGAACTGCATAATGAATGTGAGTGCAAAGCAGAGATTTTGTGAGGTAGCAAACTTTTGTAAAAGTATGGGATAAAGTGGCAGTCTGGATCTCGATGTGACCAGAACATCCAGGATCATAGGAAGTGAAACAGACAGAAGGAAAGCTCAGCTATTGTGGATATAGTTGAAAGCCCAAAGAAGTATAGTTGTGAGTCCTGAGACAGCACAGGTGAGTGTGATTGAAGAGGCAATATGTAGGAGGGACCTGCGAGTCTGTCTCAGTGAAGAAAGCAATCATAACTTGCATGTACTTTACAAAAATAGAACTGGATGTTTAGGTGCTTTATCCTAATGTCTTTTACAATATAGAGTTGTTCTAATGTTTTTTCTACAGGAATGCACCATTCCCAGACCCTGGCTTCCTGACTGGCAGGTGGTATGCACTCCTGAAGATTGACAGTTTATACCATTAGCATGGTTGCACCAATGATACAAACTGGACACCCTCCCAGGCTGCTAGCAAAGGCAGGTTCTACAACACCTAAAACAGCCTTCTGATCCCAAGGTAAATTTGCTGGATTGTTTTGGCAAGGATTGAAGTAAGTGTTCCATTTTTCTTTTTTCATGTAAATTGATTTTTCAATTAAAAATAAAAAATCCCCTCATTCTTAAAAATGGAAAGACTTTTAATTAGAGGCAAGTTGTAAAAGTGCTTATTTTTACAAGCACTTTGCAATTTTACCAATTTAAGAACTTGTGGCAAAACTTATAATGTGATCACAAGATTAATAACCATATAAAGACCTGTCATTAAGTTCCTAAAGGGCTCATGCAAAGCTTTATGACTGATTTTAGCATGTATGTGGTTGATCACCTATCATTCAATATATCATTTATTTTCTTTACCTATAACCATGTACACTGTTTAGTATTTCTTCATGCATGGGAAAGTTGTAAATCTATTTTATTAAATGCATTATTTTCATCACATATTATTTTACCACTATTACAAATCAAATGTCAGAAAATCATAAACAGAATAAATAATTTCTTAAACTTGTTCTACTTTGGCCTTACCATCAAATCCATAGTGATGCCTGAGCTTCACCAGCCAAGAAATACTACCATGTAGTTTCAAACACCATTGTGCAATATCTTTGTTACCATTGCCAGCAGTATCAACCAAATACCACTATGCAATGCACATATATTAGCTGTTAAGAATCGTGGTTCTGTGTTCCCACCTGGGAATGGAGCAGGTCCATTGTTACACTTCTCCGGTCGCAGTCGCCGCCATTGTCCTGACCCTGGAGATGGAGCTACTACGCATGTACGAAGCCTGTCCTAATCTTATGGAGCATCGCATTCTGGTGTTGTAGGATGTGTGAGGATGCAGGACGTCGTGTCTCTCACTGATTTCTCTGGTTGCCAGGCAGTGCAGGACGCTGCGGTGTCTGGCACTATGAAGTGGTGGGATTTGTCCATTCTGCTGTTCAATCCCAGGGAACATGAGACGCTATCTTCCCTGGTTTCCAGGAAATGCAGGACACTGATGTCTGGCACTAGGCAGTGGTGGGATTGTGTCCAGTCTGCGATGCAAGATAGCAGGAAGTGTCTGTCTGAGGATGATTGGGAGGTGTTCAATACCTGATCATTAGGCGGGCTATGTAATCCTATTCCCTGCTCAGTCCTTTGCTGTTAATTTCAGCTCCTATGTGCTGTGTGGTGAGTGGTGCTAGCAGTACGTTTGCTATCTTTTCAGGGGTTTTCTCTTTTTCTCTTCTGTTACACTTCCTGGGGTTCTTGCAGATCTACTCGCCTGGTTCTTGACTAGGCACCAGTCTCGTCACTAGATGCCAGCTCTCCGGCGACAGTGGGCCTGGGAAGGGCTCTGCCAAAGTCCCCCTTCCATTTACTGGGAGCTGGGTGAAGAGTATTCCCGGCCCTCACGGGCTCGACTAGCTAGGCATCATGCGCCAACTGTGTCTGTTGCTGTGTCTTTGCTGGTTTGGTGCCAGTCTTGCTGGCTCCCTCTGCAAAGCACATAACAGAATAATCAGAAAAAAAAAATGGATACAGTCAAGCAGCTTACTGACCAAATGCAAAGTCTTCTGAGAATGTTCCATGATGTGGTGGGCACTGTCAACCAGCACAGCCAGACCCTGGCTCAGGGAGTCTCCCGGCCACAAGCAAGTTCTAACCCCAGTCTTGCAGCGGGGGTCATTCCCACAGAACCTAAATTGCCCTTGCCTGATTTTTTGGGGGGAGATCGGAAACAATTTAATAATTTTAAGGAGGGGGTGTCAATTATTTTTTCAACTTCACCCTGATTCCTCCAGAAATGAAGGTACTCGGGTGGGTCTTCTTATTTCCCTTCATAGAGGGGATCCCCAGTCTTGGGCATTTTCATTACCCTCAGCTTCACCCATACTCTCATCAGTAAATTAATTTTTTAAGGCTATGGGGCACATTTATGATGAACCGGACTGGGTGGCTTTAGCTGAATCCCATCTTAAGGCATTGTGTCAGTGGGACCTCACTGCGGGGAACTATTGCTCCCAGTTTCTTAGGTGGGTCATAGAGACTGGGTGGAAAGACACCCGCAATTCGTAGTACTTTCCTGTCTGGGTTTAATGAACATATTAAAGATATGCTAGTGCACCACTCTCCTCCCTGGTCGTTGGAGGCCGCCATGACTTTAGCTGTGTGACTTGATCGGAGAAGACGGGAGAAATGTTGGGAAAAATTGTTCCTCGGGCAACATTCATCCATACCCTCTGCCGGTCCTGAGGCTGAGGGAGAACCCATGCAGCTTGGTGGAGTTGGTACCTCTCAGGAGTTAAAGCAGCAAAGATGGCATCGGCGACAGTGTCTTTTATGTGGTTCCTCTCGCCATCTGATTCGTGAATATCCACGTCTGGAGCTGGCAGGAAAATACCGCACCTAACTGGGTTTGGGGATCTCCAGTTAGGTGCTCAGGTATACCTAGCATAGAAATTACTTTTACCTATTGTTAGAATATTTAGCGGTAAGAGTGTGGAGGGCTATGCTTTCGTTGATTGCGGGGCTGATATAAGTTTTTTACATGCTGCCGTGGCCAAGGAGTTGGAGGTTCCCCTTATCTCCTTGGATGCTTATATAACATTATCTTCTCTTGATAATTCTCCCCTTGCCCAGATTATTGGGTATCGCACCACCAAACCAGTATCTTTCACCACAGGATGTCTGCATAGGGAGGAAGCATGATTTTTTATTTTACAGAATCATCCTACTGCTATTGTGTTCGGTCTCCCTTGGCTTCGCACTCATAACCCTATTATTGACCGGCGAAGGGGGGGATATTGTTAAGTGGTCCTCCAATTTCCAATCCCTTTGTATTACCAAGCCTCCTAAGGTACTAGGGTCTACCTCCCAGGTCCTGTTGTATGTGGCAGAGGTCTCACAGGTGTTCACCGAAGAGGCCTCCCAGAAATTACCTCCACATAAAACTCATGACTAGTTCATCCATTTCTACTGAAATTTCTACTAAAACTGCACTGACTAAAGTCACCAATGACCTACTAACCGCCAAATCTAAGCGACACTGCTCTTTCCTCCTCCTCCTAGACCTGTCATCTGCCTTTGACACAGTGGACCATTCCATATTACTACAGACTCTCTCATCTCTCGGCATCACAGACTTGGCCCTATCCTGGATCTCCTCATACCTAACAGACAGGACATTCAGTGTCTCCCACTCACACACCACCTCCTCATCTCGCCCCCTATCAGTCGGTGTCCCCCAAGGTTCAGTTCTAGGACCGCTGCTCTTCTCCATCTACACCTTAGGCCTGGGACAGCTCATAGAATCTCATGGTTTTCATTATCACCTCTATGCTGATGACACACAGATCTACCTCTCTGGACCCGATATCACCTCCTTACTAACCAAAATCCCACAATGCCTGTCTGCTATTTCATCCTTCTTCTCTGCCAGATTTCTAAAACTTAACATGGACAAAACAGAATTCATCATTTTTCCGCCATCTCATTCAACCCCCCCAACGTCAATGGCTGCCCACTCTCCCCAGTCCCTCAAGCTCACTGCCTTGGGGTAACCCTGGACTCTGAACTCTCCTTCAAACCACATATCCAAGCCCTTTCCACTTCCTGCCGACTTCAACTCAAAAATATCTCCCGGATCCGCTCATTCCTCAACCATGAATCTGCAAAAACACTAGTGCACACCCTCATCATCTCCCACCTTGACTACTGCAACCTCGTGCTCTGTGGCCTCTCCTCTAACACTCTCGCACCCCTCCAATCTATCCTAAACTCTGCTGCCCGACTAATCCACCTGTCCCCCCGCTATTCTCCAGCCTCTCCTCTCTGTCAATCTCTCCACTGGCTCCCCATTGCTCAGAGACTCCAGTTCAATACCTTAACCATGACATACAAAGCCATTCACAACCTGTCTCCTCCATATATCTCTGACCTAGTCTCCCGTTACATACCCGCACACAACCTCCGATCCTCACAAGATCTCCTTCTCTACTCCCCTCTTATCGCCTCCTCCCACAGCCGTATACAAGATTTCTCCCATGCTTCACCCCTACTCTGGAACTCTCCACCCCAACGTATGAGACTCTCGCCTACCGTGGAATCCTTCAAAAGGAACCTGAAGACCCACCTCTTCCGACAAGCCTACAACCTGCAGTAACCACCGCTCCACCATACCGCTGCACGACCAGCTCTACCCTCACCTACTGTATCCTCACCCATCCCTTGTAGATTGTGAGCCATCGCGGGCAGGGTCCTCGCTCCTCCTGTACTAGTCGCTGTCACATTGTGTTCAAGATTATTGTAATTGTTCTTGTATTATACCCCTTTTTCACATGTAAAGCGCCTTGGAATAAATGGTGCTATAATAATAATAAATAATAAAAATAAATAATAAATCCAGCTCATTGAGGGGGCAAAGTTACCTAAGGACTAGTGTTGAGCCACCCCCGTAGTGTTCGAGTTCGGTTCGGTTCGTCGAACACCCGTGTGTTCGCCGAACTGTTCGTCGAACTGTTCGTCGAACACCTTCGAACACCGTTAAAACCAATGGCAGGCAAACAAAAACACATAGAAACACATAGAAAACACCTTCAAAGGTGTCCAAAAGCTGACAAACTGCTCAGAAGACATAACTAACACATGGAAAAGTGACAAGTACATATAGTCATGCGAAAATAAAAGAGGTGGAGGAGTAAAAGGAGGGGGAGACACAGATATAGGCATGTCATGCCCTTCTAAAATCCAAAAAGTGAGAAGCCGACACGGCCAGTCCGCTCCTGCCCGTGCCACCTCCGTGTCGCCGGGTTTGTGCCAGAGCAGCGGTGAACCCTGATGGCCAGCCCCCCTCTCCCAATACTGGTGCCTGTCCGCTGGTGGGTCGAGCGAGCCCCCCTGTGGTGGAGGCAGCTCTAAGCTTTTTAATTTAAATTGTCTCTCTAATTTGAATGAATACACTTTAAATCCATTTACAAGGATCTATTGGAGGGCAAGTCTCATGCCAGCAGCCGCGTAATTCCAGCTCCAGCAGCGTCCACTAAAGCTGCTGCAGTTAAAAAGCTTTTATAAGGATCGAGCTCGGCTGTCCACCGCAAGGCATCCTACTGCCAGTCCCAGCCCCTATGCCTTGGGGTGCCTCCTGATGCTCTTCACTGAGTATCCCGTGGTCCCGAAGCATTTCCTTTGAAAAAATGAAGTGTCCAAACTACAGGTGGTGTAGCTTGCTTAACAGCCGGGATAATCCGCTGACTAGCAGACCCTGCTACTAGGCACAAAGTATTTCCTGGGCTAGATGCAGTTAAAAATTTGTAATTAGATACTCTCGTTGGATGCTGAGAAAGCATTCCATAGAGTCTCCTGGCACGCCATATATGATTCTCTTAAAAAGCTTGGGGTAGGGGTCTAGGGGACCCTTTTATAGCCAAAATCACGGCCCTGTATCGCAATACGTCACCTAGGCTGAAGATAAATGGAACTGTAGCACCCTGAGGGCTCGGTTGCTACAGAGGTATTGCACCTCACCCAGAGGTGTGATATCTCACTCTCAGGTAAGGATGTAGTGTGGATCAGGACCCGACACCTGCATGCATTACACCACATTGCCGTGGGGCAGGGCGACCAATATGCCCCTGAGATGGGCACGACAGTCCCTGTCCCTGGCTGGAGTGGGGGGAGGGAACACTGAGGAAGGGGAACCCTGTAGTGCAGGAGCAGGGAGGAAGCAGTTCCTGGGTGCATTGAGAAGGGAGTATAAAAGGTGGGCACCATCTTAGTTCAGTGCAGAGAAGTCTGAGCAGAAGTGGCAGGGAGCAGGGGCTCTGCATGAGCTCTGCTCCGGAG
This sequence comes from Phyllobates terribilis, assembly GCF_046119375.1. Lineage (NCBI taxonomy): Eukaryota > Metazoa > Chordata > Amphibia > Anura > Dendrobatidae > Phyllobates > Phyllobates terribilis. The sequence goes on along the minus strand of NW_027362761.1, from coordinate 181,447,606 downwards.
GCGGGCCTAGTAACAGAGGCCCAGGCCTGGAAGAGGGAGAAGGAAGGAAGAGGAGCGGAGAAGGCTCCAGGAACGAGGAACGAAGGGATCTCAGGGGTGCGGACGGGCGAGTCGCCACCGCACGCCAGAATCCACCTGCGTGGAGGGGTCAGGCCAAAGGGGGAGACCGTTCCCCGAAACTAGTGGAGGCAGGAAACGACCCTCAGCTAGAAACAGGAGGCTGTGACATTTTATGTGGCGCAGCCCCTCGCTACACCCGCTAGGAAGGCACCACATAGGGTCAGGGAAACTGGCGCCAAGTTTACCAAGAGGAGGCCCGAGGCAGCCGGACAGAAGGGTTGGTAAGAAAGGCCAGACAAAGGACACACAAAGGGGGTCCTGTGAAGCGCTCCAAAGTTATCTGGGAGTTGTCTGAGCCCCTCACCTGGTGAGCACAGTACGACGTGGGCAGCCGTTACCTGCAGACGTGGTCTGGATAATAAGAACTGTGAGTAAAGGCCCTGGACTGCATCACTGACTCCGTGTCATTACTGCTGCTGCCCTGCACCATCACCCCCATCCTCCGCATACACTGCCCTGAGGCTATACTCCTCCCGTGGGGAGTTATGCTACGCTCTGCTGCACCCACAACACCAGCCTCAGCGGTCTGCCCTGGAGCGGCGGTTCACTCTGACCGCAATCCACGGGTGGCGTAGTCGGACATTTAAACATCAAAACCACATAAATAGTTCCGCCACTGGTTTGACCGCCCTGAGCCACGGAACCGGGTTGCCGCCACGGAGACTACAACCACCAGCATCCACCAAAAAGGGTCCGGCTCCGGGTGTCCCAAGGCCCAGGGGGCGCGTCAGAACATTTTCATCACCTTTCACAATCACCAATGGGACAAGGCAGGGATGTTCTTTGTCCCCTCTCTTATACATCCTAGTGACGGAGCACCTGCTCTCATCAATTCGCCATAACCCCAATATTAGGTGGATTGAGGTGGGAGGCACCGAGTACAAGTGCTCTCTATTTGCTGATGATGTCCTAGTATATATCACTCAATCACATATATCCATCCATGCTGTTATGGCTGAAATAGATCACTTTGTTACATGGTCAAATTTTAAAATCAATGCAGCGAAGTCTGAGGCCCTCGATGTCTCCCTCCCCAAATCCATATAGGATTCCATCCAGTCCAACTTTCCCTTTGCCTGGCCCTCACAGGGTATCAAATACTTAGGAATTCCTATTCATAGAGACCTCTCCCATCTATGTTATCTTAATTTTGGGCCCTTTATTGAACAACTCCATACAGACCACGGTTGGCAAGTTAGAACTGTAAGATTCACTACGTGAACCACTGGTGTTTTGTGGAAAAGCACATGTACACTGTGTTCCAAATTATTATGCAAAAAGTGTTTAGGAGTGATAAGGGAAGAATTTGTTTGTTTGTCAGTTAAACTCATTGATGGTGATGTGTGTCAGGGCTCTTTATATCACTGTAAGCAATTGCAGACACCAGTGCTAATTAGTTTGTCAGGTGTGTCCAATGAAAGGCAAGACTACTTAAGAAGGCTCTCTCACATTATTCAGCAGCCTACATTTTCTGCCAAAATGGGAAAGAAAAAGGATGTGTCGGCTGCTGAGAAGCAACAAATTGTGGAGTGTTTAGGTCAAGGCATGACTACAATCAACATTGTGCGATGATCAGGATGAAGTGTCTTGGCAATCAAGAAGTATGTAGCTGATTCACAGTACACACGTGTGCGTGCTGATAAGGGCAAATTGAGGACTCTTTCCTACAGGCAATTACGTCAGGTTGAAAGAGCAGCGGCAAAAAAGCCTTGTCATAGCAGCAGACATGTTTTTGAAGCTGCTTGTGCCTCCAACGTCCCCCGAACAACAAGATGCAGGGTCCTTCAGAGGTTTGCAGCTGTGCATACGCCATCCTGTCGACCTCCTCTATCCACTTCACACAAGCAGAAACGGCTCCAGTGGGCCAAACATTACATGAAGACTGATTTCAAAACTGTTTTGTTCACGGATGAGTGCCGTGCAGCGCTCGATGGTCCAGATGGATGGAGTGGAGGATGGCTGGTTGATGGACACCCCACGCAAACACGGCTACAGCGCCAACAAGGAGGAGGTGGAGTAATGTTTTGGGCTGGAATCATGGGGAGAGAGATTGTCGGCCCCTTTAGGATCCCTGAAGGCGCTAAAGATGAACTCCATAATGTATGTGGATTTTCTCAAACAGCACTTCCTGCCATGGTTCAAGAAGAAGAACCGTGTATTTCACAGCAAGATCATTTTTCTGCATGATAATGCACCATCTCATGCTGCACATAAAACATCTGCATCTCTGGCTGATATGGGCATAAAAGGGGACAAACTTATGGTGTGACCCCCATGCTCCCCTGACCTCTACCCCATTCAGAACCTTTGGAGCATCATTAAAAGGAGTGTCTATGATGGCGGGAGGCAGTTCACATCTAAGCAACAGCTCTGGAAGGGTATTCTGTCCTCATGCAAAACAATTGAAGCAGAAACCATCCAAAACCTGACAAATTCAATGGACGAGAGAGTTCAGAAGCTCCTTTCGAACAAGGGGTCCTATGTGAAAATGTAACATCACCTACAATAAAGTTTTGAGTTGAAAACTGTTTGATTTCAGTTTCTAACAACCTGCTAATGCTTATAATTTCAAAAATGACCATTTTTTTGGTCTTTATTAAAATGAAAAGGTTGATCGAAAAGTTTGGGGGATCTAAGAGTGTGGCAACCCAGTAGTCATGATTACATCGAATTCTGACAATATGAGGGTCATGCTGCAGGTAGTGCAGCAAGAAGGCACAAATGTGTCTTGCGCATCTCGGAGCCCCAAAATTATTTTCCGGGCTAGATGCAGCTAAAAATTATTTTAAATTTTAAATCTGGTGGAGCTTATTATAGATGGCCTAATAGGATCAGTGCTGCACACTGCTACAAAGCCCAAATTATTTTCCAGTCAAGATACAGATAAACATGATTAGTAATTTGAAAGCTTAAAACGGTTGGTAGGGTGATTTTAAACAATCATCAAGCTTTTACTCTGCCCAGGATTAGAGATGAGCGTTGTTCTACTCGAACTGTTCGCCAATCTCAAATTCGAGCTGTTTTGGGCGGTGTTCGAGCCGGTCGGCGAACACGAACAATTTGAGAAAAATTCGGCTGTTCGAGGTTATGTTCGATAACTGTTCGTGCACCAAAATCATAACTGGATTTTTTCTCAGTAATGATGAAAATTAATGTTAATACGCAGTTTGAGTGTACAGCGGGGCGGGGGGAGGGGCAGGGGATGGATCTCTGCAGGAACAATGAAGATCTCCATTTTTTTTTCTCTTTCCCGCATTTGCAGTGGGGAGGTGCAATCTGTCAGCCTATCAGCAGCGCACACACGGAGCGAAGTGCTTTTTTTCACACAAGCAAGGGCATGTGTGATTGGCAGTGTATGTCACATGTCCTTGCCCTATAAGACCAAGCCATTTTCCCCGTCGCCACCATTTTCTCACTGCTGCAGCTGCGTGTTAGACGGCACCGCTGTTGCTGTGTGCGCTATACCTTGTTAATTTCAAGCCAATTTTCGCACAAATATACAGATAGCTTGGGAGTAGGGAATAGTTGTGATTGCAGTCCTTTTAAGGACTAGGTTACAGCATTTCCTACGACTTTTATCAGGCAGGTCTGTGCTCTTAAATAGATAGATTGTGGGAGTACAGACTAATTGTAATTGGAGTCCTTTTCAGGACTAGGTTACATCAGTTCCTATCAGTTTTTGCCAGGCAGGTCTGTGCCAGTGCTGTGCAAGTTTTTTTCACAGCATTTGGCTGAATCTAGCAAAGCTAATCCTTTTTGGCCTATTGCAGAGTGTGTTAGTCAGTGGAGTAGCCTATCTGTGTTGCAAGATATACCACCTGTGTATAGAATACCAATTTTTTTACTGCACCTAGTGAAGTAAAATCTTTTGGGCATAGCATCATTCTATTAGTCCATCTATACTGACCTCCATCAGGTTGCAAACTGAATATAATTTTTTTCTGCATCTAGCTCTGAAAAAATATTTGGGCTTCTAGCAGTGTGTGGGACTTGGTCTATTAGTCCATCTATACTGACCTCCATCAGGTTGCAAATTAAAAATAATTTTTTTCTTCATTTAGCTCTGAAAAAATATTTGGGCTTCTAGCAGTGTGTGGGACTTGTTCTATTAGTCCTTCTATACTGACGTCCAGCAGGTTGCAAATTGAATATAATTTTTTTCTGCATCTAGCTCTGAAAAAATATTTGGGCTTCTAGCGGTGTGTGGGACTTGGTCTATTAGTCCATCTATACTGACCTCCATCAGGTTGCAAATTAAAAATAATTTTTTTCTGCATCTAGCTCTGAAAAAATATTTGGGCTTCTAGCGGTGTGTGGGACTTGGTCTATTAGTCCATCTATACTGACCTCCATCAGGTTGCAAATTAAAAATAATTTTTTTCTGCATCTAACCCAGCCAATAGTTTTGGCCTAATACCACAGTTTGGCCACTCAGCTCTGCTCGGTTACCATCCATTGTTTTTTTGTGCAAACAACTCCAGAGTTGTGAATTAGTTAACCACCAAAATGAGTGGAAAAAGGCCTGCTGCTGGTGGAAAGGGGAATAGGCGTGTTGGGAAGGGGAAAAAAGGTTGTGTCCGTGGGGTAGGTGCAGAAGAAAGACCATCTTCCAGCCAAACTAAAATGTCTACTTCTTTTAGCGGACAATGTGATAAGATCCCTTTCTTACGGCCACGCCAATCGCTACAAATTCCAGATGAGGCACAAAAACAGCAGGTGCTTCAACGGATATCAAGTGCTCCTTTAAGTGGGCTCTCCTTCACATCAACTTCAACATCACAAATACTCCAGTCCTCAAAGGTGTCACCCAAATCGCACTTGCTTCCTCACAGCTCCCAAATCTCCAGCTGCCCGTCTGAGTATGAGGTAGAACAGATGGTTGAGTCTGCAGAGCTGTTTACTCATACTATAGCCTGGGAATCAGAGGTCGACTCCAGCGCTTCTGTGAATCCAGACGAGGAAATGATCTGCACTGATGCCCAGAATCTTTATGAGTCGGATCCAGGACCAGACGCAGAAGGGTCTGACCATAATGTAGACCCTCATTCCCAAACTGTAACTCCTGTTGGTGGAGACAATGAGGAAGACGATGATAAGACTCAAATACCTGATTGGAGCGACAACTTTAGTTTTTTGTCAGGGCAGGAACAGGTTGGCTCTGAGGACGACGGGTGTGATAACGCACAGGGTGATGATGATGAGGTCGGAGATCCCACTTACTGTCAACCCACAGTCAGCCAAGAGATGAGGTCAGCAGAGGAGGTGGAGGAAGATGCTAGTGACGACGAGGTCAGGTTGCGCCTTCCTGGACAGAGACGTAGTACTGGAAGCACGTCAACAACTGCATCCTCAAACACAACTCTGCCTCTCACCACAAGTCGTGGTGGCTCTTCTGGTCGCATCGGTGCTAAGCCTTGCATAGCCTGGGCATTTTTTCAGATCGATAAAGATGACCCAACTCGTGTTATCTGTAACATTTGTCAGCAAAAGCTAAGTAGAGGCCAAAAAATACATAGTTTGAGTACTTCATGCATGAACCGGCACATGGACATGAAGCATAAGTTGCAGTGGGAAGCTCAGTGTGCTACAATGCGGTCTAGCCGGCCGGGCCAACCACCGTCTGCCATATCTTGTGCATCCGCGGCCTCTTCATCCTCTGTGACTGGGGGGACAGCAGTCACACCTGTTTTGGGGCGCAGACCTGCCACCTCTTTACCCGCAACAGCCAGCGTGATTGGCAGGTCATCATTTTCTTTGGAGGTGGTAACACCAGCTGGTCTTGAGCGCTGTCCGACATCGATAGCACCACCTTTGGATCAAGGCAACCTAACATGTCCGCCTGCATCTTCCTCACAGACCGGCAGTTTGCCGGGGACACCCTTATCAACCCCGTCTAAGCACAATAGCCAGCCCTCGGTCCCTCAGATGTGGACAAGTAAAAGACCATTTCCTCCTAGCCATGAGAAAGCTAAGAGGTTGAATTTCACCATCTGCAAGCTCTTGGCTACAGAAATGCTGCCTTTCCGCCTGGTGGACACAGAGGATTTTCGAGACCTTATGTCCGTCGCAGTGCCCCAGTACCAGATGCCCAGTCGGCACTACTTCTCAAAGAAAGGTGTGCCTGCGCTCCACCAGCATGTCGCACACAACATCACCGCTTCTTTGAGAAACTCTGTGTGTGACAGGGTGCATTTCACCACAGACACTTGGACGAGTAGGCATGGACAGGGGCGTTACATGTCACTGACTGGGCACTGGGTAACTATGGTGACAGCAGGACAAGGGGCTGCTGTCCAAGTCTTGCCGTCCCCACGAGTTGTGCGTCAATCCTCTTTATGTCATTTTTCCTCCACTGCTTCTGCCTCCTCAACCTCCTCTCGGTCTTCCACCTGCACCCAAAGCCTGTCTGGTCATGCCACAAGCTTTCTAACTGCGCAGAAGGGATCCTGCACACCTCCTTACTATGCTGGCAGTAGGGCTCAACGTCATCAGGCGGTTTTTACATTGAAATGTCTGGGAAATGTGAGTCACATAGCTGAGGAGTTGTGGTCAGCTCTGGAGAACCAATTTCATGAATGGTTGTCTCCACTGGACCTGAAACCAGGGAAGGCCGTGTGCGACAATGCTGCAAACCTGGGTGCGGCCCTTCGCCGGGGCAATGTCACACACGTGCCTTGTATGGCTCACGTGTTGAACCTGGTTGTCCAGCAATTTTTAGCCCACTATCCCAGACTAGATGGCCTTCTGCAGAGGGCACGGTCGCTGTGTGCTCACTTCCGCCGTTCGCATCCCGCAGCTCAGCGACTTACATCTCTACAGAAGTCGTTGGGCCTGCCACTTCACCGGCTAAAATGCGATGTGCCTACCCGGTGGAATTCAACTCTGCACATGTTGCAGCGACTGTGGCAGCACCGACAAGCCCTGGTGCAATACGTTCTGACGTATAGCCTGGGCCAATGAGATTCAGAGGTGGGGCAAATCACGCTGGAGGAGTGGTCTCAGATCAGGGACCTATGCACCCTTCTGCACAGTTTTGAAATGGCGACGAAGATGTTTAGTGCTGACGATGCCATTATCAGCATGACTATTCCGGTGATTTACATGCTGGAGCACATGTTAAACAGAATTCGGAGTCAGGTGGTGGCACAAGAGGAGGTGGAGGAAGTAGAGGAGGAGGAGTTGTATGCGGAAGGGCTAACATCTGCAAGGTCCAGACGGTCGGCAGCACCAGGGCGGCAGGCATGTGAGGGTGGGGGAGATGATTTTACCAGGGCGCATGGTAGCAGCCAAACTAGTGAGGAAGGTGCAGGAGCCCAGGAAGAAGTGGAGGACGAACTGATGGAAGACTCATCAGATGAGGGAGACCTTGATCACATTTCTGTTGTGCGAGGTTGGGGGGAGAGGACAGAGGAAGGAAGCATGATTGTTACCTCGCCACCAACACAACAGGGACTTGGTGCTCCTGGATGCGCAACACACATGAGTGCCTTCTTGCTGCACTACCTGCAACATGACCCTCGAATTGTGAGAATTAGAAATAATCCTGACTACTGGGTTGCCACACTGTTCGATCCCCGGTACAAAAGTAAATTTGCAGAAATTATTCCTGCCATAGAAAGGGATGCACGCATGCAGGAGTATCAGCAGAGACTGTTGCAGAATCTTACATGTGCTTTTCCACAAAATACCAGTGGTGCACGTAGTGAATCTCACAGTTCCAACTTGCCAACCGTGGGACCGTCAAGTGTTCAGCACTCAAACCGTAACAGAACCACAGTATCTGCTGGTAACATCAATTTTGCGGAATCATTTCACCACTTTTTTAGCCCATCCTTTGCAAGGCCACAGGAGACAAGAAGTCTGACACATAGTCAACGCCTAGAGACGATGGTACAGGAGTATCTCCAAGTAAACATTGAAGCCACGACTGTGTCACTGGACCCTTGCTCTTTTTGGGCTTCCAATCTGGATAAATGGCCGGAGCTAGCCACTTACGCCTTGGAGATCTTGTCATGCCCCGCAGCCAGCGTTCTGTCTGAACGTGTGTTCAGCGCTGCTGGTGGTGTGCTGACAGATAAGCGCACGCGGCTCTCCACTGATAATGTAGACAGACTCACGTTCATAAAGATGAACAAATCATGGATCCGAAACGACTTTTCTACCCCTGTGTCATCCTGGGGAGAGTAAAAGCTTGATGATTGGTTAAAATCACCCTACCAACCGTTTTAAGCTTTCAAATTACTAATCATGTTTATCTGTATCTTGACTGGAAAATAATTTGGGCTTTGTAGCAGTGTGCAGCACTGATCCTAATAGGCCATCTATAATAAGCTTCACCAGATTTAAAATTAAAAATAATTTTTAGCTGCATCTAGCCCGGAAAATAATTTTGGGGCTCCGAGATGCGCAAGACACATAAGTGCCTTCTTGCTGCACTACCTGCAGCATGACCCTCATATTGTCAGAATTCGAAGTAATCATGACTACTGGGTTGCCACACTCTTAGATCCCCCAAACTTTTCGATCAACCTTTTCATTTTAATAAAGACCAAAAAAATGGTCATTTTTGAAATTATAAGCATTAGCAGGTTGTTAGAAACTGAAATCAAACAGTTTTCAACTCAAAACTTTATTCTAGGTGATGTTACATTTTCACATAGGACCCCTTGTTCGAAAGGAGCTTCTGAACTCTCTCGTCCATTGAATTTGTCAGGTTTTGGATGGTTTCTGCTTCAATTGTTTTGCATGAGGACAGAATACCCTCCCAGAGCTGTTGCTTAGATGTGAACTGCCTCCCGCCATCATAGACACTCCTTTTAATGATGCTCCAAAGGTTCTGAATGGGGTAGAGGTCAGGGGAGCATGGGGGTCACACCATAAGTTTGTCCCCTTTTATGCCCATATCAGCCAGAGATGCAGATGTTTTATGTGCAGCATGAGATGGTGCATTATCATGCAGAAAAATGATCTTGCTGTGAAATACACGGTTCTTCTTCTTGAACCATGGCAGGAAGTGCTGTTTGAGAAAATCCACATACATTATGGAGTTCATCTTTAACGCCTTCAGGGATCCTAAAGGGGCCGACAATCTCTCTCCCCATGATTCCAGCCCAAAACATTACTCCACCTCCTCCTTGTTGGCGCTGTAGCCGTGTTTGCGTGGGGTGTCCATCAACCAGCCATCCTCCACTCCATTCATCTGGACCATCGAGCGCTGCACGGCACTCATCCGTGAACAAAACAGTTTTGAAATCAGTCTTCATGTAATGTTTGGCCCACTGGAGCCGTTTCTGCTTGTGTGAAGTGGATAGAGGAGGTCGACAGGATGGCGTATGCACAGCTGCAAACCTCTGAAGGACCCTGCATCTTGTTGTTCGGGGGACGTTGGAGACACAAGCAGCTTCAAAAACTTGTCTGCTGCTATGACAAGGCTTTTTTGCCGCTGCTCTTTCAACCTGACGTAATTGCCTGTAGGAAAGAGTCCTCAATTTGCCCTTATCAGCACGCACACGTGTGTACTGTGAATCAGCTACATACTTCTTGATTGCCAAGACACTTCATCCTGATCATCGCACAATGTTGATTGTAGTCATGCCTTGACCTAAACACTCCACAATTTGTTGCTTCTCAGCAGCCGACACATCCTTTTTCTTTCCCATTTTGGCAGAAAATGTAGGCTGCTTAATAATGTGAGAGAGCCTTCTTAAGTAGTCTTGCCTTTCATTGGACACACCTGCCAAACTAATTAGCACAGGTGTCTGCAATTGCTTACAGTGATATAAAGAGCCCTGACACACATCACCATCAATGAGTTTAACTGACAAACAAACAAATTCTTCCCTTATCACTCCTAAACACTTTTTGCATAATAATTTGGAACGCGGTGTACATGTGCTTTTCCACAAAACACCAGTGGTTCACGTAGTGAATCTTACAGTTCTAACTTGCCAACCGTGGTCTGTATGGAATTGTTCAATAAAGGGCCCAAAATTAAGACAACATAGATGGGAGAGGTCTCTATGAATAGAAATTCCTAAGTATTTGATACCCTGTGAGGGCCAGGCAAAGGGAAAGTTGGACTGGATGGAATCCTATATGGATTTAGGGAGGGAGACATCGAGGGCTCAGACTTCGCTGCATTGATTTTAAAATTTTACCATGTAACAAAGTGATCTATTTCAGCCATAACAGCAGGGATGGATATATGTGATTGAGTGATATATACTAGGACATCATCAGCAAATAGAGAGCACTTGTACTCGGTGCCTCCCACCTCAATCCACCTAATATTGGGGTTATGGCGAATTGATGAGAGCAGGTGCTCCGTCACTAGGATGTATAAGAGAGGGGACAGAGGACATCCCTGCCTTGTCCCATTGGTGATTGTGAAAGGTGATGAAAATGTTCTGACGCACCCCCTGGGCCTTGGGACACCCGGAGCCGGACCCTTTTTGGTGGATGCTGGTGGTTGTAGTCTTCGTGGCGGCGATCCGGTTCCGTGGCTCAGGGCGGTCAAACCAGTGGCGGAACTATTTATGTGGTTTTGATGTTTAAATGTCCGACTACGCCACCCGTGGATTGCGGTCAGAGTGAACCGCCGCTACAGGGCAGACCGCTAAGGCTGGTGTTGTGGGTGCAGCAGAGCGTAGCTTAACTCCCCACGGGAGGAGTATAGCCTCAGGGCAGTGTATGCGGAGGATGGGGGTGATGGTGCAGGGCAGCAGCAGTAACGACACGGAGTCAGTGATGCAGTTCAGGGCCTTTACTCACAGTTCTTATTATCCAGACCACGTCTGCAGGTAACGGCTGCCCACGTCGTACTGTGCTCACCAGGTGAGGGGCTCAGACAACTCCCAGATAACTTTGGAGCGCTTCACAGGACCCCCTTTGTGTGTCCTTTGTCTGGCCTTTCTTACCAACACTTCTGTCCGGCTGCCTCGGGCCTCCTCTTGGTAAACTTGGCGCCAGTTTCCCTGACCCTATGTGGTGCCTTCCTAGCGGGTGGAGCAAGGGGCTGCGCCACATAAAATGTCAGAGCCTCCGGTTTCTAGCTGAGGGTCGTTTCCTGCCTCCACTAGTTCGGGGACCGGTCTCCCCCTTTGGCCTGACCCCTCCACGCAGGTGGATTCGGGCGTGCGGTGGCGACTCGCCCGTCCGCACCCCTGGGATCCCTTCATTCCTCGTTCCTGGAGCCTTCTCCACTCCTCTTCCTTCCTTCTCCCTCTTGCAGGCCTGGGCCTCTGTTACTAGGCCCGCCTCCGGAGCAGAGCTCATGCAGAGCCCCTGCTCCCTGCCACTTCTGCTCAGACTTCTCTGCACTGAACTAAGATGGTGCCCACCTTTTATACTCCCTTCTCAATGCACCCAGGAACTGCTTCCTCCCTGCTCCTGCACTGCAGGGTTCCCCTTCCTCAGTGTTCCCTCCCCCCACTCCAGCCAGGGACAGGGACTGTCGTGCCCATCTCAGGGGCATATTGGTCGCCCTGCCCCACGGCAATGTGGTGTAATGCATGCAGGTGTCGGGTCCTGATCCACACTCCATCCTTATCTGAGAGTGAGATATCACACCTCTGGGTGAGGTGCAATACGTCTGTAGCAACCGAGCCCTCGGTGCTACAGTTCCATTTATCTTCAGACTAGGTGACGTATTGTGATACAGGGCCGTGATTTTGGCTATAAAAGGGTCCCCTAGACCCCTACCCCAAGCTTTTTAAGAGAATCATATATGGCGTGCCAGGAGACTCTATGGAATGCTTTCTCAGCATCCAACGAGAGTATCTACTTACAAATTTTTAACTGCATCTAGCCCAGGAAATACTTTGTGCCTAGTAGCAGTGTCTGCTAGTCAGCGGATTATCCCGGCTGTTAAGCAAGCTACACCACCTGTAGTTTGGACACTTAATTTTTTCAAAGGAAATGCTTCGGGACCACGGGATACTTAGTGAAGAGCATCAGGAGGCACCCCAAGGCATAGGGGCTGGGACTGGCACTAGGATGCCTTGCGGTGGACAGCCGAGCTCGATCCTTATAAAAGCTTTTTAACTGCAGCAGCTTTAGTGGACGCTACTGGAGCTGGAATTACGCGGCTGCTGGCATGAGACTTGCCCTCCAATAGATCCTTGTAAATGGATTTAAAGTGTATTCATTCAAATTAGAGGGACAATTTAAATTAAAAAGCTTAGAGCTGCCTCCACCACAGGGGGGCTCTCTCGACCCACCAGCGGACAGGCACCAGTATTGGGAGAGGGGGGCTGGCCGTCAGGGTTCACCGCGGCTCTGGCACAAACCCGGCGACACGGAGGTGGCACGGGCAGGAGCGGACTGGCCGTCTCGGCTTCTCACTTTTTGGATTTTAGAAGGGCATGACATGCCTATATCTGTGTCTCCCCCTCCTTTTACTCCTCCACCTCTTTTCTTTTCGCATGACTATATGTACTTGTCACTTTTCCATGTGTTAGTTGTGTCTTCTGAGCAGTTTGTCAGCTTTTGGACACCTTTGAAGGTGTTTTCTATGTGTTTCTATGTGTTTTTGTTTGCCTGCCATTGGTTTTAACGGTGTTCGAAGGTGTTCGACGAACAGTTCGATGAACAGTTCGGCGAACACACGGGTGTTCGACGAACCGAACCGAACTCGAACACTACGGGGGTGGCTCAACACTACCCAGGATGACACAGGGGTAGAAAAGTCGTTTCGGATCCATGATTTGTTCATCTTTATGAACGTGAGTCTGTCTACATTATCAGTGGAGAGCCGCGTGCGCTTATCTGTCAGCACACCACCAGCAGCGCTGAACACACGTTCAGACAGAACGCTGGCTGCGGGGCATGACAAGATCTCCAAGGCGTAAGTGGCTAGCTCCGGCCATTTATCCAGATTGGAAGCCCAAAAAGAGCAAGGGTCCAGTGACACAGTCGTGGCTTCAATGTTTACTTGGAGATACTCCTGTACCATCGTCTCTAGGCGTTGACTATGTGTCAGACTTCTTGTCTCCTGTGGCCTTGCAAAGGATGGGCTAAAAAAGTGGTGAAATGATTCCGCAAAATTGATGTTACCACCAGATAATGTGGTTCTGTTACGGTTTGAGTGCTGAACACTTGACGGTCCCACGGTTGGCAAGTTGGAACTGTGAGATTCACTAAGTGCACCACTGGTATTTTGTGGAAAAGCACATGTAAGATTCTGCAACAGTCTCTGCTGATACTCCTGCATGCGTGCATCCCTTTCTATGGCAGGAATAATTTCTGCAAATTTACTTTTGTACCGGGGATCTAACAGTGTGGCAACCCAGTAGTCAGGATTATTTCTAATCCTCACAATTCGAGGGTCATGTTGCAGGTAGTGCAGCAAGAAGGCACTCATGTGTGTTGCGCATCCAGGAGCACCAAGTCCCTGTTGTGTTGGTGGCGAGGTAACAATCATGCTTCCTTCCTCTGTCCTCTCCCCCCAACCTCGCACAACAGAAATGTGATCAAGGTCTCCCTCATCTGATGAGTCTTCCATCAGTTCGTCCTCCACTTCTTCCTGGGCTCCTGCACCTTCCTCACTAGTTTGGCTGCTACCATGCGCCCTGGTAAAACCATCTCCCCCACCCTCACAAGCCTGCCGCCTTGGTGCTGCCGACCGTCTGGACCTTGCAGATGTTAGCCCTTCCGCATACAACTCCTCCTCCTCTACTTCCTCCACCTCCTCTTGTGCCACCACCTGACTCCGAATTCTGTTTAACATGTGCTCCAGCATGTAAATCACCGGAATAGTCATGCTGATAATGGCATCGTCAGCACTAAACATCTTCGTCGCCATTTCAAAACTGTGCAGAAGGGTGCATAGGTCCCTGATCTGAGACCACTCCTCCAGCGTGATTTGCCCCACCTCTGAATCTCGTTGGCCCAGGCTATACGTCAGAACGTATTGCACCAGGGCTTGTCGGTGCTGCCACAGTCGCTGCAACATGTGCAGAGTTGAATTCCACCGGGTAGGCACATCGCATTTTAGCCGGTGAAGTGGCAGGCCCAACGACTTCTGTAGAGATGTAAGTCGCTGAGCTGCGGGATGCGAACGGCGGAAGTGAGCACACAGCGACCGTGCCCTCTGCAGAAGGCCATCTAGTCTGGGATATTGGGCTAAAAATTGCTGGACAACCAGGTTCAACACGTGAGCCATACAAGGCACGTGTGTGACATTGCCCCGGCGAAGGGCCGCACCCAGGTTTGCAGCATTGTCGCACACGGCCTTCCCTGGTTTCAGGTCCAGTGGAGACAACCATTCATGAAATTGGTTCTCCAGAGCTGACCACAACTCCTCAGCTGTGTGACTCACATTTCCCAGACATTTCAATGTAAAAACCGCCTGATGACGTTGAGCCCTACTGCCAGCATAGTAAGGAGGTGTGCAGGATCCCTTCTGCGCAGTTAGAAAGCTTGTGGAATGACCAGACAGGCTTTGGGTGCAGGTGGAAGACCGAGAGGAGGTTGAGGAGGCAGAAGCAGTGGAGGAACTTTGACATAAAGAGGATTGACGCACAACTCGTGGGGATGGCAAGACTTGGACAGCAGCCCCTTGTCCTGCTGTCACCATAGTTACCCAGTGCCCAGTCAGCGACATGTAACGCCCCTGTCCATGCCTACTCGTCCAAGTGTCTGTGGTGAAATGCACCCTGTCACACACAGAGTTTCTCAAAGAAGCGGTGATGTTGTGTGCGACATGCTGGTGGAGCGCAGGCACACCTTTCTTTGAGAAGTAGTGCCGACTGGGCATCTGGTACTGGGGCACTGCGACGGACATAAGGTCTCAAAAATCCTCTGTGTCCACCAGGCGGAAAGGCAGCATTTCTGTAGCCAAGAGCTTGCAGATGGTGAAATTCAACCTCTTAGCTTTCTCATGGCTAGGAGGAAATGGTCTTTTACTTGTCCACATCTGAGGGACCGAGGGCTGGCTATTGTGCTTAGACGGGGTTGATAAGGGTGTCCCCGGCAAACTGCCGGTCTGTGAGGAAGATGCAGGCGGACATGTTAGGTTGCCTTGATCCAAAGGTGGAACTATCGATGTCGGACAGCGCTCAACACCAGCTGCTGTTACCACCTCCAAAGAAAATGATGACCTGCCAATCACGCTGGCTGTTGCGGGTAAAGAGGTGGCAGGTCTGCACCCCAAAACAGGTGTGACTGCTGTCCCCCCAGTCACAGAGGATGAAGAGGCAGCGGATGCACAAGATATGGCAGACGGTGGTTGGCCCGGCCGGCTAGGCCGCATTGTAGCACACTGAGCTTCCCACTGCAACTTATGCTTCATGTCCATGTGCCGGTTCATGCATGAAGTACTCAAACTATGTATTTTTTGGCCTCTACTTAGCTTTTGCTGACAAATGTTACAGATAACATGAGTTGGGTCATCTTTATCGATCTGAAAAAATGCCCAGGCTATGCAAGGCTTAGCACCCATGTGACCTGAAGAGCCACCACGACTTGTGGTGAGAGGCAGAGTTGTGTTTGAGGATGCAGTTGTTGACGTGCTTCCAGTACTACGTCTCTGTCCAGGAAGGCGCAACCTGACCTCGTCGTCACTAGCATCTTCCTCCACCTCCTCTGCTGACCTCATCTCTTGGCTGACTGTGGGTTGACAGTAAGTGGGATCTCCAACCTCATCATCATCACCCTGTGTGTTATCACACCCGTCGTCCTCAGAGCCAACCTGTTCCTGCCCTGAAAAAAAACTAAAGTTGTCGCTCCAATCAGGTATTTGAGTCTTATCATCGTCTTCCTCATTGTCTCCACCAACAGGAGTTACAGTTTGGGAATGAGGGTCTACATTATGGTCAGAACCTTCTGCGTCTGGTCCTGGATCCGACTCATAAAGATTCTGGGCATCAGTGCAGATCATTTCCTCGTCTGGATTCACAGAAGCGCTGGAGTCGACCTCTGATTCCCAGGCTATAGTATGAGTAAACAGCTCTGCAGACTCAACCATCTGTTCTACCTCATACTCAGACGGGCAGCTGGAGATTTGGGAGCTGTGAGGAAGCAAGTGCGATTTGGGTGACACCTTTGAGGACTGGAGTATTTGTGATGTTGAAGTTGATGTGGAGGAGAGCCCACTTAAAGGAGCACTTGATATCCGTTGAAGCACCTGCTGTTTTTGTGCCTCATCTGGAATTTGTAGCGATTGGCGTGGCCGTAAGAAAGGGATCTTATCACATTGTCCGCTAAAAGAAGTAGACATTTTAGTTTGGCTGGAAGATGGTCTTTCTTCTGCAGATGTTACTGTTGCTTTAACACCTATCCCACGGACACAACCTTTTTTCCCCTTCCCAACACGCCTATTCCCCTTTCCACCAGCAGCAGGCCTTTTTCCACTCATTTTGGTGGTTAACTAATTCACAACTCTGGAGTTGTTTGCACAAAAAAACAATGGATGGTAACCCAGCAGAGCTGAGTGGCCAAACTGTGGTATTAGGCCAAAACTATTGGCTGGGTTAGATGCAGAAAAAAATATATTCAGTTTGCAACCTGATGGAGGTCAGTATAGATGGACTAATACAACAAGTCCCACACACAGCTAGAAGCCCAAATATTTTTTCAGAGGTACTGTAGATGCAGATACAAATTATTTTTAATTTGCAACCTGATGGAGGTCAGTATAGATGGACTAATACAACAAGTCCCACACACAGCTAGAAGCCCAAATATTTTTTCAGAGGTACTGTAGATGCAGATAAAAATTATTTTTAATTTGCAACCTGATGGAGGTCAGTATAGATGGACTAATAGAGAAAGTCCGACACACTGCTAGAAGGCCAAATATTTTTTCAGAGCTAGATGCAGAAAAAAATTATATTCAGTTTGCAACCTGATGGAGGTCAGTATAGATGGATTAATAGAACAAGACCCACTCACAGCTAGAAGCCCAATATTTTTTCAGAGGTAGATGCAGAAAAAAATATATTCAGTTTGCAACCTGATGGAGGTCAGTATAGATGGACTAATACAACAAGTCCCACACACAGCTAGAAGCCCAAATATTTTTTCAGAGGTACTGTAGATGCAGATACAAATTATTTTTAATTTGCAACCTGATGGAGGTCAGTATAGATGGACTAATACAACAAGTCCCACACACAGCTAGAAGCCCAAATATTTTTTCAGAGGTACTGTAGATGCAGATAAAAATTATTTTTAATTTGCAACCTGATGGAGGTCAGTATAGATGGACTAATAGAGAAAGTCCGACACACTGCTAGAAGGCCAAATATTTTTTCAGAGCTAGATGCAGAAAAAAATTATATTCAGTTTGCAACCTGATGGAGGTCAGTATAGATGGATTAATAGAACAAGACCCACACACAGCTAGAAGCCCAATATTTTTTCAGAGGTAGATGCAGAAAAAAATATATTCAGTATGCAACCTGATGGAGGTCAGTATAGATGAACTAATACAACAAGTCCCACACACAGCTAGAAGCCCAAATATTTTTTCAGAGGTACTGTAGATGCAGATAAAAATTATTTTTAATTTGCAACCTGATGGAGGTCAGTATAGATGGACTAATACAACAAGTCCCACACACAGCTAGAAGCCCAAATATTTTTTCAGAGGTACTGTAGATGCAGATACAAATTATTTTTAATTTGCAACCTGATGGAGGTCAGTATAGATGGACTAATACAACAAGTCCCACACACAGCTAGAAGCCCAAATATTTTTTCAGAGGTACTGTAGATGCAGATAAAAATTATTTTTAATTTGCAACCTGATGGAGGTCAGTATAGATGGACTAATAGAGAAAGTCCGACACACTGCTAGAAGGCCAAATATTTTTTCAGAGCTAGATGCAGAAAAAAATTATATTCAGTTTGCAACCTGATGGAGGTCAGTATAGATGGATTAATAGAACAAGACCCACACACAGCTAGAAGCCCAAATATTTTTTCAGAGGTAGATGCAGAAAAAAATATATTCAGTTTGCAACCTGATGGAGGTCAGTATAGATGGACTAATACAACAAGTCCCACACACAGCTAGAAGCCCAAATATTTTTTCAGAGGTACTGTAGATGCAGATAAAAATTAGTTTTAATTTGCAACCCGATGGACGTCAGTATAGATGGACTAATAGAATGATGCTATGCCCAAAAGATTTTACTTCACTAGGTGCAGTAAAAAAATTGGTATTCTATACACAGGTGGTATATCTTGCAGCACAGATAGGCTACTCCACTGACTAACACACTCTGCAATAGGCCAAAAAGGATTAGCTTTGCTAGATTCAGCCAAATGCTGTGAAAAAAAACTTGCACAGCACTGGCACAGACCTGCCTGGCAAAAACTGATAGGAACTGATGTAACCTAGTCCTGAAAAGGACTCCAATTACAATTAGTCTTTACTCCCACAACCTATCTATTTAAGAGCACAGAACTCCCTGATAAAAGTCGTAGGAAATGCTGTAACCTAGTCCTTAAAAGGACTGCAATCACAACTATTCCCTACTCCCAAGCTATCTGTATATTTGTGCGAAAATTGGCTTGAAATTAACAAGGTATAGCGCACACAGCAACAGCGGTGCCGTCTAACACGCAGCTGCAGCAATGAGAAAATGGTGGCGACGGGGAAAATGGCTTGGTCTTATAGGGCAAGGACATGTGACATACACTGCCAATGACACATGCCCTTGCTTGTGTGAAAAAAAGCACTTCGCTCCGTGTGTGCGCTGCTGATAGGCTGACAGATTGCACCTCCCCACTGCAAATGCGGGAAAGAGAAAAAAAAATGGAGATCTTCATTGTTCCTGCAGAGATCCATCCCCTGCCCCTCCCCCCACCCCGCTGTACACTCAAACTGCGTATTAACATTAATTTTCATCATTACTGAGAAAAAATCCAGTTATGATTTTGGTGCACGAACAGTTATCGAACATAACCTCGAACAGCCGAATTTTTATCAAATTGTTCGTGTTCGCCGAACGGCTCGAACACCGCCCAAAACAGCTCGAATTTGAGATTGGCGAACAGTTCGAGTAGAACAACGCTCATCTCTACTAAGGACAGAATTTTTAATCTGCCAGACCCTGAGAGGCAAGCCATGAGGGAATATAATTGGGAAAATTTGAAAAATGGGTTTATCCGTCCTTCTAAATCCTCGGTTGGAGCAGGGTTGGTGGTTTGAGACCATATATTGACTATCGCGAGCTAAATCGCATAACTGTACTGTATGCAATCAGTACACTCTCCCATTCATCCCTGACCTTCTTAACCAACTGGCTGGGACAAGTTAGTTTACTAAGCTGCATCTCTGGGGGGCTTACAATCTTGTT
The DNA here is from genome assembly GCF_046119375.1 of Phyllobates terribilis. Classification (NCBI taxonomy): domain Eukaryota; kingdom Metazoa; phylum Chordata; class Amphibia; order Anura; family Dendrobatidae; genus Phyllobates; species Phyllobates terribilis. The sequence goes on along the minus strand of NW_027362761.1, from coordinate 181,428,182 downwards.
TGCATCAAGGAGGGGGATGAGTGGAAAATGGCCTTCAATACCCCCTATGGTCATTATGAGAATTGTGTCATGCCCTTTGGGCTCTGTAATGCTCCAGCTGTGTTTCAGATGCTTATAAATTATTTTTTTCCATGATCTTTTGGGTATTTATGTCATTGTTTACATCGATGATAACCTCATCTCTCCAGAGATCTGGCTACGCATAGGGACCATGTGATCGCCATCCTGAAAAGCTTAGAGGAGAATTTTCTTTATGTAAAAAAAAAAATGTTTTTCGAAGTGCAAGAATTGGGGTTCCTAGGACTCATTCTGTCCCTGATGGGGTTTCAGATGGACCCCGAGAAGGTAAGGGCAGTGTTGGAGTGGGCACAACCGGTTAAACTCAAGGGATTGCAGTGTTTTTTGGGTTTGTAAATTATTACCGGAGGTTTATTAAGGGTTTTTCCAAGGTGGTGAAATCCCCCACCAATCTTACCCATAAGGAGGCAGACATGTCTAATTGGGGACTGGAGGCCATTAAGGCCTTCAATACACTTAAGAAGGCCTTTTCCTCCACTCCAGTTTTATTTCAGCCTGATCTTAATAAACCTTTTGTGGTGGAAGTGGTTGCCTCTGAGGTAGGGGTGAGAGCGATGCTCTCCCAGGGTTCCACCACTTTAACTCTTTTGAGGCCTTTTGTGTTTTTTTCTCTGAAATTCTCTCCTCCAGAGCTCAATTATGATATAAGCAATTGTGAACTTCTTGCCGTAAAGTTAGCTCTGGAGGAGTTAAGTCATTTCCTTGAGGGAGCTAAGCTCCCATTCACAGTGCTTATTGACCATAAGAATCTGTTTTTTAAGCGAATGCTAAGAGACTAAACTCGAGACAAGCTCGATGGGCCTTGTTTTTTATCAGATTACATTTTTTGATCTCTTACCTCCCTGGGACCAAGAATGTTCAAGGAGATGCGCTCTCTCTGAGTCTTTTCCCTAGTGAGTCTGAAATTACAGAACGTGATTTCATTCTTCCAAAGGGCATTGTAGTCTCTTCTGTCAATTTAGCTTGGGAGGTGGTTAAGGCTCAGGGGATGGCTCCGTCCAGCACACCTCATGACAAATTATTCATTCTGGTGCAGTTATGGTTGGGCTTTCTCAGAGAGTGTCATGACTCGGTAACAGTAGGCCACCCGGGCATTAAGGGAACTTGTCATCTGTTGAGCAGAAAGTATTGGTGGCTGTCCTTGGGTAAGAATGTTGAAGCTTATGTTAAGACATGCGAGATCTGTGCCAGGAACAAGGTGCCTCGCGCCGCTCCGGCTGGAAAACTTCTCCCTTTGCCCATTCCTGTACATCCTTAGTCCACTGATCCATGGACTTCATTACGGATCTCACTTACTCCAAGGATATTACTACGGTGTGGGTTATTGTTGACAGATTTTTTTAAAAATGGCATTTGGTTCATTTGGCTCAGCTGCCCATTGCGCAGGACTTGGTAGATTTGCTCCTTGTTCAGGTGGTAAGATTACATGGGGTTCCTATGGATATTGTCTCCGATTGTGGGTCCCAGTTTATCTCCTGATTCTGGAAGGCTTTCTGCAAGCGCCTCGATTACATCACTCATTTACTCATTTTTATCTGCATGCCATCCTTAAACTAATGGGCAAACGTAGCAAACCAACCAGTGTCTTTAGTGATGAACGAGCACTAAAATGCTCGGGTACTCGTTGCTCGGGTCGAGCAACTTGGAATGCTCGAGTGCTCGGTCCAAGTAACGAGTCCAATGTAAGTCTATGGGAAACTCGAGCATTTTTCCGGCGGCCCCCCCCGGCGATTTGCAGAGGGCCTAAAAATTGCACAAATCGATGGGAACACTGCTCAAATGACATGGGAACAGCATGGGGAAGACCCCTGGAAGCATTTCTGACTCCTAGGTCATTGCTGTCAACAATGTTGTCAGAGATATTACGGTTAGTGTTGAGCATTCCGATACTGAAATATCGGGTATCGGCCGATGTTCGCGGTATCGGAATTCCGATACTTAATTCCGACACTTTTACAATATCGAATACCGGAATCGGAAGTTCCCATAATGCCTGCGCTCTGCAGTGTCTCTGAAGGATGACAAGCTGAATGGCATCGCTCAGCTGCGATCCAGCCTGTCATCAGAATGCCATCCCAGCGTGAGAGAATTCTCCTGATTGTTTAAAAGCCGGCGGGCGGTAAAAAGCCGGCCGCCGGCTTTTAAACAATCACACAGCCCCATACTGCTTCCCCGCAGCCTCCCACCCCGATCCTCCGCTCCCCCATCCTGATCGTAAGTTAGGACCGGGTGGGGAGCGCAGCACCAAGGAGCGGGGAGCGAAGGACCCGGGCGGGGAAGCCGGCAGTGAAAAGTCTTCACCGCCGGCTTTCCCGTTCTGTGCTGCACTTTCCCGCCGGTTATTTCAAATGAACTGCTGAGGTATCCGCTGATGCCGATCAGCTGTTCATTTGAAGTAGCCGCGGTGCTCTCAGAGGGTTCATGTGAGTTCATGCTTGACTGCATTGCAAGAACTCACATGAACTTTCCCATGGCCGCACAGGTCAGCCTCACCTCCCAGACCATCAGACCCGTCATGATTAGTGTGTGCGCGGTGTTATGCAATGTCTGCGAGTGTGTGCGGGGTGTCTGTGCGATGTCTGCGGGTGTGCGCGTTGTCTGTGCGATGTCTCCGGGTGTGTGCGATGTCTGCGGGTGTGCGCAGTGTCTGTGCGATGTCTGCGGGTGTGTGCGTGCAGGCAGACATAGACCGATGTGACACTACGACTCCCATCGGCCTATGTCTGTCCCCTGTCCACTCGTGCCAGCAGGATCAGCTCGATGGGAGCAGTAGTTCTCATCAGCCTGATCCTGCTATTTATACTGCCCCATATGTTATTTTGCCCCTATACACATTTTTTATTCTTTTAGGCCCCCATATATATTTGTTTTTGGTCCCCAATAAATTTTAAATACATGTCATTGGTGGCCAGTGGTTACCTAAAATAAATTAGTTTATACATTACCTGTCCCGGCCGATCGCCACCTAAAATAAAGTAAAAAATAAAAAACTACACCTATACTCACCTAGACACCTAATTCCCCGAAGCCATCGATCTCCTGTAATAAAATATAAAATAATAAACCACAACCTTATCCTTACCCCTCCGTAGTAGTCCTATGGATGCGCCATTTCTGGGGCGGCTGACGGCTGGTGTTTCTAGCCTGGGAGGGGGCCAATATTCATGGCACCCTTCCTGGGCTATTAATATCAGCCCCCAGCTGTCTGCCTAGCCTTAGCTAGCTATTAAAATAGGGGGGACCCCACGTCATTTTTTTGGGGGGGTCTCACATTTTAATAGCTAGTAAAGGCTAGGTATTCAGCTGGGGGCTGATATTAGTAGCCTGGGAAGCTCCGTGGCTATTATCCCCTTCCCAGGCTTCAAACATCTGCCCCAGCCGTCTGCTTAACCTCTGCTAGAGACTAAAATTTTGGGGGATCCCACGCCAATTTTTTTTTTTAATAAATCCTTTATTTTAACACTAAATGACACTTGAGGTGTTAATAAAGATGCAGTCGCTAAATTATTATTTATTTTTTAATTAATTTTTCCCAAAAATTTTGACGTGGGCTTTCCATATTTTTGTATGCCAGCCAGGTACAGCAGGCAGGAACGGGCTGCCCCCAACCACCAGCTGCCTATTTGTACCTGGCCGGACCCAACAATATAGGGAAGCCCTTTTTTTTCAAATTATTTCATGAAATAATTTTAAAAAAATTGACGTGGGGCTTCGCACTATATTTGTGTCCAGTCAGGTACAGCAGGCTGGAACGGGCTGCCCCCAACCACCAGCTGCCTATTTGTACCTGGTTGGACACAACAATATAGGGAAGCCCTTTTTTTCTTAATTATTTCATGAATTTCATGAAATAATTAAAAAAAAAAAATACGTGGGGCTTCGCCCTATTTTTGTGTCCAGCCAGGTACAACTAGGCAGCTGGGGGCTGGAATCTGCAGCGCAGGGAGGCCCAAGCTTTCTGGCCCCCCCCCCCGCTGCAAATTGCAGTCCGCAGCCACCCCGGAAAATGGAGCGTTCGTAGAAGCGCCATCTTCTGGCGCTGTACCCAACTCATCCAGGGCCCTGGTGCGGTGGCTCACTGGGTAATAAAGGGGTTAGGGCCAGCTCGGCATTATCAGCTGGCCCTAAGCCCGAAATTCATGGGGTCACGCCGATATTAGACATGACCGCCATGAATTTCTAGTAAAGTATTTTAAAAAAAACACAACACCCAGAATAAAGTCCTTTAATTGAAATAAACACACAATTCTTTATTGTTCTAAATTAAACCATACTTACCATCACGCCCATTCCATCTGAAGCCAACGATCTCCTGCAATAAAAGAAAAATAATAAAGCAACATCATCCTTTCCTTTCCACGGTTCCCAGGACAGCTTCAGCTCTGCTACATCGAGATGACTGGCTGGACCGCAGCAGAATGCTGCCATCCAGCCTGTCATCCCGCAGACACTGAGAAGCGCAGGCATGCTTGTGCTCCTCAGTGTCAGGCTGTGACGGCATCCAGATGAGCCGAGTCTCTCACGCTCACCCCATGCGCAGGAGAATTCTCCCACGCTGTCAGTGACATGCAAGAGGTGAGCTGAGTTCATTGTCGGCTTATCTGGATGCCGTCACAGCCTGACACTGAGGAGCGCAAGCATGCCTGCGCTTCTCAGTGTTTGCCGCATGGCAAGCTGGATGGCAGCGTTCTGCTGCGGTCCAGCCTGTCATCTTGATGTAGCAGATCTGAAGCTGTCCTGGGAACCATGGAAAGGTAAGGATGATGTTGCTTTATTATTTTTTTTTTATTGCAGGAGATCGTTGGCTTCAGCTGGAATGGGCGTGATGGTAAGTATGGTTTAATTTAGAACAATAAAGAATTGTGTGTTTATTTCAATTAAAGGATTTTATTCTGGGTGTTTGTGTTTTTTTTTTAACTTTGACTATGGGGTTAGTAATGGGGGTGTCTTATAGACGCCTCTCCATTACTAACCTGGGCTTGATGTCAGCTGGCATTATAAGCTGACATCAAGTCCAGCCCTATTACCCCACTGCCACCGCTACAGGGCAGTGGGAAGAGCGAGGCTAAGTGCCAGAATTGGCGCATCCTATGGATGCGCCATTTCTGGGGCGGCTGACGGCTGGTGTTTCTAGCCTGGGAGGGGGTCAATATTCATGGCACCCTTCCTGGGCTATTAATTTTAGCCCCCAGCTGTCTGCCTAGCCTTAGCTAGCTATTAAAATAGGGGGGACCCCACGTCATTTTTTTGGGGGGGTCCCCCATTTTAATAGCTAGTAAAGGCTAGGTATTCAGCTGGGGACTATTAGTAGCCTGGGAAGCTCTGTGGGTATTACCCCCTTCCCAGGCTTCAAACATCTGCCCCAGCTGTCTGCTTAACCTCCGCTAGAGACTAAAATTACGGGGAACCCCACGCCAATTTTTTTTTTAATAAATCCTTTATTTTAACACTAAATGACAAGTACAGTAATCAACACTATCACTGTACTTCTTATATATGTGACTGACATGTTTCTATCTATCTAATCTATGTGTGATGCTCTATTCTTTCTGTTATAAATTGTCGGGTACCGCTGCTGAATTGCCGGCCGGCTTTTTAAAAGAGACGGTGCATGAAAACACTAATATTTTTTTAAATAAATCCTTTACACTAAATGACAAGTACAGTAAGCAACACTGTCACTGTACTTCTTGTATATGTGACTGACATGTTTCTATCTATCTAATCTATGTGTGATTCTCTATTCTTTCTATTCTAAATTGTCGGGTACCGCTGCTGAATTGCCGGCCGGCGTTTTTAAAGAGACGGTGCATGAAAACACTGGGTTTTTTTTTAACAAATCCTTTACACTAAATGACAAGTACAGTAAGCAACACTGTCACTGTACTTCATATATATGTGACTGTCATGTTTCTATCTATCTAACCTATGTGTGAAGCTCTATTCTTTCTGTTATAAATTGTCGGGTACCGGTGTATGCACCTGCTGAATTGCCGGCTTTTCATGTTTCACTGTGAGCACTGTTCCCATCGATTTGGGCAACCACCTCCCCCAATACATTCTACATTATTGTTAGTTGTTTTCCTTCATGTAGAATTAACCTACAAGGAAAGAAAGGGTTATTTTCATTCCGATATTTGTGTCCCATTGACTTGCATTGGTTTCCGTTATCGAAATCGGCGATATCTGATACTTTTGGGTATCGGCCCGATCCAATCCGATCCGATGTTTCCTGATATCGGAAGGTATCGCTCAAAACTAATTACGGTACTTTTACAGACTCACAATAGAACATACAAAAATGAAACCAAAATGGATTTTCCTGGGAAAAATGTTAAGGAACATACTTTCCAGGGCAATGACTTGTATATAAGACAAAATAAATATACAATAACAAAAATACTTCCGCACACCTTGGGCTATGTTCACACGTAGCGTTTTTGATGCGTTTTTGCACTTTTGCATTGCTTTCAAAGGTGAAAAATATATTCACCGGTAAATGTCATTTTAATATTTTACTACCTTATCTTTCCATGTTGTGTTTGAGACATGATCAGACACATCCTGTTTCATTTATGAAGGAGGGACTCTGAAAGTTACAAACACTATTTTTATAGGGCCATCAGGCGGCCCTTACTATTCTTAAAAGGCCAGCAGTCGGCTATGCTTTGTTGTTCCCAATACTGTTATTGGATATGCAGTGACTGCTAGGGCTGCCAAAAATTTGGACGCACCCCAATACCCCTTTGAAGAGACATAGAGGAGAGCCTCAGTAAAATAAATGTTACCATTATAAAGGAGTGGGTCTCCTATTGTGGTAATGCCCATCCAGTGACTGCAAGGGCTGCCAAAATTTGAGAAAAGCCCCAATAACAATTTAAAGACACATAGAGGTGGGCCTCAGTAATGACATGTTCCCATTAGAAAGGAGCAGGTCTTCTTTATAGTTATAGGGTATGCAGTGAGTCCAACGGCTGCCAAAATTTAGGAAAAACTCCAATACCAATTTAAAGACACATAGAGCTGGGCCTCAGTTACAACATGTTTCCATTAGGAAGGAGCAGGTCTTCTTTATAGTTATAGGGTATGAAGTGAGTCCAACAGCTGCCAAAATTTAGGAAAAACCCTAATACCAATTTAAAGACACATAGAGCTGGGCCTCAGTAACAACAGGTTCCCATTAGAAAGGAGTGTGTCTCCCATACTGTTATTGCTTGTGCAGTGATTGAAATGGCTGCCAAAAATTTGGAGGAACTATAATGCCCCTTGCGAGAGATGTAGAGGTCGAAGCGCCTCCTGAAAACAATCTTCCCATTATTAGGAAGTGGGTCTCCCATACTGTTTGCAGATGCAGTGAATGCAACGGCTGCAAAAAATTTGAAGGAACTCCAATGCCCCTTGCAAGAGACGTAGATGTCGGAGAGCCTCCTGAAAACAATGTTCCCATTATTAGGAGGTGGGTCTCCCATACTTTTCGCCTATGCAGTGAATGCAATGGCTGCCAAAACTTTGGAGGAACTCCAATGCCCCTTGCAAGAGACGTAGAGGTCAGAGGGCCTCCTGAAAACAATGTTCCCATTATTAGGAAGTGGGTCTCCCATACTGTTTGCCTATACAGTGAATGCAACGGCTGCCAAAAATTTGGAGGAACTCCAATGTCCCTTGCAAGTGACTTAGAGGTCAGAGAGCCTCCGGAAAACAATGTTGCCATTATTAGGAAGTGGGTTTCCCATACTGTTAGCTGCCATTGCATTCACTGCATAGGCAAAAACTTTGGAGGAACTCCAATGCCCCTTGCAAGAGACGTAGAGGTCGGAGAGCCTCATGAAAACAATGTTCCCATTATTAGGAAGTGGGTCTCCCATACTGTTTGCCTATGCAGTGAATGCAATGGCTGGCAAAAATTTGGAGGAACTCCAATGCCCCTTGCAAGAGTCGTAGATATGGTGATGTGGTAGATATTGTGGTGATATGGTGGTGGAGGATGAGGAGGAAGACAGGAACAAATAGATAAAATCAGGAAGCATAAACTCATGTCTGGGTGTGAAGACAGAGGTGCATGGGAAAAGAGTTTGACCTCTCAAAAAAATGACACTATATTTGAGTTTATGTTACGCTGTTATCATTCGGTGGTGTTGAGAAGTCTGGCCCAATCCAGCCCTTGTTCATTTTTATGAGTCAGCCTGTCAGCATTTTCAATTGACAGATGGATGAGGCTATCAGTTATAATTCCACCAGCGGCACTAAAAACCTGCTCTGACAAAAAGATAGCGGCAGAGCAGGCCAGGACCTCCAAGGCATAGAGAGCCAGTTCATGCCACGTGTCCAGATTGGATACCCAATAATTATAAGGCACAGAGTAATCATGGAAGATGTTGGTACGGTCAGCAAGGTAATCCCTCTGACAGTGTTCCCCTACCTCTGCTAGACTGCATTTGTGTCTCTATTGCCTGTACTCTTTGGTTGTCCAATGAACTGTGACCTCTGCCGCCAGCGTTTTCAGATGGGGTTTTTTTTTAATAATTCCGCAACAAGGGCATTCTAGTACTGCCCCATTGTATTAAGTCTGTCCTGGATAGGAATAAGAGACAGAAAGTTCTCCTTGTAGCGTGGGTCTAGAAGTGTCACCAACCAGTAACAACTGTCACCCAAAATTTGGACAATGCGAGGGTCACGGGAAAAGCATGGTAACATAAACTCAGCCATGCATGCCAGACTGCTAACAGGCAAGACTTCCGTGTCCTCACCAAGAGGATAACTAACCATGCTCTCCTCCTCATCTTTCTTCTCCTCCTCCTCCCTGTCCTCAGGCCATCCACGCTGAACAGACGGTATGACAGTCCACGTTGGGATGAGATGAAGCTGGGCTGTGTGGTTCCTTGCTCTGTCTCATCGTGCTCCGCCTGCAATGCATCCTCTTTAATTGAGAGCAGAGAGCATTTCAGAAGACAGAAGAAGCGGGATGGTGACGTTAATTATGGCGTCATTGCCGCTCACCATCTTGGTTGAGTCCTCAAAGTTTTGGAGGATGGTACAGATGTCTGACATCCATGTCCACTCCTGAGGTTTTATGTGTAGAGTCTGACCCGAATACTAATGGCCTTGTTTAACTACCCTCTTCTTCTCAAAAATCCTTCCCAACATCTGCAATGTAGAGTTTCAATGCATATGGACATTGCATACCAGTCAGTGAGCTGGAAGTTGCAAACACTGCTAAAGAACAGCAAGAGCGGCAGAAGCTGTAGCTGACTTTCTAAAATGGGCACACACGTGGGGTACTTTGACAAGCAGATCCAGCAGATCCGGGTAGGTTTTGAGAAACCGCTGAACCACGGGGTTAAGCACATGGGCCAGGCATGGTACGTGTGTGAGCTTGCCTCGCCTCAGAGCAGCAACCAGGTTCCGGCCATTGTCACACATGATCATGCCTGCCTGTAGGGTCATCGGTGTCAGCCACAGGTCTGCCTGCTCTTTCAGAGCTGTCCACAACTCTTCAGCGTTTGGCATTTGTGTCTCATCATCATCATCCACCTCTTGCAACAGTAATTGCACTTACCCACCGTTGCCTTCGTGTGATCATGGCTGCTCAAATATTTAGGTATTGCTACACATGTCGTTCTCCTCTTGACTCACTAGCAGCTGGCCAGGCGAGAGGCCTGAATCTAAAAATGGAAAAGTGAACAGCTCTTCTGAGTGTCCAATTGTGTGATCAGTTGTCTCCGGGCACTCAGCATGGTTGGAGGAAGGAAGATCAGGGTGAGGAATATGCTGTCCAGTCTGAGACTTGGCCGTGTGGAAGACAAGGTGGTTGTGGTGGCAAAGTGACTGGAAGCATTATCTGCTATCCAACCAACAACCTTTTGACACTGCTTTGGGTTCAATAGTAGTGTGCTGCGGTCCCCTTGTAATTGGGGCAGGAAATTCAAGCAATAAGATGTGGGTGTTTGTTGAAGCACAATTTCAGCTTGCCCACGGCCATGTCCTTGGCCTCTGCATGCACGATCACCATCACGTCCAGTTTCCCGTCCCTTGCCATGCATCTTGCCCATTTTAAATGGAGGAAAAAATTTTCCACATTCATGAGAAATGGCTGATTTTGGAACGCTGTTATATGTGATACGTCTGACAGAGAACCACGGTTTTAAATAGCGGGCCTGTAGTTTACTAATACTATTCTTCACAGAAAGCTAGTGTGAGTAGCTTGACTGACCCCCTGCAACAAAATGGAAAAGGAGGCCAATATTTTCCACGTTCAGTTCAAATTTCTGGATTTTTATCGCTTTAATATGGAAAAGATCTGGCTGTATTCTGCAGTGGTAACAAGCAAATGGAGCAGAAAAATGGTGTGCTCTGGATTGCTTTTTAAGCAAATAACTAGGATTAAGATAAACAAAAATTTGCCTTTGCCCCTGACTAAATCTATACATACTTGTCACAGCAGTATCACTCAGAAGTTGAACATACAATGGACCCTCTTGTGCTGTATCATTCACTGCAGTCTGTCATATACCCTGCCTGCCTTGGTTTTTAAAGAAATAACCAGGATTAAGATAAAAAAAAAATTTACCCTTGTCCCTGAAACCTGGGGCTATGTCTACAAATATCTGTAAGAACAGCAGCAGCAGGAACGTGCTATGGACCCTCTTGCACTATATGCACTGTAGTCTGCCACATACACTGCCTGTCTGCCTAACTCCTGCTATCACCACTGAACATATGCAGCTGGATTAGTCTTCAGAAGGACTGTTAGTTCAGATGGATATATATATATATATATACAGTTATATGAAAAAGTTTGGGCACCCCTATTAATCTTAAACTTAATGTTTTCTTAAAATTGGTGTTTTTGCAACAGCTATTTCAGTTTGATATATGTAATAACTGTTGGACACAGTAATGTTTCTGCCTTGAAATTAGGTTTATTGTACTAACAGAAAATGTGCAATCTGCATTCAAACAAAATTTGACAGGTGCATAAGTATGGGCACCCTTATCATTTTCTTGTTTTAAATACTCCTACCTACTTTTTACTGACTTACTAGAGCACTTTTTTGGTTTTGTAACCTCATTGAGCTTTGAACTTCATAGCCAGGTGTATGCAATCATGAGAAAAGCTACTTGAAGTGGCCCCTTGCAAGTTGTTCTCCTGTTTGAATCTCCTCTGAAGAGTGGCATCATGGGCTCCTCAAAACAACTGTCAAATGATCTGAAAACAAAGATTATTCAACATAGTTGTTCAGGGGAAGGATACAAAAAGCTGTCTCAGAGATTTAACCTGTCAGTTTCCACTGTGAGGAACATAGTAAGGAAATGGAAGAACACAGGGACAGTTCTTGTTAAGGCCAGAAGTGGCAGGCCAAGAAAAACATCAGAAAGGCAGAGAAGAAGAATGGTGAGATCAGTCAAGGACAATCCTCAGACCACCTCCAGAGAGCTGCAGCATCAACTTGCTGCAGATGGTGTCACTGTGCATCGGTCAACTATACAACGCACTTTGCACAAGGAGAAGCTGTATGGTAGAGTGATGCGAAAGAAGCCATTTCTGCAAGCACGCCACAAACAGAGTTGGCTGAGGTATGCAAAAGCACATTTTGAGAAGTCAATTTCTTTTTGGAAGAAGGTCCTGTGGACTGATGAAACCAAGATTGAGTTGTTTGGTCATACAAAAAGGCATTATGCATGGCGGCAAAAAAACACAGCATTCCAAGAAAAATACTTGCTACCCACAGTAAAATTTGGTGGAGGTTCCATCATGCTTTGGGGCTGTGAGGCCAATGCCGGCACCGGGAATCTAGTTAAAGTTGAGGGACGCATGGATTCCACTTAGTATCAGCAGATTCTTGACAATAATTTTCAAGAATCAGTGATAAAGTTGAAGTTACGCAGGGGATGGATCTTTCAGCAAGACAATGATCCAAAACACCGCTCCAAATCTACTCAGGCATTCATGCAGAGGAACAATTACAATGTTCTGGAATGGCCATCCCAGTCCCCAGACCTGAATATCATTGAACATCTGTGGGATCATTTGAAGAGGGCTGTCCATGCTCGGCGACCATCAAACTTAACTGAACTGGAATTGTTTTGTAAAGAGGAATGGTCAAAAATACCTTCATCCAGGATCCAGGAACTCATTAAAAGCTACAGGAAGCGACTAGAGGCTGTTATTTTTGCAAAAGGAGGATCTACTAAATATTAATGTCACTTTTCTGGTGAGGTGCCCATACTTATGCACCTGTCAAATTTTGTTTGAATGCAGATTGCACATTTTCTGTTAGTACAATAAACCTCATTTCAAGGCAGAAACATTACTGTGTCCAACAGTTATTACATATATCAAACTGAAATAGCTGTTGCAAAAACACCAATTTTAAGAAAACATTAAGCTTAAGATTAATAGGGGTGCCCAAACTTTTTCATATAACTGTATATATATATATATATATACATATATATATATATATATATATGTATATTGTGGAATACCTATACCTAACCATAAACAAATCAAATCTCTCCCTGGGTCAGCAGCAGCTCTCCCTACTCTGCCTGTTTCCTGGGTAGACTTTGATGAGCATAGCGGCGCCAGGTCTTATATAGACCTAATGACGCTGTAATGCCCACAACCTACCTGGCTACGGCATTACAGTGCCTGGCAAGCAATCCCTGCATGTTCATTGGCTCTCTAAAGAGCGACAAACATGCAGGATGGGGACCTGAGTTCCCGCCCGACCAATCTGGAAATACTCGTCGAGCTTGTCGAGCACCGTGATGCTCAGGCGAGTACCGAGCAGTGGCGAGCACATTCGCTCATCACTAGTCTATCTAAGATATTTTTGCTTCCATACTTGGCATGATTGGGGATCATAATAAGCCTTCTCAGAGTTCACCCTAAATAATAGACACCACAAGGGCTTGGGAATGTCTCCCTTCTTCTGTATTCTTGGTCTCCATGTTTTGATGTAGGGGACAATGTACTTCCAGTGGTCTCTGCTACTATCCATCACCTTTGGAGGCTTTGGGGAAAAGCCCATATCCATCTCAAGAAAGCAGGGGAGAGCATGAAGAGGCAGGCTGATAAGCGCTGTCAGCAAGGTTGCAAACTCAGAGTTGGAGACAGAGTTTGAGTGTCTACTAAGAATCTCAAGATTACGGTCCAATCTCCTAAACTCGCACCCAGGTTTATAGGAGCATTTCTCATTATTGAGGTTGTCAATAAGGTGGCTTTTCAGATAGGTCTGTCTTCCTCTATGCGGGTTCCCAATGTTTTTCACAAGACATTATTAAAAAAGGTGGTTACCCTGCTTGTGACCCAGGATTCTCCTCCTCCTATTCTGGTAGATAATGCTGAAGAATTTGAGATAGAAAGTATTGTGGACTCTCATAGAGTTCGGAACTCCATTCAGTATTTGATTCATTGGAAGGGGTACAGTCCTAAGGAGATGTCTTGGGTCCTGAGAGGAAATATACATGCCAATCGTCTCATTACTGAGTTCCATAAGAGATTTCCAGACAAGGTAGGTGGTGAGAGTCCGGATGTCTATCCTAGGAAGGGGGGTACTATTAGTAATCGTGGCTCCCACATAGGAATGGAGCAGGTCCGGTTCTACGCTGCTTCGATCGCAGGCGCCGTCATTGTCCTGGCTCTGGAGGTGGAGCTACTATGTGTGCATGAAGACTGTCCCAATATTATGAAGCATTGCGTTCTGGTGTGGTAGGATGTGTGAGAATGCGGGACGAAATGTCTATCACTGATTTCTCTGGTTGCCAGGCAATGCAGGACTCTGGTGTCTGCCACTATGCAGTGGTGGGATGTTTTCCATTCTGCTGTTCATACTAGCAGGGAGTGGCTGTCTGGGGATTATCTGGAGGTATTCAACACATGATGATTAGGTGGGCAATGTAATCCTGCTCCCTGCTCAGTCATTTGCTGTTTATTACAGTTCCTATGTGCTGCGGCGGTAAGTGGTGCTAGCATTAGTGTTGCTATGTTTTCTGGGGTTTTCTCATTTTCTCTTCTGGTTTCACTTCCTGGGGTTCTTGCAGAGGTACTTACCTGACTCTTGACTAGGCACCAGCCGCATCACCACATGCCAGCTGTCTGGCGACAGTGAGCCTGGGATGGGCTCTGCCAAAGTCTCCCTTCCATTTACTGGAAGCTGGGTGAACAGTATTCCCGGCCCTCAAGGGCTCGTCTGGCTGGGCAGCTTGCACCAAGTGCGTCTGTGGATGCGCTTTTGCTGGTTTGGTGCCAGTCTGGCTGGGTCCCTCTGCGAAGCACATAGCATTAGCCTCTAGAAGCATTAATTACCACAGTGCCACACAACATATCCCAAGTAGCTACAATTGTAAAGAACATGCCTCGGTATGATCATTCCATACAACACAGACTAGTAACCAGGACTACAGAAGCTGCATAGCTGCCAGGATGGCCGGAGAAACAATCACTCCATACAACATGATGCCTGTACCTGCAGCCTGGACAACTGATACTTTAGTCATTCTATTTAAGGGGATAGGTAAGTGGACTGGTCTGTTGTTAGGAATCGTGGTTCTCTGCTCCCACCTGTGCATGGAGCAGATCCAGTGCTACGCTACTCCATTCAGTATTTGATTTATTAGAAGGGGTACTGTCCTAAGGAGAGGTGTTGGGTCTCGAGAGGTAATATACATGCCAATCATCTCATCCCTGAGTTACATAAGAGGTTTGTGGGCAAGGAGGGCAGTGAGAGCCCCGAGGTCTCTCCTAGGGAGAGGGGTACTGTTAGGAATCGTGGTTCTGCGCTCCCACATGAAAATGGAGCAGGTCCGGTGCTATGCTACTCCAGTCGCAGGCATTGTCCTGACCTTGGAGGCAGAACTACTACACATGCAGGAAAAGTGTTCCAATCTTATGGAGCATCGCGTTCTTGTGTTGTAGGATGTGTGAGGACGTGGGATTCTGTGTCTCTTACTGATTTCTCTGCCCATGGAAGATGAGACGCTATCTTCACCGGTTGCCAGGCAATGCAGGACACTGGTGTGTCTGGCACTAGGCAGTGGTGGGATTGTGTGCTGTCTGCTTTGCAAGCAAACAGGGAGTGGCTAGTGCGTCTGTGGCTGCGCATAAAGACTATGTGCGCACCATCCTGAAAAGATTGGAGGATCATTATCTCTATGTCAAAAAAGAAAAATTTATTTCCAAAGTGCAGGAGTTGGGGTTCCTGGGACTCATTCTGCCTCGCACGGGGTTTCGGATGGACTGGAGAAGGTAAGGGCAGTGTTGGAGTCGGCTCAACCAGTCAACCTCAAGAGATTGAGGCGTTTTGTGGGTTCTGTCAATTATTACCGGAGGTTTATTAATGGTTCTTTCAAGGTGGTGAAACCTCTCACCAATCTTACCCATAAGGAGACAGATGTGTCTAATTAGGGACTGGAGGCCATTAAGGCCTTTAATACACTTAAGAAGGCCTTTTTCTCCACTCCAGTTTTGGTCCAGCCTGATGTCAATCTTTTTGTGGTGGAAGTGGATGCCTCTGCAGTAGAGGTGGAAGCGGTGCTCTCCCAGGGTTCTACCACCCTAGCGCATTAGAGGCCTAGTGCATTTTTTTCTCTGAAATTCCCTCCTCCAGAGCTCATTTATTGTTATGCGCTTCGCAGAGGGAACCAGCAAGACCGGCACCAAAGCAACAAAGGAGCAGCCGCAGATACACTTGGCACAAGCTGCCCAGCTAGGCAAGCCCTTGAGGGCCGGAAATACTCTTCAGTCAGCTCCCAGGAAATGGAAGGGGGACTTTGGTAGTGCTCTTCCCAATTCCGCTGTCGCCAGACAGATGGCATCTGGTGACACAGCTGATGCCTAGTCAAGGACCAGGTAAGCACCTCTGCCAGAACCCCAAGAAGTGAAACCTGAAGAGAAAATGAGAAAATCCCTGAAAAGATAGCAAAACCTAATGCTAGCACCACTCACCACCAAGCACAAAGGGAACTGCAAACTGCAATAAACAGAAAAGGACTAAGCAGGGAGCAGGGTTAAATATCCTGCCAAATGATCACGTGTTGATTACCTCCCAATAATTCCCAGACAGCCACTCCCTGCTAGCTTCAGAAGAAGACTGAACATAAGCCCACCACTGCTCGGTACTAGACACAACAGCGTCCTCCGTCCTCACACGTCCCACAACACCAGAACGCGATGCTCCACAAGAATGGTACCATTTCCCTGGATGTATAATAGCTTCACCTCGAGGGTCAGGACAATGGCAACGCTTGCGACGAGAGTACCGTAGCAGCAGCTCCATTCTCAGGTGGGACCACAGAACCACAATTTGTAACAATTATGACTTTGGCAATCTTGATCTTCTTGTCATAAAGTTAGCTCTGGAGGAGTGGAGACATCTACTTGAGGGAAATAAGCACCCATTCATGGTGCTTACTGACCATAAGAATCTGTCTTTTTAGAGAATGCTAAGAGACTGAACTCAAGACAAGCCTGATGGGCCTTGTTTTTTAGAAAATAGCAAAAGGCAATGGTACTCACCAGCCAAGATTTCAAGAAAAATGCACACCAGGAAACAGCCGGCCCCCTTTTGTTAGAAGGAGGTAACACAGGTGCAGAAAGCTAATGAACAATCACTCTCACCCACTCTCACTGGAGGAGGGTGAAATTTACACACACGCAGCACCGTGCCTAGTCAGCATCCTATTACATGCCCCTACTATTCGATTAGGCGGTATGTCCGGCACCCTATCTGTGCATTGCAGAGGAGCAAAGCCCCAACTCACAAGGTCACCATTAATGGGCCTGGCTGCGCCCTGGCAGATAAAAAAGTGCAAAAATATCATATGAGGTATTAGTTAATATTTTGGCCAAAATACGTAAGCTCGCAACCCATCGTCAAGGGTCCTCACGATTTTGCGAGTCCCTACTGTAATCATTAAAAACAAACAGCATAGCCAGAACAATAAACAGAATTTTTTTTAAAAATTCCAAAGTCAAATTAGAAAATAGCAAAAGGCAATGCTACTCACCAGCCCAGATTTCAAGAAAAATGCACACCAGGACGCAGCCGACCCCCTTTTGTTAGAAGGAGGTAACACAGGTGCAGAATGCTAATGAACAATCACTCTCACCCACTCTCACTGGAGGAGCGACTGCCTAGCACTAAAACTGCACACAGATGAAACTTGCAGTAGGGTGCAAGAATCAGTTTTTTTAGAAAATGCTAAGAGACTGAAAGCGAGACAAGCCCGATGGGCCTTGTTTTTTACTAGATTAAATTTTTTGATTTGTTCCTTGGCTGGGACTAAGAATGTTTGGGCAGATGCTCTCTCAGAGCCTTTGTCCTAGTGAGTTTGAAATTACGGAACCTGATTTCATTCTTTTAAAGGGCATTGTAATCTCTTCTGTCAATTTAGCTTGAGAGGTGGTTAAGGCTCAGGGGATGGCTCCGTCCAGCACACCTCATGATAAATTATTTGTTCCAGTGCAGTACAGGTTGGGCTTACTCAGAGTGTCATGAGTTGTTCAAAGCAGGGCATTAAGGGGACTTGTCACCTGTTACGCTGAAAGTATTGGTGGTCGTCCTTGGGTAAGGATGTTGAAACTTATGTTAAGGCATACAAGATCTGTGTCCGGAACATGGTGCCTCATATTGCCCCGGCAGGGAAAGTTCTCCCTTTGCCCATTCCTGTACGTCCTTGGTCCCACATATCCATGGACTTCATTATGGATCTCCCCGACTCCAAGGGTATGACTTTGGTGTGGGTTATTGTGGGCCGATTTTCTAAACAATGCCATTTGATTCCTTTGGCTCAGCTGCCCACTGTGCAAGACTTGGTCTATATTACAAGCACCGTATGTTTCCAAAACTTTTCACTGTGGGACCTCCTAAGGTGGTTTTCAAGACAAAGCAGGGATTTATATACAGTAGTGTGACATAGTATTTGCCAACTTCTTGATTTCTTATTCTTTTGCATGTTTGTCACACTTAAATGTTTAAGATCACAAAACAAATTTAAATACTAGACAAAGATAACACAAATAAATGCAAAATGCAGTTTTTAAATGAAGGTCTTTATTATTGAGGGAAAATGAAATCCAAACCTACAGGGCTTTGTGTGATAAAATGATTCCCCCCTTAAAACATAAGTTAACTGTGGCTTATCACATCTTTGGGAAGCTGAGTTCAATTTCCCTAGCCACATACAGGCCTGATTACTGTTTAACCTGTTCTCAATCAAGAAATCAATTAAATAAGACCTGCCTAACAAAGTGAAGTAGACCAAAAGATCCTCAAAACCTACACATCATGCTGCGATCCAGAGATATCCAGGAACAAATGAGAAACAAAACAGTTGAGATCTATCAGTCTGGAAAAGGTTATAAATCCATTGCAAAAGCTTTGGGACTCCAGTGAACCACAGTGAGAGCCATTATCCACAAATAGTGAAAACATGGAACAGTGGTGAAGCTTCCCAGGAGTGGCCGGCCCACCAAAATTATCCCAAGTGCGCAATGACGACTCATTCAAGAGGTCACAAAAGACCCCACAACAATATCCAAATAACTGCAGACCTCACTTGCCTTAGTTAAAGTCAGTGTTCATGACTCCACCATAAGAGACAGGGCAAAAATGGCATGCATGGCAGAGTTCCAAGACTAAAACGACTGCTGAGCAAAAGAACATAAAGGCTCTTCTCAGTTTTACCAGAAAACATCTTGATGATCTTTAAGACTTTTGACAGAATACTCTGTGGACTCACAACAGAGAAATTTAACTTTTTGGAAGGTGTATGTCTCTCTCTCCAGCTGGCTGTCTTTATCTGGCTGGCTATCTCTCTCTGGCTGTTTATCTCTGGATGGCTTTGTCTCTCTGGCTGGCAGCCTCTCTCTCTCTGGCTCTCTATCTGTCTCTCTCTCTGGCTCTCTCTATGATGAGGAACATACTTGTGGTTTGGGGCGGGCCTGTGGGCAGGTCTTACCTTGGTGATCTGGCCTAGAGCACTAGGATAAGACCCTGCCTACAGTCCGCCCTGGAGCACGAGAATCTCATTAACTCAAAAATGCAAACGCTGATTACACAAGAACCACAAGACAGATTTCTTCACCTCAGGTATCATTTTAATCAGTGTAACAGCCCCAACATGACAATGCCTGTAGTTTACTTAGCAAAATTCTGCTGACAGGTTTCCTTTAACACATAAAAATCAATAATTTCTTAAATGCACACGGATACCAAACGGATGACACACACATACACACGGATAGCACAAGGATGACACACGGATTGAAAAAACATGCACACGGATGTTAGAAAAAGTAGTTCACAAGTGGTCAAAACAGAACATCCCACACAGATGTGTTTTTATGCACACATGTGAAGGTGGCCTAAGATGCATTATTTGACATCCATGATTAAGTGCTTTAATTTTTGTGTCTTACATTCTAAATGTGCATTGTGGCCTAGCCTTTATAGAAAAAAAAATTACTAAAACTTTCCAGCAGTAACATAGGTCTATTCTTTCATCATTAGATAAAATACATACAGTTATCCAAGAATAGGTGACATTGCAGCCAAGCAAATGGCTTGTAGAAGGTCGAGCAATGGTCCACCAATTGCACGAGGTCCTGTGTGTTCAGGATATTTTCAGGATATCTTCAGATGCTTAGTAGTGATGAGTAGAGATGAGCGTTGTTCGACTCGAACTGTTCGCCAATCTCAAATTGGGCGGTGTTCGAGCCGTTCGGCGAACACGAACGATTTGAGAAAAATTCGGCTGTTCGAGGTTATGTTCGATAACTGTTCGTGCACCAAAATCATAACTGGATTTTTTCTCAGTAATGATGAAAATTAATGTTAATACGCAGTTTGAGTGTACAGCGGGGTGGGGGGAGGGGCAGGGGATGGATCTCTGCAGGAACAATGAAGATCTCCATTTTTTTTTCTCTTTCCCGCATTTACAGTGGGGAGGTGCAATCTGTCAGCCTATCAGCAGCGCACACACGGAGCGAAGTGCTTTTTTTCACACAAGCAAGGGCATGTGTCATTGGCAGTGTATGACACATGTCCTTGCCCTATAAGACCAAGCCATTTTCCCCGTCGCCACCATTTTCTCACTGCTGCAGCTGCGTGTTAGACGGCACCGCTGTTGCTGTGTGCGCTATACCTTGTTAATTTCAAGCCAATTTTCGCACAAATCTACAGATAGCTTGGGAGTAGGGAATAGTTGTGATTGCAGTCCTTTTAAGGACAAGGTTACAGCATTTCCTACGACTTTTATCAGTCAGGTCTGTGCTCTTAAATAGATAGGTTGTGGGAGTAAAGACTAATTGTAATTGCAGTCCTTTTCAGGACTAGGTTACATCAGTTCCTATCAGTTTTTGCCAGGCAGGTCTGTGCCAGTGCTGTGCAAGTTTTTTTCACAGCATTTGGCTGAATCTAGCAAAGCTAATCCTTTTTGGCCTATTGCAGAGTGTGTTAGTCAGTGGAGTAGCCTATCTGTGTTGCAAGATATACCACCTGTGTATAGAATACCAATTTTTTTTCTGCACCTAGTGAAGTAAAATCTTTTGGGCATAGCATCATTCTATTAGTCCATCTATACTGACCTCCATCAGGTTGCAAATTAAATATAATTTTTTTCTGCATCTAGCTCTGAAAAAATATTTGGGCTTCTAGCAGTGTGTGGGACTTGGTCTGTTAGTCCATCTATACTGACCTCCATCAGGTTGCAAACTGAATAAAAAAAATTTCTGCATCAAGCTCTGAAAAAATATTTGGGCTTCTAGCAGTGTGTGGGACTTGTTCTATTAGTCCATCTATACTGAACTCCATCAGGTTGCAAACTGAATATAATTTTTTTCTGCATCTAGCTCTGAAAAAATATTTGGCCTTCTAGCAGTGTGTGGGACTTGTTCTATTAGTCCATCTATACTGACCTCCATCAGGTTGCAAATTCAAAATAATTTTTTGTCTGCATCTAGCTCTGAAAAAATATTTGGGCTTCTAGCAGTGTGTGGGACTTGGTCTGTTAGTCCATCTATACTGACCTCCATCAGGTTGCAAACTGAATAAAAAATTTTTCTGCATCAAGCTCTGAAAAAATATTTGGGCTTCTAGCAGTGTGTGGGACTTGTTCTATTAGTCCATCTATACTGAACTCCATCAGGTTGCAAACTGAATATAATTTTTTTCTGCATCTACCTCTGAAAAAATATTTGGGCTTCTAGCTGTGTGTGGGACTTGTTCTATTAGTCCATCTATACTGACCTCCATCAGGTTGCAAACTGAATATAATTTTTTTCTGCATCTAGCTCTGAAAAAATATTTGGCCTTCTAGCAGTGTGTGGGACTTTCTCTATTAGTCCATCTATACTGACCTTCATCAGGTTGCAAACTGAATATATTTTTTTTCTGCATCTACCTCTGAAAAAATATTTGGGCTTCTAGCTGTGTGTGGGACTTGTTCTATTAGTCCATCTATACTGACCTCCATCAGGTTGCAAACTGAACATAATTTTTTTCTGCATCTAGCTCTGAAAAAATATTTGGCCTTCTAGCAGTGTGTGGGACTTTCTCTATTAGTCCATCTATACTGACCTCCATCAGGTTGCAAACTGAATATATTTTTTTTCTGCATCTACCTCTGAAAAAATATTTGGACTTCTAGCTGTGTGTGGGACTTGTTCTATTAGTCTATCTATACTGACCTCCATCAGGTTGCAAACTGAATATAATTTTTTTCTGCATCTAGCTCTGAAAAAATATTTGGCCTTCTAGCAGTGTGTGGGACTTTCTCTATTAGTCCATCTATACTGACCTCCATCAGGTTGCAAATTAAAAATTATTTTTTGTCTGCATCTAGCTCTGAAACAATATTTGGCCTTCAAGCAGTGTGTGGTACTTTCTCTATTAGTCCATCTATACTGACCTCCATCAGGTTGCAAACTGAATATAATTTTTTTCTGCATCTAGCTCTGAAAAAATATTTGTCCTTCTAGCAGTGTGTGGGACTTGTTCTATTAGTCCATCTATATTGACCTCCATCAGGTTGCAAATTCAAAATAATTTTTTGTCTGCATCTACCTCTGAAAAAATATTTGGCCTTCTAGCAGTGTGTGGGACTTTCTCTATTAGTCCATCTATACTGACCTCCATCAGGTTGCAAATTAAAAATAATTTTTTGTCTGCATCTAGCTCTGAAAAAATATTTGGCCTTCTAGCAGTGTGTGGGACTTTCTCTATTAGTCCATCTATACTGACCTCCATCAGGTTGGAAATTAAAAATAATTTTTTGTCTGCATCTAGCTCTGAAAAAATATTTGGCCTTCTAGCAGTGTGTGGGACTTTCTCTATTAGTCCATCTATACTGACCTCCATCAGGTTGCAAATTAAAAATTATTTTTTGTCTGCATCTAGCTCTGAAAAAATATTTGGCCTTCTAGCAGTGTGTGGTACTTTCTCTATTAGTCCATCTATACTGACCTCCATCAGGTTGCAACTGAATATAATTTTTTTTCTGCATCTAGCTCTGAAAAAATATTTGGCCTTCTAGCAGTGTGTGGGACTTGTTCTATTAGTCCATCTATACTGACCTCCATCAGGTTGCAAATTCAAAATAATTTTTTGTCTGCATCTAGCTCTGAAAAAATATTTGGCCTTCTAGCAGTGTGTGGGACTTTCTCTATTAGTCCATCTATACTGACCTCCATCAGGTTGCAAATTAAAAATAATTTTTTGTCTGCATCTAGCTCTGAAAAAATATTTGGCCTTCTAGCAGTGTGTGGGACTTTCTCTATTAGTCCATCTATACTGACCTCCATCAGGTTGGAAATTAAAAATAATTTTTTGTCTGCATCTAGCTCTGAAAAAATATTTGGCCTTCTAGCAGTGTGTGGGACTTTCTCTATTAGTCCATCTATACTGACCTCCATCAGGTTGCAAATTAAAAATAATTTTTTGTCTGCATCTAGCTCTGAAAAAATATTTGGCCTTCTAGCAGTGTGTGGGACTTTCTCTATTAGTCCATCTATACTGACCTCCATCAGGTTGCAAACTGAATATATTTTTTTTCTGCATCTACCTCTGAAAAAATATTTGGGCTTCTAGCTGTGTGTGAGACTTGTTCTATTAGTCCATCTATACTGACCTCCATCAGGTTGCAAACTGAATATAATTTTTTTCTGCATCTAGCTCTGAAAAAATATTTGGCCTTCTAGCAGTGTGTGGGACTTTCTCTATTAGTCCATCCATGCTGACCTCCATCAGGTTGCAAACTGAATATATTTTGTTTCTGCATATACCTCTGAAAAAATATTTGGGCTTCTAGCTGTGTGTGGGACTTGTTCTATTAGTCCATCTATACTGACCTCCATCAGGTTGCAAACTGAATATAATTTTTTTCTGCATCTAGCTCTGAAAAAATATTTGGCCTTCTAGCAGTGTGTGGGACTTTCTCTATTAGTCCATCTATACTGACCTCCATCAGGTTGCAAACTGAATATATTTTTTTTCTGCATCTACCTCTGAAAAAATATTTGGGCTTCTAGCTGTGTGTGGGACTTGTTCTATTAGTCCATCTATACTGACCTCCATCAGGTTGCAAACTGAATATAATTTTTTTCTGCATCTAGCTCTGAAAAAATATTTGGCCTTCTAGCAGTGTGTGGGACTTTCTCTATTAGTCCATCTATACTGACCTCCATCAGGTTGCAAATTAAAAATAATTTTTTGTCTGCATCTAGCTCTGAAAAAATATTTGGCCTTCTAGCAGTGTGTGGGACTTTCTCTATTAGTCCATCTATACTGACCTCCATCAGGTTGCAAATTAAAAATAATTTTTTGTCTGCATCTAGCTCTGAAACAATATTTGGCCTTCTAGCAGTGTGTGGTACTTTCTCTATTAGTCCATCTATACTGACCTCCAACAGGTTGCAAACTGAATATAATTTTTTTCTGCATCTAGCTCTGAAAAAATAGTTGGCCTTCTAGCAGTGTGTGGGACTTGTTCTATTAGTCCATCTATACTGACCTCCATCAGGTTGCAAACTGAATATAATTTTTTTCTGCATCTAGCTCTGATAAAATATTTGGCCTTCTAGCAGTGTGTGGGACATTCTCTATTAGTCCATCTATACTGACCTCCATCAGGTTGCAAACTGAATATATTTTTTTTCTGCATCTACCTCTGAAAAAATATTTGGGCTTCTAGCTGTGTGTGGGACTTGTTCTATTAGTCCATCTACTGACCTCCATCAGGTTGCAAATTGAATATAATTTTTTTCTGCATCTAACCCAGCCAATAGTTTTGGCCTAATACCACAGTTTGGCCACACAGCTCTGCTCGGTTCCCATCCATTGTTTTTTTGTGCAAACAACTCCAGAGTTGTGAATTAGTTAACCACCAAAATGAGTGGAAAAAGGCCTGCTGCTGGTGGAAAGGGGAATAGGCGTGTTGGGAAGGGGAAAAAAGGTTGTGTCCGTGGGGTAGGTGTTAAAGCAACAGTAACATCTGCCGAAGAAAGACCATCTTCCAGCCAAACTAAAATGTCTACTTCTTTTAGCGGACAATGTGATAAGATCCCTTTCTTACGGCCACGCCAATCGCTACAAATTCCAGATGAGGCACAAAAACAGCAGGTGCTTCAACGGATATCAAGTGTTCCTTTAAGTGGGCTCTCCTCCACATCAACTTCAACATCACAAATACTCCAGTCCTCAAAGGTGTCACCCCAAATCGCACTTGCTTCCTCACAGCTCCCAAATCTCCAGCTGCCCGTTTGAGTATGAGGTAGAACAGATGGTTGAGTCTGCAGAGCTGTTTACTCATACTATAGCCTGGGAATCAGAGGTCGACTCCAGCGCTTCTGTGAATCCAGACGAGGAAATGATCTGCACTGATGCCCAGAATCTTTATGAGTCGGATACAGGACCAGACGCAGAAGGTTCTGACCATAATGTAGACCCTCATTCCCAAACTGTAACTCCTGTTGGTGGAGACAATGAGGAAGACGATGATGAGACTCAAATACCTGATTGGAACGACAACTTTAGTTTTTTGTCAGGGCAGGAACAGGTTGGCTCTGAGGACGATGGGTGTGATAACGCACAGGGTGATGATGATGAGGTTGGAGATCCCACTTACTGTCAACCCACAGTCAGCCAGTCGGTGAGGTCAGCAGAGGAGGTGGAGGAGGATGCTAGTGACGACGAGGTCAGGTTGCGCCTTCCTGGACAGAGATGTAGTACTGGAAGCACGTCAACAACTGCATCCTCAAACACAACTCTGCCTCTCACCACAAGTCGTGGTGGCTCTTCAGGTCGCATGGGTGCTAAGCCTTGCATAGCCTGGGCATTTTTTCAGATCGATAAAGATGACCCAACTCGTGTTATCTGTAACATTTGTCAGCAAAAGCTAAGTAGAGGCCAAAAAATACATAGTTTGAGTACTTCATGCATGAACCGGCACATGGACATGAAGCATAAGCTGCAGTGGGAAGCTCACTGTGCTACAATGCGGCCTAGCCGGCCGGGCCAACCACCGTCTGCCATATCTTGTGCATCCGCGGCCTCTTCATCCTCTGTGACTGGGGGGACAGCAGTCACACCTGTTTTGGGGCGCAGACCTGCCACCTCTTTACCCGCAACAGCCAGCGTGATTGGCAGGTCATCATTTTCTTTGGAGGTGGTAACACCAGCTGGTGTTGAGCGCTGTCCGACATCGATAGCACCACCTTTGGATCAAGGCAACCTAACATGTCCGCCTGCATCTTCCTCACAGACCGGCAGTTTGCCGGGGACACCCTTATCAACCCCGTCTAAGCACAATAGCCAGCCCTCGGTCCCTCAGATGTGGACAAGTAAAAGACCATTTCCTCCTAGCCATGAGAAAGCTAAGAGGTTGAATTTCACCATCTGCAAGCTCTTGGCTACAGAAATGCTGCCTTTCCGCCTGGTGGACACAGAGGATTTTCGAGACCTTATGTCAGTCGCAGTGCCCCAGTACCAGATGCCCAGTCGGCACTACTTTTCAAAGAAAGGTGTGCCTGCGCTCCACCAGCATGTCGCACACAACATCACCTCTTCTTTGAGAAACTCTGTGTGTGACAGGGTGCATTTCACCACAGACACTTGGACGAGTAGGCATGGACAGGGGCGTTACATGTCGCTGACTGGGCACTGGGTAACTATGGTGACAGCAGGACAAGGGGCTGCTGTCCAAGTCTTGCCGTCCCCACGAGTTGTGCGTCAATCCTCTTTATCTCAAAGTTCCTCCACTGCTTCTGCCTCCTCAACCTCCTCTCAGTCCTCCACCTGCACCCAAAGCCTGTCTGGTCATGTCACAAGCTTTCTAACTGCGCAGAAGGGATCCTGCACACCTCTTTACTATGCTGGCAGTAGGGCTCAACGTCATCAGGCGGTTTTTACTTTGAAATGTCTGGGAAATGTGAGTCACACAGCTGAGGAGTTGTGGTCAGCTCTGGAGAACCAATTTCATGAATGGTTGTCTCCACTGGACCTGAAACCAGGGAAGGCCGTGTGCGACAATGCTGTAAACCTGGGTGCGGCCCTTCGCCGGGGCAATGTCACACACGTGCCTTGTATGGCTCACGTGTTGAACCTGGTTGTCCAGCAATTTTTAGCCCACTATTCCGGACTAGATGGCCTTCTGCAGAGGGCACGGTCGCTGTGTGCTCACTTCCGCCGTTCGCATCCCGCAGCTCAGCGACTTACATCTCTACAGAAGTCGTTGGGCCTGCCACTTCACCGGCTAAAATGCGATGTGCCTACCCGGTGGAATTCAACTCTGCACATGTTGCAGCGACTGTGGCAGCACCGACAAGCCCTGGTGCAATACGTTCTGACGTATAGCCTGGGCCAACGAGATCCAGAGGTGGGGCAAATCACGCTGGAGGAGTGGTCTCAGATCAGGGACCTATGCACCCTTCTGCACAGTTTTGAAATGGCGACGAAGATGTTTAGTGCTGACGATGCCATTATCAGCATGACTATTCCGGTGATTTACATGCTGGAGCACATGTTAAACAGAATTCGGAGTCAGGTGGTGGCACAAGAGGAGGTGGAGGAAGTAGAGGAGGAGGAGTCGTATGCGGAAGGGCTAACATCTGCAAGGTCCAGACGGTCGGCAGCACCAAGGCCACAGGAGACAAGAAGTCTGACACATAGTCAACACCTTGAGACGATGGTACAGGAGTATCTCCAAGTAAACATTGAAGCCATGACTGTGTCACTGGACCCTTGCTCTTTTTGGGCTTCCAATCTGGATAAATGGCCGGAGCTAGCCACTTACGCCTTGGAGATCTTGTCATGCCCCGTAGCCAGCGTTCTGTCTGAACGTGTGTTCAGCGCTGCTGGTGGTGTGCTGACAGATAAGCGCACGCGGCTCTCCACTGATAATGTAGACAGACTCACGTTCATAAAGATGAACAAATCATGGATCCGAAATGACTTTTCTACCCCTGTGTCATCCTGGGGAGAGTAAAAGCTTGATGATTGGTTAAAATCACCTCACCAACCGTTTTAAGCTTTCAAATTACTAATCATGTTTATCTGTATCTTGGCTGGAAAATAATTTGGGCTTTGTAGCAGTGTGCAGCACTGATTCTATTAGGCCATCTATAATAAGCTCCACCAGATTTAAAATTACTAATCATGTTTATCTGTATCTTGGCTGGAAAATAATTTGGGCTTTGTAGCAGTGTGCAGTACTGATTCTATTAGGCCATCTATACTAAGCTCCACCAGATTTAAAATTACTAATCATGTTTATCTGTACCTTGGCTGGAAAATAATTTGGGCTTTTTAGCAGTGTGCAGCACTGATTCTATTAGGCCATCTATAAACTAAGCTCCACCAGATTTAAAATTAATAATAATTTTTAGCTGCATCTAGCCCGGAAAATAATTTTGGGGCTCCGAGATGCGCAAGACACATAAGTGCCTTCTTGCTGCACTACCTGCAACATGACCCTCAGATTGTCAGAATTCGAAGTAATCCTGACTACTGGGTTGCCACACTCTTAGATCCCCCAAAATTTTTCGATCAACCTTTTCATTTTAATAAAGACCAAAAAAATGGTCATTTTTGAAATTATAAGCATTAGCAGGTTATTAGAAACTGAAATCAAACAGTTTTCAACTCAAAACTTTATTCTAGGTGATGTTACATTTTCACATAGGACCCCTTGTTCGTAAGGAGCTTCTGAACTCTCTCGTCCATTGAATTTGTCAGGTTTTGGATGGTTTCTGCTTCAATTATTTTGCATGAGGACAGAATACCCTCCCAGAGCTGTTGCTTAGATGTGAACTGCCTCCTGCCATCATAGACACTCCTTTTGATGATGCTCCAGAGGTTCTGAATGGGGTAGAGGTCAGGGGAGCATGGGGGTCACACCATAAGTTTGTCCCCTTTTATGCCCATATCAGCCAGAGATGCAGATGTTTTATGTGCAGCATGAGATGGTGCATTATCATGCATAAAAATGATCTTGCTGTGGAATACACGGTTCTTCTTCTTGAACCATGGCAGGAAGTGCTGTTTGAGAAACTCCACATACATTATGGAGTTCATCTCTACCCCTTCAGGGATCCTAAAGGGGCCGACAATCTCTCTCCCCATGATTCCAGCCCAAAACATTACTTCACCTCCTCCTTGTTGGCGCTGTAGCCGTGTTTGCGGGGGGTGTCCATCAACCAGCCATCCTCCACTCCATCCATCTGGACCATCGAGCGTTGCACGGCACTCATCCGTGAACAAAACAGTTTTGAAATCAGTCTTCATGTAATGTTTGGCCCACTGGAGCCGTTTCTGCTTGTGTGAAGTGGATAGAGGAGGTCGACAGGATGGCGTATGCACAGCTGCAAACCTCTGAAGGACCCTGCATCTTGTTGTTCGGGGGACGTTGGAGGCACCAGCAGCTTCAAAAACTTGTCTGCTGCTATGACAAGGCTTTTTTGCCGCTGCTCTTTTAACCTGACGTAATTGCCTGTAGGAAAGAGTCCTCAATTTGCCCTTATCAGCACGCACACGTGTG
Organism: Phyllobates terribilis; assembly: GCF_046119375.1. NCBI lineage: Eukaryota > Metazoa > Chordata > Amphibia > Anura > Dendrobatidae > Phyllobates > Phyllobates terribilis. The sequence goes on along the minus strand of NW_027362761.1, from coordinate 181,399,070 downwards.
TACTGTGAATCAGCTACATACTTCTTGATTGCCAAGACACTTCATCCTGATCATCGCACAATGTTGATTGTAGTCATGCCTTGACCTAAACACTCCACAATTTGTTGCTTCTCAGCAGCCGACACATCCTTTTTCTTTCCCATTTTGGCAGAAAATGTAGGCTGCTTAATAATGTGGGACAGCCTTCTTAAGTAGTCTTGCCTTTCATTGGACACACCTGCCAAACTAATTAGCACAGGTGTCTGCAATTGCTTACAGTGATATAAAGAGCCCTGACACACATCACCATCAATGAGTTTAACTGACAAACAAACAAATTCTTCCCTTATCACTCCTAAACACTTTTTGCATAATAATTTGGAACACAGTGTACATGTGCTTTTCCACAAAACACCAGTGGTTCACGTAGTGAATCTTACAGTTCTAACTTGCCAACCGTGGTCTGTATGGAGTTGTTCAATAAAGGGCCCAAAATTAAGATAACATAGATGGGAAAGGTCTCTATGAACAGGAATTCCTAAGTATTTGATACCCTGTGAGGGCCAGGCAAAGGGAAAGTTGGACTGGATGGAATCCTGTATGGATTTGGGGAGGGAGACATCGAGGGCCTCAGACTTCGCTGCATTGATTTTAAAATTTGACCATGCAACAAAGTGATCTATTTCAGCCATAACAGCATGGATGGATATATGTGATTGAGTGATATATACTAGGACATCCTCAGCAAATAGAGAGCACTTGCACTCGGTGCCTCCCACCTCAATCCACCTAATATTGGGGTTATGGCGAATTGATGAGAGCAGGTGCTCCGTCACTAGGATGTATAAGAGAGGGGACAGAGGACATCCCTGCCTTGTCCCATTGGTGATTGTGAAAGGTGATGAAAATGTTCTGATGCACCCCCTGGGCCTTGGGACACCCGGAGCCGGACCCTTTTTGGTGGATGCTGGTGGTTGTAGTCTCCGTGGCCGCTACCCGGTTCCGTGGCTCAGGGCGGTCAAACCAGTGGCGGAACTATTTATGTGGTTTTGATGCTTAAATGTCCGACTACGCCACCCGTGGATTGCGGTCAGAGTGAACCGCCGCTGCAGGGCAGACCGCTGAGGCTGGTGTTGTGGGTGCAGCAGAGCGTAGCATAACTCCCCACGGGAGGAGTATAGCCTCAGGGCAGTGTATGCGGAGGATGGGGGTGATGGTGCTGGGCAGCAGCAGTAACGACACGGAGTCTGTGATGCAGTCCAGGGCCTTTACTCACAGTTCTTATTATCCAGACCACGTCTGCAGGTAACGGCTGCCCACGTCGTACTGTGCTCACTAGGTGAGGGGCTCAGACAACTCCCAGATAACTTTGGAGCGCTTCACAGGACCCCCTTTGTGTGTCCTTTGTCTGGCCTTTCTTACAAACCCTTCTGTCCGGCTGCCTCGGGCCTCCTCTTGGTAAACTTGGCGCCAGTTTCCCTGACCCTATGTGGTGCCTTCCTAGCGGGTGTAGCGAGGTGCTGCGCCACATAAAATGTCACAGCCTCCGGTTTCTAGCTGAGGGTCGTTTCCTGCCTCCACCAGTTTCGGGGACCGGTCTCTCCCTTTGGCCTGACCCCTCCACGCAGGTGGATTCAGGCGTGCGGTGGCGACTCGCCCGTCCGCACCCCTGGGATCCCTTCGTTCCTCGTTCCTGGAGCCTTCTCCGCTCCTCTTCCTTCCTCCTCCCTCTTCCAGGCCTGGGCCTCTGTTACTAGGCCCGCCTCCAGAGCAGAGCTCATGCAGAGCCCCTGCTCCCTGTCACTTCTGCTCAGACTTCTCTGCACTGAACTAAGATGGTGCCCACCTTTTATACTCCCTTCTCAATGCACCCAGGAACTGCTTCCTCCCTGCTCCTGCACTACAGGGTTCCCCTTCCTCAGTGTTCCCTCCCCCCACTCCAGCCAGGGACAGGGACTGTCGTGCCCATCTCAGGGGCATATTGGTCGCCCTGCCCCACGGCAATGTGGTGTAATGCATTCAGGTGTCGGGTCCTGATCCACACTCCATCCTTACCTGAGAGTGAGATATCACACCTCTGGGTGAGGTGCAATACCTCTGTAGCAACCGAGCCCTCAGGGTGCTACAGTTCCATTTATCTTCAGCCTAGGTGACGTATTGCGATACAGGGTCGTGATTTTGGCTATAAAAGGGTCCCCTAGACCCCTACCCCAAGCTTTTTAAGAGAATCATATATGGCGTGCCAGGAGACTCTATGGAATGCTTTCTCAGCATCCATCGAGAGTATCTAATAACAAATTTTTAACTGCATCTAGCCCAGGAAATACTTTGTGCCTAGTAGCAGTGTCTGCTAGTCAGCGGATTATCCCGGCTGTTAAGCAAGCTACACCACCTGTAGTTTGGACACTTAATTTTTTCAAAGGAAATGCTTCGGGACCAAGGGATACTCAGTGAAGAGCATCAGGAGGCACCCCAAGGCATAGGGGCTGGGACTGGCAGTAGGATGCCTTGCGGTGGACAGCCGAGCTCGATCCTTATAAAAGCTTTTTAACTGCAGCAGCTTTAGTGGAAGCTACTGGAGCTGGAATTACGCGGCTGCTGGCATGAGACTTGCCCTCCAATAGATCCTTGTAAATGGATTTAAAGTGTATTCATTCAAATTAGAGAGACAATTTAAATTAAAAAGCTTAGAGCTGCCTCCACTACAGGGGGGCTCGCTCGACCCACCAGCGGACAGGCACCAGTATTGGGAGAGGGGGGCTGGCCGTCAGGGTTCACCGGGGCTCTGGCACAAACCCGGCGACACGGAGGTGGCACGGGCAGGAGCGGACTGGCCGTGTCGGCTTCTCACTTTTTGGATTTTAGAAGGGCATGACATGCCTATATCTGTGTCTCCCCCTCCTTTTACTCCTCCACCTCTTTTCTTTTCGCATGACTATGTGTACTTGTCACTTTTCCATGTGTTAGTTGTGTCTTCTGAGCAGTTTGTCAGTTTTTTGGACACCTTTGAAGGTGTTTTCTATGTGTTTCTATGTGTTTTTGTTTGCCTGCCATTGGTTTTAACGGTGTTCGAAGGTGTTCAACGAACAGTTCGACGAACAGTTCGGCGAACACACGGGTGTTCGACGAACCGAACCGAACCCGAACACTACGGGGGTGGCTCAACACTAGTGATGAGTGAGCGTGTTCTGTTAACCCTTTCAGGGAGCATGCTCGGGTGCTCGCTGAGTATTTACAGCGTGCTCGATTGTTGTGCTTTAGTCACTGCATGTCCATGATTTTCAACTGTTTGACAGCTTTAATACATGTGAGGAATGTCTGCTTAGCCTTTGCAGAACGAAACTTTCCCAAAAAAGAATGTATTTTAATCTTCAATTATCTGCAGCTAGTCATTCTTGAGTATTAAATAAAAGTTAATCACATATATTGTTAGAAGTATATTTTAGGATATGTAATTGACCTTGGTGCTCTGTCCTTTGATTTCCTTTCCATAGCCTCTGTCTTGAACATTCACAGTAAATGTCCACTTACCTGATATAAAATTTGTATGACTTCTCTGCAGATAAAATTATTATTGGTCTTTTTGATGCTCATCAGTTAGTTAGTTTGTTGTCTTAACTGTTTTCTTTGAGAGTGCACAAGTTAAAGGGAACGCCAGTCACAAGTCTCCCATTGGAATGGAGAAGTGGTTAGCATGAATCCATATAAAGTAAAGGTCTGACTGAATTAGCCAAAGCCCTGTACTCACCTATCTTTATCAGTCCCATAGGCATTGAGTAGAGCAGTAGTAGGCATGCTAAATCAACACTTCCTTCAATGAGGACTTAGTACCCCAGCTTTCATGATTTAGTGGGGGGCTCAACATTGGGACTTTCAGAAATCTGAAACTTAGTACTGTGGTAAAACTCCTTTAAATATGTTCTCAATAAAAAATCAAGGTAATTTACTGTGTATTTGTTTTCATTGTAGTAACTTCAACCAAAACCATAATTAGCTGATAAGCAGTATACTTTCTGAGACCTTACAATTGGCAGCTGGATTTGTACAAAAGTCATGCTTTATATGAGAGAATTGTTTAAACTTTTAGAAATAGTAATATTTCCTAAATTCCTCCACCATGCGTTGTATTGCAGTATCAGTCATTCTATTTTAATCCTAAGAAATATCTTTGAGAGAATGAAATAAAAAGATCAACTATCACTTAGACAGAAGACCACAAGGGACAAAATGCACTATAGCTGCCAAAAGATTAAATGTCAGAAAGGCCCTTGACTAGATTATCTTAGTTACATTATCTCCTTCATTTTGTTCAAGATAATACAACTTCAGGTATTCCCTTAAAACAAGTATTGTCTGGAATTTTCGCATGTATTCTTTTCACTAAAGATGTTGTGCGGATCCAAAGTGGAAAGTCAAATAGAGGCAATCACTCATGCAACTCTACCGACTGGAAAATGTAAAAGTTATGGTTCTCAGAATATGAAATACAAATCTATTATTATTATTTTTTAAGTACCAAAGCATAAAAAAACGATATAAATTTTGCATCACCATCGCTGTATGGAGTCTAATACATAGAACAAAGTTTCCAGGTCGATTGTACAGCAAAGAAAACATTGTAAAAACAAAATCCAAAAAACAAACGTCAATATGCTGGGGTTTTGTTTTTCAATTCCGCCATTATGATTTTTAATATGTTATATAGTAAAATGAATTGTGACATTCAAGACTGCATAGCTCTTGGAAGACAAAGAGGAAAAGAAAGCAAAAGAAAAAAAACATTGGTGTATCTTATCTCCAAGTGGTTAATGGAATGAAATTATAAATATTTACTGCACTTGCTGTTAACTACTATTAAATACTTCATGTTATAATAAGTTTTAATTGTAAATAGAGATAAGCAGATGTTTTGGAATTCGACCTCCCTGACTACACCAAATTTTCCTCAAAAATTTGATTTGTGGCCAATAAATTTGCGTGGAGAGGTTGAAATTTCTCATAAAATACATGTGGGAGATACAGTGGAAGAGATAAGGGCTGACCATAAGAGCTTACACTCTGCAAGAGAGAGCGGAGCCTGCTGACCATAAGAGCTTACACTCTACTGGAGAGAGAGGACCCTACTAATCATAAGAGCTTACACTCTGCAGAAGAAAGTGGCTTACCCAGTGACTCTGAAGATGGAAAACGACTCTGCCGTACAAATTGTCCTCCACTGAGAACGGCTGATGTGTGATGGCCCAGGTACTGATCACCACTGCACAGGGTATGTAGAAGTCATAGCTGCAGGGCATTATGGGGAGGCCTGTGTGACAAAACAAAATGACATCAATCAGCACCCTGATGCTTCAGCAGTGTGAGAAATCATGCATGGCAAGTATTTTATTATTTGAAAACCATGAATCAAATCTCAAAATGTGTGAATTTGCATTAAACTGCAAATTTCAGGAAATTCAACTCAAACTTGATCTTCCAAGGATCAATCCGCTTATCTTTAATCATAATGTCCACAGTGTTTAATGTATAGTATTGAGTTATCTGGGTTGAGAAATTGTCCCTTTCTCATCAGAAGATGCTACTGACAAGGTGAATCATGTTGGAGGAACACAGCTCTATGTTTCAAACTAGCAATTGCATTTGCATTTTTTTTAACAGTGCTGGCCATAGAACTACTGTTAATGACTAGTGATGAGCGAGCACTAAAATTCTCGGGTGCTCGATGCTCGGGTCGAGCACATTGGAATACTCGGGTGCTCGACCCGAGCAACGAGCCCAATGTAAGTCTATGGGAAACTCGAGCATTTTTCCGGCAGCTCCCCCCGGCGGTCTGCAGAGGGCCTAAAAATTGCCCAAATCGATGGGAACAGTGCTCAAATGACATTGGGAGCAGCATGGGAAAGACCCCTGGAAGCATTTCTGACTCCCAGGTCACTTTTGTCAACAACGTTATCAGAGGTATTATGCCACTTATATGGAATCACAATAAAACATACCAAAACGAAACCAAAATGGAATTTCCCGGGAAATATGTTAAGTAATGACTTGTACATAAAGCAAAATAAATAACCAAAAACAAAAATGCTCCTCCACACCTTGGGCTATGTTCACACGTAGCATTTTTGATGCGTTTTTAACTTTTGCATTGCTTTCAACCGTGACAAATGACAAATGCATTCACCAGGAAATGTCATTTTAACATTTTACAACCTTACCTGGCCATGTGGTGTGTGAGAAATCATCAGACACATCTGTTTCATTTATGAAGGAAGGACTCTGAGAGTCACAAAGCCTATTTTTGTAGGGCCATCAGGCGGCCTTTACTATTCTTAAAGGGCCAGCAGTCGGCCCTCACTATTCTTAGAGAGCCATCAGCCGGCTATGTTTTATTGTTCCCATTACTAAAGAGTGGGTCTCCTATACTGTAATTGCGTATGCAGTGAGTGCCAGGGTTGCCCAAAATTTGGACGCACCCCAAAACCACTTTGAAAATTTGGATGCACCCCAATACCCTTTGGAAGAGACTTAGAGGAGGGCCTCCTGAAAACAATATTCCCATTATAAGGAAGTCGTTCTGCCATTGCTTTTGCTTATGCAGTGGATGCAAGGGTTGCCAAAAATTTCAAGGCTCTCCAATGCCCCTTGGAAGAGACGTGGAGATCAGAGGGCCTCCTGAAAACAATGTTCCCATTATTAGGAAGTGGGTCTCCCATTGTGTTTGCATATGCAGTGAATGCAAGGGTTGCCAAAAATTTGGAGGCACTCCAATGCCCCTTGGAAGAGACGTAGAGGGCCTCATAAAAAAATATTCCCATTATTAGGAAGTGGGTCTCCCATAGTGTTGGCCTATGCAGTGAATGCAAGGGCTGCCAAAAATTGGGAGGCACTCCAATGCCCCTTGGAAGAGACGTGGAGGAGGGACACATAAAAAAATGTTCCCATTATAAAGGAGCGGGCCTCCTATACTAGTAATGCCCATGCACTAAGTGTGTGGGCTGACAAACATTAACCCCTGGGGGGTATACATGAACATACGGTATAAAAAAAAAATTTAACGGCCATCATAAACACCCTTTAAAAAATTATGTGGGTGTTGCATCACGGACCATGGTCACCCTGGTGATATGGTGGTGGAGGATGAGGAGAAGGAGGAGGACAAGAGCAAATAGCCAAAATCAGGAAGCGTATACCCTTGTCTGGGGGTGAAAAGGTGCATGGGAATACACCTCCCAAGATAAAACACTGGATTTGAGCTTATGTTACGCTGCTATCATTCGGTGGTGTTGAGAAGTCAAGCCCAATCCAGCCCTTGTTCATTTTTATAAGAGTCAGCCTGTCAGCATTTTCAGTTGACAGGCGGATACGCTTATCAGTTATAATTCCACCAGTGGCACTAAAAACCTGCTCTGATAAAACGCTGGCAGCAGGGCAGGCCAGAACCTCCAAGGCATAGAGAGCCAGTTCACTCCACGTATCCAGCTTGGATACCCAATAATTATAAGGCACAGAGGAATCACGGAGGACGTTGGTACGGTTGGCCAGGTACTCCCTCAGCATCTTCCCAAACTTTGCACTCCTTGTTAAAGTACCCCGCGCCTCTGGGCCTGTGCGATGGGAGGGGCTGAGAAAACTCTCCCACAACTTTGACAGTGTTCCGCTGCCTCTGCTTGAAGTTGTGTCTCTCTCGCATGTAGTCCTTGGTTGTCCAACGAAGTGTGCCCTCTGCCGCCAGCGTTTTCAGATGGGAAATTTTATAACAGTTCCGCAACAAGGGCCTTCTGGTACAGCCCCATTTTTGTAGACCTGTCTGCCTCAGGAATAAGAGATATAAAGTTCTCTTTGTATCGTGGGTCTAGAAGTGTCACCAGCCAGTAATGACTGGCACCCAAAATTTTGAGAACGAGAGTGTCATAGGAAAGGCAGCATAACATAAACTCAGGCATACGTGCCAGAATACTAACAGGCAAGACTTCCGTGTCCTCACCAAGAGGATGACAAATCATGCTCTCCTCCTCCTCCTCTCTGTCCTCTGTCCATCCATGCTGAACAGACAGTATGACAGCTGTGCAGGTAGTACCGTCTATAGCACATGAAACTAGCTCCTGTCCTTCCTTCTCCTCCTCCTCTTCCTTATTGTCACCCAATCCACTTTGGGATGAGATGAGGCTAGGCTGTGTATGATCACCCTGTATGGTTCCTTGCTCCATCTCATCGTGCTCCGCCTGCAATGCATCCTCTTTGATTGTGAGCAGAGAGCATTTCAGAAGACAGAGAAGCGGGATGGTGATGCTAATTATGGCGTCATCGCTGCTCACCATCCTGGTGGAGTCCTCAAAGTTTTGGAGGATGGTACATATGTCTGACATCCATGTCCACTCCTGAGGTCTTATGTGTGGAGTCTGAACTGAATACCGACAGCCTTGTTGATGCTGGTACTCATCAACTGCCTTCTTCTGCTCACAAATCCTTCCCAACATCTGCAGTGTAGAGTTCCAACGCGTGGGAACATCACGCACCAGTCTGTGAGCCGGAAGCTGCAAACACTGCTGAAACACGGCAAGGGCGGCGGAAGCTGTAGGTGATTTTCTAAAATGGGCACACAGGCAGCGTACTTTGACAAGCAGATCCAGCAGCTCCGGGTAGGATGACAGCGGAAGAAGCAATGGTGCCACCCGCAGACACTGTTCCTGGACCCTGGGTTTCGGCCCACAAAGTCGGGTGTTTTGCTGCCATGTGCCTGATCATGCTGGTGATGGTCAGGCTGGTCGTTTTGCCACCCCTGCTTATGCTGGCCTGGCAGGAGGTGCAAATGGCCTTTATGGGGTTATAGGCAGAGTCTTTAAAAAACAACCAGACTCGGGAAGACCTAATAGTTGTACTGGCAACTTCCTTTGTGTTGGTGCTATCGGGAATGGTTGCCTTCCTTCTGTCTGTGGCCAGCACACTCCTTCTTCCTGCCTGTTGGGGTGCTCTGCCTCCCTCCCCCTGTGTGCTGCTCTCCTCGCTCTGCATGTCCTCAAGCTACATGCGATCTCCTCTTGCCCCGCTTCAAGTGGACCGAGAGAGAGGCCCGAATCTATAAATGGAAAAGTGAACACCTCTTCAGAGTGTCCAATTGTGGGATCAGTTGTTTCCGGGGACTCGGCATGGTGGGAGGAAGGAGGATCAGGGTGAGGAATATGCAGTCTAGACTCACGGCTACTGAGACTTGACCGTGTGGAAGACAGGGTGGTCGTGGCTAAGTGACTGGAATTATTATCCGCTATCCAACCATCAACCTTTTGACACTGCTCTGGTTTCAATAGTGGTGTGCTGCGGTCCCCTAGGAATTGGGACAGGAAGGTCGGGCGAGAAGATGTGGGTGTTTGTTGTGGCACAATTTCAGCTTGCCCACGGCCTTGTCCTCGGCCTCTGCATGCACCATCACATCCAGTTCCCCGTCCCTTGCCACGTGCCTTACCCATTTTAAATGGAGGACAGTATCTTCCACGCTCACTACAAATGACTGAGTTTGGAGCGAACTTGTATGTGATCCATGTGACGGAGAAAACAGAGTTTTAAATACCTTGCCTGTAGGTAACTAGTTTGAACAGCAAACTGGTGTGAATTGCTTCACTGACACACGGAAATTTTTTTTTAATGGAGGCCAGAAATGGCAGTATTTTCTGACAACGTATATGTGATCCGTGTGACGGAGAAAACAGAGTTTTAAATACCTGGCCTGTAGATAGCTAGCTTGAACAGCAACCTGGTGTGAATTGCTTCACTGACACACTGAAAGAAATTTTTAATGGAGGCCAGAAATGGCAGTATTTTCTGACAACGTATATGTGATCCGAAAACACAGTTTTAAATAGCTGGATTTCTAGCGCTGTAATATGGAAAGGACCTGGCTGTATTCTGCAGTGCCAACAAGCAAATGGTGCTGAAAAACGGTGTTCTCTGGATTGCTTTTTAAGCAAATAATGAAGATTAAAATCCAAAAAAAAGTATTCCTGGCCCCTGAGACCTGGGCCTTTGTATAGAAATATCTAACAGCAGCAGAAGGCAGAATTGGAATGGAGCCTCTTGTGCTATATGCACTGCAATCTGCTATATACACTGCCTGCCTATATACCCTGCCTGCCTGATATCTCTGCATATGGATTAGTCCTCAGAAGGACTGTTTGTTAAGATGGATATGTGTAATGTACCGTTTTTCTCCCTACACTACCTAATACACAAGCAAATCTCTCCCTGATGCCGCAGCACCTCTCCCTACTCTGCCTGATTCCGGAGTGACTGTGACTAGCATAGCGGCGCCAGGTCTGATATAGACCTGATGACGCTGTGCGGCCAGCCAATCACTGTAATGCCACAACCACCATGGCTGCGGCATTACAATGAGTGGCAGGCAATCCCTGCATGTTGATTGGCGCTCTAAAGAGCGCCAAACATGCAGGGATGGGACCAGAGCATCTGCCCGAGCATCTCGCAAGTACTCGGCGAGCTCCGAGCATCTAGAGTACTGAGATGATCGGGCGAGTACCGAGTACTTGCGAGTATGCTCGCTCATCACTGTTAATGACTCATGCAGTCACCATTGATTCATTTTCTGGTTCCAGATAACTTATCATCTAATGTCTACATCAATTTAAATGCAATAGTGGTCTTATAGGTAGGTTGTACATGAGTAAGATAAGAAGTAAACTGATTGAAAATTAATGCTGCTGCTATGAGCATAAAAAGCAATTATTTTGTATCTGATAACAAAGATAGTACTATTAAAGTGAAACGGTAATTTGACAGAGAGGAGTGTGAGAGACCTCTCTTCTTTGATGTTTGTCAGCAATCCTGTCTCATGCTAGTATTCAGAGCTTTTTCAATGTTTTTTTTCTACTGCTTTTTTATTTGTGTTTTTCGGTGCCTTCTTATAATTGATTTCTTAAAGGAAATTTGTCACTATGAAAAGGTAGTCTAATCTGCAGGTATCATGTTATAGAGCTGGGGAAGCTTAGAAGATTGATATATACACCCGCGGTCAAAAAATTTTTGGTACCCCTCGTTTATTGAAAGAAAAAACCACAATGGTCACAGAAATAACTTGAATCTGACAAAAGTAATAATAAATTAAAAATCTATGAAAAGGAACAAATGAAAGTCAGACATTGCATTTCAACCCTGCTTCCACAGAAATTAAACTCATAAAATAGGCCTGGACAGAAATGATGGTTCTTCTTAACTTAATATTTTGTTGAACAACCTTTTGAGGCAATCACTGCAAACGATTCCTGTAACTGTCAATGAGACTTCTGCACCTTTCGACAGGTATTTTGGCCCACTCCTCATGAGCAAACTGCTCCAGTTGTCTTGTGTTTGAAGGTTGCCTTTTCCAGATGGCATGTTTCAGCTCTTTCCAAAGATGCTCAATAGGATTTAGGCCAGGGCTTATAAAAGGCCACTTCAGATTAGTCCAATGTTTTCCTCTTAGCCATTCATGGGTGTTTTTAGCTGTGTGTTTTGGGTCATTATCCTGTTGCTAGACCCATGACCTGCGACTGAGACCAAGCTTTCTGACACTGGGCAGCACATTTCTCTCTAGAATCCCTTGATAGTCTTGAGATTTCATTGTACCATGCACAGATTCAAGACACCCTGTGTCAGATACAGCAAAGCAGCCCCAGAACATAACAGAGCCTCCTCCATGTTTCACAGTAGGGACAGTGTTTTTTTCTTGATATGCTTCATTTTTCCGTCTGTGAACATAGAGATGACATGCCTTGCCAAAAGCTTCCATTTTTGTCTCATCTGTCCATAGGACATTCTCCCAGAAGCTTTTTGGCTTGTCAACATGTAGTTTGACAAATTCCAGTCTGGCTTTTTTATGATTTTTTTCAACAGTGGTGATCTCCTTGGTCGTCTCCCATGAAGTCCACTTTGGATCAAACAACGACGGATCTGACACTGATGTTCATTGAGCTTGAAGTTCACCTTTAATCTCTTTAGAAGTTATCCTGAGCTCTTTTGTTACCATTTGTATTATCCATCTCTTTGATTTGTCATCAATTTTCCTCCTGCGGCCACGTTCAGGGAGGTTGGCTACAGTCCCATGGCTCTTAAATTTCTGAATAATATGTGCAACTGTAGTCACAGGAACATCAAGCTGCTTGTAGATGGTCTTATAACCTTTACCTTTAGCATGCTTGTCTATAATTTTCTTTCTAATCTCCTGAGACAACTCTTTCCTTTGCTTCCTCTGGTCCATGTTGAGTGTTGTACACACCATGTCTCCAAACAGCACAGTCAGTATCTGTAGCCCTATATACTGGCCCACTGACTGATTACGAGATTGTAGACACCTGTGATTGATGCTAATTAGTGGACACAACTTGATTAAACATGTCCCTTTTGTCACATTATTTTCAGGGGTACCATCATTTCTGTCCAGGCCGATTTCATGAGTTAATTTTTTTTTAAATTCTGTGGCAGCAGGGTTGAAAAACAATGTCTGACTTTCATTTGTTCATTTTCATAGATTTTTAATTTATTATTACTTTTGTCAGATTCAAGTTATTTCTGTGACCATTGTGGGTTTTTCTTTCATTAAACGAGGGGTACCAACAATTTTGACCACGTATGTAGTTATGTGAAAAATGATTTAGTATAATCTGTCATTTAGACCTTTAAACCTCTGCTCTTTCTGTGATTTTGGGTCCAGTGGGCCGTCCTATCAGTGACTGACACCTACTTCTGTATGCACTCTTATACAAAGAAAGTTGTCAGTCACTGATATGACTGCCCACTGGACACAAAATCACAAAAACCGCAGAAGTTTAAATGATTAAAACAAAAATTGTATTTATTTTTTTCTCATAAAACTAAACACCAATCTGCTTAGATACGCCTTCTCTACAACATGGTGCCTACAGATTGGACTGCATTTTCTTGGTGACAAGTTCTCTTTAAATTTCATGAGCCAATGAATTGGACAGTAGAATATTTACAAGCCAAAACACTGGCAAAACACTCAAAAGATGCCTTGGCATCTTCCGGGTGTATTTTTAGATTTCCAACGAACTTCCAAAATGTTGCTTTAGCAACAAAGGATAATAGCCGAAAATGGATCCCCCAATTTGTAACATAATTTTTCCTAGTATTGTGGTCAGAAACTACTGTTTGGGCACACTGCAAAACTCAAAAACATTGGCAGAGTCGCTGAGCTGCTAGGACAGCAGAACCCCCAAAATTAACCACTACTGATGAGCGAATGTGCTCGGTGATACTCAGATACCACTCGAGTATCTAGTTGCGCGAATGTATTCGGCACTCTATGAGCATTGTCTGGTGCTCAGATGTAATGCTCTAATCCCTGCCCCGCATGTCTGGTGCCTGTTACACAGTCAATAAACATGTGGGATTGCCTACTAGTCACTGTAATCCCGTAGCCATCTTGGTAGTGGCATTACTATGATTGGCTGGTCTCATTACCTCATCATAGGTTATAAAAGGAATGGTGCCGCCATGCTTGGCACACTGACTCCATTACACAGATCAGTGACAGTTCTGATTGGAGGGAGAGAGTAGTTGTCCAGGCCTGTGTGCACAGTTTAAAGAATCAGAGACCTCTAGTGGTGATACTGTTGCTGAATCACCATACCTAAAGTCCTTCTTAGGGCTGACCTTGTGCTTTGTCGTTTGTATGCGATACATCTGTATTTAGCCTGGGGACAGCTGATGGAGCAGGGAGAGTGGCTGAATATAGCATCTAGGCAGGGCTTTAGGCTTTGCAGTCCGTTTCTAAATATATAGCTGCTGCAGTTGACCACAATTTTTTTCTTTCGAGAATAACATTGACTGTATTGTCATCCATACAGTTTAACCTGCTTCAAGTTAACTAACGATGGTTTTAAACTAAAAAAAATGCTTTGCCTGCTGCAGGTGACCAAATATTTTTTGGGTGAAAAAATTGACTGTATTGTCATACATACAGTTTAATCTGCTTTGTGCTAAATTACAGTGGTTTTAAGCTAAAAAACTCTTTGCCTGCTGCAGGTGACCAAAATTTTTATTTGTGAAAAAAATTGACTGTGTTGTTATCCATACAGTTTAACCTGCTTTGTGCTAAATTATGGTGGTCTGAAACTAAAAAAAAAAACAGAAAAAAATGACTGCATTATCATCCATACAGTTTAACCTGTTTTGTGTTTAATTACTGTAGTTTTAAACTAAAAAAAAAACTGAAAAATTGACTGTATTGTCATTCATACATTTAACCTGCTTTGTGTTAAATTATGGTGGTTATAAACTAAAAAAAACTGTGAAAAATTTACTGTCTTGTCATCCATACAGTTTAGCCTGCTTTGTGTTAAATTATGGTGGTTTAAAACTAAAAAAAAACTGTGAAAAGATTGACTGTATTGTCATCCATACAGCTTAACTTGCTTTGTGTTAAATTATGGTGGTTTAAAACTCAAAAATAAAGTGAAAAAATTGATCGTATTTAGTGATGAGAGAACGTGCTCGCCACTGCTCGATACTCGCCTGAGCATCACTGTGCTGGACAAGCTTGGTGCTCGGCGAGTATTTCCAGGTTGCTCAGCCGGGAACTCGGGTCCCCTCCTTGCATGTTTTGTGCCCTTTAGAGAGCCAATGAACATGCAGGGATGGCCTTCCATGCACGGTAATGCCATAGCCATGTTGGTTGTGGGCATTACAATTATAGGGCAGCATGGTGGCTCAGTGGTTAGCACTGCAGCCTTGCAGCGCTGGGATCCTGGGCTCAAATCCCACCAAGGACAACATCTGCAAGGAGTTTGTATGTTCTCCCTGTGTTTGCGTGGGTTTCCTACGGGTTCTCCGGTTTCCTCCCACACTCCAAAAACATACTAATAGGGAATGTAGATTGTGAGCCCCAATGGGGACAGTACTGGTGATGTCTGTAAAGCACTGTGGAATTAATAGCGCTACATACAGTACAGACCAAAAGTTTGGACACACCTTCTCATTTAAAGATTTTTCTGTATTTTCATGACTATGAAAATTGTACATTCACACTGAAGGTATCAAAACTATGAAATAACACATGTGGAATTATATACTTAATAAAAAAGTGTGAAACAACTGAAAATATGTCTTATATTCTAGGTTCTTCAAAGTAGCCACTTTTGCTTTGATGACTGCTTTGCACACTCTTGGCATTCTCTTGATGAGTTTCAAGAGATAGTCACCGGAAATGGTCTTCCAACAATCTTGAAGGAGTTCCCAGAGATGCTTAACACTTGTTGGCCCTTTTGCCTTCACTCTGCTGTCCAGCTCACCCCAGACCATCTCGATTGGGTTCTGGTCTGGTGACTGTGGAGGCCAGGTCATCTGGTGTAGCACCCCATTACTCTCCTTCTTGGTCAAATAGCCCTTATGACGCGCCCCCTGGGCCGTGGGGTACCCCGAGCCGGGCCTGTAGATGCTCGGGGTTGTAGTCACCGTGGCGGTGACCCGGTCCGTGGCCCAGGTGGTCAATCCAAGGGTAGTAGATGTATATAGGTTATATAATGTCCGACTATGCCACCTGTGGAGTGCGGCTAATAGAGACCACCACTGCGGAACAGTCCTCTGAAGCCGGTGGTATAGCAGCAAAGGTGGTATAACTCCCCACAGGAAGAGTTAGCTTCAGGGCAGTGTTCGTGGATGATGATGGTTGTGCAGGGTGTCGCGGTGCAGAAATAACCACAGAGTCCGTATAGTGCAGTCCCAGGGTCTTTACTGGTAGCAATTAGACAGGCCTGTACTGGAGTACTGGCTAGAGATAAGAGTCTGGTCAGTCTGGGAGCAAGCATAGAGTCCTCCTGGAGTGGAGTGGTAGGCCTGCCGTCCTTACTATACTCTTTTGGCTATTCTGCTTGTAGCTGCGTTGTAGCCCACGTCCCTGAGTGTAACATGCGGTGCTCACCCGTATGGCTGGTAGCGCGGGCCTTGTGGATGCTTCGCTCCTCCGTGGCAGTACTGGTCCCTCTGTGCTACTGAGCCTCCGGGCGTCTGATGGGGGCCAGGAGACCTGCAATCTCGTGCCCTGCAGTATCTGCTGCTGGGTCTGAAATCCCTCACAGCATCAGACTCCGGTCTCCGGTTCTCTGTGTATTCTGGCTAGGACGAGCTATCTCCAGCTCCAGTCCCTAGCTCCTCTCTCTTCAGTGTCCTAAACTCAACTCGTGACACTGACCAAACTAACCCCGCCTCCAGATCCAGTTGCCAAGGGGAGGGTCCTCCCCTTGCTGGTCTAGAGCCAGGAAGTGTTGCATGTATTATGTTCCTGACCAGGAAACCCCTGCTTGCCTCCAGACATGGCATTACCTCTTTTGAGGGAAGCAATACCACTGTGGCAACCAGACCATCTGGGGTGCAACACTTACACAGCCTGGAGGTGTGTTTGGGGTCATTGTACTGTTGAAATATAAATGATGGTCCAACTAAATGCAAACTGGATGGAATAGCATGCTGCTAGGGGAAAAGCAGTGTCAAAAGGTTGGTGGTTGGATAGCAGATAATGCTTCCAGTCACTTTGCTACCACCACCACCACCCTGTCTTCCACATGGTCAAGTCTGAGTAGCCGTGAGTCTTGACCGCATATTCCTCACCCTGATCCTCCTTTCTCCCACCATGCCGAGTGCCCGGAGACAACTGATCCTACAATTGGACACTCAGAAGAGCTGATCACTTTGCCATTTGTAGATTCGGGCCTCTCGCCCGGCCTGCTTCAAGTGAGTCAAGAGGAGAACGCGTGTAGCGATGCCCAAATATTGGAGCAGCCAGAGTCACACGAAGGCGATGGAGGAAAAGTGCAATTACTGTCGCAAGAGGTGGATGATGATGATGATGAGACACAATTGCCAGAAAGTCAGGAGGAGGACCAGGGTGCAGAAGTGGAAGATGAGGTGGTGGATGATATAGTAACTGACCCAACCAGGCAGGGGGACATACAGTGCGAGGACAGCAGCACACAGGGGAAGGGGGGAGTAGCACCACAACAGGCAGGAAGAAGCAGTGTGGTGGCCGCAGACACAAGGCAGTAAAGCATTTTTTCGTAACGCCAACACGACGGATGTTGCCTGTACAACTGTTAGGTCTTCCCGAGTCTGGTTATTTTTTAAAGAGTCTGCAGATAACCACAAAAAGGCCGTTTGCACCTCCTGCCAGGCCAGCATTAGTGGCATAGCAAAACTAGCAGCTTGACCACCACCAGCATGATCAGGCACACGGCAGCAAAGCACCCGGCTAAGTGGGCCGAACCCCAGGGTCCAGCAACAGTGTCTGCGGGTGACACCACTGCTTCTTGTTCTGCTGTTGTGTGTGCATGCCAATTCCCTGTCCATGGCGCAGTCCAAGATGCCTCCCGCCCAGAACTTGTCATTGAAAACTCTCAACTAGCAACAACAGCAAGCACGTCCACTTCCTTGTCCCAGCGCTGCATTCAGTTGTCCCTACCCCAGTCCTTGGAATGCAATCGCAAATATGCAGCCAACACCCCACAAGCCACACTACTAAATTCACATATTTCGCTAAGTCTTGCGCTCGAAATGTTGGCTTTTAGGCTCATGGAGACGGAAGCTTTCCGCAACCTGAATGCGGCTGCCGTCCCTTGGTACTTGGTCCCCAGCCGCCACTATTTCTCCCGGTGTGCCGTCCCCGCATACATGAGCACATGTCCCACAACATTAGACGTGCCCTCAACAACGCAGTTACTGGGAAAGTCCACCTAACCATGGATACGTGGACAAGTGCTTGTGGGCAGGGACAGTATATCTCACTGACGGCACACTGGGTTAACATAGTGGAAGCTGAAACCCAGTTGGACCTTGGGATGGAACACAACCTCCCGACTCCGAGGATTGCGGGCCCTGGGTCAATCAGGGTTGCCCCCACATTTTACAGCTCCTGCACCTCTTCCTCCTCCTCTTCAGCCTCCATCTATGAAATGACCACATCAGTCGCAAGCTGGAAGCACTGCAGCACTGCCTCAGCCAAGAGGCAACAGGCTGTGCTGAAGTTGATATGTTTAGGTGACAAACCGCACAACGTTGAAGAGTTGTGGACAGCTCTGAAAGAGCAGGCAGATCTGTGGCTGACGCCGCTGACTCTACAGCAAGGCATGGTCGTGTGTGACAATGGCCGGTATTTGGTGGTAGCTCTGAGGCGAGGTGAGCTCACACACGTACCATGCCTGGCCCATGTGCTTAATCTTGTGGTTCAGCGGTTTCTCCAAACCCACCCGGATCTGCCACATCTGCTTGCCAAAGTACACCTCCTGTGTGCCCATTGTAGAAAGTCAGCAACAGCTTCTGCCGCCCTTGCCGTTCTTCAGCAGTGTTTGCAGCTTCCAGCTCACTGACTGATCTGCGATGTCCCCACACGTTGGAACTCTACATTGCAGATGTTGGGAAGGATTTGTGAGCAGAAGAGGGCAAATGTAGACTACCAGCATTAACAAGGCCATCGGTATTAAAGTTCAGACTCCACACATAAGACCTCAGGAGTGGACATGGATGTCAGACACATGTACCATCCTCCAAAACTTTGAGGACCCCACCAAGATGGTGAGCGGCGATGTCACCATAATTGGTGTCACCATCCCGCTTCTCTGAGTTCTGAAACGCTCTCTGCTCACAATTAAAGAGAATGCATTGCAGGCGGAGCACAATGAGATGGAGCAAGGAACCATACAGGGTGATTCCTCACAGCCCAGCCTCATCTCATCCAAACGTGGATTGGGTGACAATGAGGAAGAGAAGGATGAGGAGGAGGAAGAACAGGAGCTAGTTTCCTGCGCTATAGACGGTACTACCTGCACAACTGTCATACCTTCTGTTCAGCGTGAATGGCCTGAGGACAGGGAGGAGGAGGAAGAGAAGGAGGATGAGGAGAGCATGGTCATTCGTCCTCTTGGTGAGGACACGGAAGTCTTGCCTCTTTGCAGTCTGGCACACATGGCTGAATTTATGTTAAACTGCCTTTCCCATTAACTTGTTGTTGTCAAAATTTTGGGTGACAGTCATTATTGGTTGGTGACACTTCTAGACCCAGGCTACAAGGAGAACTTTCTGTTTCTTATTCCTGCACAGGACAGGCCTAATAAAATGGGGCAGTACATAAAAAAATAAAAAATAAAAAAATTCCCATCTGAAAACGATGGCGGCAGAAATTACAGTTCGTTGGACAACCAAGGAGTACGGGCGAGAGAGACACAAATGATCTCCAAAAGATGGAGATGGAGGAAGACATGAGACAGGGAGATACTACCCAGCCCAGCCTTATCTGCTCAGCGCAAATTGGGTAACAATGAGGAGGAGGCTGAGGAGGAGGAGGAGGAACAGAAGCTTGTTGCTATCGCAACAGAGGCTAGTACCCACACAAGCTTTGTCCCATCTCTCCTACATGGATGGGCTGAGGAGGGGAATGAGGAGGAAGAGAGGGAAGTGGAGGAGATGGATAGCCTTCATCATGGTGGAGATGGGGAAGTGTTGGCTATAGTGAGCTTGGCACATATGACCGACTTTATGTATCGCTGCCTTTACCATGACCCTTGCGTTATATTCATCTTGGCCAAAAAAAGAGTACTGGTTGTTCATCCTACCGGACCAACGCTACAAGGAGAACCTTGCATCTCTCCATCCTGAGGTGGAGTGGTCAACTAAAATGATGCTATAATGCCAGAAAGCCATTGTGGAAAATATTTTGAAAAAATTACAATCAGACAACACTAGCGGCAGGGGGCAAGCTTCCTTGCCCAATTAAGGAGAGGCGAGGGAGACATACACCAGGTACAGCAGAGGCAGAGGTATTCTGTCAAAGGCCTGGGCCAATTTTATGATTTATGACACCCTCCCAGCATCCAGGCCCTGATGACCGGGTGTTTTTGACAAGGAGGGAAACGTTTTTAAAGATGGTCAAGCAATACCTGACCGATCAAACCAGCGTACTCTCTAATTCCTCTTCGACATTCAACTCTTAGGACTCAAAGCTGGACACCTGGCATGAGCTGTCCCTCTATGCCTTGGAGGTGTTGTGCTGCTCAGCCACTAGCATCTTGTCTGAGTGGGTTTTTAGTGCGGCCGGGGGGTCATAACAGACAGGCGCTTTTGACTGTCAACAGAAAAAAAAATTAACAAAGCCAGGATTAGCCCCATCTTTTCCACATCACCAGATGACAGCAGCACATAAAGTGTTTTTAATCTTCAATATTTGAATGAGGCCTGCCAGCTGTTGCCTTCAAGGGTCTATGGATGACCCTGCTTGTAATTTGTGTCTGGCTTTGAACTGTGTGCCTTTATGGGTATAGGAGTACCACAACTACACTTTCTTCTCAATATTTGAATGAGGCACTACAGTTGGTTCCTTGAAGGGTATATGGATGACCCTGCTTGTAATTTTTGGCAGGCTTTCCATTGTGTGCAGAGCTTTTATGAGTGTAGGAGTACCAGAATTACCCTTTTCTCACAATATTTGAATGAGGCCCTCCAGTTCTTGCCTTCCAGGGTCTATGGATGACCCTGCTGATCATTTTTGTCTGGTTTGCACTGTGTACAGAGCCTTTATGAGTACCACAACTACTCTTTCTTCCCAATATTTGAATAAGGCACTACAGTTGGTGCCTTCAAGGGTGATGATTCTATTTGTAATTCTTGGAAGGCTTTGCACTTAGTGCATAGCCTTTATGAGTCTAGGAGTACTACTACATGACAATTTGAACAGAATGTGAATGTGGCCCTCCTTTATGTCTAATACAGGGTGTATCTGAGTCTCTCTTCCATCTAAGTTTTGGCAGTTCTTTCTTCTTTCATAAATTACACTGAAATTTCCAATTTTTTAATAGTTTTCCAGAAATAAACAAACTTAAGGTAGAAACAAAATGAAAATATACCCTGTTGTAAGTAAGTAAAAAGCAATAGAGCAAATAAATAACACTTAGGAAACACTGTTTTTGATCAAAAAAAGGATAAAAGCCATGCTTTTTTCCAATAAGGAGACTGTTTATTAAAGTTTATGCAGTTTATTAAACATTATTAAATGAATTTGGTGAAACTAGGAGCAATCAAATAACAAGGAATCAGTACATGCATACAAGTAACACACAACTAATTCTGATAAAGGGTTAGACAATTTGTACACAACATGTCTTTTACCAGCTTTCTATCCAGTCTTTTAAATGCAGCTAACTAATGCAGAGGTGGGAGTCTTAGGTAACTGGTGGCTCAAACAGGAGCAGCATAGTCCTTCTTGCCAGTAGTGCTATCACAAGGGGAATAAAATGGTGGATGTCCTCTGTATTCCAGTCTGTGAGGAAAATGAGCTCCTTCTTTCCACAATGCACCACTACAGAGCAAGGAGATGGGAAGAGCAGAGGGAGAAAAAGCTAGTTATGAAAAACTCAGTAATGAAAACTTAATGCTGAAGGCATGACACCTGTTATTTATATGCACTATTGTTTTTTACCTACTTACAGCAGGGTATATGTTCATTTTGTTTTTATCCTAAGTTTTGTTTGTTTGATGGCCAGTGTGGACATGCTCCTACACTTTGCATGTATACCAACTTATACTCCAGTTCTTTCAATTTTGTTTTAGGTTTCTACACTCAGTGGAGGTAAGGGCATAGCTTCTCTTTCTCTAAGTTGGGCTTTACGTTTATACCTCTTCCCTTGGCTGGGTGTCCTTTGTTGGGTCCCGGTCCTGCTCATTTCATTCACATTGAGGTCATTTTTGACACATGTTAAGGTTTTAATACTAGAGGTTAGGACCATCCCTACTGAGCACACCTTGGCACTGGTGGGATGGTTCTTAAGTTTTTTTATCAAAAATATTGTTTACTAAGCACCCTATCTTATGTATATGCACTATTGCTTTTTACTTACTTACAGCAGGCTATATGTTCATTTTGACTCTATCTTAGGGTTTATTTGTGCAATGGTCAATGTGAACATGCTCCTATGCTTAGCATGCATACCAACTTAAACTCCAGTTCATTCATCTTTATTTTGTTTTCCAAAAATAAGACTGCAGATGAAGTTACAGAGTGAAAACTGCAAATATGCCAGCTAAGTGCCCAATACATTGTGCCTTGGTTGTGCTTCTAATATTGGATTTAGACAGGACCCCCAAGAGATCTATTCGCTATAATGAGGTATATGGAGTCACTTAGAATGCTGAATTATGATGAGACAATAGGACAGAGTCCAAATGGAGTATAAAGTGATCCTGTCAGCGTCATTATAGTGAAAAACTCCATCAAAAGTTTTGACTAATTAAAGTTTTTCAGAGAATTAGACAAAAAACCTTTTGTAAGTGCTCAGCATAGAGTATAAGATAAATGATAACCAAACCTCATTGCAATTTTTGAGATACAGAATGAACAAATCAATAGCAATAGTTGAAAAATTACTTTTATTTAATTTTTCTTTTTTTAACATCATTCACTGTGCATTATAAGTGATAAAGCAGATTTATTATTCAAGTCGGTGTGCTTACAATGATACAAGACTTTACCACATTCAAACAAGCAACTTTCACATTCAAATCAGCCCTCACCTCTGCTACACATGACTACTTCACAACTCTCATATCTTCTTTATTCCATTATTCCAAACAGTTAGTCAACACTTTTAATTCCCTCCTCCAACCAGCACTACCCCCTCCGACATCTCTCATTTTGACAGAAGACTTTGCAGCACAATTCAAAAACCAGATTGACCAAATCAGGCAAGTCTTTAGTGCTTAACCACCACAACCCCTTTATGTAACAGACCAATTCACTTACTCCATAACCTTCCTTCCCACGATCACTGAAGGAAAGGCTACCTATCTTCTCTTTAAATCACACTTTACGACTTGTTCTCATGATGCTAACCCATCCCTCCTCCTCCACAACCTCACCACCATGCTTTTCCCAACCCTAACCAATCTCCTCAACCTATCATTAACCGCTGGTGTCTTCCCTTCTGCTTTCAAACAACAATCACATTTATACTGGAGAAGCCATCCCTCAACATAATGTCTACATCCAGCTATCATCCCATATCGCTGCTCCGTTCACCTAAAACTCCTGGAACAACACGTCCATATCAAACTTTTCTCTCACCTCTCATCCAACTCACTCTTCAACAACCTTACATTCTCACCACTCCACTGAAACTGTCCTAACCAAAATGACTAACGACTTACTGTCAAAGCTAACAGACAATTCTCTATACTCCTCCTTCTAGACCTGTCATTTGCCTTCAACACAGTCAACCACTCCCTCTTACTACAAATTCTCTCTTCCTTCTGCATCAAACACCTTGGCCTTACCTGCTAGATCTCCTCATATCTTACTAACTACACATTTAGGGTCTCCCATTCCCTTAATGCCTCCTCATCCCATATCTCTCTTTGTTGCTGCCCCTCAAGGCTCTGTCTTGGGACCTCTACTCTTCTCCATCTATACCTTTGGCTTGGGACAACTCATAAAAACCCTTGACTTCCAGTATCACCTATATGATGATGACAATCTGATCTACCTCTCTGGCCCAGATGTCACCTTTCTGTTATACAGAATCCATTAGTGTCTATCGGCTATATCCTCCTACTTCTCATCACGCTTCTCATCTGAAAGTTCATTTTGGAAAAAGCAAAACTCATCATCTTTCTACCATGCCACTAAACTCCCCTACCCGATCTATCACAATAAATGACATTATACTTTCCCCTGTACTGGTCATTTGCTAACTATTGACTCTGCCCTGTCTTCCAAACCACACATCCAAGCCCCTACCACCTCCTGCTGCTTCCAAGTCAATAATATTACCAGAATCTGTACTTTCCTCAACCTTGAATCTACTAAAATGTTAGTGCATGTCCTCATCATCTCTCGCCTCGACTACTGCAGTATCCTTCTATATGGCCTTCCAGCTACCACCTTTCCAGTTCGTCCTTAACTCTCCTGCACGATTAATCTACTTCACCCCTTGCTACTCCTCTGCCTTTCCTCTCTAAACATCCCTTCATTGGGTTCCAATTCCACAACAAATCCAGTTCAAACTACTAACATTGACCTACAAGGCTATCTATCCCCTCCATAAATCTCTGAGCAAATCTCCCATTACTTACCCACACATACTTTCCAGTCCTCCCAAGACCTCCTTCTCTCCTCCACACTCGTACATTCCTCACCTAATCACCTCCAAGACTTCTCCCAAGTATACCCCATCCTTTGGAATTCCAATCTCCAACACGTCCGAATTTTCACTACATTCGGAACTTTTAAATGGAACTTGAAATCCCATCCGTTCAAGAAAGCTAATAGCCTGCAATTACCCCGATGTCACCTCACCCCCACCGGAGCAGTTGCAACCCCCAAATTACTTCCTGCTTCCCCATTATCCTTTAGACTGTAAGCCCGCAGGAGCAAGGCCCTTTCCCCCTTTGTTCCAGTCAGTCTTAGTCATTGTAATTTATATCTATATTTTGTACAACCATATTTTTCAGACTATACGACGCACCGGACCATAAGACGCACCTAGGTTTTAGAGGAGGAAAATATAAAAAAAAATTAAGCAAAAAATATGGTCATGATGTACTGTTAAGGGGGAGGGGGTCTGCTGCTGACACTGTTATAAGGGAAATGTCCCTCAATTCTGTTAATATCCCCCATCCTGGTATATATAACCCCCCTCTTCCTATTATAGGTGGCCCCCATCCCCATCTTGGTATGCATGGCACCCCTGATCTCCATCCTGGTATGCATGGCACCCCTCATCCTAGTATGCATGGCACCCCAATCCCCCATCCAGGTATGCATGGCACCCCTCATCCTAGTATGCATGGCACCCCAATCCCCCATCCTGGTATGCATGGCACCCCTCCATCCTGGTATGCATGGCACCCCTTATCCTAGTATGCATGGCACCCCAATCCCCCATCCTGGTATGCATGGCACCCGTCCATCCTGGTATGCATGGCACACCTGATCTCCATCATGGTATGCAAGGCACTCCTCATCCTTATCTTGATATGCATGGCACCCCTCATCCTTATCATGGTATGCAAGCCACACCCCATCCTGGTATGCATGGCACCCCTCCATCCTGGTATGCATGGCACCCCTGATATCCATCATGCTATGCATGGCACCCCTCATCCTACTATGCATGGCACTCCAATCCCCCATCTTGGTATGCATGGCATCCCTCATCTCCATCCTGGTATGCATGGCACCCCTTATCCTAGTATGCATGGCACCCCTGATCTCCATCCTGGTATGCATGGCACCCCTCATCCCAGTATGAATGGCACTCCAATCCCCCATCCAGGTATGCATGGCACCCCTCCATCCTGGTATGCATGGCACCCCTCATCCTAGTATGCATGGCACCCCAATCCCCCATCCTGGTATGCATGGCACCCCTCCATCCTGGTATGCATGGCATCCCTCATCGCCATCCTGGTATGCATGGCACCCCTCATCCTACTATGCATGGCACCCCAATCCCCCATCCTGATATGCATGGCACCCCTCCATCCTGGTATGCATGGCATCCCTCATCTCCATCCTGGTATGCATGGCACCCCTTATCCTAGTATGCATGGCACCCCTGATCTCCATCCTGGTATGCATGGCACCCCTCATCCTAGTATGCATGGCACCCCAATCCCCCATCCTGGTATGGATGGCACCCCTCCATCCTGGTATGCATGGCACACCTGATCTCCATCATGATATGCAAGGCACCGATCATCCTTATCTTGATATGCATGGCACCCCTCATCCTTATCCTGGTATGCAAGCAACCCCCCATCCTGGTATGCATGGCACCCCTCCATCCTGGTATGCATGGCACCCCTGATATCCATCATGCTATGCATGGCACACCTCATCCTACTATGCATGGCACTCCAATCCCCCATCCTGGTATGCATGGCACCCCTCCATCCTGGTATGCATGGCATCCCTCATCTCCATCCTGGTATGCATGGCACCCCTTATCCTAGTATGCATGGCACCCCTGATCTCCATCCTGGTATGCATGGCACCCCTCATCCTAGTATGAATGGCACCCCAATCCCCCATCCAGGTATGCATGGCACCCCTCCATCCTGGTATGCATGGCACCCCTCATCCTAGTATGCATGGCACCCCAATCCCCCATCCTGGTATGCATGGCACCCCTCCATCCTGGTATGCATGGCATCCCTCATCGCCATCCTGGTATGCATGGCACCCCTCATCCTACAATGCATGGCACCCCAATCCCCCATCCTGGTATGGATGGCACCCCTCCATCCTGGTATGCATGGCACCCCTTATATTCATCATGTTATGCATGGCACCCCTCATTCTAGTATGCATGACACCCCAATCCCCCATCCTGGTATGCATGGCACCCGTCCATCCTGGTATGCATGGCACACCTGATCTCCATCATGGTATGCAAGGCACCCCTCATCCTTATCCTGATATGCATGGCACCCCTCATCCTTATCCTGGTATGCAAGCCACCCCTCTTCCTGGTATGCATGGCCCCCCTCATCCCTCTTTCTGGTATGCATGGTACCCCTCATCCCTCGTCCTGGTATGCATGACACCCCATGCTGCACACAAAAAAAATAAACACGTCTACTCACCTTTCTTCCCTGTGCTCCAGCGCTGCATCCTGCTCTGCTGTCAACACTGATCTCGCCTTGTGAGCTGCACATGCCATGCACCCTCACAAGATGAGATGATCTGCCGGTATAGTCACTGCTCCTCACGTCGGGACTGTGTGCGTGGGGAGCAGTGACTTCATTCTCCTTAACAGTGGGCACACAATGTAGCAGCAGCGCGGCTCCTGCTGCCGGGCGATCAAGTATGCCCGCTATTAAAGAGCATGAATATTCACCCCTCTCCACGTCCATGGAAATGGAAAGGGCTGAATATTCATGCTCTTTAATAGCGGGCACACGTAGCAGGAGCCGCACTGCTTCTACATTGTGTGTCCGCTGTTAAAGAGAATTAATATTCAGTGCTCCCTATGCCTTTGGGTGTGGGGGTCACTGAATACTTATTTTCTTTAGTAGTGGGCACATGCAGGAGCTTCAGCAGCGCTCCTGCCTCCTGTGCCTCACTCCTCCTCTGCTGTAGCTCCCCCCGCATACCCCACCAGTCACAGTGTGTGTGCATATATATATCCCCACTTTCCTCCAAATTTTTGGAGGAAAAAAGTGCGTCTTATAGTCCGAAAAATACAGTAAATCCCTTTTCAGATTTATAGCACAATGGAATCAATGGTGCTCTAAAAATAAATAATAATAAAATATAGAGTTTTTTTATGTTTTGCTACTTTTAAAGGGAATCTGTCACCCATTGGCAGTTATCTGACCTCTAATATGAACATACAGACAAGTTTCTGATGTGTTCCAGTCCTGGGGACTGGAAGAAATCCCCGCCTCTTGTGTGAATTACAATGCTTCCCCCCTCCCCTTCATGTCACAGTGCCTGGATTTGGCTGCTGCAACTGCATATCACAGGGATGTGTAGGGAAGTGGAGAAACTTGGTAATTCACACAGGAGGTGGGGATTTCTTCCAGGCCCTGGCTCCACAGCATCCTAAACTTGACAGAATAA
The DNA here is from genome assembly GCF_046119375.1 of Phyllobates terribilis. Taxonomy (NCBI): domain Eukaryota; kingdom Metazoa; phylum Chordata; class Amphibia; order Anura; family Dendrobatidae; genus Phyllobates; species Phyllobates terribilis. The sequence continues at coordinate 181,371,490 of NW_027362761.1, read as the reverse complement.
AAAGACATTTTACAGCAACCAAACCTCTAATATGGAGCATACAGGTAAGTATAGATTCACATTTCTATCACCTGTATGCCCATATTAGAGGACAGATAAGTGCCAGGGGGTGAATGATTCCCTATAAGCTATGAATACTTTTTAATAAAAATAAATTAACTTGCAACAACATATATTGAGAGCTATAATTTTACTGGCAAAACAGATGTATGAAGGCTTGTTTTTTTCTTGTGAGTTGACATTTTTATTGCTATCATTTTGGGGTAAATAGCATTTTTGATCACTTTCTATTCTGATTTTTGGAAGACAAAAAAAATGTAGGATTTTATTTAAAAATGCTTTTCTCTATGCGGCAGAAGTTATAACACAGCTTTATTCTTCAGGTCAGTATGATTACAGCAATACCACATTTATGAAGATTTGTTTTTATGTTTTGCTAATTTTGCACCCTAAGAACAATTATGTATAAAAAATGTGTTTATATTACCCGATTCTGAGAACTATAACTTCTTTATTTTGAGCTGAGTGAGGGCTTGTATTTTGCAAGACAACATGATGTTTTCAGTGATATAATTTTTATTTATATATGATTTTCTTTATAGTGTTTTTTTCTCTTTTTCTGTGGCAGAACTGTGATAACACAGTATTTTTTATTTACTTTATTTTTTACTGTTTTCACTGTAGGTATTTTTCTAAAACAGTGCATTCCGGAAGCAACGATACCAAATATGTGTACTTTTTTTTGGTTATTTTTGCATTTTCAAGAGCAAGTGGATTTATTGGTGAAATATTTTTTGGTGATTTTTACGTTCTTCATTTTGTGGGGCTGTTTACTTTCTATTTTTACTTTTCTACTTAGTCCACTTCATAGTTTTATCAGAAACCTCTAACTCTTTAACACTCATGTATTGCCTGGTATTAGGCTTGTAAGGGTTAAACTGACCAGAGGCCTGTGAGACTCATGGTCAAGCTCTTGGTAGGGCCTAGCAGGCCGCCATTAACAGGCAGGCTCAGAGGTCATTTTATGATCTCAGGTAGAAAAAGCTAGTATGGTTTCCCCAAGATCAAGTTATGGGTGGCTGATGGATTGAGACAGGGAGACCATTTCCTCTCACAATCGTCTGGGTGCCACAAACACTACTGAAGTTTTAACAGCCAGGGATGGTGCTGAAATCAGCCTTGGCTGTTGTTTCAGGAGCTTAGCTGTTAGCTAAGCTCCTGTGCCTATAGGATAACCATGACGTAACTGTAGATCAAAATGCTGGAACACCTTTCACAAAATGATGTATATGTATGTCAAATGGCGAGAAGGGGTTAAAGCTTTCTCTTCCCCTTTCTCACCTTGGGTTTTTATTTGTCAGTTTCTAATATATCCAATCCTACTGTTTTCTTTTACTAGACCACCTTAATAACAATGATACCTAAGTTAGACATTTTTCACACTAAGTGATTACATATGTTTAAAATTGTTAAAAAAATACAGAACTTAAAAAATGTTTTTTAGATACTGAATTCATACAAAAAGTACATTAAATTGAAAAGGTATAACCAAGAACCAAGTCCATTGGTATTAACTATAAGCATTTATTTTATGTTGTGCCTTGTATTTTACAAAAAGTTATCTTCATAATTGAATCAGCTGTTTATTATGCAATTCGTAAACTATATTTCATTGCAGCTCAGAAAAGCGAATAAATTCAGCATTATTGCTTGGCTAGGGAATGTGACCTTAAAATGACACGTAAAATATTCCATGCATGACCTCCTCGCCTGAACACTCAAAAGAATTTTCATGGCCTGCAGCAAGTGGACTTTAATTTTGGTGTTTTTTTGCTAAAATAAATTGTGATTTAGGGTACTTTTTCTTGGACAGCAAAGAGAAACAAATAACCTGCACAAAGGAGGTTTCTCAATGGTCCATCAAGCATTTTTTCTTACTCTTAAAGTTTAGGCTGTTTTATTTTAGATTGCCCTCAGCAAGTCTATGTGTACTATGAATTTTGATGATCCAAATCCAACCATTAGCTCTTTATAAATTAAAAAAATAAAATAAAAATACTGATAAAATTGATTTTGAGAATTAATATATGTCAATAAATAAAATGAATATCGCAATTAATATACAATGGTTAAAAATGTTACAGGGCATCCACACTATGCGTGGAATTTGATGCTATTATAATGTAGCTTTTTTTAACCACACACAAAATACCATGCAGCCAATACATCAAAGTATTTACGCCAGAATTCTGGTGTGAAACTCTTTGTAAAGTTTAATTCATGACCAAATGACCAACTTACTAGAGTAAGTTTCTGTTGAGGTGCACGCCACTTGTATGATGCACTCAATTCATTATGTGGTGTTCATCTGGGGACTTGTCACATGAAAAAACACCATTAACCTGTAGATATGGAGTTAATCTGCAGATTAATAGCATCCTGAACCTGCTTGGAGCCGACGTTTAGATCCTCACTGCCGAGAAGAAATGAACTTTATTCCTCCCAGTAGTGTTCGGGTTTCAGTCACGGGAGGCACCGGCGCGGGTTCAGTCACCGCTCTGTGTATAGAGAGCAGCAGCTGCAACCAAGTTCCCTGCACTCCCTAACTGACAACCGCCTTTAATGCTGAGCTGCTGTCAGTCAGTGCCAGGGGTGCGGTTACAGCTGCTGCACTCTATACACAGAGCGGTGATTGGACCCATGGCGATACCAGCTCAGTAGGTGAAACCCAAATGTTACGGGGAGAAATAAAGTTAATTTCCTCACAGCAGCGGGTCTCAAAGTGCACAGGGAATTCAATGGAGCTTGTACACATCCACACACACACATATACAAACACACAAATATGTTATGTATATACACTGCTCAAAAAAATAAAGGGAACACTCAAATAACACATCCTAGATCTGAATGAATGAAATATTCTCATTGAATACTTTGTTCTGTACCAAGTTGAATGTGCTGACAACAAAATCACACAAAAATCATGAAATGGAAATCAAATTTATTAACCAATGGAGGCCTGGATTTGGAGTCACCCCCAAAATTCAAGTGGAAAAACACACTACAGGCTGATCCAACTTTGATGTAATGTCCTTAAAACAAGTCAAAATGAGGCTCAGTATTGTGTGTGGCCTCCACGTGCCTGTATGACCTCCCTACAATGCCTGGGCATGCTCCTGATGAGGCTGCGGATGGTCTCCTGTGGGATCTCCTCCGAGACCTGGACTAAAGCATCCGCCAAGTCCTGGACAGTCTGTGGTGCAACTTGACGTTGGTGGATGGAGCGAGACATGATGTCCCAGATGTGCTCAATCGGATTCAGGTCTGGGGAACAGGCGGGCCAGTCCATAGCTTCAATGCCTTCATCTTGCAGGACCTGCTGACACACTCCAGCCACATGAGGTCTGGCATTGTCCTGCATTAGGAGGAACTCAGGGCCAACCGCACCAGCATATGGTCTCACAAGGGGTCTGAGGATCTCACCTCGGTACCTAATGGCAGTCAGGCTACCTCTGGTGAGCACATGGAGGGCTGTGCAGCCCTCCAAAGAAATGCCACCCCACACCATTTCTGACGCACTGCAAAACCGGACATGCTGAAGGATGTTGCAGGCAGCAGACCGCTCTCCATGGCGTCTCCAGACTCTGTCACATCTGTCACATGTGCTCAGTGTGAACCTGCTTTCATCTGTGAAGAGCACCGGGCACCAATGGCGACTTTGCCAATCCTGGTGTTCTGTTGCAAATGCCAAGGGTCCTGCACAGTGTTGAACTGTGAGCACCACCCCCATCTGTGGACGTCGGGCCCTCATACCACCCTCGTGGAGTCGGTTGCTAACCGTTTGTGCAGACATATGCACATCTGTGGCCTGCTGGAGGTCATTTTGCAGGGCTCTGGCAGTGCTCCTCCTGTTCCTCCTTGCACAAAGGTGGAGGTAGCGGTCCTGCTGCTGGGCTGTTGCCCTCCTACGGCCCCCTCAACATCTCCTGGTGTACTGGCCTGTCTCCTGGTCGCGCCTCCAGCCTCTGGACACTACGCTGACAAACACAACAAACCTTATTGCCACAGCTCGCATTGATGTGCCATCCTGGATGAGCTGCACTACCTGAGCAACTTCTGTGGGTTGTAGAGTCTGTCTCATGCTACCACGAGTGTGAAAGCACAACCAACATTCAAAAGTGACTAAAACATCACCCAGAAAGCATTGGTACTGAGATGTGGTCTGTGGTCTCCAGCTGCAGAACCACTCCTTTATTGAGTATGTCTTGCTAATTGCCAATAATTTCCATCTATAGTCTATTCCATTTGCACAACAGCATGTGAAATTGATTGTCAATCAGTGTTGCTTCCTAAGTGGACAGTTTGATTTCACAGAAGTTTGATTTACTTGGAGTTATATTCTGTTGTTTAAGTGTTCCCTTTATTTTTTTGAGCAGTGTATATATATATATATATATATATATGTATTTTGCACGGCTCCTTTAGAAATATATTTACTTTGAAAATCGGTGATGTGTTAAATACTTATAGCCCCATATATATATATATATATAGATATATACGTATATATATCTATATATATACAGTGCAGACCAAAAGTTTGGACACACCTTCTCATTTAAAGATTTTTCTGCATTTTCATGACTATGAAAATTGTACATTCACACTGAAGGCATCAAAACTATGAATTAACACATGTGGAATTATATACTTAACAAAAAAGTGTGAAGCAACTGAAAATATGTCTTATATTCTAGGTTCTTTAAAGTAGTCACCTTTTGCTTTGATGACTGCTTTGCACACTCTTGGCATTCTCTTGATGAGCTTCAAGAGGTAGTCACCGGAAATGGTTTTCACTACACAGGTGTGCCCTGTCAGGTTTAATAAGTGGGATTTCTTGCCTTATAAATAGGGTTGGGACCATCAGTTGTGTTGTGCATAAGTCTGGTGGAAACACAGCTGATAGTCCTACTGAATAGACTGTTAGCTGCATTTTTCTTGCCATAATACAAATTCTAAGTAAAGAAAAACGAATGGTCATCATTACTTTAAGAAATGAAGGTCAGCCAGTGCGAAAAATTGGGAAAACTTTGAAAGTGTCCCCAAGTGAAGTTGCAAAAACCATCAAGCGCTACAAAGAAACTGGCTCACATGAGGACCGCCCCAGGAAAGGAAGACCAAGAGTCACCTCTGCTTCTGAGGCTAAGTTTATCCGAGTCACCAGCCTCAGAAATCGCAGGTTAACAGCAGCTCAGATTAGAGACCAGGTCAATGCCACACAGAGTTCTAGCAGCAGACACATCTCTTCAACAACTGTTAAGAGGAGACTTTGTGCAGCAGGCCTTCATGGTAAAATAGCTTCTAGGAAACCACTGCTAAGGACAGGCAACAAGCAGAAAAGACTTGTTTGGGCTAAAGAACACAAGGAATGGACATTAGACCAGTGGAAATCTGCTTTGGTCTGATGAGTCCAAATTTGAGATCTTTGGTTCCAACCACAGTGTCAGCGACGCAGAAAAGGTGAACGGATGGACTCTACATGCCTGGTTCCCACCGTGATGCATGGAAGAGGAAGTGTGATGGTGTGGGGGTGCTTTACTGGTGACACTGTTGGGGATTTATTCAAAATTGAAGGCATACTGAACCAGCATGGGTACCACAGCATCTTGCAGCGGCATGCTATTCCATCCGGTTTGCGTTTAGTTGGACCATCATTTATTTTTCAACAGAACAATGACCCCAAACACACCTCCAGGCTGTGAAAGGGCTATTTGACCAAGAAGGAGAGTGATGGGGTGCTACGCCAGATGACCTGGCCTCCACAGTCACCAGACCTGAACACAATCGAGATGGTTTGGGGTGAGCTGGACCGCAGAGTGAAGGCAAAAGGGCCAACAAGTGCTAAGCATCTCTGGGAACTCCTTCAAGATTGTTGGAAGACCATTTCCGGTGACTATCTCTTGAAGCTCATCAAGAGAATGCCAAGTGTGCGCAAAGCAGTCATCAAAACAAAAGGGGGCTACCTTGAAGAACCTAGAATATAAGACATATTTTCAGTTGTTTCACACTTTTTTGCTAACTATATAATTCCACATGTGTTAATTCATAGTTTTGATGCCTTCAGTGTGAATGTACAATTTTTATAGTCACGAAAATACAGAAAAATCTTTAAATGAGAAGGTGTGTCCAAACTTTTGGTCTGTACTGTACATACAAGTGTTTCTCACTAAATTAGAATATCATCATAAAGTTAATTTATTTCAGTCCTTCAATACAAAAAGTGAAACTCATATATTATATAGAATCATAACAAACAGAGTGATCTATTTCAAGTGTTTACTTCTGTTAATGTTGATGATTATGGATTACAGCCAATGAAAACAAAAAAGTCATGAGTGGCTTGACACAAGGAATGCGACACTTGTAGCCCATGTCCTGGATACGTCAGTGTATGGTGGCTCTTGAAGCAATGACTCCAGCAGCAGTCCACTCCTTGTGAATGTCCCCCAAATTTTTGAATGGCCTTTTCTTAATAATCCCTTCAAGGCTACGGTTATCCCGGTTGCTTGTGTACCTTTTTCTACCACACTTTTTCCTTCCACTCAACTTTTCATTAATAAGCTTGGATACAGCACTCTGTGAACAGCCAGCTTCTTTAGCAATGACCTTTTGTGGCTTACCCTCCTTGTGGAGTGTGTCAATGACTGCCTTCTGGACATCTGTCAAGTCAGCAGTCTTCCCCATAATTGTGGAGCCTACTAAAGCAGCCTAAGGGAGCTTTCTAAAAGCATCAGAAACCTTTGCACGTGTTTTTTGTTAATTAGTCTAATTAACAGAAAGGGTAATTTTTTTCAGACCAAGCAGAGGGAACAAATTATGGAATAACTCAATTTTGAGGAAAAAATTATGGAATCACCCTGTAAATTTTCATTTCCATGTGCCAGGGGTTGTATACAGTAAGTATTTAATAGCACATTTGAAATACAGTACAGACCAAAAGTGTGGACACACCTTCTCATTTAAAGATTTTTCTGTATTTTCATGACTTTGAAAATTGTACATTCACACTGACGGCTTCAAAACTATGAAATAACACATGTAGAATTATATACTTAACAAAAAGTATATAATTCTAAAAGCTTAACTGCACTTGGGGACACTTTCAAAGTTTGCCCAATTTTTCGGACTGACTGACCTTCATTTCTTAAAGTAATGATGGCCACTCGTTTTTCTTTACTTAGCTGCTTTTTCCTTGCCATAATACAAATTCTAACAGTCTATTCAGTAGGACTATCAGCTGTGTATCCACCTGACTTCTGCACAACACAACTGATGGTCCCAACCTCATTTATAAGCCAAGAAATCCCACTTATTAAACCTGACAGGTCACACCTGTGAAGTGAAAACCATTTCCGGTGACTACCTCTTGAAGCTCATCAAGAGAATGCCAAGAGTGTGCAAAGCAGTCATCAAAGCAAAAGGTGGCTACTTTGAAGAACCTAGAATATAAGACATATTTTCAGTTGTTTCACACTTTTTTTGTTAAGTGTATAATTCCACATGTGTTAATTCATAGTTTTGATGCCTTCAGTGTGAATGTACAATTTTCATAGTCATGAAAATACAGAAAAATCTTTAAATGAGAAGGTGTGTCCAAACTTTTGGTCTGTGCTGTATATTCTTATTGAAAATTGGTGATGTGTTAAATAATTTTATCCTCGTATACAAATATATACATATAGTTGTTTAATAGCCCATGTGGCTGTGGCGAAGATTCGGTCCAACATTGTGGACCTTTCTCAAGCAAAAATAAGGTGCATTGTGCAAAGTGTTTAAGGCAACTTAATCACAACAGCAATTAGCAGCAATTCATACAAAAATTCATATTAAACATATTATAGATAACATCAAATACATTGTGTTACGGCAGTGATACCATTCATGATCAGTGTAAAGTGACAGAGTGCATAAAATACAGTGACAACTACATTATAGCGATATAATCCATATGCCAGTATAATTTTCTATAGTATAAGTAATTAATAGTGATGAGCAAGCACTAAAATGCTAGAGTGTTTAGTCCGAGTAACGAGCCCAATGTAAGTCTATGGGTAACGTGAGAATTTTTCCGGCGGCTCCACCCGGTGGCCTGCAGAGGGCCTAAAATTTGCCCAAATAGATGGGAACACTGCTCAAATGACATGGGAACAGCATGGGGAAGACCCATGGAAGCATTTCTGACTCTCAGGTTACTGCTGTCAACAATGTTGTCAGAGCTATTACGCCACTTTTACAGTCTCACAATAAAACATACCAAAACTAAACCAAAATGGATTTTCCTGGGAAATATGTTAAGGAACATCCTTTCCAGGAAAATGACTTGTATATAAGGCAAAATAAATAACCAAAAAAAAAATGCTTCTCCACACCTTGGGCTATGTTCACACATACCGTTTTTGATGCGTTTTTGCACTTTTGCATTGCTTTCAACTGTGACAAATGCACTCACTGGGAAATGTCATTTTAACATTTTTCAACCTTATCAGGCATGTGGTGTGTGACACATCATCAGACACATCCTGTTTCATTTATGATGGAGGGACTCTGAAAGTCACAAAGACTATTTTTATAGGGCCATCAGGCAGCCCTTACTATTCTTAAAGGGTCAGCAGTCGGCCCTTGCTATTGTTAGAGAGCCATCAGCCGGCTATGCTTTGTTGTTCCCATTATTAACGAGTGGGTCAAATATACTGTTATTGTGTATGCAGTGACTGCAAGTCCTGCCAAAAATTTGGACGCAACCCAATACCCCTTTGAAGAGACATAGAGGAGGGTCTCAGTAAAAAAAAATGTTCCCTATTATAAAGGAGCGGGTCTCCTATAGTGGTAATGCACATGATGTGACTGCAAGGGCTGCCAAAATTTGGGAAAAACCCCACTAACAATCAATTTAAAGACACATAGAGCTGGGCCACAGTAACGACATGTTTCCATTAGAAATGAGAAGGCCTGCTATACAGTTATAGGGTATGCAGTGAGTCCAACGGCTGCCAAAATTTAGTAAAAACCCCACTAACAATTTAAAGACACATAGAACTTGGTCACAGTAATGACATGTTCCCATTAGAAAGGAGCGGGTCTGCTATACAGTTATAGGGTATGCAGTGAGTCCAATGGCTGCCAAAATTTAGGAAAAGCCCTACTAACAATTTAAAGGCACATGGAGCTGGGCTACAGTAATGAGTACGACATGTTCCCATAAAAAAGGAGTGGGTCTCCCATACTGTTTGCCTATGGAGCAGAGACATTGCTAGAGTTTTGGTTCAGGGGGGGAACGAAACTTCTGAGTGGGCCCCTAACCAGGTAACCCTGATTACAAAAATAGTGGGGCACCCAGATTTTGTATGTAGATGACTGCACTGTTACTAAAAATAATCTCTATACAAAAACTGACACTGATACTAACGCCGTTTGTTGACATATATTGATAGATGCCAGTCCTGCAGAATAAATAAGAGATTACAGTTATACAGGTGCTTCTCACAAAATTAGAATATCCTGAAAAATGTTATTTATTTCAGTTCTTCAATACAAAAAGTGAAATGTTGATAATTATGGCTTACAACCAATGAGAAAACAAAAGTTATTATCTCAGTAAATTAGAATACTTTATAACTAGTGATGAGCGAGCATACTCGCAAGTACTAGGTACTCGCACGAGCATCTCAGTACTCAAGATGCTCGGAGCTCGCCAAGTACTTGCGAGATGCTTGGGCGGATGCTCGGTTGCCCTCCCTGCATGTTTGGCTCTCTTTAGAATGCCAATCAACATGCAGGGATTGCCTGACACTCATTGTAATGCCGCAGCCATGGTGGTTGTGGCATTACAGTGATTGGCTGGCCACACAGCGTCATCAGGTCTATATCAGACCTGGAGCCCAGATGCTCATCACAGTCACTCCAGAATCAGGCAGATTAGGGAGAGGTGCTGCTGTGTCAGGGAGAGATTTGCTTGTGTATTAGGTAGTGTAGGGAAAAAAAACGTACATTACACATATCCATCTTAACAAGCAGTCCTTCTGAGGACTAATCCATCTGCAGAGATATCAGGCAGGCAGGGTATATAGGCAGGCAGTGTATATAGCAGACTGCAGTGCATATAACACAAGAGGCTCCATTCCAATTCTGCCTTCTGCTGCTGTTAGATATTTCTAGACAAAGGCCCAGGTCTCAGGGGCCAGGAATACTTTTTTTTGGATCTTAATCCTCATTATTTGCTTAAAAAGCAATCCAGAGAACACAATTTTTCTGTGCCATTTGCTTGTTGGCACTGCAGAATACAGCCAGGTCCTTTCCCTATTACAGCGCTAGAAATCCAGCTATTTAAAACTGTATTTTCTCCGTCACACGGATCACATATACGTTTTCAGGAAATACTGACATTTCTGGCCTCCATTAAAAATTTGTTTCAGTGTGTCAGTGAAGCAATTGACACCAGTTCGATGTTCAAACTAGTTACCTACATGCCAGGCATTGAAAGCTCTGTTTTCTCCGTCACACGGATCACATTTACGTTGTCAGAAAATACTGCCATTTCTGGCCTCCATTAAAAATTTCTTTCAGTGTGTCAGTGAAGCAATTGACACCAGTTTGCTGTTCACACTAGTTACCTACAGGCCAGGTATTTAAAACTCTGTTTTCTCCATCACACGGATCACATATACCTTTTCAGAAAATACTGCCATTTCTGGCCTCCATTAAAAGTTTGTTTCAGTGTGTCAGTGAAGCAATTGACACCACTTTGACGTTCAAACTAGTTACCTACAGGCCAGGTATTTAAAACTCTGTTTTCTCCGTCACACGGATCACATATAAGTTTGCTCCAAACTCAGTCATTTGTAGTGAGCGTGGAAGATATTGTCCTCCATTTAAAATGGGCAAGGCACTTGGCAAGGGACAGGGAACTCGACGTGATGGTGATGGCGCATGCAGAGGCCAAGAACAAGGCCGTGGGCAAGCTAAAATTGTGCCACAGCAAACAACCACATCTTCTTGCCCAACCTTCCTGTCCCGATTCCTAGGGGACCATAGCACACCACTATTGAACCCAGAGCAGTGTCAAAAGGTTGTTGGTTGGATAGCGGATAATGTTTCCAGTCACTTAGCCACCACCACCACCCTGTCTTCCACATGGTCAAGGCTCAGTAGCCGTGAGTCTGGACCGCATAATCCTCACCCTGATCATCCTACCTCCCACCATGCCGAGTGCCCGGAGACAACTGATCCCACACTTGGACACTCTGAAGAGCTATTCACTTTTCCATTTATAGATTAGGGCCTCTCGCCCGGTCCACTTGAAGCGGGGCAAGAGGAGATCACATGCTGCGATGCCCAAATATTTGAGCAGCCACGGTCACATGAAGGCGACGGTGGGAAAGTGTCACAAGAGGTGGACGACGATGAGACACAATTGCCAGAAAGTCAGGAGGAGGACCAGGGTGTGGAAGTGGAAGACGACATGGTGGATGATATAGTAACTGACCCAACCTGACAGGAGGATATGCAGAGTGAGGACAGCAGCACACAGGGGGAGGGAAGCAGAGCACCCCAACAGGCAGGAAAAAGCAGTGTGCTGGCCACAGACAGAAGGCAGGCAACCGTTCCCCGTAACACCAACACAAAGGAAGTTGCCAATACAACTGTTAGATCTTCTCAGAGTCTGGTTGTTTTTTAAAGACTCTGCCGATAACCCCAAAAAGGCCATTTGCACCACCTGCCAGGCCAGCAGCAGCAGGGGTGGCAAAACGACCAGCCTGACCACCACCAATATGATCAGGCACATGGCAGTAAAGCACCCGACTTTGTGGGCCGAACCCCAGGGTCCAGGAACAGTGTCTGCAGGTGGCACCATTGCTTCTTCCAATGTTGTGCATGCAAGCCAATCCCCTGTCTATGGTGCATGCAAAGATGCCTCCTGCCCTGCACCTGTCATAGCACAACTCTCAAGTTGCAGCATCAGGAAGCATGTCCATGTCCTTGTCCCAGAGCAGCGTTCAGTTGTCCATATCCCAGTCCTTGGCACACAAGCTCACATACACAGCCAACGCCCCACAGGCCACACTACTAAATTCTCACATTTCACGACTGCTTGCACTCGAAATGTTGCCTTTTATGTTCGTGGAGACGGAAGCATTCCGCAACCTGATGGCGGCGGCTGTCCCTTGGTACTCGGTCCCCAGCTGACACTTTTTCTCCTGGTGTGCCATCCCCGAATTACACAAGCACAAGTCCCTCAACAGCGCAGTTACCGGGAAAGTTCACCTAACCATGGACATGGTCATCTCGCTGACGGCACACTGGGTTAACATAGTGGAAGCCGGGACCCAGTCGGACCTTGAGACAGAACACGTCCTCCCGACACCAAGGATTGTGGGCCCTAGGTCAATCAGGATTGCCCCCATGGTCTACAGCTCCTGCACATCATGCTCCTCAGCCTCCTCCTTTTCAGCCTCCATCTCTGAAATGACCACATCAGTCACAAGCGGGAATCACAGCAGCACTGCCTCGGCCAAGCAGCAACAGGCTGTGCTGAAGCTAATATGCTTAGGTGACAAACCGCACAATGATGAAGAGTTGTGGACAGCTCTGAGAGAGCAGGCAGATCTGTGTCTCACACTGCTGAACCTACAGCCAGGTATGGTCATGTGTGACAATGGCCGGAACCTGGTGGCGGCTCTAAGGCGAGGCGAGCTCACACACGTACCATGCCTGGCCCATGTGCTTAACCTCTTGGTTCAGCAGTTTCTCAAATCCTACCCGGAGCTGCCGGATCTGCTTGTTAAAGTACGCCGCCTGGGTGCCCATTTTAGAAAGTCACCTACAGCTTCCGCCGCCCTTGCCATGTTTCAGCAGCATTTGCAGCTTCTGGCTCACAGACTGGTGTGTGATGTCCCCACTCGTTGGAACTCTACACTGCAGATGTTGGGAAGGATTTGTGAGCAGAAGAAGGCAGTTGTTGAATACTAGCATCAACAAGGCCGTCTGTATTCAGTTCAGACTCCACACATAAGACCTCAGGAGTGGACATGGATGTCAGACATATGTACCATCCTCCAAAACTTTGAAGAATCCACAAAGCTGGTGAGCGGCGATGATGCCATAATTAGCATCACCATCCCGCTTCTCTGTCTTCTGAAAGATTCTCTGCTCACAATCAAAGAGGATGCATTGCATGCGGAACACGATGAGATGGAGCAAGGAACCGTACAGGGTGATTACACACAGCCCAGCCTAATCTCATCCCAAAGTGGATTGGGTGACAATGAGGAAGAGGAGGAGGAGGAGGAAGGACAGTAGCTAGTTTCATGTGCTATAGAAGGTACTACCTGCACAGCAATCATTCCGTCTGTTCAGCGCGGATGGCCAGAGGACAGAGAGGAGGAGGAGAGCATGGTCAGTCATCCTCTTGGTGAGGACACGGAAGTCTTGCCTGTTAGTAGTCTGGCACGCATGGCTGAGTTTATGTTATGCTGCCTTTCCCATGACCCTCGCGTTCTCAAAATTTTGGATGATAGTTATTACTGGTTGGTGACACTTCTAGACCCACGCTACAAGGAGAACTTTATATCTCTTATTCCTGAGACGGACAGGTCTACAAAAATGGGGCTATACCAGGAAGCCCTTATTGCGGAACTATTAAAAAAATTTCCATCTGAAAACGCGGGCGGCAGAGGGCACACTTCCTTGGAGAGCCAAGTAGTACAGGAGAGAGAGACACAACTTCAATCTAGCAGAGGTAGGGGAACACTGTCAACGTTCTGTAAGAATTTTCTCAGCCCCTCCCATCGCACAAGCCCTGAGGCGTGGGGTACTCTCACAAGGAGTGCAAAGTTGGGAAGATGCTGAGGGAGTACCTTGCCGATTGTACGAATGTCCTCCGTGATTCCTCTGTGCCTTATAATTATTGGGTATCCAAGCTGGATGCGTGGAATGAACTGGCTCTCTACGCCTTGGAGGTCCTTGCCTGCCCTGCCGCCAGTGTTATATCAGAGCGGGTTTTTAGTGCCGTTGGTGGAATTATAACTGATAAGCGCATCCGCCTGTCAACTGAAAATCCTGACAGGCTGACTCTTATTAAAATGAACATGGGCTGGATTGGGCCAGACTTTTCAACACCACCAAATGAAAGCAGCCAAACATAACCTCAAATCCAGTGTCTTTTCTTGGGAGGTGTATTCCCATGCACCTTTTCACATCTAGACAAGGGTATAGGCTTCCTGATTTTGCTCTTGTCCTCCTCCTTCTCCTCATCCTCCACCACCATATCACCAGGGTGACCGTGGTCCGTGATGCAACACCCACAAAAAATTTTTTAAGGGTGTTTATGATGCCTGTAAAAAAAAAATGTTTATACAGTATGTTCATGTATACCCCCCAGGGGTAAATGTTTCTCAGGCCATACACTTAGTGCATGGGCATTACAAGTATAGGAGGCCCGCTCCTTTCTAATGGGAACATTTTTTTATTAGGCTCTCCTCCACGTCTCTTCCAAGGGGCATTGAAGTGCCTCCCAATTTTTGACAGTCCTTGCATTCACTGCAAAGGCAAACACAATGGGAGACCCACTTCCTATTAATGGGAACATTGTTTTCAGGAGGCCCTCTGACCTCCACGTCTCTTCCAAGGGGCATTGGAGTGCCTCCAAATTTTTGGCAACCCTTGCATTCACTGCATAGGCCAGCACTATGGGAGACCCACTTTCTAATAATGGGAACATTGTTTTGAGGAGGCCCTCTGAACTCCCTGTCTCTTCCAAGGGGCACTGAAGTGCCTCCAAATTTTTGGCAACTCTTGCATTCACTGCATAGGTCAACACTATGGGAGACCCACTTCCTAATAATGAGAACATTTTTCATGAGGCCCTCTACGTCTCTTCCAAGGGGGATTGGAGTGCCTCCAAATTTTTGGCAACCCTTGCATTCACTGCATATGCAAACACAATGTAAGACCCACTTCCTAATAATGGGAAAATTGTTTACAGGAGGCCCTCTGATCTCCACGTCTCTTCCAAGGGGCACTGGAGTGCCTCCAAATTTTTGGCAACCCTTGCATTCACTGCATAGGCAAACACAATGGGAGACCTACTTCCTAATAATGGGAACATTGTTTTCAGGAGGCCATCCTCTAAGTCTCTTCAAAGGGGTATTGGGGTGCATCCAAATTTTCAAAGTGGTATTGGGGTGCGTCCAAATTTTGGGCAATCCTGGCACTCACTGCATACGCAATAACAGTATAGGAGACCCACTATTTAGTAATGGGAACAATAAAACATAGCCAGCTAATGGCTCTCTAAGAATAGTGAGGGCCGACTGCTGGTCCTTTAAGAATAGTAATGGCTGCCTGGTGGCCCTATAAAATAGGCTTTGTGACTTTCAGAGTCCCTCCTTCATAAATGAAACCTGATGTGTCTGATTATATCTCACAAACCACATGGCCAGATAAGGTTGCATAATGCTAAAATGACATTTCCTGGTGAATGCATTTGTCGCAGTTGAAAGAAATGCAAAAGTGAAAAAATGCATCAAAAACGTTACGTGTGAACATAGCCCAAGGTGTGGAGGAGCATTTTTGCTTTTGGTTATTTATTTTCCTTTATATACAAGTCATTACCCTGGAAAGGATGTTCCTTAACATATTTCCCAGGAAAATCCATTTTGATTTTGTTTTGGTATGTTTTATTGTGAGTCCATAAAAGTGGCATAATAGCTCTGACAACGTTGTTGACAGTAGTGACCTGGGAGTCAGAAATGCTTCCAGGGGTCTTCCCCATGCTGTCCCCATGTCACTTGAGCACTGTTCCCATCGATTTGGGCAATTTTTAGGCCCTCTGCAGACCGCCGGGGGGAGCCGCCTGAAAAATGCTCGCGTTTCCCATAGACTTACATTGGGCTAGTTGCTCGGGTCGAGCACCCGAGTATTCCAATGTGCTCGACCCGAGCATCGAGCACCCGAGCATTTTAGTGCTCGCTCATCACTATTTATAATATCAGCTTGAAAAATGTTTTTAAAATCCAAAATGTTGGCCTACTGAAATTTATGTTCAGTAAATGCACTCAATACTTGGTCGGGGCTCCTTTGCATCAATAACTTCATCAATGCGGCATGGCATGGAGGCGATCAGCCTGTGCCACTTCTGAGGTGTTACGGAAGCCCAGGTTGGTTTGATAGCAGCCTTCAGCTCGTCTGCATTGTTGGGTGTGGTGTCTCTCATCTTCCTCTTGACAATACCACATAGATTCTCTATGGGGTTAAGTTCAGGCGAGTTTGCTGGCCAATCAAGCACAGTGATACTTGTAGCATCGGCGTCTCTGCCTCCTGTCAGGCAGAGACGCCGTTCCCCTCACCGCCGCGGTCCAGGTCCGGCGTCCTCCTGCTCCCCTGCTGCTGTGGCATGCTCTGCGCGCAGCTTCCCTGGCTCTGTGCTTAGGGCGCGCACGCACTCCCTCCCTCTTAAAGGGGCCTCGCGCTCCGTCCTATTGTGTCCCCGACCAATGGCCGGGGGACTTCCCCTATATTAGGCACCTCCTCCAATTTGGAGGTGCATGTGCAAGGTTGTTGTTCCGTGTGCTAAACACTTGCTCCAGCCCTCAGGTCCCGCTGCCTGTCAGTCCTGCCTGCCAGTTTGTCTGTCAGTCCAGCCTGCCAGCCTGTGTAACAGCTCTGTCCTCCAGTCTGTCTACAGCTTTGCCCGCCAGCCTGCTTACCTGGAGCACCAGTCTGTAACCTGCCTTGCCCGCCAGCCTGCTTACCTGGAGCACCTGCCTGTTACCTGTCATGCCCGCCAACCAGCCTACCTGGAGCACCTGCCTGTTACCTGTCATACCCACCAACCAGCCTACCTGGAGCACCTGCCTGTTACCTGTCGTGCCCGCCAGCCAGTCTACCCAGAGCACCTGCCAGTTACCTGCCATGCCTGCCTGCTCGCCTACCCGGTGCACCCGCCCGGCTATCTGCTGAACCAGCCTTCTTATCTACCTCATCCACCAGTCAGCCTTTCTGCCGTGCTCATCCGCTGTACCAGTCAGTTCCTACCATCTGACCCGTGGGAGTCACCTGCTCTCACACAAGGTCGGTCCCAGAGTGGCACTGAACCTGCCCGGTTCCTCCCTGGTTCATGGAGTTGACTAAGCCGCTGTGTGATCTTGGTCGGGCTGAGTAGACACTTAGTCATGCCCCTCTGGTCCCTCCTTGCACCAAAGCACAGAGGTTCCACCACCCGGACTCATAACAGTTTGCCCAGGCCATGAAACCCAGTGGCACCCAGGCTCCTTCGCTCTCTGACCTGTACCAGGAAGTCTCACGTCAGAGATCCCAACAGGAGACTATCCTGTCCTATCTGCAGACTGTCAAATCCCACCTGAACACGCTGTCCACCCCATCTGTGTCCGTCTCTAGCCGAGCGGCACCTGCTCCGGCGGCACCTCAATCTACTGGCACCCGGCTCTGGACCCCGGCTCTCTGCGCCTCCACGTTTTGGTGGTGACCCCGTCTTATGTCGGGGCTTCTTAAATCAGTGCACGCTGCACTTTGAACTCCTGGCAAGTCAGTTCCCCTCCGACCGGTTCAAGGTGGCGTTCATCATGTCTCACCTCACCGGGGAGGCATTGGCATGGCTAAACCCGCTGTGGGAGAGAGAGGGGATCCCCTGGTATCCGATCTTCTGGCTTTCCTCGCTGTCTTCCGGAAGGTCTTCAATGAGCCCGGACGAAAATCTTCCACTGCCTCCTCACTTCTCTGTCTCCATCAAGGGAGTCTAACCGTGGGTCAATATGTCATATATTTCCGAACACTCGTATCTGAGCTTGCCTGGAACAATGAGGCCCTGGTGTCCACCTTCTGGGAGGGTCTTTCTGGACGGATCAAGGATGAGCTAGCCGGTCGTGACATCCCTTCCACCCTGCATGACCTGGTGTCATTAGCTACCTGGATCGACATCCGTTTTCTGGAACGTGCTAAGGAAACTACCCGGGAGAGAAGATTTCCGCGTCTTGCTCCTGTATTCCAAAAGCCAGCCTCGCAACCAGCAATTCCCTGGGCATGTTCACCTGAGTCCATGCAAATTGACCAAACCAGAATGTTCAAGTCTCGCCAGGAGACGCGCCAAGCCAAGGGGAGTTGCTTCTACTATGGCAGTAAAGAGCATCTGATTCGTTCTTGTCCGGTGAGGCCGGGAAACTCCAGTGTCTAGGACCGCTCGGAGAGGTCGTCCTAGGCAAGAGTAAATCCAATCCGTCCTCGACTCTGTCTACTTCTATTTTCAGTGGTGAGACCCGCTTCTTCGAGATTGCCCATCTGGATTCCGGAGCTGCTGGGAATCTCATTCAACAGGCTGTTGTGGAGCGGTATCAGATTCCTACTGTACATCTGGCTGAACCGTTGGCAGTTGCCTCCATGGACAGGAGGCTTCTTCTGGAGACCATCTTACTCGTCACTGAGCCTGTAACCCTTCAGGTGGGAATGCTTTACTCGGAGAAGATCTTGGTCTACTCTGGTTACAAAGACATGAGCCCGTCCTGATTGGAGATCTGGTGAAGTACTCCATTGGGGCAGGAATGCCATGAGTCCTGTCTGGTTCTGGTTCGTCCGGCTCGACCCCCGTATACTCTGGCTAATCTGCCTGGCACTCTGCTGGCCCTATGTGGATGTCTTCAACAAAAAGGAAGCAGAGACACTACCACCTCATAGGCCGTATGATTGCCCCATCGACCTGGTACCTGGTGCTTCTCCTCCCCGCGGGCATATCTACCACTTGTTGCTGGCTGAGACCCGGGCCATGTCTGAGTACATAGAGGAGAATCTTGCTAGGGGATTTATCCAGAAATCCAGCTCTCCGGCTGGAGCAGGATTCTTCTTCATCAAGAAAAAAGATGGTTCCCTACGTCCCTGTATCGATTACAGTGGTCTTAACCAGATTACCATCAAAAATAAGTACCCCCTGCCTCTCATCTCGGAGCTGTTCGACCACCTTAAAGGCGCGAAGATCTTCACTAAGCTCGATCTTCGTGGGGCGTACAATTTGATCCGGATCCGCCAGGGAGTAGAGTGGAAGACAGCATTCAACACCCGGGATGGTCACTATGAATACCACGTGATGCACTTTGGTCTCTGTAATGCTCCAGCCGTCTTCGAGGAGCTGGTTAACGACATCTTCCGTGATCTTCTGTATTCTTGCGTGGTGGTGTACCTGGACGATATCTTGGTCTTCTCTCCGGATCTGCCCTCACACCAGAGAGATGTTCGTCAGGTTCTGCTTAGGCTCCGGCAGAATCGCCTATACGCTAAGTTCGAGAATTGCCTCTTTGAGCAGACCTCTCTACCGTTCCTGGGCTATATTATCTACGAGACTGGTCTGCGGAAGGATCCTGAGAAGGTCTCTACTGTCTTATAGTGGCCACGTCTGGAGGGGTTGAAGGCGATTCAGCGATTCCTGAGCTTCGCAAATTGTTACCACCTCTTCATTCCTCATTTCCCCTCCCGGACTGCTCCCATCTCCGCGCTCACCCGTAAAGGAGCAAATCCCAGGGAATGGACTTCCAAAGCGGAGGAGGCCTTCATCTCCCTAAAACTAGCCTTCTCCTCCGCTCCTGTGCTACTCCATCCGGATTGCAACAAGCAGTTCTTCCTTGAGGTTGATGCATCCTCCTCCAGAGCCAGAGTGGTGCTTACCCAGAAATCCTCGTCCGGGAGAATGGTAACCTGCGGCTTCTTCTCCAAGCTCTTCTCCTCGTCCGAGCCAACTACTCCATAGGAGATCGTGAGCTACTGGCCATCAAATTAGCGCTGGAGGAGTGGCGCTACTTGCTAGAGGGGGCTCTGCACCCGGTGGTCATCTACACTGACCACAAAAACCTCGCTTATTTTCAGAACGCCCAAAGACTAAATCCGCGCCAGGCCAGGTGGTCTCTATTCTTTGCCCGATTCTGCTTCACTCTGCACTATTGCCCAGCGGACAAGAACATTAAAGCTGATGCTCTATCCCACTCATTCCTGTCTTCCGACCAAAAGGAGGAGCCTCTACATATCATTGACCCCTCCAAAGTAGTGACTGTGGCTCCGTTTGACCTGTCTCATCTTCCACCCTGTAAGACCTTTGTAGCGGTTCCGGATCGTAAGAAGGTTCTACTCTGGGGCCATTCATCCAAACTAACCGGTCATGCTGGCCAGAGGAAGACCTCTCTGCTCATTTCCCGACATTACTGGTGGCCTTTCCTGTGCAAGGATGTTGCGGACTTCGTCGCGGCATGTTCCTCCTGTGCCCGTAACAAGGTTCCCAGGCACCTTCCATCTGGTCGTCTCCTTCCTCTTCCCTTCCGCTTCGTGGCAACACATTGCTATGGACTTCATTACGGATCTCCCTGTTTCTGCCGGTTGTGCTGTCATTTGGGTGGTTGCTGACCGCTTTTCTAAAATGGCCCACTTCATCTCTCTGCCTGGTCTTCCGTCTGCATCTGTGCTGGCTAAGGACTTCATTCATCACATCTTTCATCTTCAAGGCCTACCCCTCCACATTGTGTCTGATCGCGGGGCTCAGTTCTCTTTGCGCTTCTGGAGAGCTACGTGTAAGCTGCTGGATGTCTCCTTGGACTTTTCCTCTGCTTATCATCCTCAGTCCAATGGTCAAGTGGAACGTATCAACCAAGTCTTGGCCAGCTTTCTTCGGCACTTTGTCAATGCTCACCATAACGATTGGGTTGAGCTCCTGCCCTGGGCCGAGTTCTCCTGTAACAACCATGAGAGCGAGTCTTCTTCTAAATCCCCGTTCTTTGTGGTCTATGGTCAACACCCCCGGATTCCTTTTCCCATCTCCTCTTCAGTGGACAATCCTGCTGCGGAGTCTCTGGTCAGCGAATTTTCGGCGATTTGGGAAGACACTAGATCTGCCCTTCTTTAGTCCTCCGAGCGGATGAAGAGACATGCTGATAAGAGACGTCTGGATCCGCTTCAATTCCGTCCGGGAGACAAGGTCTGGCTTTCCTCCAAATATGTTCGTCTCAAGATACTTTCCTATAAGTTGGGTCCGAGGTTCTGAACCAAATCAATCCCGTAGCTTACAAGCTGAAACTCCCGGTCACCTTACGGATTCCCAACTCCTTTCATGTATCCCTCCTCAGACGTGTTGTCCTTAATTCTTTCTCTGACGATCCAGGTACCGCTCCAGCTCCAGTCTCTGCTGAGGACGGCTTTGAGGTAGAAAACATTTTGGCCACCAAGAGGGTAAGAGGAAACACTTTCTTTCCTGTGGATTGGAATGGTTTGGCTCTGAGGAGAGGTCTTGGGAACCCAGGGAGTACATTCTTGCCCCTCAGCTTCTTAAAAAATTTCTTGCGGGCCTGAAGAAGAGGGGGCATAAAGGGAGGGGTACTGTAGCATCGGCATCTCTGCCTCCTGCCAGGCAGAGACGCCGTTCCCCTCACTGCCGCGGTCCAGGGCCGGCGTCCTCCCACTCCACTGCTGCTGTGGTGAGCAATGCGTGTAGCTTCCGGGGCACTGTGCTTAGGGCATGAGCGCTCCCTCCCTCTTAAAGGGGCCTCGTGTGCCATCCTATTGAGTCACCGGCCAATGGCCGGGGGACTTCCCCTATATTAGGCACCTCCACCAGTATGGAGGTGCCTGTGCAAGGTTGTTGTTCCGTGTGCTAAACACTTGCTCCAGCCCTCAGATCCCGCTGCCTGTCAGTCCTGCCTGCCAGTCTGTTTGTCAGTGCAGCCCGCCAGCCTGTCTAACAGTTCTATCCTTCAGTCTGTCTACAGTTGTGCCCGCCAGCCTGCTTACCTGGAGCACCTGTCTGTTACCTGCCGTACCTACCAGCCAGCTTACCTGGAGCACCTGCCTGTTACCTGTTGTGCCCACTAGCCAGTCTACCCAGAGCACCTGCCAGTTACCTGCCATGCCCGTCTGTTCGCCTACCCAGTGCACCCGTCTGGCTATCTGCCGAACTAGCCTTCTTATCTACCCGGTCCACCAGTCAGCCTTCCTGCTGTGCTCATCCACTGTACTGGTCAGTTCCTGCCATCTGACCAGTGGCAGTCACCTGCTCTCACACAAGGTCGGTCTCAGAGTGGCACCTGGTTCACGGAGTCGACTAGGCCGGCGTGTGACCTTGGTCGGGCCGAGTAGGCACTTAGTCACGCCCCTCTGGTCCCTCCTTGCATCGAAGCACAGAGGTTTCACCACCCAGACTCGTAACCATACTGTTGTTTTTAAACCAGGTAATGGTACTTTTGGCAGTGTGGACAGGTGTCAAGTCCTGCTGGAGAATAAAATTTCCATCTCCAAAAAGCTTGTCGGCTGAGGAAAGCATGAAGTGCTCTAAAATTTCCTGGTAGACGGCTGCACTGACTTTGGTCCTGATAAAACACAGTGGACCTACACCAGCAGATGATATGGCTCCCCAAACCATCACTGATTGTGGAAATTTCACACTAGACCTCAAGCAGCTTGCATTGTGTGCCTAGACTCTGGGACCTTGATTTCCAAATGAAATGCAAAATTTTTATTCATCTGAAAACAACACATTGGACCACTGAGCAACAGTCTAGGTCTTTTTCTCCTTGGCCCAGGTAAGACACTTCTGGCTTTTTCTATTGGTCATGAGTGGCTTTACACAAAGAATGCAACACTTGTAGCCCATGTCCTGGATAAGTGTGTGTGTGGTGGCTCTTGAAGCAATGACTCCAGCAGCAGTCCACTCCTTGGGAATATCCCCTAAATTTTAGAATGACCTTTTCTTAACAATCCTTTCAAGGCTGTGGTTATCCCAGTTGCTTGTGCACCTTTTTCTGCCACATTTTTTCCTTCCACTCAACTTTCCATTAATATGCTTCAATTTTGCACTCTGAGAAAAGCCAGCTTCTTTATCAATGACCTTTTGTGGCTTACCCTCCTTGTGGAGTGTGTCAATGACTGCCTTCTGGACATCTGTCAAGTCAGCAGTCTTACCTATGATTGTGGAGCATACTGAAACAGACTGAGGAACCTTTTTAAATGATTAGGAAGCCTTTGCAGATGTTCTTTGTTAATTATTCTAATTTACTGAGATAATGACTTTTGTGTTTTCATTGGCTGCAATTAGTGATGAGCGAGTATGTTCTGTTAACCCTTTCACCGAGTATGCTCGGACGAGCACCGAGTATTTATAGCGTGCTCGGTGATATGTTTGAATCACTCCCGTGTGCATGATTTGTAACGGTTTGACAGCTTTAATACATGTGAGGAATGTGTAAGAAGCAGACATTCCTCACATGTATCAAAGCTGTCAAAAAGACGCAAATCATGCACACGGGAGTCATTCAAACATATCACCAAGCACGCTATAAGTTGTGTCTCTCTCGCCTGTACTCCTTGGTTGTCCAACGAAGTGTGACCTCTGCCGCCAGCGTTTTCAGATTGGAATTTTTTTAATCGTTCCGCAACAAGGGCCTTCTGGTACAGTCCCATTTTTGTAGACCTGTCCACCTAAGGAATAAGAGATATAAAGTTCTCCTTGTAGCGTGGCTCTAGAAGTGTCACCAAACAGTAATGACTGTCACCCAAAATTTTGAGAATGCGAGGGTCATGGGAAAGGCAGCGTAACATAAATTCAGCCAGTAACACATATGGAGGGCACTATCCAATTACTGTGGATCTACATGCAGCATTTTAAACAAGGCTTATTTGTATCAAAAAGAAAGAACATGCTAATTTGAAATGATCACACCCTATATTAAAAAAAATCAATCAATATACAGTATAGAAAAATTAAACAATTTATTTATTACAAAGACAAACCTGACATATCCAATATGTTAAAACACAAGTAAAAAAAAATTTTCAGTGGAGTTACCCACTAAATGAAGGCCCATATGCTTCAGAAACCTTCTCAAGTCACTACAATAAATTGAAAATAAGGCATAAATAGATCTAAACAGGCTCAATCAAGTATTATCTCTGGTGACCAATACTGCACAAAAATACTGTATATATAATGAGTGTATATTATATGGAGACACTAATACTGAGTCAAAATACCCATATGGCAATTCATCAAGATAACACAAAATATATGCATGAATATAATTAATTCAGAGACATGGCACCTCTATTCACCCCATCAAATACAGCATATACACCAGTAACCTATGTTATGCGGCCTATTGTTTATCAGTATAAACTAAGGGCCCGTACATAAAGAGATGTATGGACTGGAGTACTCATTGGACCACAGAGTTCACAAACAGACAGAGAATTGTTTCTCCATTAATTGCAAATTCCCATGCAGTAAATCCCATGGTTTTTTTTTATTGTCTATTATTCCACAGGACGATATATGGCTGCTGGAGGTGAATCCACCATTAATTAAAAGGCACAAGGTGATATTTAAAGATTAGTCAGTATAAATACAAGAAGTTCAACCATTCAGTGAGCCCAATAATTATTTTGTATAATGAACAACAAAAGTAAAAAAACAGAAAATTTAAAAATGAAAATAAAAATAAAGAATAATAGTAAATCATAAAAAAAAAAGAAAATAAAAAATTCAGCCATGCGTGCCAGACTGCTAACAGGCAAGACTTCCGTGTCCTCACCAAGAGGATGACTGACCATGCTATCCTCCTCCTCTCTGTCCTCTGGCCATCCACGCTGAATAGACGGTATGACAGCTGTGCAGGTACTACCGTCTATAGCGCATGAAACTAGCTCCTGTTCTCCTCCTCCTCCTCCTCTTCCTCATTGTCACCCAATCCACGTTGGGATGAGATGAGGCTGGGCTGTGTGTAATCACCCTGTATGGTTCCTTGCTCCATCTCATCGTGCTCCCCCTGCAATGCATCCTCTTTGATTGTGAGCAGATAGCATTTCAGAGGACAGCGAAGCAGGATGGTGACGCTAATTATGGCGTTATCGTCGCTCACCATCTTGGTGGAGTCCTCTAAGTTTTGGAGGATGGTACATATGTCTGACATCCATGTCCACTCCTGAGGTCTTATGTGTGGAGTCTGAACTGAATACCGACCGCCTTGTTGATGCTGGTACTCAACAACTGCCCTCTTCTGCTCACAAATCCTTCCCAGCATCTGCAGTGTAGAGTTCCAATGCATGGGGACATCACACACCAGTCTGTGAGCCGGAAGCAGCAAACGCTGCTGAAACACGGCAAGGGCAGTAAAAGCTGTAGTTGACTTCTAAAATGGGAACCCAGGCGGTGTACTTTAACAAGCAGATAAGGCAGCTCCGGGTAGGATTTGAGAAACCGCTGAACCACGAGAATAAGCACATGGGCCAGGCATGGTACATGTGTGAGCTCACCTTGCCTCATAGCCGCCACCAGATTCCAGCCATTGTCACACATGACCATGCCTGGCAATAGGTTCAGCGGTGTGAGACACAGATTTTTCTGCTCTTTCAGAGCTGTCCACAACTCTTCAGCATTGTGCGGTTTGTCACCTTAGCATATTAGCTTCAGCACAGCCTGTTGCCGCTTGGCCGAGGCAGTGCTGCAGTGCTTCCAGCTTGTGAATGATGTGGTCATTTCGGAGATGGAGGCTGAAGAGGAGGAGGAGACTGAGGAGGATGAGTTGCAGGAGCTGTAGACTGTGGGGGCAACCCTGATTGACTGGGGGCCCGCAATCCTTGGTGTTGGGAGTCCCAAGGTCCGACTGGTTCCCGGCTTCCACTATGTTAACCCAGTGTGCCATCAGCGAGATATACCGTCCCTGCCCACAAACACTTGTCCACGTGTCCGTGGTTAGGTGGACTTTCCCGGTAACTGTGTTGTTGAGGGCATGGCTAATGTTTTGGGACACGTGCTTGTGTAATGCGGGGACGACACACCAGGAGAAACAGTGGCAGCTGGGGACTGAGTACCGAGGTACAGCCGCCGCCATCAGGTTGCGGAATGCTTCTCTCTCCACGAGCCTAAAAGGCAACATTTCGAGCGCAAGCAGTCATGAAATGTGGGAATTTAGTACTGTGGCCTGTGGGGCGTTGGCTGCGTATTTACACTTACGTTCCAAGGACTGGGCTATGGACAACTGAACGCTGCGCTGGGACAAGGATGTGGACGTGCTTCCTGATGCTGCTAGTTGAGAGTGTGCAAAGACAGGTGCAGTGCAGGAGCCATCTTCGCATGCACCATGGACATGGAGATTGGCTTGCATGCACAACAGCGGAAGAAGCAATGGTGCCACCCGCAGACACTGTTCCTGGACACTGGGGTTCAGCCCACAAAGTCGGGTGCTTTGCTGCCATGTGCCTGATCATGCTGGTGGTGGTCAGGCTGATAGTTTTGCCATCCCTGCTGATGCTGACCTGGCAGGTGGTGCAAATGGCCTTTTTGGGGTTATCGGCAGAGTCTTTCAAAAACAACCAGACTCGGGAAGACCTAACAGTTGTACTGGCAACATCCTTCGTGTTGGTGTTACGGGGAGCGGTTGCCTGCCTACTTTCTTCGGCCACCACACTGCTTCTTCCTGCCTGTTGGTGTGCTCTGCCTCCATTCCCCTGTGTGCTGCTGTCCTCGCTCTGCATGTCCTCCTGCCAGGTTAGGTCAGTTACTATATCATACAGCACCTCGTCTTCCACTTCCGCATCCTGGTCCTCCTCCTGACTTTCTGGCAATTGTGTCTCATCATTATCCACCTCTTGTGACACTTTCCTACCGTCGCCTTCGTGTGACCGTGGCTACTCAAATATTTGGGCATCGCAACATGCGATCTCCTCTTGCCCCACTTCAAGTGGACTGGGCGAAAGGCCCGAATCTATAAATGGAAAAGTGAATAGCTCTTCAGAGTGTCCAAGTGTGGGATCAGTTGTCTGCGGGCACTCGGCATGGCAGGAGGAAGGAGAATCAGGGTAAGGAATATGTGGTCCAGACTCACAGCTACTGAGACTTGACCGTGTGGAAGACAGGGTGGTGGTGGTGGCTAAGTGACTGGAAGCATTATCCGCTATCCAACCAACAACCTTTTGACACTGTTCTGGGTTCAATAATGGTGTTCTGCAATCCCCTAGGAATTGGGACAGGAAGGTCGGGCGAGAAGATGTGGGTGTTTGTTGTGGCACAATTTCAGCATGCCCATGGCCTCGGCCTCTGCATGCACCATCATCATCATGTCCAGTTCCCCATCCCTTGCCACGCTCCTTGCCCATTTTAAATGGAGGACAATATCTTCCACGCTCACTACAAATGGCTGAATTTGGAGCAAAGTTATACGTATCCGTGTGATGGAGAAACCACAGTTTTAAATACCTGGCCTGTTAGTAACTATTTTGAACAGCAAACTGGTGTCAAAAACTTTGCTGACACACTGAAAAAGAATTTGAATTTGAATGGAGGCCAAAAATGGCAGTATTTTCAGCGCAACTATATGTGATCCATGTGATGGACAAACCACAGTTTTAAATAGCTGGATTTTTAGCGCTGTAATATGGAAAGGACCTGGCTGTATTCTGCAGTGCCAACAAGCAAATGGCGCAGAAAAATGGTGTTCTCTGGATTGATTTTTAAGCAAATAATGAGGATTAAGATCCAAAAAAAATTATTCATGACCCCTGAGACCTGGGCCTTTGTCTAGAAATATCTAACAGCAGCAGAAAGCAGAACTGGAATGGAGCCTCTTGTCCTATGTGCGCTGCAGTCTGCTATATACACTGCCTGCCTGCCTATATACACTGCCTGCCTGATATCTCTGCAGATGGATTAGTCCTCAGAAGGACTGTTTGTTGAGATGGATATGTGTAATGTACTTGTTTTCTCCCTACACTACCTAATACACAATCAAATCTCTCCCTAGCTCAGCAGCACCTCTCCGTACACTGCCTGATTGCGGAGTAGACTGGCGAGCACAGGGGCGCCAGGTCTGATATAGACCTGATGACGCTGTGTGGCCAGCCAATCACTGTAATGCCACAACCAACATGGCTGCGGCATTACAGTGAGTGGCAAGAAATCCCTGAATGTTGATTGGCGCTCTAAAGAGCGCCAAATATGCATGGAGGGGACCCGAGCATCCGCCCCAGCATCTCGCAAGTACTCGGAGAGCTCCTAGCATCTCGAGTACTAATATGCTCGGGAGAGTACCGGGTATTTGCGAGTATGCTCGCTCATCACTATTATTTACTCTTTTCTATAATGCCCCCAATGTATTTAACATGTTGAGGGAAGATTATTTCTAATTACCTTGCTTTGTCTTTATGACCTGTGAGCTGCGCTATCGCTGACTGCTCACAGGCATCACGTGACCCCCAGCTGCATTGGAAAAGCGCGCGGTGAATGCTGAGCTGTGATGCGCAGAGAATCCCCGCCTACAGCCCAGCATCCACCGCGGAGAGCGCGTCACTGAGTCATGCCTCACTTGTCGTGACATCAGCACTTTCTTCCGGTGACCACTGCTGCCTATCACAGTGCCGGGTGGTGGAACCACTGTGCCGTGGTACAGGGAGGGACCAGAGGGGCGTAACTAGCGACCTCACCCTGGACCGACCTTGGCTAAACGGCGGCTTAGTCAACTCTGTGAACCAAGGATAGGACCGGAAAGGTGGACCAGGTGTAACTCCAGGACCAACCTCGGGTGAGAGCAGGCGACTCTCACGGGACTGATGACGGGAGCTGACTGGCACAGCAGCTAGGCAGGTTGACACGGTTGGAAGGCAAACAGGCGGTCATGGCTGGTAGGCGGGCACAGCAGGTAGACAGGCAGGCGAGCATGGCTGATAGACAGGAAACAGGCATCGCTGGTAGACAGGCAGGCGCAGATGGTAGAAAGGCTGGCAGGCACAGCTGATAGACAAGGTGGCGGGCACCGCGCACAGATCCCCGGGCACTGTGCTAAGGGCACGTGCGCTCCCTGTCTCTTAAAGGGGCCATGCGTGGGCCATCCTAAGATGTCCCCGGCCAATGACCGGAGGGCATCTACTATATAAGGCACCTCCCCCAACATGGAGGTGCCTGAGCAATGTTGTCTGTTAGTGTCTAACACTTCGCCAGTCATATCTGATGGGCTAATAAAGTCCTTTTTTCTACATTGAAACTAGAGTGCTGCCATTTTCTCTTTTGGAATATATACTTATCAGACTCATGGGATTTATGTCTGGAAGGTTGTGCACCCAATTAAATTTTTTTGGGTTCTGTTCCGTTCTCTTTTTAACTATATATACATATATATGCACACTTTTCACTTTTGGCATTCTCTTGATGAGCTTCAAGAGGTAGTCACCGGAAATGGTTTTCACTTCACAGGTGTGCCCTGTCAGGTTTAAAAAGTGGGATTTATTGCCTTATAAATGGGGTTGGGACCATCAATTGTGTTGTGCAGAAGTCTGGTGGATACACAGCTGATAGTCCTACTGTATAGACTGTTAGAATTTGTATTATGGCAAGAAAAAAGCAGCTAAGTAAAGAAAAATGAGTGGCCATCATTACTTTAAGAAATTAAGGTCAGTCAGTCCGAAAAATTGGGAAAACTTTGAAAGTGTCTCCAAGTACAGCTGCAAAAACCATCAAGTGCTACAAAGAAACTGGCTCACATGAGGACCGCCCCAGGAAAGGAAGACCAAGAGTCACCTCTGCTTCTGAGGATAAGTTTATCCAAGTCACCACCAGCCTCAGAAATAGCAGGTTAACAGCAGCTCAGATTAGAGACCAGGTCAATGCCACACAGAGTTCTAGCAGCAGACACATCTCTTCTCAACTGTTAAGAGGAGACTTTATGCAGCAGGCCTTCATTGTAAAATAGCTGCTAGGAAACCACTGCTAAGGAAAGGCAACAAGCAGAAGAGACTTGTTTGGGCTAAAGAACACAAAGAATGGACATTAGACCAGTGGAAATCTGTGCTTTGGTCTGATGAGTCCAAATTTGAGATCTTTGGTTCCAACCACCGTGTCTTTGTGCAACGCAGAAAAGGTGAACGGATGGACTCTACATGCCTGGTTCCCATCGTGAAGCATGGAGGAGGAGGTGTGATGGTGTGGGGGTGCTATGCTGGTGACACTGTTGGGAATTAATTCAAAATTGAAGGCATACTGAAGCAGCATGGCTACCACAGCATCTTGCAGCGGCATGCTATTCCATCCGGTTTGCGTTTAGTTGGACCATCATTTATTTTTCCACAGGACCCCAAACACACCTCCAGGCTGTGTAAGGGCTATTTGACCAAGAAGGAGTGTGATGTGGTGCTACGCCAGATGACCTGGCCTCCACAGTCACCAGACCTGAACCCAATCGAGATGGTTTGGGGTGAGCTGGACCGCAGAATGAAGGCAAAAGGGCCAACAAGTGCTAAGCATCTCTGGGAACTCCTTCAAGATTGTTGGAAGACCATTTCCGGTGACTACCGGAAATAGATCACTCTGTTTGTAATGACTCTATATAATATATGAGTTTCACTTTTTGCATTGAAGAACTGAAATAAATTAACTTTTGGATTATATTCTAATTTTGTGAGATGCACCTGTATATATATATATACATATATATATATACAGTACAGACCAAAAGTTTGGACACACCTTCTCATTTGTATTTTCATAAATATGAAAATTGTACATTCACACTGTAGGCATCAAAACTATGAATTAACACATGTGGAATTATATACTTAACAAAAAAATGTGAAACAACTGAAAATATGTCTTATATTCTAGGTTCCTCAAAGTAGCCACCTTTTGCTTTGATGACTGCTTTTCACACTCTTGGCATCCTCTTGATGAGCTTCAAAAGGTAGTCACCGGAAATGGTCTTCCAACAATCTTGAAGGAGTATATATATATATGGTCTGTTTTAGTAAAATTTGGCGCACATCTGCACATTTCTCTCATATTCTTCCTAGATATGAACAAATTCATTGAAAATTAGACAATGCTGTTTCCCCTGTGAATAGGGTGCCTCCCCAGACAATCAGATATGCAGACCAATTTTTTTTATGTTCCTTTGGTTTTCTTGCCAATATGCCATAGCATATATTTTGCTAATTCTTTCTTTCTCTTTTTCCAGCACCTCACCCAGTCAGATATATGGCATGCACTACTACCTACCACAACACCACACCACAACCCATACCAGCTTTTCTTTTTATTGACTTTTATGTAAAATATGTAGTATTACTCATTTAATCTTGCTTAAGTGCTTTTCATATTACTAAAGGATTTCACAACCTAGCGAAGCATAGCTTTTTCTGCATTGAATTATGCTACTAAATGCAGTCAGAATGATACTCGGAAAAAGTTTTTGAGTTGGAGAAATCTTCAGAAAATGGTATTCGATATTTACTTTTACAACTATGTAAATTAGTTTACATAAATAAATGAGTCATAAGAGATAAGGGTTAACTCTACTGCCCTGTTATCCAGACTTGTCACCATTTTTGATAAGGTAATGTTTATTGTTTCACTAGAAAATCTTAAGACACAGAGTGACATTTTACAAATCTCAATAACACCTGTTAAGTGCCTCCTGTTGACAATAGTACTGTGTTTTAATGAACAAATAAATGGCTTATGTACCCTTCTTGGCAAGGAACTCTAGCTATTGAGGCAAAGCAGTCACTTTCCCAGTGTTGCTCAGGCTAATTGACTCTTTGGAAGAAGTTAAATCACATCATCCCCTGTGGGATGAATGTTTGCCAGTAATCAATAGCTCAACAAGATCCACATGGCAGGTAATTAAGTGGAAAGTAATTAATACTCATTCAATGTTTTATTAACTGTTTACAAATCCTGAACTTAAAAATGCCGCCCTACAAAAGTGAACTGAATTCACATATTGAAATGTTTAAAGCACCAATACTAAAATTATTAAAGATATTAATATTTTATAACAGACACAAGCTGTCTGTTTAAAACCCAATTTAACAGATATTGATAATGATTTGTGGAGATACAATAATAATGAAATCTAGGACGTGCTAACAAAGGTGCAGTGCATTCTGAAGATTGTGTTTATGGACTTTAAAACAGTTACTTTGCCATTATTTTGCAAATAGAGTTATATTATATTTAAATGGAATAAGTCAGTAGGTTTTTATTATGTAATTTTATAATGAAGGTTTTATCACTAGGAGATTGTCGTTGCCAGGTCTAATGTGCACTGCTAGTCTGAGGCTGCCCCCTCCTGTAATAAGCAGCTCACTGTCCATAGACAATGTATCTGCAGAGCCTGGTGTTAGTGGGGGCAGCTTTCTCAGGTTTGCTTCATGTTACGTTTAAGAGCTCTGATTGTGTTTACTGATGCTTCCAGTAAACTAAGTCACACATCATTGGATTAAGGTTCTTTTTTCCTACATTATGCTGCTCTCAGATGAGGTAACAAAAACGTTGTGAAAGATTCCTTTCAATAAGGTTTACAATAAACTTTTATGATACAATAAGATGGCGAGATTCATCTTCGGGCTGTATCCTAAAATGGAGTTAGAGTTACAGAACCAGCAGAGTGAGAATGTAGACCGGTGGCACCATGTTCTCAGCATCATTGGGTTCCTAATGGTCAGATCTTACTTTAATGACATGTTTGTCTAATGAGAATACTTGTTTAAAAGTACGGATTTTCCTGCTGCTTGGTCTGTTTATATACATGTTGTGATATACAGAAAAAGTGATGGAGAGGCTGACAATTATAATGTATCTAATTTTCAGGTTAATACTAGATATAAAATTATGTTCTACCTTTTGATTTAATGGATTCAATAAAATAAAGCAGCAATGACATTTCTGGCAAGATTTCAACATTGTACTGCCAGTTGTGAATGGAGAGATAGTAGCAGCAAAGACAGTGACTGTTTTTTTTCTGACGTTAATGTTTTATGTACTAGGGTACTGTCTAGCCTAATGTTCACTGCTATTTATTTTATGGCATTGATATGGTCAAACATAATAGGTTGGCACCATAAGCAAATCTAGATTTTCCTTACCCTGGGCAAAAATTCAGTTTGGCGCCCAACCCCATCTATAGCCTAAGTGGTTTGAGTATTTGTCATGTGACGCCCTTATGTGTATTTTGCATACGTACAGTCATGTGCTGACTAGCTGCTCCTACTTATTCTTTCAATGTTCTGTGAAATACAACAATCCTTGATTCACTGAGAGAAGCAGGAAGAGAAGCTTGTCAGAATGTGACCACTGTAACTGACAAGGAGAACCGCCTTTCTGACAGTGAGTATATTACATACTATTATGATCTGACATGCTGCAGGGATTCATTTTATAATTAATGCTCCTAACATAGATAAAGATGTAGTAATCCTTAACTTGTCCGAAAAAATAATAGTTTATGAACATGGCAATGTATCACGTTATCTGAAAAGTTCTGAATTGTTAAATGTGTACAGAATTAAAACCAAATACAGGAGTACATCACCAGAACTACTAACAGTACAAAAAGACATCACAAGAACCGCCAAAACTACAGAAATACAAAATCACAACCACCTGCAGTATAGGAATACATCCCCAGAAGCACCATCAGCACAGGAATACATCATCAGAACCACCATCAGTCCAGGCATACATCACCAGAACCACCAACAGCCAAGAAATACAGCACCAGAACTATTATCAGTAGAGAATTACAACAGAAAAACCACCATTAGTACATTAACACAGCACAAAGCTTACTGCAGCAATAATTGCAAAACCATAAGAAATTAATTGGAGTATAAGTTGGTATACATGCAACCTGTAGGAGCATGTTCACACTAAAAGTTAAACAGACAAAACCTAAGATAGAAACAAAATGAACATGTAGAATGTAAGAATGTCCTGTAGAATGTAAGTCCGCAAGGGCAGGGTCCTCTTCCCTTCTTCCCTTCTATCATTGTTAGTTTGTTTACTGTAAAGTGATATCGGTATTTGGTATGTAACCCCTCCTCATGTACAGCACCATGGAATCAATGGCGCTATATAAATTAATAATAATAATAATAATAATATACCCTGCAGTAAGTAAGTAAAAAGCAAGAGTGCATATAAATAACATAGGGTACTTAGTAAACACTAAGGCTATGTGCCCACGATGCAGAAATGCTCAGGATTTTTTCCTGAGCGTTTCTGCATCTCCCTGGCAGAAAAAACGCATGCGGATTGTACATGCGGATTGTACATGCGTTTTTCCTGCCAGGGACATGCGGATGTGAAGCGTTCTTCACATGCATTTCCACATGCGGGTTGACAAGTGCTTTCCAAGCGATTTTAGCATCACTTGGAAAGTGTTTGTCAACTTGGTCACACTATATAAATCCATGCAAACGGCATGGATTTATATAGTGTGACCGTAAAGAATGGTATAAGAATGGTATAAAATAAAAAATAAATCTATACTTACCTTCTGATGGCCCTCGCAGTCTTGCTTCACTCTGTCCTGGCTGCCGGCAGCTCGCGGTATACTACACTGAAGGACCTGCCGTCACATGACTATGACGTCAGCGCAGGTCCTTCAGTCCACCGCGAGCTGCCGGCTAGGGAGGATGAGCGCAGCTGGGGCCATCAGAAGGTAAATATGATATTTATTTTTTATTTTATTCTTTTTTTCACAGGTTCTATAGTACCCAGGTCCGGAGAAGAGTCTCCTGTCCTCCACACCCAGGTACCATCCGCACATTGGAACGCATGGATTCCGCATGTACAGATGCAGTGATGCAGAATCCATGTGTTCCAATGCATGTCAATGGCGGCGAAAACGCAGCGCTT
This sequence comes from Phyllobates terribilis, assembly GCF_046119375.1. Taxonomy (NCBI): domain Eukaryota; kingdom Metazoa; phylum Chordata; class Amphibia; order Anura; family Dendrobatidae; genus Phyllobates; species Phyllobates terribilis. The sequence continues at coordinate 181,336,773 of NW_027362761.1, read as the reverse complement.
CCCCAAAATAATTGGTAGTGCTGCGTTTTTTTCCGCAATGATAACCCGCAGCGGAAATTTCCCCAGCATGTGCACAGCACATGCAGATTATCATTGGGGAACATGGCAGGCCTTCTACCATGCATTTTTTAAGTGTTTCTGCAGCGTTTTTGCCGCTGCGGAAACGCTTAAAAAACGCATCGTGGGCACACAGCCTACGTTATTATGCCCCCGCCAACATTAAAAAGCCCCGCTGACAAAAAAAATCTCCAAGGTATAGAGGGACAGTTCTTTCCACGTGTTTAGCTTGGATACTCAATAGTTGTATGACACAGAGGAATCACGTAGGACGCTGGTAGGTTCGGCTAGGTACTCCTTCAACATCTTCGAAAACTTTTCCCTCCTTGTCAGACTACACTGCGCATCAGGGCCTTGGCGCCGGAAGAGTCTAATGAAACTGTCCCAGACTTTTGATAATGTTCCCCTGCCTCTGTTGGACCTGATGTGTGTCTCCCTCGTCTTTGCTTCTTGGATGTACAAAGAACTCTAACCTCTGTCGCCAGCTTTGTCAGGTGTGATTTTTTTGACTAATTGTTCAACTTCGTCCTTCTGGTATTGCACCATTTAACTAGCCCTCTCCACCACAAGAAAGAGAAATGGAAAGTTCCTCTGGTAGCATGGGTTGAGAAGGGTGAACAACCAGTAATCCGTGCTTGCCAAAATGTGTATATTGCGAGGGTCATGGGAAAGGCAGCGGTACATAAAGTCAGCCATGTGTACCAGACTCCCAACAGGCAAGACTTCCTTGTCCCCACCAGGAGGATGACTCTCCTTCTCCTACTCCTCTTCTTCCTCCCTCTCTTTCTCCTGCTCCTCCTCTTCAAGCCATCCAATAGACGAGAAGCTGGTTTTGGTAGTACCCTCTGTATAGCAAGCAACCAACTTTTGTTCCTCCTACTCAGCCTCCTTCTCCTCATTATCACCCAATCCGTGCTGAGAAGATAAGATGAGGCTGGGTTGACTAATATTACTCTGTGTACTTTCTTCCGGTCCACATGCAAAGCTTCCTCTTTCATTGTGAACAACGAGTGTTTGAGTAGACACAGAAGCCAGATGACTTGCTGATTATGGCATCATTGCCCCTCATCATCTTGGTTGATTCCTCAAAATTTTGTAGAACCTCAGAGATGTCAGACATCCATGCGCACTCGGTGTTATGTGTGTAGGCTGACCAGAATGCCAATGGGCATGTTGTAGCTGGTATTCAACTACTGCTATCTGCTGCTCATAAAGCCTTGCAAACATACTATATGTAATGTTGAGTTCCAGCATGTAGTTAGGTCGCAAACCAGTCGGTGAGGTGGCACTTGCAAGTGACATGTGGAAATGGGTGCACACGCAGCATACCTTCACAAGTAGCTCAGGCAAATCTGGGTAGGTTTTCAGAAAGCACTGAACCACTAAGTTGGTGGACCAAGCATAATACGTGTGCAAGCTTGCCAAGCTTCAGAGCCGCCACCAGATTACGGCCATTATCACACACAACCATGTCTGGTTGTAGGTTCAGCGGCGAGAGCCACAGATCTATCTGGTCTGTTACACCATTCAACAGCTCTGCAACAGTGTGCTGTTTGTCACCTAAACAAGACACTTTCAGCAGAGCCTGCTGCCGCTTCACCGAAGCAGTGCTGTAGTGCTTCTAGCTTGTGACGGTGTGAACGATAATTCGGAGATGGAGAAAGATGAGGAGGAGGGGATGCAGGAACTGGTGTAGGAGGTGGGATAAACTCTGATGGAACTAGGGCTTATAATTCTAGGTGTCGGTAGCACATATGCCGTCCCAGGTTTTAACTCGGTCCCAGCCTCCACAAGGTTCACCCAGTGTGCCGTCAGGAAAATGTAGCATCCCTGGCCACAAGCACTTGTCCACATGTTGGTGGTTAAGTGGACCTTCCCAGTAACTGCATTGGTCAGGGCACGGGTGATGTTATGGGACACGTGCTTGTTTAAGGCAAGGATGGCACACTGGAAGAAATATTGGCTGCTTGGGAGCGAGTACGAAGAGAGGGCCGTCACCACAAGGTTGCGGAAAGCCTCAGTGTCCACTAGCCTAAATGGCATTATTTCCAGGGTTAGCAGTCTGGAAATGTGTCCGTTTGGTGTTTGGGCCTGTGGGTGGCTGGGTATTTATACCATACCACAAGCCCCATTACAGTCCTCCACTTCGGAGAAGTAGGGCCCAGCATATTGTGGTGCAACACTCTAGATGTCGCTGTGTCATCCCCCTTGGGTCTGACCTCGTAGACTGGGTTATCTGGATGGACCTTCTTCACCTCTCGATAGGGTATCTTCTCCCAATGGTGATCCAGCTTACTCCCGAGTCTTTTGGCCCACAATAGCACACGGTCTCCTGGCTGGAGTGGTCCACCTGAGGTTGGGGACCGATTGAATGCTCCACTTCCCAAAATTTCTGTTCAACCAACCTTCTCACTGTGTGAAGTCGGTGTTGGTGCTCCCTGATCCAGGTACTTGGGCTTCTGCCCGGACAGGGGTCTTCTGAGTCCAACTCCAAGTCAGTGATTTCTCATCCATTCCTCCCAAACAGCAACATGTAAGAGGTGTAATCTGTGGTTGCATGAACTCGATTATTGTACACCCACACCAGCTCAGCCACAAATTCGGGCCACTTCATCTTTTTGTCTTCCTTCAGAGTTCACAACATTTGCAACAGGGTTCGGTTAAAGTACTTGCAGGCCCCATTTTCCTGAGGGTGATATGGCGTCTTTCGGGATTTATCAATCCCATAGATATGATTGAGCTCATCCATCACTTGTCCCTGGAAGCAGACTCCCGAGGTCGGAGTGTATTCGCTTCAGACACCCATATATTCGAATGAAATACTGACAAATGGCCTTAGCTGCAGCTTCTGCCATCCGGTCCCGGGTAGGGGTCACCACAGCAAGCTTGGTGAAGTGGTCGCTCATTACCAAGCAATGCCCGTAGCCACTGTACGAAGTTCCGATCATCAGGTAGTCAACCATCAGGACTTCCATGGATGCGGAAGTTTGGATGGTCTGAACGGGAGGTATCTGCTCTGGGGGCTTACTCAGCTCACACTGGCGACATTTTCAGCAGACTCCTTCAACCTCTTGCCGCAGATGCGGCCAGTACACCAGCTGTTGTAACCAATGAAAGGTCTTCTCCACACTGAATTGAGCACCCCTCTCATGAGCTTCCTTGACTAGCTGCACTACTAGCGCTTCTGGAACCACTACTTGCCTGGTAACATTCGAATTCCCGAGGTAACTGAATCCTTTGGCATAGCAAGCCATCTTTCAGTAAGAGCCTTTCCCACTGGCCCAGGATTTTCAGGGTAGTTGGAAGTGAAGCAGTCCTGGCCTCCTGATCGGGTCTTTGACCTAGGGCAACTCATTTCCTCAGCTTCGCCAGTTCTGGGTTGCATTGCTTCAGATGTACCCACTTGTTTCTTGAGCGGCCTAGAATTTGGGCGAGTAGGGGCTCTTCTCCGGACTCTTGGGCGTCTATCACAGTAGCGGCAAACTAGGTGAAATCCGGGATCTCGTCACCTTCAAGCTCTTTGTCTATATCTCTTTTCGGCCCCACTTGTGTGACTCGAGACAGGGCATCTGCGTGGGTGTTCAGGGCCTTGTACCAATAGACGATCTTGTACTGGTACATAGACATCCTTGTGACCCACCGCTGTTCTAACGCTCTCAGCTTTGCATTCTCCAAGTGGGCGAAGGGGTTGTTGTCTGTCCACAGTGTACTTCTGACCCCTACATGTATTCCGTGAATTTCTCGGTCATGGCCCACACCAATGCTAGTAACTCCAGTTTGAATGAACTGTAGTTGTCTGAGTTCTTTCTGTATCCCGCATTGACCGACTGGCATATGCGGTCACCCACTTTCTTCCTTTTGTACTTGCGCCAATACTGCTCCCAGCCCATACAACCTCCCGTCAGTGTACAACACGAAAGGCTGTGAAAAATCAGCATAGGCCAGAATTGGGGCATCCGTTAGTGCCATCTTCAATGCTCGGAATGCTTTTTATTGTTGCGGGCCCCATTGAATAGGTTGACGCTTGGCTCCCCCTGCCATTCCTTTTAACAACTTATTGAGCGGTACTGCAATCTTAGCAAAGTCTTTTTATGAATCTGTGGTAGTATCCAGCGAGCTCCAGGAATGCCCTCAGTTCTCTCAGGTTGGTAGGTGTGGGCCACATCTGCACTGCAGCTACTTTCTCTGCGGTGGGGTGTACTCCCGCACTGGACACGGTGTGCCCCAGATATTCAATTTCCCGCTTGAGTAGATGACACTTGAGAGGCTTAATTTTTAGTCCATGTCTCTGAAATCACTCTAACACTTGTTCCAACTGGCGGAGGTGATTTTAAAACGTAGTGGAGTAGATAATTATATCATCTATGTATATCAAAGTGGTTTTGAAGTTAAGATCCCCCAAGCTTCTTTTCATCAGCCTTTGGAAGGTCCCTGGCACATTTGTCAGTCCGAATGGCATCCGGTTGAGCTTGAATAAGCCCATAGGGAGAACAAAGGCTGTCTTCGGACGATCCTTCTCAGCTACTGGGACTTGCCAATAGCCACTAACCAGATCGAGGGAAGAGAAGAATTTGGCGCTTCCTAGTGCAGACAGAGACTCTTCGATTCTGGGTAAAGGATAAGAGTCACGCACAGTACATGCATTAAAGGGGTTGTCCGGTAATTTTAAAAAAATGCCAGTGTGTTTTAATGATAAATACAATCTTCTTTCTAATTACCTTGCGCTGTTGATACTGCCTGTGAGCGGCGCTATCGGTGGCCGCTCACAGGTAGCACGTGACCCCGCGATTACATCATGACAAGTGAGGCGTGACTCAGCGCTGGGGTCCTCACGGTGGCTGGTAGGTTGTGGGCGGGGTTATTCCCCTGCATCACACCCAGCATCCACCGCTCGCTTTCCCAATGAATGAGGACAGGGAGAGCGTGCGGTGGATGTCGGGTGTGACGCAGGGGAATAACCCCTGATACATATGAGGTGGGATCTGCTGATTCCTCTCCAAATGGGAGCAATATTTCCTGTGGGTATTTCATGCTGAATGTCCTGGGTGCACTCAAAGTCATCTTCATGCTGTGCAAACACCCATGGTACCGCTGCAGTAGTTGCTCAACCTGTCTGACTTGGCTTGCTGAAAACTTGGTAAGGTTATCCTTCATCTTTTCCAAGAGATGACGTCCAGTCAGTGGTTCTCTTCCATTCTCTTGACTACTGAGTGACACCTCTAGGGTCCATGGTTCTCCCTTCACAGGTGTTAATCCTATAACATCAGCTCTGGCAAGATCCTCTGGCATTATATGAACTCAAGCCACCTCTTGTTGGGGTAGCAACTGTAGACTCGTTCCACTTAGGTTGATGCACCCGCCCCTGCAGCACGGTGGCTAGGGTGCGAGCAACCAACAGTCAAAGAGGGCGCCTCTTCTTCCTCCATTGGCTCAATTTGAACGTCCACGCCCTCTAAGGATACATGTGCCAGTACTGGTATGATGAGTACAGTCTGTCCCAATAGCAGTGTCACCGTGGCTTCGGGCAGTATCGATACCTTACCAAGATACTGGGAGATAGCAGGTACCTTTTGAATTTGGCTGACTCAAACAAGATGCTGAAATACTCTCTTACTGGCCAGATCTCGAGTGGCGCAGGTCCAATTGTTTTTATCGTGCCCTCGGCCAAGAGCTGTCCAACCTCTTTCAGTACATTCATGCCCAAGTTTACAATGAGTCCTTTGGCTCCAGACCCAGTGGTCAGCACTATCCCTTTTCAACTGAGATCTTTGCTGCACGCCCGGACGGACATCCATACTACTCCCGCTACTGGAATGGGTAGTTGGCTAGCTGCCACCAGCTGGACAGTGGGTTCTCTCCAGGAGCGAGCAACTTCAGGGAAATGACTTTAAAAATAAGTCTCAGGCATAGTGGTTACCTGAGACCCTGTGTCTATTAAACAACGGATCCATCGTCCCATAAACTCAGCCTCTCGGAGACAATGTCCTCAGAGTTCCCCCTTCCACCCTCTGAGGCTCAGAACCCCATGGTATGCTCCACAACTGTGGGGCGTCTTAGTTTAATGGCTGCCCCTGTCTTATCCTGTCTCGACTCGGACCGTCTTTGGAGATATGTCCTCTACCATCGCAGGTCAAACACTCTGGCCCTCGCTTCACCGATGGGCTGCGTACACAGCGTGGTGGGGTTCAGTAGAAACTGGGGCTGTGCAGTCAGCCAGGAACAGGGCAGCAGGGATACCTTTAATATCGCTCAGCTCACCTCTAATATCCCAGATCTCTTGACGTATCTCCCGCACCCAGTCGGGCTCTCTATGGGTTGATTCAGGAGTGGTCACTTCATGGCTCCGGACTGTGGCCTTCAGAATAGGGACCTTATTCTCCAGGACTCTAGCTTTGGCCCCAACCTCCAGGAAGCCCAGGTCAGGACTCAAGCGCAGCCACTCCTTTAAGATCTGCTTCAGAGAGGGATCCTTCAGGCCACCAATCAGTTGGTCACACAACACTTCGTCTAGTGGTCCCAGTTGTCGATTTTCATCTCTAGCTTTCTTGACAATATGGGCCGTCACTTCCTGCAAGGAATTAACATATTGGTTTATGGTCTCATTTTCTGTCAAGCAAGGTGTGGGAAAAACTTAGTGCAACACAAAGGGAATAGAGAAAGGGAGCCCAGACTCTAGGGAAAGGGGGGAAAGTGGAGACCTCCTAGGTTGCTCTAGTGTCACCCTGTCTCCCCTAACGTCCCTGTATTGGCTCTTAACCAATCGCCGCACGCGTATCTCGTCCTGTCTTTCTCTGGCGTTTGGCTCAAGTTAGGGAAGGGAGGAGATGATCACTAGTCCATCTCTGCTAAACACTATAGACAACAAGGAAGGACAAACAGGGGAAAAGTGCTTAGCTTTATATGACTCCAGACAAATGCACAAACACGTCCTCCAGCTCCAGAGAGGAAAAGGTACTGCTCTTGCTAAGCCTTCACAAGGAATAATGAATATCACCGGCACCTCCCTCTAGAACACACCAGGTATTTATACACCCAGGCCAGGGAGTTAATTAGCCAGAGGGAGGTAGCGGCTGAGTCCTAGACACAGCCTCTAATAAGATGTCTGCAATGTCAAATATAGAGATCTCCTACAACCAACTGCAGGTCGACTGTCTGTCACCTCTGACACACCCGTGACAGTTTCCCCTTGGACCCGCTGAAATAGCCGCAGATGTAAGTGCCTCAGGTCCATGGTATCACCACGCATGTCCTCCAAGATTTTTATCACTTTGTCCACGGTGTCATGGTCCCCAGGTGGGCGGTACATCACGGTCTGCCAGGCCTCCCCATCAAGGGTTGGGAAGGACAGCTCTGCCTGGGTGAGAGGGGTCAGGGGATACTTGCGCAGCATACTTCTCAGTCTTTCTACTCAGTCCCACAGTGACATGCTGCTCCCAGTAAACTTAGGAAGGTTGCTGAGCATGGCCCCCAGGGGTATATGTCCCCTGCCAGACTCTTTCACGGACAGGTTCTCCATCTCTATGTCTGAATGTTGCATCCTGCCAACTACGCCAAATGTAACACAGGTGCCAGAGTTCAACGCACAGAGAAACAAGGCTGGAACAGTCAGGGGTTGGTGTAACTACTTTATATGTATAACAGTTATTCAGAAAGGGAATTAGTAAAAGGGGTAATAAACATTAACTTGGAATAGCAATAGAATATATTTTCCAGTTCCTTGCAAAAACGATGTGATGCACCCAATCGTGGGAGACACTACATGAGTTCTATTTATTCGGCCCTAGCAGGGGTCACCGGTTCTTCCTGCAGGCCACAAGTCTCTTCCGGATAAAGCCTATCAGATCCCGTTTAGCTTACTCTGCACCAACTAGTCCCCTCCCAACCTAAAGTCCTAATTCCAGCTGCCCACGGTACCATAGGTGAAAGTTGGAAGCCCTGCTCACGAGCACAGTTCCTCCGCTACTGTTGACGCGTCTCTCCTGTCGCAGTCTCATCTCAGCTCTTCGTGGCTTGACCGTCGATGGTAGTCTCTCACGCTTGGGGTAAAGGGATCCAGACCTCAGGTCTTGACAGGCGGTGTCAGGTTCCAGGAACTTGCTTGGTGCAGAGTGCAGGTCCTGACTCTGCTCAACTTGCGCAGCACTCGGGGCACCGGAGCTCTTCAGGCGGTGTCAGTCTCTTATGCGACACAGGCCTCCGGCTGAGGCCTGTCGCGCTGGACTCCCTGATAACTCTGAAGCATGTCTGCTCCACGCTGCAGACTGGTGCCAAATATGCTTGGGGCTTGGCGCGCTGGACTTTTATATCGAGGAAATCCTTCCTGTAGGTCACCTGATCAGGTCCAGCATCTGAATCTGCTCCCCCTTCAACTTCTCTAGCACAACTTGGTCAGCAGATGGCAATCTCTCCTCATCTCTGGCACATCCTGCAAGAGTACTCCTGATGGCTTCTTGCCTTCTACTACACCTACAGAAAATATTACTCCCACACTGTCCATCTACCATAGTACAAGGCTTCCACACTGCCCTCTCCTTTCCATACTTGGTCCCTCGTCACACTGTCCTCTCACATTGTGTCCAACTTATACTGCCCAGACTCTATACTGTACAATCTCCTTACACTCCCCACCCTTCTGCATACTGTCTCCTCCATACTGTGCCCTAACACTGTCTCCTATGCTGCATTTTCTTTATATTTCCCCACATACACTACCAAGTCTCTATACTGTACCCCTCACACGTTTCTCCTGCCCTACAGTCCCCTTTGTATGCTGCTTCCCCACAATACTCATGCTATATTTTGTGCCCCCTAACACTTTTCTCCTCCCATACTGTCCCATAAAACTATTCTCCAAGCATAGTGCCCCTCAAACTATTTTCCTTCAATAATGTCTCCTCACAGATTTCTCCCCCCATAGTATCCACTCACAATTTTTTTCCTTCCATACTGTCTCTTCACACATTTCCCTCCCCATATTGTCTTCTCCCACATTTAGCCCTTACTGTGTACTCAGGCATTTACCCCCCTCCCAGTAGTCTCCTGACACATTTACCCCCACCCCATACTGTCTCCTCACACAAATATCCCCTTCACCCATACTGTTATTTCCTCACACATTTACTCCCTTCCTCATACTGTCATCTCTTCACACATTTACCCACTCCTCCATACTGTCATCTCCTCACTCATTCACAGATTAACCCCCATATTGTCATCTCTCACACACATTTACTCACTTCCCTCCACACTGTCGTTTCCTCAGACATTTACACACTCACCCCAATACTGTCATCTCCTCCCATATCCCCCCCACACCATACTATCTTCTCCTCACACTCCCCCCATTAAAACTCCTATGTCTTTGGCTACATTGAAGCACTTACCTTGCCACCATCCACGTCAGAGTCAAATCCGACTCCTTCCTCAGCACAACCACATGTGAAAGTCAGAGTTGGATTTGACTCTGAAAAGCGTTGACAAATAAACCACATGTAACTAATTTGTTTTATGATTCATTCTTGAATCAGCAGTGCTCTTGTAGTCCACTTAATCTGGCTTTCTATTACAAACTGTATCTAAGGAGCGATGTGTGGGCTCATACTGTATCTAGGGAGCTATGTGGGGGCTGATACTGTATATAGGGAATTATGTGGGGGCTCATATTGTATATAGGAGGCTATGTGGGGCTCATACTGTATCTAAGGAGCGATGTGTGGGCTCATACTGTATCTAGGGAGCTATGTGGGGGCTCATACTGTATATAGGGAATTATGTGGGGGCTCATATTGTATATAGGAGGCTATGTGGGGCTCATACTGTATCTAAGGAGCGATGTGTGGGCTCATACTGTATCTAGGGAGCTATGTGGGGGCTGATACTGTATATAGGGAATTATGTGGGGGCTCATATTGTATATAGGAGGCTATGTGGGGCTCATACTGTATCTAAGGAGCGATGTGTGGGCTCATACTGTATCTAGGGAGCTATGTGGGGGCTCATACTGTATATAGGGAATTATGTGGGGGCTCATATTGTATATAGGAGGCTATGTGGGGCTCATACTGTATCTAAGGAGCGATGTGTGGGCTCATACTGTATCTAGGGAGCTATGTGGGGGCTGATACTGTATATAGGGAATTATGTGGGGGCTCATATTGTATATAGGAGGCTATGTGGGGCTCATACTGTATCTAAGGAGCGATGTGTGGGCTCATACTGTATCTAGGGAGCTATGTGGGGGCTCATACTGTATATAGGGAATTATGTGGGGGCTCATATTGTATATAGGAGGCTATGTGGGGCTCATACTGTATCTAGGAAATTATATGCCGGCTTCTAATGTATCTAGCAAGCTACGTATGTGCAGGCTCATACTGTATCTAGAAAGCTATGTGTGGGCTCATACTGTATATAGAGGCCTATATGTGGGCTCATACTGTAAATAGGGGGGCGGTAAGAGGGCTCATACTATATCTAGGCAGCTATGTGGGGGTCAGCATACTTAATTCTGCTCAATAATAAGTGATACAATTAATGTAAAAAATAATCATAATTAATATGTTGATATTGATATTGAGCATAATAATTGTGCACACTAATAGTTTCCCAATAATTCTGCACAAATAGATATTCTCCTAAAAAAGGCAAAACCTCACTTTTACTTTCTTAGATACTCCGGTTTATTAACCTTTTGGATTGATCGACAGCTATCTAGTTTTTAAATAATAAAATTAATCATCAAAAATGTAAATTGCCTAATAATTATCCACACAATGCATTTAGTTATTTTTTTCCTCTATTTTTTTTTTGCTAAATGTAAATGTAAAATTTAAATGAATGTCCACGGTAATTATTTTATTCAATAATTAACAAACACCTCAAGGAAAAAGCAAGGTATAGTTTTATATTACAAAGCTTAAATTACAGTACAGTGCTATTAGAAGAAAAGTGTTAAGACGAGATGCTATTGTCACTTGCCATGTCATAAAAAAGGAATGTGTCTAGGTTATAGTAAAGGATTGTTAACAGTATTCCTATTATTAGGCTATTTGTACAACAGGAACAATATACTTGCGGTGATAGTATTTCAAATGGGATTGTAATAGCTGACTAAATAACTCCAGGGACTTGTCATGAGTGTCATTTTTGTGGTAGACAAATTGAATAAAACTAGGCTTGTCATGGCAGGGGTATGAAAATCTATATACATATACTTAGGAAACATGGGCTGAGACCTGGTCTCAGCATGATAAACTTTGACCAAAGGCAAAATTATTGAATATATTTTCACTTGCAATTTTTGTTGAGTCAATCACAGGGATATTTTCTTACATTTTCTTCTGTTAACCTTTATTTTAGTATTGTGCAATATAAGATTAGATTTTTTAATATTAACACATAGTGCAAGTATGTTTCAAATGATGGGGGTTATCCACATATAAACATAAGCTTGTCTCTCTGTTTTATAAATATGAACATTGATATTATTGAATTATGGCCTATTTTTAAGGTTTAAGGTCTATCTCTATGATATTCATAGAGATAGAAGTAGCAGTATAGGATAGGAAGGACGTGGTGTTAATGATAGAGATGTTTGAGATGGTACAGGAGGTAGCAGTAGTGGTGGAAGCAGCAGCAATGGAAGGTGTAGTCCAGTTCATGATGCTCTTATACATATTAGTGCAAAGTTGGCTGAACCTGCTAATTTTAGCTGAACCTGCTGATGATCATATGTGAATAGGGACGTTCTGACTATATCAAAGATAAATTGGAGCGCACATGAAATATATCTAAACTGCTTATATATAGTGTACATCATACAGGTGATACATCAAAGAATATTTCAATCTCCATAATCTATATATATAATCGTCTTATCCCGTCTGTCTGTCTGTCTGTCTATCTGTCCAGGAAATCCCGCGTCGCTCATTGGTCCGCCAGCGGCCAATCAGAGCCGCGGGATTTCCGAAAAAAGATGGCGGCCGTTAGCGGCTCATTTGCGGAACGGAGCTCAGCGGCGATGCAGCCGGGAGATGACCGGCGCGAGGCGCTCATCTCCCGGCCGGTAGCAGCGGAAGGAACCCGACCGCCGGACCCATCTGCGGGACGGAGATGCAGCCGGGAGATGAGCGGCGCGATGCGCTCATCTCCCGGCCGGTAGCAGCGGAAGGACCGCCGGCGCCGCTGACCTCCATGCGGAAGGACGGACCGGGGAGCGGCGCTGCAGGCCGGGATACTTCTGCTGCGAGCGCCCGCTATGTCCCGGGTTCTCGCAGCGTAAGTAGCCGCACAGGCAGCGCCGCTCCCCAGTCCTCACCAAGACGATTCGATGATTGGTCGCGGTCTTCGGACCCGACCAATCACTGATCTTAGCGCAAAACTTAAAAACCGCTGTGCTGATTGGTCGCCGACGCTGTCCGCGACCAATCACCGATTTGGGCGCCAAATTTAAATATCGGCCGCTCATGTACCGGGTTCTCGCAGCGGAAGTACCCGCACAGGCAGCGGCGCTCCCCGTTCCTCACTAATACAATTCCGCTCCCCGCTCCTCACCAATACGATTCGCTGATTGGTCGCGTGCGGAGAGCGCGACCAATCAGTGATCTTGGCGCTAAAGTTAAACACCGCTCTGCTGATTGGTCGCGGCCGCTGCCCGCGACCAATCACCGATTTGGGCGCCACATTTAAATAGCGGCTGCGACCAATCACCGATCTTGCCGCCACATTTAAACACTGCTGTGCTAATTGGTCGCGGACGCCAGCCGCAACCAATTAGCGACCTTGGCGCCCAATTTAAACAACGCTCTGCTGATTGGTCGCGGACTCCAGCCGCGACCAATCAACGAGATTGGCGCCAAATTTAAGCAACGCTCTGCTGATTGATCGCGGTCGCTGGCCGAGATCAATCAGCAGTATTGGCGCAAAATTTAAACACCGCTCTGCTGATTGGTCGCGGTTGTCGGCCGTGACCAGTCAGCAGTATTGGCGCCAAATTTAAACCTCACTCTGCTGATTGGTCGCAACCACCGGGCGCGACAAATCTTCGTTTTTTGTGACAAATTTAAACAACGCTCTGCTGATTGGTCGCGGTCGCTTGCCGCGACCAATTAGCAGTATTGGGGCCAAATTTAAACCCCGCTCTGCTGATTGGTGGCGGTCGCCGGCCGCGACCCATCAGCATTATTGGTGCCAAATTTAAACCCCGTTCTGCTGATTGGTTGAGGCCGCCGGCCGCGACCAATCAGCGATTTTGGCGCCAAATTTAAACAACGCTCCTTTGAATGGTCACGGTCGCTTGCCGTGACCAATTAGCAGTATTGGGGCCAAATTTAAACACCTCTTTGCTGATTGGTCGCGGTCGCGACTAATCAGCGATTTTGGTGCCAAATTTAAACACGCTCTCCAGTCCTCACTAACACGGTTCGCCGATTGGTCGCGACCGCCGCCCGCGACCAATCAGCGATTTTGGCCCAAAATTTAAACACCGCTTTGCTGATTGGTTGCGGCCGCCAGTCGCGACCAATCAGCGAGATTGGTGCCAAATTTAAACACCGCTCTGCTGATTGGTCGCGGCCGCCATCCGCGACCAATCAGCGATTTTGGGGCCAAATTTAAACAACGCTCTGCATCGCTCTGCTGATTGGTCGCGGTCGCCGGCCGCGACCAATCAGCAGTATTGTCGCCAAATTTAAACACCGCTCTGCTGATTGGTCGCGGTCGCGACTAATCAGCGATTTTGGTGCCAAATTTAAACACGCTTTTCAGTTCTCACTAACACGGATTGCTGATTGGTCGCGGCCGCCGCCTGCGACCAATCTCCGATATTGCCGCCAAATTTAAACACCGCTCTGCTGATTGGTCGCGGCCGCTGCCCGCGACCAATCACCGATTTTGGCGCCACATTTAAATAGTGGCCGCGACCAATCACCGATCTTGCCGCCACATTTAAACACTGCTGTGCTAATTGGTCGCGGACGCCAGCCGCGACCAATCAGCGAGATTGGCGCCAAATTTAAACAACGCTCTGCTGATTGATCGCGGTCGCTGGCCGAGATCAATCAGCTGTATTGGCGCAAAATTTAAACAACGCTCTGCCGTCAGCCGCGACTAATCAGCGATTTTGGCGCCAAATTTATACACCGTTCTGCTGATTGGTAACGGCCGGCGACCAATCAGCGATTTTGGCGCCAAATTTAAACCCCGCTCTGCATCGCTCTCCTGATCGGTCGCGGTCGCCGGCCGCGACCAATCAGCAGTATTGTCGCCAAATTTAAACACCTCTTTGCTGATTGGTCGCGGTCGCGACTAATCAGCGATTTTGGTGCCAAATTTAAACACGCTCTCCATTCCTCACTAACACGGTTCGCTGATTGGTCACGGCCGTCGCCCGTGACCAATCAGCGATTTTGGCACCAAATTTAAACACCGCTCTGCTGATTGGTCGCGGCCGCCATCCGCGACCAATCAGCGAGATTGGCGCCAAATTTAAACAACGCTGTGCTGGTTGGTCGAGGCTGGCGACCGCGACCAATCAGCAGAGCGATGCAGAGCGGGGTTTAAATTTGGCCCCAAAGTCGCTGATTAGTCGCGTCTGACGGCCGCGACCAATCAGCAGAGCGTTGTTTAAATTTTGCGCCAAAATCGCTGATTGGTCGCGGCCGTCAGACGTGACTAATCAGCGACTTGGGGGCCAAATTTAAACCCCGCTCTGCATCGCTCTGCTGATTGGTCGTGGTCGGCGGCCACGACCAATCAGCAGTATTGGTGCCAAATTTAAACACCGCTCTTCTGATTGGTCGCGGCCGTCGACTAATCAGGGATTTTGGTGCCAAATTTAAACCCCCTTCTGTATCGCTCTGCTGATTGGTCGCGGCCGTCGACCAATCAGCGATTTTGGTGCCAAATTTAAACACGCTCTCCAGTCCTCACTAACACGGTTCGCAGATTGGTCGCGGCCACCGCCCGCGACCAATCACCGATATTGCCACCAAATTTAAACACCGCTTTGCTGATTGGTCGCGGTTGCCGAACGCGACCAATCTGCGATTTGGGCGCCAAATTTAAACGCCGCTCTCCTAATTGCGCCCCGTCGGCTGCATACCTATTCTAGAATACCCGATGCGTTCGAATCGGGCCACCATCTAGTCACCAATATATAGGTTGAATGTGTCAACATTTCATAGCCAATTTCTTGAGCATAAGAGCAGTTAGAGAACACCCCTTTTCCATGCTTGAGGAAGGGGTATTCCCTGAAATGTCGCACCACTGTGGACACCCTTTTCCAACCCACACGCATCTCTGGCTTTATTCATGGAAATGTACTTAAGAAAATTATGAGTAAGCCCACTCCCTTTAATGAAAAGCCCCCACACATGAATGGTCTCAGGATGCTTTACTGTTGGCATGATACTGGGACTCATGGTAGCGCTCACCTTTTTTTCTCCAGACAGTCATTTTTCCAGATGTCCCAGTCTGAAAGGGGTTTCATCAGAGAAAATAACATAACCCCAGTCTTCTGCAGTCCATTCGCTGTGCTTCCTGCAAAGTAATTTTCACTGAATTTCAAAGATAGCGTGCACCTGAACAAGTCTACTCATAATCTTTCCTTGATACTATAAGAATTAAACATAGAATATTAGTAAACTAGAAGCATTATAGTTTCTTCTAACAAGGTTTGTTGATCACTATTATTCTTCTTCCATACTAACTAACAAGGAGAAAGTGCTTCAGGATCAGCTTGCAATTTGAGGTCTTGGTTGACTAATACATCTAGAGAAATGTAGAGAGATGCAGCAGATAGAACTCTAAAGGGAAAAATCTACTAGTGCACTGATTTGTGGGGGCAATAAACATAATTTACCCCATGATGATTTGTAATGTGTAATGGTGCCTAGTGCACCTTTGTACATTGAGCTGGTGATGGATCCTCCCAGTATGGCTTTCCTTAACACACAAAGTTTCTTTTTAAACAGTTTGCAGTGGACTGTCTTTTATTGGTACAGGCTCACATTGTGCATTATGTGTTGACACATAATTCAGATTATACATTATACGATGGAGCACATTGTTGCACTGTGGCTTTACAGCATAGTGAAGGACCAATTGAAAGTTTTATTAAGGGGAGGTAGGAATACGTAGTAGAGTGCATGTCGAACAGTGTGTAGTGCCAACAAAACCTGCTATGAGTGCTCAGCACTAGGCCCATAAAGGGCCACATGAGATAAGCTGGTGGGCTAGAGGCAAATCCTATGGATCCATTTACATGGACAGACAGGTGGCACGATACGGTTAACTTTTTTTTTTCGTTTGAATACCTGTTTACATAGGCAGAGCAAAGTAAAATATGTGCACTGAGCGATCTATACTAGATTGCTCAGTGCACATATATAAAAGATCATTTCACCTGAAGAACAAGTGTTTGATCGTTCATCTGTTTATAGTGAAACAAGTGTTTTTAACAATGCTCATTCACGATTATCTTGCAGTGCAAATGCCTATGTAACCTTAGAGGTGCTGTGGAAGACGGCTAGAATATAGCCACCATTAAACAAGCCAAAGGGCTGGAGACAGAAACGTTGAGAGCCTGAGTAGTGCTGCGAAGCAAAACCTAAGTGAAGCTGACATGAGATAAGCCGGTGAGCTGGTGAAGGTACTGGGAGACTTTTCTTGATCAGCATGGGCTGTAAGTACTCTAACTCAGACGGGTTGAATTGTATCACAGATGGAGGGAGACTGACAACATTAGGTCCTTTTGGCAGCCTATTCCTCCAGGCCTGGCAGAGTGAGTAGATTGTTGTGGCAAAGACGGACTGTATCAAACCAACAGTGTCATGTTGTATAACACAATTGTATGTTATATATAATGTTTAATAATGAACCAAATATTGGTCTAGGTAAACAGATTGCCCGTCACCCGATGCACTGGCAAAACGTTCATTCATTAGGAAAAATGTTATTTAAATATTATTGTGCTCGGCATCCCATCATCCTGTGTAAACATGTGCTACTGAGAACAATGCTATTCTATGCGCACAAAACATTCATGTTAACAATTGTTCTATACACATGAAAGTGCCTATCGTATAAAATAGCAGATGAGCGGTCGTTTAAAGGCTGTGATCGTCCAGTGCAAATGTACCCTTAGATCTAGGTACCTCATAGATGACATCTTCTCTGTTTGGATTTGTTCTCATCTCATTCTTCTTTATCTAGATGGGATTATGACTTTTTACAACCATAGCTTATCTCTGCAGATTTTGCTTTTCCCCACTCTTCTGCTGCACATCCCTACACAGTGCCCTTAAAAATCACAGTGTCCTTATAATACCACCTGAATAAAAAACCTGCCCATGTTGTGCCCTAAATAAGCCCTGTGTTGTGCCCCTGAATAAATAATTGCCCCTCACTGTGCTCCCTGCACAAATAATGACCCAAACACTGTCTCTTTTATGGTACATTGCTTCCACACTATTCATTTCTATAAAATATTCCCTCCACATCGTACCACCTTATATAGTATGACCGTCACAATATTTTCCCGTTAACTGTCAAAATCACTGCTACACCATCTTCCCTCTACAACCGCCACACCACTACCCCTATGAACCATGATTGCAACAATGTCTGCCCTTATGAACTACAACCACCATACCTTCCTCCCTTATGACCTATGGCCTCCACACTGTTCCCCACATGTTGCCCCATCTTCACACTTTGCTCTCTGCTGATTCCTCTCCATACTGAGCTCCATCTTTACACTGTCAGCCCCATGCTGCTCCCTCTTGATACTGACACTCCTCTTGATACTGAGCCCCTCTTCGTGATGAGTTCTCTCTTCAAACTGCCCTCCCACTGCCCTGTCTTCATATTGAGCCACCTTTTCACACTGTGCACGACATTCTGTGCTGTCTTCACCCTGTCCCCCACATGCTGCCCCCACATCACACTGTCCCTCTCATTCTGCACCTTTCCATCATCAGCCCTCTTGTCATACTGTCCTCCCCATGCTGCCCCCTCTTCACATTGTACCTCACATGCTGCCCCCTCTCCTTACTGTGCCCTCACTCTGCATAATGATTCATCTACAGTTGAAAAAAACAATTATATCTTTAGCTCTATAGAGTGTCTACTTTCTCCCGGCTGCCACTCCTGCGTCTTCTCTTCTGTGGCACTGTAGCAACATTTGCAGTGTGATGAGGTGACCTTATTGTGCTGCTGCAAAATCAACAGCTTGATGACACCAATGCATGTTGAGGTATGGAACTGATTGGCGCCCCCAAAAGACCAGACACACTCACATCTTAAAGATGCAAATGCAAATTATTGCAGGGAACCTACCCCACATACTTTGCAAAGAAGCCGATTTTACCATTTGGTATTGGGGAGGGGAGTGGGGATAAGATTTTTTTTTTTTTTGGATAGTGAATTATATAAACTAATTTTACATCTTGTGGGATCCTTAGTTTAGCTTTTACTCTTGCTGAGTATCTGTTATTCCTGGTAATGTGAGCTGCAGGTAGTTTTTTATTTGTGGAGCTTATTCAGCTGAGTCTGTGGTGTGATAGTTGCTTGAGAACTTCATTTTTTCCCTTTTTATAGCACACAGATTCACAGAAACACAGTGAATAATGGATGTTTCTGCAGCAGCACATCTTTGGTTTAAAGCACACATGTCAAACTCTGGCTTGTGGGCCAAATCTGGCCCACAGGCTGATGTGATTACATTTGGCCCGCGCCACCCCAACCACCACCCCTAAGTGGAGCCATTATTCTATGTGGAGGACTTTGTGGGGCCCATCATACTGTATAAAAAGCTATGTGGGTCTATTATACTGTTTGGAGGACTATGTGGGGCCTATTATTCTGTATGGAGGACTATGTGGGGTCCATTATTCTGTATGGAGGACTATGTGGGGCCCATTATTCTGTATGGAGGACTATGTGGGGCCCATTATTCTGTATGGAGGACTATATGGGGCCCATTATTCTGTATGGAGGACTGTGTTGGGCCCATTATACTGTATACTGGTTGGCCCGCGACTTTGTCCAAGTTTTTAATTTTGGCCCTCTGTGTGTTTAAGTTTGACATCCCTGTTTTAAAGGGAATGATTAACTGTTTTAATTGAAATACTTGCAAAATTAAAAGAGGATTAAGAGAAAAATTCTAGTCAATGAAAACTTCCATTTATCCTTGTTTACATATACATATTTAATTTTTACATAAAATATTCTTAATGAACATATGGTCAAACTATAGTGCGACAATTTAAACAAATATGTTGAAGAAGAAAACAGTGTTTATTGACTTTTTTTCAGATGTACGGTTTAGAAATTAAAATAATTTGTTAAAGCAAAGGGCATGAATTACCTGTTTTTTGGTCTTTTAAAGGGAACCTGTTAATTGACAAACCGCTATTAACCTGCAGATATGGGGTTTATTTGCAGGTGAATAGCGTTGTGAACCTGCCCGGCGCCCGCACTTAGAGCCCCACTGCTGGGAGGAAAATAACTTTATTCTTCTCGCCAACATTTGAGTTTCAGTCATGGGGGTGGTGCCGGCATGATGTCAGTCACGGCTCTGTGTATAGTGAGTGGTGGATGTAACCGTACCCCCAGTATTTACTGATAGCCGGCTCTACTACTGATGCTGCTGTCAATCAGTGATGGGAGTGGGGTTATAGCTGCCTCTCACCATACACAGAGCAGTAAATGAGACTGCACTGGCACTGCCCCCATGACTAAAACCTGAATGCTGCCGGGAGGAATAAAGTTCCTCCCGGCAGTGTGGGTTTAAGTGCGGGTGCCAGGCTGGTTCAGAATACTATTAACGTGCAGATTAACCCCATATCTGCAGGTTATAGTATTTTTTCACATGACTGGTTCCCTTTAAATGTGGTGGTATTAAAGCAGAATGCTATCTTAATGATTGGGCAGTAATCATCATGTTCTGTGAGTTGTCATAGAGAGAAATAGGGGACTGTTAACCCACAAAAGTGAAATTCTAGGTATAGCTGCTCTAAACTCACTGTATATTAGCATCATTACCCGTACTGTTGTCCCCACACTGTTTAATACCCTCACTTCGTATTATTGCCCCTACAATTGTACCCACATTGTATTATGGCCCCCACATTTGTCCCCACACTGTATTATGGCCCCCCATAGTAGTTTCCACACTGATGTATGGTTCCCATACTGTATTATGGTCCCCACAGTTGGCCTAAAGCAATTTGCAGTCTACAGTATGTACCCAAAGGAAGAAAGACACCTGAAATGATGGTCATGAAACGAGTAAACACCAAAAGAATAGAATAAAAAACCTTTATTGAAACAACCAATGGTTATATGGTGGCACTGTACAACAGGAGTGCACACACCGTTAAAAGACAATATGTAAAAAATTGCATATCATATAAATATCAACTGACAGAACTGATGATACAAATCTGGACAAAAAAATATATGAAAAAGGATGGAATCTGTCAAGACAGCCCACATAGGGGGTAACTAGTAAATTCTTGTAATCATATCAGTTGATACCCATTGTGAAAGTCATGGCTTCTCCTCTATAATAATTGTGTGGTGGATGGTTGATATATATTAGATACCGACAACATCCACCCAATGGCATGGTGGGGTCATGGATGTATTAGCAAAGTAGGATATAAGAAGCTTGTGCATATGTTAAAATTCTCATTCGTATGTAAGAACGCAGGTATATGCAGATATACACAAAAATCAAACTTTTGACAGGCTCCTATATAATCCACAGTGTGGCCACCACACAGTAAAGAGAAAGATATATGATCATTAACCTGAGATATAAATCGCAATTATATAGATCACCATTATATAGACTGAGTTATGACTATATCAGAGAAGCACTAGTTGGCACAATATCTTGTGGTCCGGAGGACTGTGTGTAGCATTCCCACCCCGAGGCACGTTTCGGATAGACCTTCGTCAGGGGGTTTGGTAGGAAATCCCTGCATGTGTTGAGGCTGTCTAACAGCTGTGAGACATGCAGCCGTGGTGAAGCAAACATATTTTTTGAGCACACCAAAGATACTCTGTTAGCACCCGAGCATGCTTGGATAACACCTTATCTGAGCACGTGCGCTCAACACTACTATTTGTACAAATTCTTGCTGCAACAGCAGTTTAAAGCAGATTGAAATAGTGTATGAACTTGGCAATTAAAACCACTTGTTCAGCATTGTGTTTCAGACAGAAGAAAACAAAATAAGGTGATGGAGACTATAACAAAGCTTCATAAATTAGCAAAGGCTAATTAATAAAGATAAGTAGACTGCTTCGTGCAACCTCGTTCCACGGTCTAAGTCAGTGCTCTCTGGCTGTAGACAGAAGATGTGCAAATTTACTAAGCTTTCTGGTTCCTCAGCATGGCATTTGAATCATTAGCCTGGCATGATGTAATTTGTGCAGTGTTTGGCACACAGGTGATAACGAGCCAACCAAGGCAAATCATAAGCCGAGCCTGGGATTACGGAGAGTAAGGAAATTAGCGCAGCTCCTGTCAATGGCCAAAAAAGTTGAGTTTATCCTTTAGCATAATAATGGTTTCTAGCATAGAAAGTAAAATAAATGAACTAAACTATGTATTCTCTTCCTTTAAAGCAGCTATATATTTAGCAGTGAACAATCTATTTATGAACTTTTACTGAAACTTTTTACTAATTTCTATTCACTTTTTTTGTGGTTGATGTTTTGGAGACTTTATTGGCATTAATTAAGATATTAATTTACAAGCTGACTTGCAAAAGTGTTTTTTTTCCCCTCCTACATTGCTACATTGTCTTTATTGTATTTCATCATTGCCTCCATTGCATTTCTTAATTGTCTTTACTGTAATTGTATTCAATTAACAGTAAAGATTATTCAATAAGAAATTATAGTTGGCACTCGAGGCTTATCTACTGTAGGTAGGTGCTCAGTGGTAGTAGCCGAGAGAATCGAGAATACTTGAGTCACAAAAAACCACAGCATTCACATGTGATACAAAGTAAATGTTATACTATTGGAAGATCAACATGAAGTAGAGATCCATAATTGCAATGACATTTTGGTCCGTCTCAGAACTTTGTCAAAGCCTGTGTCCACTATCGAGAGTATGTGTTGTTGTCTCCACACCACATACTGATGATATTGAAAACAGACCTTGTAAAAGGTAATGGATCGAAATGTTGACCTTAAAATTATGGATGTTTACTGCATTTTGATCTCCCAAAATAAGGTCATTTACTTTGCAATGCATTTGAGTGCCACGGTTTTCTGCTTCTAATAAAGTTTAATGTCATATTTCATTTTTAATTGATAGTTGGCTCAATCTTTGATAAGATACAGTATCAAACAAATAGATTCTGGTGTGTTGGAGAGTATGAAGGAGTGACATGTAATGGGAGCAGCAAACCAGGACCAGGATATCAGAGCTATGCATCTGTAGGACTTCCAAAATATACCTCCAACGGAAGGCTGTGACATGTCCCAGTGGAAATGTATCACAATACCAATAGTCCATCTTTCTCTTCCCTATATCCATACCCCATCCTGTCTTCCCTCTCTTCATTCTGCTACCTGCCAGCTTTCACCTTGTCTCCCACTGGCTTCTGGCAGTCTACCTTTTACTAATTTCTGCCCTGTGGTATCCAAACATGATCCAGTCTGTCACATAAATGGCAAAGGCATTTCTGGGATCTGTAGTTCTTTAGCTAAAGCCTCAACTTTATCTATGTATGCAAACTCGTGCTGTTTAAAAACACGGTGGAGATAAGACCGAAATTTCAATCCCACAGTTCTTGGTTCGAGATTTACTAGAAATTTCCATGTGACTTGCGCTCTACAACACAGATTAGGAATCAATCAATCACTGGATAGAGGGGTCCCATGGACTGAGATGAACATGAGGGTAATTAAACAATAGCCAGGCTGCTCTGCTTCGCTCCATGCGTTGTTTTCCTCCAACTGGAGCGAAGAATATCCCCATTTATAGCTCAGAAAACAGCCTTTGACATATTTGTTAGGCATACAATGTGATATGTGACCGATAGGGTCTCATTGTAAAAAAAAAAAAAGTATAATGTACATATACTGTACTTTTTGTGTACTGCATACTGCTATATGGAATAGTGTAGTTTACTATGCTATTTAATACTCTTTTTGAGGCATTACTGGTGTATACTGGCCCATCGAGGCCCTCAATTTGGCAAATGGATTCCTATGAATATGCTTAGTGTGTACAGTAGAGGTTTTCCAGGTCAAATCTGTAATGTGAATTGGTTCTAATATAACAAACAGTGATTTCTGCTATTAAATTGGGCTCATAAAGTGATGTACACAAGGTTCTTAAAGTATTCAGAATTTTTTATTTTTGGAATCTCGTTATGACTTCTATAGGCTTTGCAGCAATGGGGTCCTGGGTTCAAGTCCCACCAAGGACAACATCTGCAAGGAGTTTGTATGTTCTCCCTGTGTTTGCGTGGGTTTCCTCCAGGGTCTCCGGTTTCCTCCCACACTCCAAAGACATACTGATAGGGAATCTAGATTATGAGCCCCGATGTAAAACACTGGGAAATGAATGGCCCTATATAAGCAAGCATAATAAATAAATAGCGAAACACGTTAATTATGCTACAAAACCCAAGCTATTTAAAATAGAAATGGTGCATTTGAATAAGAGGTTTTTCTTGCAAAGTGATAAAGTAATGTAACATTTCCTAACTAAGCAGCGACATTGTAACTCACCATTTGTACAGTTTTAAATAGGGTTTTATTTGCATTACTTGTCTTTTTAAAGAGCCATGACAGCGTTAAACGATACAAAGTATCAAACAAATACCTGAATCTCTGTAAAAAAAAAAAGAATTTGCAAGTTAATTTAAATCTTTTCAGGCCGGTTAAATAAATCTAAGAGATTATATTCGAAATAATTTTACATACAAACGCACAATTATTGCCTTTTATAATGTATGACTAATGTTATTTAAAAATGTTCTGAAAATGTTTCTTTGATTTGTTGCCGAGAACTCATTGAATTTACTAATCCAGACAGATTACCATGCAGCTTCTATTTTTAGGAGCCCGTCTGGTACTGTGGCAATTGCAGATGATCGGATTACTGTTTTATCAGCCATGCAAAATGCAACTATGATTTTAGAGGAAAAATGGAACTAGAACTGAAACCAATGTTAATCTTATAACTATATTCTGTGTGTTTAAATGTTTTCTATTATGTTAGACATTGAAATTTGCTATCTGTTTTTTTATTTTTCTCTTTCATTTATCACTGTTTCACTTTCACTAAAGGAAGCGGGGTTTACTCCAGGACACAATGATGTGTTGTTCACCATTCATGCACATAATATGCTAATCCTTTACGACAGCACATATCAAGAGCTCCACCTAGTGGCACTAAAGAGGAAGCCCAGAAAGCATCAAAATAAACAGTTTGCATTGTATTATTTGAGAAAAATACAGCTTTGTATTGGAAAAAAAAATGCAATGACAAAATACCAGTAAAGTGAATTTTGACAGATTCTCAATCCTAACCTCTGCGTTTTTTATTTGCAGCTAAACTTCTTGCGCAATCCACAGGAGAAATCCTTTCTAGCAATTTATAAAATCTAAAAGGTGAAAACCCCCATTAATTATAGAGTCTGTACTACCTTTTGTGGTCATTTTGAAACATGATGATAGTAGGTCCACTTTATAGGGGTTTTATTAGCTGGTTAACCCATATCTAGACCAATTGGATGAAGCGAGCTATTGTACTTTACATTTTAAGCTACAAGTTTTGTGTATTATTACTAGGGATGATAGAATTGATTTGTTAATGTTCATGATGAGCAGCAAATTGATCTGCTTAGTGTGAAATGTGTAGCAATTAGTGGCTCAGTGGTTAGCACTACAGCCTAGGAGTGCTGGGGTCCTAGGTTCAAATCCCACCAAGGACAACATCTGCAAGGAGTTTGTATGTTCTCCCTGTGTTTGTGTGGGTTTCCTCCAGGTTCTCTGGTTTCCTCCCACACTCCAAAGACCTACTGATAGGGAATGTAGATAGTGAGCCCCAATGGGGACAGTGGGGACAGTGCTGATAATGTCTGTAAAGCATTGTGCAATTAATGGCGCTGTATAAGTGAGTAAAATAAATAAATAAATTCTGCTAGTGAATGAAATTGTATATATTATTCAGGATATTGTTTAGGAAACAATTAGATCTGATGTAAAGCGACTGGGACCTGATACAAGTCAAATATCTGGGTTCACTTCACAAACATGACACCTTTTCAGTCCTGGACTGCAGAGTATTCCACGTACCCATGAATCATGGAGCTGGGAACAGACATATAATTGGTGTGACCTGTGCATCCGCAAGAGTTAAAGGGCCCATTTCCACCTCCAAAGCCGTTGGAATTGTGCATTATGCAAAGGGGCCCATTTCTGCCTGTGTCCACCTGTGACTGGAGTTATAGATACTAATAGTATGTTTCTTCTTCTGTCTCAGCACAGGTTACTGATGATGCCTGCTGAGTAGAGTTCGATTTGAACTTCCTGAAATTTGTGGTTTCACGCTGAGATTCGATTTACAGCACTGCTGAAGCATCAGGGAGCGGGATAATGTCTTTTTGCATAACCGCACTGGCCTCCCCATAATGCCCCGTAGCTATGACGTTTAGCGGATTATCATACCATGCAGAGAGGATGGTCAGTACCTGCGCTATCACAGATCAGAGTTAGCAGTGGAGTATAGTTTGTATGGCAGAGTCATTTTCCATCTCCAGAGTCACTGGGTAAGTCTAGCTCCTGCAGATTGTAAACTTCTATGGTCAGTGAGGTCCTCTTTCTCTCTACCTTGTAGAGTGTAGACTCTTATGGTCAGCAAGGTCCTTTGGCTCTTTCTCTCCTGTACAATGTATGCTCTTATGATCTTTAGGGTCCTCTCTTCCACTCTTCTGTAGAGTGTAAGGTCTTATGGTCACCAGGGTTATCTCTTTCTCTCTACCTTGTAGAGTGTAGACTCTTATGGTCAGCGGGGTCCTCTCTTTCTCTCTCTCTCCCTTTCTCTCACTTTTCTGTAGAGTGTAAGCTCTTATTGTCAAAAGGGTCCTCTCTCTCTCTCTCCTATAGAGTGTGAGCTCTTATGGTCAATGGAGTCCTCTCTCTGTCCTGTAGAGTATAAGCTCGTATGATCAGCTGGTTACTCTGTTACTCTCTACTGTAGAGTTTAAGCTCTTATGGTCAGCGGGGTCCTCTCTCTGTCCTGTAGAGTGTAAGGTCTTATGATCAGTAGAGTCCTCTCTCTCTCCTGTAGAGTGTAAGCTCTTATGGTCAGTGGGGTCCTCTCTCTCTCACTACTGTTTCAGCAGTCAGACCCTCAACAATTATACTTTTAAATTCTATATAGTGGATATACAATTAACATTCTTTATGAGACAATCCTGTTGCACTTTGGCAAGGTTTAGACTTTCTAGGGCTTCTATCACAATCACTCCTATGATGGAGGTTAAGATATACTACTACTATTGAAGGAATGGAGGAGTCACTGCTACTGAAGGGGGAAAGGGGGCACTGCTGCTACTCGGGCAAGGGGAGCAATACTGTTGTTATTGCTACAGGGAGAATGGGGAGACATTGTCACTGTTACGAATGTAAGGCGAAAGTGGCGCTTCTGTGACACATATAGTATGCAATCATTCACACATTCTGGTTGTAAAGTGATTTCTGCTCTATTTGCCAATATTCAGAACAGGTCCATGAGGGAAAAAATATATAAATATTTTCTTTACCTCCCTCTTCTCTTTTGATACATTAATTTCCTTTGGAGGGAAAAAAGCATATGAAATATGCCACAATTAGGTTGTGTGACCTTGTCTTACTTTGCCTGCAGAGTGTCTCATCGCTGGCTCCTAATTGTAAAAAACAAAAAAACATATTAATATATGATGAAATATCTCTTGTTCTTGTCACGTGGAGACATGTAAGTTGATAGCGACTCAGGCCCATATGGGTGGCAGGGGAATTTTTGTGGCCTGCAGAACTGTTCAAGAAGGGAGAGGTAAATTTTCTACTCCAAGGTTGAGAAGGTAATTGCAACATTCAGGACCGGTGGTACAATTTTGGGTCAGAGTGTAGATTCAAATCTCAGGTGAAAGCCAGAAGTCACCCTTTGTGATAGAAGTAAAAGAGAAATGCTAAGTACTATTGAGCTATAAGGAAGATAGATTTTCCATACCATTAGGACTTTTGCCTAAGCTATGAGCTGCTGTACTCAGGTCCATGCAGAGACAGGATTTCCCTTCACAGCCAACTTCCAAACTACCAAATTCTTTGGCAACAGGCAATCTTATCCAACCTTCTATTACTGAGTATAGTGATTCTGAGAAGACAGACATGAGTTACGACTAGTGTTGAGCGAGTATGTTCTGTCCGAGTATGCTCGGGCCGAGCTCCGAGTATTTACAGCTGCTCGGTGATAAGGTTAAATCGCTCCCGTGTGCATGATTTGCAACTGATTGACAGCTTTATTACATGTGAGGAATGTGTAAGAAATAGAGTATTTCTTACACAGTATACTCGGCGAAAGGGTTAATAGAACATACTCGCTCAACACTAGTTACGACCTATCATAACCATGTGATACCCTAATCTTGTGACATTGTGAAGGCAAAGCAAACTACCATTAACCAGCTCTGCAGCTTGAATGTTGGTCCCCTGAGCTGCAGAGGGAAACAAAAGGGATGGAGTCTCAATAACTATGTGATCATCCCCATGACTTGTTATCTGAATATTGAATACAATAATGATGCGTCCTTTAATCTGGACTATAACAAATTATCTGATTTGATTTCTGAATAATAGATTTCTTTGTTTTTAACTGTAGACTGTAAACTTGGCAGATCATGATACACAAGTTTTGCATTAGTCAATGCTTTGTCAGTTAACATCACACCAAAATCAAAAATATCAATCAACAAACTCAGTAGCCCCAATAGCAACCCATTAGTCTAACAAATTTTACTAAATTTCTGTTTTAAATAAAATTTGTAAGACTAAGAAAAGCCAGTGATGTTCCTCAACCACAAGTTTGCACCCTGGGAAGTGGCCTACGCCACTGTGGAGGAATGTCTCGCCATAGTGTGGCCACTGTGGAAGCTGCAGCTACTTCACTATAGTGATTGACCACAACCCTCTCAGTTGGCTGCACCAGGTAACCGGTGACAATGGTAAACTACTGCGGAGGAGCTTGGCTCT
This sequence comes from Phyllobates terribilis, assembly GCF_046119375.1. Lineage (NCBI taxonomy): Eukaryota > Metazoa > Chordata > Amphibia > Anura > Dendrobatidae > Phyllobates > Phyllobates terribilis. The sequence continues at coordinate 181,308,450 of NW_027362761.1, read as the reverse complement.
ATAGCAGTATGATTTTACCATTCAGCACAAAAAGGCTAGCAAACATGGCAACACTAACGGGCTGTCCCATCAGGGGGATGCCCCTAGAGAAGGGCTTGGGAGGCGATCTGTAAATCGGTTTCCCATGCCATCTCTATAAGGGGGAATATGTTAAAGATATAATTGCAAATCTATAAGCCATCTCATGGTTATCATAGTGAATACCGAAGCAAGGCTAACACTATATTAAACTTTATATGACCCTTTAACTGTGGGTGTGGCCCTCTAACCCCTTCCTTTGCAAACAGGTAATTAAAGAGGATCCTCTAATTGAAAGCAGTTGCAGTCCAAACCCCAGCTTGCCTAAGAATGAGGAAGGTAATAGGTTATCTCTAGTGTTGAGCGAACATGTTCGAAACTGCTCGGTACTCGCCCGAGCATCATGCTACTCGGGATGTTCGGTGAGCACAGAGCATTTCCGGGTTACTCGGGCGGGAGCTCGGGTCTCCGCCCTGCATGTTTGGCACTCTTTACAGAGCCAATGAACATGCAGGGATTGCCAGCCAGTCACTGTAATGCCACAGCCATGTTGGTTGTGGGCATTACATTGATTGGCTGGCCGCACAGAGTCACCTCGAGTATTTAAAACCGGGCGCCGCCATCTTGTACACAGACGGCTGGGATCAGACAGTCTAGGGACAGCGCTGCTGATTTAGGGAGAGATATATACTGCGAAAGAGTTAGTGTAGGGTCTGTAAAGGCTGCCAGATCAAACAAACAGTCCTTCTCAGGACTAATATCCGTCCCAGATATCAGGCAGGCAAGCTGTATAGTAGACGCAGTGGGGTTATACCAGCAAATGCTGCATTACAGTCCTGTGTGCTCCTGTTGCTGAAATTGCAGGACTTAGCTCCTGGTCTCGGGGGCCAGGAAAAATCCTTTTTTTTTTATCTAAATCCTCTTTTTTTTTTTCCTCCTTCACACTGTACAAATACCCATCTTATTAACCTTTTGGTGTCCACCCCCCCCAAAAAAAAAAAAAGTATGTCTGTGACAGTTCAGACACAAATATATTTTTTAAAAATAGTCTAGTGTAGGCCAGAGAAATAGAAGTGTGATTTTGCAGTTCAACGGTTCAAACCTCTGTATTATCCACTTTTGGGACATTTTTACCTAAAAAAAACAGTTTGCGTGTGTCGCTCACTGTTCAGCGGCAAATATATATATTTAAAAAAGTCTGGTATACACCAGTAAATTATAACTGTGCTTTTGCCGTTCCACGATAAAAACTCTCTGTTGTCCTGCTTTTGCCATTTTTTGCGGTAAAAAAAAATTGTAATAGTGTCTCCATGATTGTTCAGACACAAATATATTTGTTGAAAATAGTCTGGTGTAGGCCAGAGAAATAGAAGTGTGGTTTTGAAGTTCCACGGTTCAAACCTCTGTATTATCGACTTTTGGGCCATTTTTACCTAAAAAAAACAGTTTGAGTGTGTCGCTCACTGTTCAGCTGCAAATATATCTATTTAAAAAAGTCTGGTATACACCAGTAAATTATAACTGTGGTTTTGCCATTCCACTGTAAAAAATCTCTATTATCCAGCTTTTGGTATTTTTTCCGTAAAGAAAAACAGTAATAGTTTCTCCCTCATTGTTCAGATTGTTTAAAAGAGTCGGGTGTAGGCCAGAGAAATAGAACTGTGGTTTTCCTCTTCCACGGTTCTAATCTACTTTTTATTACCCTTTTTCCATTGATAGTGCGAGTGTAAGCTATTTTACTTCCTTTACAATGGGAAAGGCGCGTGGCAAGGGACGTGGAACTGGACGTTCTGGTGATGGTGCGTGCCAAGGACGGGGCCGTGGCCAAGGTGAAAATGTGCCACAACCAACAGCCACATCTTCTCGCTCCCACTTCTTGACCGAATTACTAGGGAAGCATAGAACAACACCAGTATTGCGAACTGATCAGTGTGAACAGATTATTAATTGGATAGCAGATAATGCTTCCAGTTACCTGGGCACCACCACCTCTGGTCTGTCTTCCACACGGTCAAATCTTAGTAGCCGTGAGTCTCGACCGCATACTCCTCCTCACCCTGATGCTCCTTCCTCCCTCCATGCCGAGTGTCGCCAGACAGCAACTGATCCCACACTTGGACACTCTGAAGAGCTGTTCACTGGTCCATTTCCAGATTTGTGCCCTTTGCTTGCTCCGCTTGAAGTGGTGGAAGAGGAGATCCCATGTAGCAATGCCCAAATATTTGAACAGCCACGGCCACAGGAAGTCGACACTGGCAATTTGTCGCAAGAGGTGGATGATGATGAGACACAATTGCCAGGAAGTGAGGAGGAGGATTGTGGTGCGCAAGTGGAAGAGGAGGAGGGGGTGGATGATCTAGTAACTGACCCAACGTGGAAGGAGGACATGCAGACCGAGGCCAGCAGCACACAGGGTGAGGGAGGCAGAGTACCCCAACAGGCAGGAAGAAGTAGTGTGGTGGCCACACACAGAAGGCAGACAACAGTTCCCCGTAACACCAACGCGAGGGACGTTGCCAGTACAACCTGTAGGTCTTCCAGAGTCTGGAATTTTTTTAAAGACTCTGCTGATAACCCCAAAAAGGCCATTTGTACCACCTGCCATGCCAGCATCAGCAGGGGTGACAAAACTACCAGCCTGGCCACCACCAGCATGATCAGGCACATGGCAGCAAAGCAACTGACTTTGTGGGGTGAACCCCAGGGTCCACGACCAGTGTCAGCGGGTGTCACCACTGCTTCTTCCGCTGTTGTGCGTGCAATAGAACCCCCTGTTGTGTGTGCAAGGCAATCCCCTGTCCATACTGCATGCAAAGATGCCCCCTCTTCTCAGTCTTCACTTGTTATGGAAGTTTCTCAAGAAACAGCATCAACGTCCACGTCCACGTCCCACCGCAGCATTCAATTGTCCATATCCCAGACATTTGAACGAAAGCAGAAATTCGCAGCTAACGCCCCACAGGCCACAGTCCTAAATTCGCACATTTCACGACTGCTTGCGTTGGAAATGCTGCCTTTTAGGCTGGTGGAGACGGAATCCTTCCGAAACCTTATGGCAGTGGCCATCCCTCGGTACTCGGTCCCCAGCCGATACTATTTTGCCTGGTGTGCCATCCCCGCACTACACAAGCACGTGTCCCAAAACATCTGCCGTGCCCTCAACAACGCAGTTACTGGGAGAGTCCACCTGACAACGGACACATTGACAAGTGCTTGTGGCCAGGGACGGTACATCTCCCTGACGGCACACTGGGTAAACATAGTGGAATCCGGGACCCAGTCGGACCTTGGGACGGAACACATCCTCCCCACACCGAGGATTGCAGGCCCTATGTCAGTCAGAGTTGCCCCCAGAGTGTACAGTTCCTGCGCATCATCCTCCTTCTCCTCCTCATGTTCAGCCTCCATCTCAGATATCACCACATCAGTTACAAGCTGGAAGCACTGCAGTACTGTCTCCGCCAAGCGGCAACAGGCTGTGCTGAAACTCATAAGCTTAGGTGAGAAACCTCACACTGCTTGTGAGTTGTGGACAGCTGTGAAAGAGCAGGCAGATCTGTTGCTGAGACCGCTGAACCTACATCCAGGCATTGTCGTGTGTGAAAATGGCCGTAACCTGGTGGCGGCTCTGAGGCAAGGCGAGATCACACACGTACCATGCCTGGCTCATGTGCTTAACCTTGTGGTTCAGCGGTTTCTTAAATCGTACCCTGAGTTGCCAGATCTGCTCGTCAAAGAACGCCGCCTGTCAGCTCATTTTTGCAAGTCGGCTACAGCTTCCTCCTCCCTTGCTGTGTTTCAGCAGCGTTGGCAGCTTCCGTCACACCGACTGGTGTGTGATGTCCCCACACGTTGGAACTCTACCCTCCCCATGTTGCAAAGGATTTGTGAGCAGAAGAGAGCAGTTGTGGAGTACTAGCTGCAACAAGGCCGTCGATATTCAGGTCAGACTCCACACATAAGACCTCAGGAGTGGACCTGGATGTCAGACATATGTACCATTCTGACAAACTTTGAGGAGTCCACCCAGATGGTGAGTGGCGATGACGCCATCATTAGCGTCAGCATTCCACTTGTCTGTCTTTTGCAACGCACTCTGCAGAGAATTAAAGAGGAGTAGTGTTGAGCGAGCACTAAAATGCTCGGGTGCTCGAAGCTCGGGCCGAGCTCGCCGTTATACTCGGGTGCTCGACCCAAGCAACGAGCCCAATATTAGTCTCTGGGAGACCCGAGCATTTTTGCAGCGGCACCCCCGGCAGTCTTTTAAAAGCCTAACAAGTGCCCAAAACGATAGTGACAGTGCTCAAATGACATGGGGACAGCATTGGGATTGCCCCAGGAAGCATTTCTGACCCCCAGGTCACTGTTGTCAACAACGTGGTCAGAGGTATTAAGCCACTTTTACAGGCTCATAATAAAACGTTCAAAAACTAAAGTGAAACTTTTTCCTGTGAAATATGTTAAGGAATTTCTTTTCCAGGGTAAAGACTTGTGTATAAGGTAAAATAAATAACCAAAAACATAAATACTCCTCCACACCTTGGGCTATGTTCACAAGAAGCATTTTTTATGCGTTTTTGCACTTTTGTATTGCTTTCAACTGTGACAAATGCATTCACCGGGAAATGTCATTTTAACATTTTACAACCTTATCTGGCCATATGCTGTGTGACACATGCATACAGTGCTGAATGACATGGGGACAGCATGGGGAAGACACCTGGAAGCATCTCTGACTCCCAGGTCACTGCCTAAAAGTGTGCCCATCAGAAGTGATCCTTGCCGCATCAGAAGATGCAGACTTGCAACTATCCCCATGCAAGTCCTTGTCCCAGGGCAGTGTTCAATTGTACCTCCCCCATTCCTTGTGTGGCGCCCCTGAGGGTTCGACCGCCACAGGGATGCTGCACTTCTCTAATGGAGTGTAGTGTTCCTCCTCTGAGGTAAGAACAGTGCGATGGTCAGGACCCTTCCTTCACATTCAACGCCACACTTCTCCCACCAGACTGGGCTAAAATGAACTAGGTGCTGCCCTCCTGGTTATCGGGAGACTGGGGAACCAAGAGCTAGGGGAACCATTTAGTGGGTGAGGGTGGAGGACTCACATTTTAGTGACACTTAAAAAAATAATATTTAATACACAGCCATCTTGATTCATGGTCCTTTTCTGTTCTAATGGTCCTTTCTGTCCATCAGCCTGTCAGGCTGTCCTTCAGTTTGCTCCATGATGGTTCTTTGACTGTTCTACTGTGACCTCCTACCCTGTAAGTGGACCCTGTGTGGGCCTGCATCGGATGGAGACACAGCCCTCGTACCTTGGCCTTGGGTCGAGGGGCAGGTTGCAGATAATGAATGTCTCAACCCGGTCAAGGACCATGACCAAGAAGGCCCGGAGGTTAAGAGTGTAGCTCCACCACAAATGGATCCCAGGGAGGATGCAGACATAGGGGTATACACCACCTGTCCTCGCCAACCTGATATATTCAGAGGGATTCTGGCTGCAAGAGGGGTACCGGCCCCCGACACCCGACCTTGCTACTCCACGTCCTGGTCGGGAAAGCACGGTAGACCCTGAGGATCCCACCGGGTAACGGAAGGAGCGGAGCTGCCACCCATACCCTTTTTCTGAGAGGAGTTCAGAGGGAGACCCGGCCTATCTACACACACACAGACAGGAAAGTACCCGGTCTGAAGTCTAGGAACACTCTGGTGCGGGATCCTGATTGAACGCTGGACTTACTCGGAGGTTGTCGGACCCCTTCGTCTATGGTGATTGCAGAACTCCGCGAGGAGCAGGTAGTCACCTTCCTACTGCCATCTCATTCGTGAGTAAAGCCTTGGAAGTTCACCCCTATGGCCTCCGGACTCTTTATTCTGCACTACACCGCGCTACGCAGCACCAGACCTCCTAGACTACTACCCCCGTCATCATCCTGTCCCTCTGCCCTGAGGCCTTGCTCCGCCTGTGGGGAGTAGTAACAACTATGGCTGCCATAACACCATGCCTCAGCGGACTGCAGCGGCGCTGGTGGCCTTCACCAGGTTCCACAGGTGGCGTAGTCGAGATCAGCCACTCAACCCGGATAAGCCCGTACCATCTTTTTTGTTTCAGTGTGATGACCCTGGGCACGGGTCGGGTCCGGGCCATGGCTGCACCCCATCTCTACATCAAAGGACTCGACCCGAGTCCCCCATCTCCCAGGGTAGGGCTTACAGAGGACGCGCGTGAGTCACACACTTGCAATGCAAGCGCAAATATGCAGCCAACCACCCACTCACCCGAAGGCTGCAATACCATACTGCTAGCTTGCACTTGAAATGGGGCCTTTTAGTTTTGAGGAGGCCGTAGCTGGCCACTACCTCATGGCTGCTTCAGCAGCGAGGTATCCATACTCAGTCCCCAGCCGCCCGGCGGCCGGGTGTCCACGCTCGGTCCCCAGCCGCCAGGGGGCGGCCGAGTGTCCACACTCGGTCACCAGCAGCCCCGCGGCCGGGTGTCCACACACGGTCCCCAGCCGCATGGAGGCGGCCGGGTGTCCATAAACGGTCCCCAGCCACCCCGATTTCTCCGCGGAACATCCCCACAGACTTTTCTTAGCCCGGCCTACTTTTGGGCAGCATTGAATGAGCCCACCAGAGAACCAGACTCCTCTGGTGGGCCCTGGCTTCTCCATCAGGGCAGTTGAGAGTGCCAAGGTGAGGAGCATGATGATGATGATAGAAGTTAGCATCTGCTTTGTTTTGTTGGAATGCAAGCGTAAGTGTGCAGCCTGCCACCCACCCACCCCCAGGCTGCAATACCATACTGCTAGCTTGCTTGCACTTGAAATTGGGCCTTTTAGGCATGTGGAGGCAGACACTGGCCACCATGTCATGGCTGCTTTGGCGGCCCTTTTATCCATACTCAGTCCCCAGCCGCCCGGCGGCCGGGTGTCCACGCTCGGTCCCCAGCCACCAGGTCGCGGCCGGGTGTCCACACTCGGTCCCCAGCCGCCCCGATTTCTCCTGTTACCAACCCACACACTTTTCTTAGACTGGCCTGCTTTAGGGCAGCATTGGACGAGCCCACCAGAGAACCAGACTCCTCCGGTGGGCCCTGGCAGTGGTGTATCGCCAATGGCGGCAGACCACGCGACTGCTATGGAGCCCGTGAGCCCCATAGAAGTCCAGGGGTGGACATACCGCCGCCGGTGCAGCTGCGCCGGGTCCCCACGCGGCAGTCAGAGAGCGATCCCTGCAGCTCCGCTGCTGTCAGGAGGAGAATAGCAGCGGAGCTGGAGGGTTCATCCTCTGCTTCCTCCCTGACCCAGACGCGCGAAGCTTGTTGACGTCATCATGCAGCGCGCGCCTGGGTCAGGAAGAAAGCTGCCGTCAACCAGCAGGATGCTGCTGCAGGGGAGCGAGCTGAGGTAAGTTGTTTTTTTTTTTTTTTTTACTGAAATGCTGGGGAGGGGAGGTCAGGGGAGAGCAATGGTGGGGTGGTGGGGCTGGGGAGAGGAATGATGGGGCTGTGAAGAGCAATAATGGGGCTGATGGGACTGGGGAGAGGAATGATGGGGCTGGGGAGAGGGCTGATGGGGCTGGGGAGAGGAATAGTGGGGTTGATGGGGCTGGGGAGAGCAATAATGGGGCTGATGGGGCTGGGGAAAGGAATAATGGGGTTGATGGGGCTGGAGAGAGCAATAATGGGGCTGATGGGGCTGGGGAGAGGAATGATGGGGCTTGGGATAGGAATAATGGGACTAATGAGGCTGGGAAGAGAAATAATGGGGCTGGGGAGAGGAATGATGGGACTGGGGAGAGGAATAATGGGGTTGATGGGGCTTGGGAGATGAATAATGGGATGGCAGGGCTAGGGAGAGCAATGATGGGGCTGGGGAGAGCAATGATGGGGATGGTGGGGCTGGGGAGAGCAATGATGGGATGGTGAGGCTGGGGTGAGCAATAATGGGGTGATGGGATGATGGGGAGAGCAATGATGGGGCTGGGGAGAGGAATAATGGGGCTGGGAAGAGCAATAATGGTGCTGGGAAGAGCAATAATGGGGCTGATTAGGCTGGGGAGAAGAATGATGGGGTTGGGAAGAGCAGTAATGGGGCTGATAGGGCTGGGGAGTGCAGTGATGGGGATGGTGGGGAAGGGGAGAGCAATGACGTGTTGCTGGGAGAGAACAATGATGGGGGTGCTGGGACAGAGCAATGGTGGGGGGCTGGGAGAGAGCAATGATGTGGGGCTGGGAGAGAGCAATGATGGAGGTGCTGGGGCAAAGTAATGATGGGGGTGTTGAGAGGAAATGATGGGGGTGCTGGGAGAGAGCAATGATGGGGATGCTGGGAGAGAGCAATGATGGGAGTGCTGGGAGAAGCAATGATGGAGGTGCTGGGACAGCAATGGTGGGGGGCTGGGAGAGAGCAATGATGGAGGTGCTGCGACAGAGCAATGTTGGGGTGCTGGGACAGAGCAATGATAGGGGCTGGGAGAGAGCAATGATGGGGGTGGTGAAACAGAGCAATGATGCGGGTGCTGAGAGAGAGCAATGATGGGGGTACTGGGAGAGAGCAATGATGGCGGTGCTGGAAGAGAGCAACGATGAGGGTGCTGGGACAGAGCAATGACAAGGGTGCTTGGGACAGAGCAATGACGGGGGTGCTGGGAGAGGGTAATGATGGGGGTGCTGGGAGAGAGCAATGACGAGGGTGTTGGGAGAGAGCAATGATGGGGGTGCCGGGAGAGAGCAATTATGGGGGTTTCACTTTGCTTGTACTGTGAAGCATTGTATGTTTTCCGTGTGCACATAGCCTTACAGTTAATTGGGGAGAGTCACAGAGACTGAATAATTCATATTATTGGCTGGTGCAGATTATAGTTTAATGGGGGGCACAGTGCTGCTTATCACTTTATATTTTGATTACTAAGTGGCTAATAGTATATTAATGGGGGGTTTACATATCTGTATTTGAGGACGCAGAGCGGGGGAGACACATGTATACATACAATATGTGACCTTGTTATTTTCTAGGCTGGAGATCATCGTGACAAGACGAGTCGTGGCTGGGAGATGTCAACATGAAGGTCTGACCAGATGGAGAAGAAGCAGCAGAAACCGGCTCTGATCAGATGAGACGTCAGCGGTAAGTGCCTAGATGTAAATATTATTCTGTATCTGCACTGTGTGACTTGGAGTGATAATGTTATCTGTAAAATCCCTTAGGTCACATTCTCACATTTGTGTGAAATGTCCGTGTGCTGCCAGATCTTTTTATCGGATGGTCCACGGACTCGTACAGTTTTATAGATCCATTCACACATCCATGAAAATCACATATCTGAGAATGAGATCTAAGAGGGTCAGAGAATGTCCTGTTCTGATCCGATTTTGAGGATTAGAATAGGACATGCTCAATGCGTCAGTAAAACAGGGCAGCACACCGACACTGCACACAGATGCAGGAATGTAGCCTTATTATGTATAGCACAGTCCCTTAGTATATAGTGTACTCACTTATTATGTATAGCGCCATCCTTAGTTATATAGTTTTCTCTTTTATTATGTATAACACGCTCCCTTATTATGTACCATCCTCTCTAGCGGCTCACAGTTGGGGTATCATACTGTGTTGGGGTCAGCATACTTTACCCTGAGTGTTGAGGTGGGGTACAGTAGGGTCATTATACTGTGCATGTGGAGGAATTCACCATGGGGGTTTCATACTGTGTTTGGGGGGCCCTTTTATTGGCATCACACTTTATGGGGCAATGAAAGAGAGATCTAGGACGTCAGCAGGAGGAAAATTACTATGTAAAGGATGGAAAGTTGTGAGATCTGATCTTTGGTGATGCCGACAATTATTTAAAAAATAATTTTTTTTTGGGGGGGGGCAATTAGAGCTTCTGCTATGGGGCCCCATGATTCCTATGTACGCCCCCTGGGTGGGCCCTGGATTCTCCATCAGGGGAGTTGAGAGTGCCAAGGTGAGGAGCATGATGATGATAGAAGTTAGCATCTGCTTTGTTTTCTTGGAATGCAAGCACATGTATGTAGTAGCGGCTAGGCCTTAGGTGGTCAGCGTTTTGGCGCAAATCCTACCTCCTACGAGGATTGCTGGATGTTTTCCTGCTACTATCCCAGTTCTATGACAAAGCTTCAGGTGATAAATGATGGATGAGGTGGTGGCAAAGGAGAAAAAGCAGGAGGAACAGGGACCATTCACATCAATATCAGGCCAGTCAACCACACATGTCTTGTAGGATATGTTTCTGTAACAAAATGAGCGGTTCTGCTGCACAGTTATAGGGCATGCAATGAGTGCAATGCCTACCAAACATTTCGAGGCACTGGAGGTCAGAGGGCCTTAACTAACCGTTTTTTCCATTTATAGTAACTGGGTCTCCTGTACACTGTCGGCCTAAGCAGTGAATGGAAGGCTTTCCAAAAATTATGAGGAACTGCAATGCCCCTTGAAACAGACGTGGATTACAGCGTACTAAATGTCGCAGAGTGCATCTTCTTATAGTCACCACTGTACTTACGAGAGCTTCAATCAGCACGATATCTTGAGTAAACAGTATTTACTTCATACTGGTTAAACATGAGATACAATTCAGTGTCACACAGTCCGTGTGCTGCTGACTAGTGTTGAGCCACCCCCGTAGAAACACATAGAAAACACCTTCAAAGGTGTCCAAAAGCTGACAAACTGCTCTGAAGACACAACTAACACATGGAAAAGTGACAAGTACATATAGTCATGCGAAAAGAAAAGAGGTGGAGGAGTAAAAGGAGGGGGAGACACAGATATAGGCATGTCATGCCCTTCTAAAATCCAAAAAGTGAGAAGCCGACACGTTCAGTCCGCTCCTGCCCGTGCCACCTCCGTGTCGCCGGGTTTGTGCCAGAGCCGCAGTGAACCCTGACGGCCAGCCCCCCTCTCCCAATACTGGTGCCTGTCCGCTGGTGGGTCGAGCCAGCCCCCCTGTGGTGGAGGCAGCTCTAAGCTTTTTAATTTAAATTGTCTCTCTAATTTGAATGAATACACTTTAAATCCATTTACAAAGATCTATTGGAGGGCAAGTCTCATGCCAGCAGCCGCGTAATTCCAGCTCCAGTAGCGTCCACTAAAGCTGCTGCAGTTAAAAAGCTTTTATAAGGATCGAGCTCGGCTGTCCACCGCAAGGCATCCTACTGCCAGTCCCAGCCCCTATGCTTTGGGGTGCCTCCTGATGCTCTTCACTGAGTATCCCGTGGTCCCGAAGCATTTCCTTTGAAAAAATGAAGTGTCCAAACTACAGGTGGTGTAGCTTGCTTAACAGCCGGGATAATCCGCTGACTAGCAGACACTGCTACTAGGCACAAAGTTTTTCCTGGGCTAGATGCAGTTAAAAATTTGTAATTAGATACTCTCGTTGGATGCTGAGAAAGCAATCCATAGAGTCTCCTGGCACGCCATATATGATTCTCTTAAAAAGCTTGGGGTAGGGGTCTAGGGGACCCTTTTATAGCCAAAATCACGGCCCTGTATCGCAATACGTCACCTAGGCTGAAGATAAATGGAACTGTATTACCCTGAGGGCTCGGTTGCTACAGAGGTATTGCACCTCACCCAGAGGTGTGATATCTCACTCTCAGGTAAGGATGGAGTGTGGATCAGGACCCGACACCTGCATGCATTACACCACATTGCCGTGGGGCAGGGCGACCAATATGCCCCTGAGATGGGCACGACAGTCCCTGTCCCTGGCTGGAGTGGGGGGAGGGAACACTGAGGAAGGGGAACCCTGTAGTGCAGGAGCAGGGAGGAAGCAGTTCCTGGGTGCATTGAGAAGGGAGTATAAAAGGTGGGCACCATCTTAGTTCAGTGCAGAGAAGTCTGAGCAGAAGTGGCAGGGAGCAGGGGCTCTGCATGAGCTCTGCTCCGGAGGCGGGCATAGTAACAGAGGCCCAGGCCTGGAAGAGGGAGAAGGAAGAAAGAGGAGCGGAGAAGGCTCCAGGAACGAGGAACGAAGGGATCCCAGGGGTGCGGACGGGCGAGTCGCCACCGCACGCCCGAATCCACCTGCGTGGAGGGGTCAGGCCAAAAGGGGAGACCGGTCCCCGAAACTAGTGGAGGCAGGAAATGACCCTCAGCTAGAAACAGGAGGCTGTGACATTTTATGTGGCGCAGCCCCTCGCTACACCCGCTAGGAAGGCACCACATAGGGTCAGGGAAACTGGCGCCAAGTTTACCAAGAGGAGGCCCGAGGCAGCCGGACAGAAGGGTTGGTAAGAAAGGCCAGACAAAGGACACACAAAGGGGGTCCTGTGAAGCGCTCCAAAGTTATCTGGGAGTTGTCTGAGCCCCTCACCTGGTGAGCACAGTACGACGTGGGCAGCCGTTACCTGCAGACGTGGTCTGGATAATAAGAACTGTGAGTAAAGGCCCTGAACTGCATCACTGACTCCGTGTCGTTACTGCTGCTGCCCTGCACCATCACCCCCATCCTCCGCATACACTGCCCTGAGGCTATACTCCTCCCGTGGGGAGTTATGCTACGCTCTGCTGCACCCACAAAACCAGCCTCAGCGGTCTGCCCTGGAGCGGCGGTTCACTCTGACCGCAATCCACGGGTGGCGTAGTCGGACATTTAAACATCAAAACCACATAAATAGTTCCGCCACTGGTTTGACCGCCCTGAGCCACGGAACCGGGTCGCCGCCACGGAGACTACAACCACCAGCATCCACCAAAAAGGGTCCGGCTCCGGGTGTCCCAAGGCCCAGGGGGCGCGTCAGAACACTTTCATCACCTTTCACAATCACCAATGGGACAAGGCAGGGATGTTCTCTGTCCCCTCTCTTATACATCCTAGTGACGGAGCACCTGCTCTCATCAATTCGCCATAACCCCAATATTAGGTGGATTGAGGTGGGAGGCACCGAGTACAAGTGCTCTCTATTTGCTGATGATGTCCTAGTATATATCACTCAATCACATATATCCATCCATGCTGTTATGGCTGAAATAGATCACTTTGTTACATGGTCAAATTTTAAAATCAATGCATCGAAGTCTGAGGCCCTCGATGTCTCCCTCCCCAAATCCATATAGGATTCCATCCAGTCCAACTTTCCCTTTGCCTGGCCCTCACAGGGTATCAAATACTTAGGAATTCCTATTCATAGAGACCTCTCCCTTCTATGTTATCTTAATTTTGGGCCCTTTATTGAACAACTCCATACAGACCACGGTTGGCAAGTTAGAACTGTAAGATTCACTACGTGAACCACTGGTGTTTTGTGGAAAAGAACATGTACACTGTGTTCCAAATTATTATGCAAAAAGTGTTTAGGAGTGATAAGGGAAGAATTTGTTTGTTTGTCAGTTAAACTCATTGATGGTGATGTGTGTCAGGGCTCTTTATATCACTGTAAGCAATTGCAGACACCTGTGCTATTTAGTTTGGCAGGTGTGTCCAATGAAAGGCAAGACTACTTAAGAAGGCTGTCTCACATTATTAAGCAGCCTACATTTTCTGCCAAAATGGGAAAGAAAAAGGATGTGTCGGCTGCTGAGAAGCAACAAATTGTGGAGTGTTTAGGTCAAGGCATGACTACAATCAACATTGTGCGATGATCAGGATGAAGTGTCTTGGCAATCAAGAAGTATGTAGCTGATTCACAGTACACACGTGTGCGTGCTGATAAGGGCAAATTGAGAACTCTTTCCTACAGGCAATTACGTCAGGTTAAAAGAGCAGCGGCAAAAAAGCCTTTTCATAGCAGCAGACAAGTTTTTGAAGCTGCTGGTGCCTCCAATGTCCCCCGAACAACAAGATGCAGGGTCCTTCAGAGGTTTGCAGCTGTGCATACGCCATCCTGTCGACCTCCTCTATCCACTTCACACAAGCAGATACGGCTCCAGTGGGCCAAACATTACATGAAGACTGATTTCAAAACTGTTTTGTTCACGGATGAGTGCCGTGCAGCGCTCAATGGTCCAGATGGATGGAGTGGAGGATGGCTGGTTGATGGACATCCCACGCAAACACGGCTACAGCGCCAACAAGGAGGAGGTGGAGTAATGTTTTGGGCTGGAATCATGGGGAGAGAGATTGTCGGCCCCTTTAGGATCCCTGAAGGCGCTAAAGATGAAGTCCATAATGTATGTGGATTTTCTCAAACAGCACTTCCTGCCATGGTTCAAGAAGAAGAACCGTGTATTTCACAGCAAGATCATTTTTTTGCATGATAATGCACCATCTCATGCTGCACATAAAACATCTGCATCTCTGGCTGATATGGGCATAAAAGGGAACAAACTTATGGTGTGACCCCCATGCTCCCCTGACCTCTACCCCATTCAGAACCTCTGGAGCATCATCAAAAGGAGTGTCTATGATGGCGGGAGGCAGTTCACATCTAAGCAACAGCTCTGGGAGGGTATTCTGTCCTCATGCAAAACAATTGAAGCAGAAACCATCCAAAACCTGACAAATTCAATGGACGAGAGAGTTCAGAAGCTCCTTTCGAACAAGGGGTCCTATGTGAAAATGTAACATCACCTAGAATAAAGTTTTGAGTTGAAAACTGTTTGATTTCAGTTTCTAATAACCTGCTAATGCTTATAATTTCAAAAATGACCATTTTTTGGTCTTTATTAAAATGAAAAGGTTGATCGAAAAGTTTGGGGGATCTAAGAGTGTGGCAACCCAGTAGTCATGATTACTTCGAATTCTGACAATATGAGGGTCATGTTGCAGGTAGTGCAGCAAGAAGGCACTTATGTGTCTTGCGCATCTCGGAGCCCCAAAATTATTTTCCGGGCTAGATGCAGCTAAAAATTATTATTAATTTTAAATCTGGTGGAGCTTAGTATAGATGGCCTAATAGGATCAGTGCTGCACACTGCTACAAAGCCCAAAGTATTTTCCAGCCAAGATACAGATAAACATGATTAGTAATTTTAAATCTGGTGGAGCTTATTATAGATGGCCTAATAGAATCAGTGCTGCACACTGCTACAAAGCCCAAATTATTTTCCAGCCAACATACAGGTAAACATGATTAGTAATTTGAAAGCTTAAAACGGTTGGTAGGGTGATTTTAACCAATCATCCATTTTTTACTCTCCCAAGGATGACACAGGGGTAGAAAAGTCGTTTCGGATCCATGATTTGTTCATCTTTATGAGTCTGTCTACATTATCAGTGGAGAGCCGCGTGCGCTTATCTGTCAGCACACCACCAGCAGCGCTGAACACACGTTCAGACAGAACGCTGGCTGCGGGGCATGACAAGATCTCCAAGGCGTAAGTGGCTAGCTCCGGCCATTTATCCAGATTGGAAGCCCAAAAAGAGCAAGGGTCCAGTGACACAGTCATGGCTTCAATGTTTACTTGGAGATACTCCTGTACCATAGTCTCTAGGCGTTGACTATGTGTCAGACTTCTTGTCTCCTGTGGCCTTGCAAAGGATGAGCTAAAAAAGTGGTGAAATGATTGCGCAAAATTGATGTTACCAGCAGATACTGTGGTTCTGTTATGGTTTGAGTGCTGAACACTTGACGGTCCCACGGTTGGCAAGTTGGAACTGTGAGATTCACTACGTGCACCACTGGTGTTTTGTGGAAAAGCACATGTAAGATTCTGCAACAGTCTCTGCTGATACTCCTGCATGCGTGCATCCCTTTCTATGGCAGGAATAATTTCTGCAAATTTACTTTTGTACCGGGGATCTAACAGTGTGGCAACCCAGTAGTCAGGATTATTTCTAATTCTCCCAATTCGAGGGTCATGTTGCAGGTAGTGCAGCAAGAAGGCACTCATGTGTGTTGCGCATCCAGGAGCACCAAGTCCCTGTTGTGTTGGTGGCGAGGTAACAATCATGCTTCCTTCCTCTGTCCTCTCCCCCCAACCTCGCACAACAGAAATGTGATCAAGGTCTCCCTCATCTGATGAGTCTTCCATCAGTTCGTCCTCCACTTCTTCCTGGGCTCCTGCACCTTCCTCACTAGTTTGGCTGCTACCATGTGCCCTGGTAAAACCATCTCCCCCACCCTCACATGCCTGCCGCCTTGGTGCTGCCGACCGTCTGGACCTTGCAGATGTTAACCCTTCCGCATACAACTCCTCCTCCTCTACTTCCTCCACCTCCTCTTGTGCCACCACCTGACTCCGAATTCTGTTTAACATGTGCTCCAGCATGTAAATCACCGGAATAGTCATGCTGATAATGGCATCGTCAGCACTAAACATCTTCGTCGCCATTTCAGAACTGTGCAGAAGGGTGCATAGGTCCCTGATCTGAGACCACTCCTCCAGCGTGATTTGCTCCACCTCTGGATCTCGTTGGCCCAGGCTATACGTCAGAACGTATTGCACCAGGGCTTGTTGGTGCTGCCACAGTCGCTGCAACATGTGCAGAGTTGAATTCCACCGGGTAGGCACATCGCATTTTAGCCGGTGAAGTGGCAGGCCCAACGACTTCTGTAGAGATGTAAGTCGCTGAGCTGCGGGATGCGAACGGCGGAAGTGAGCACACAGCGACCGTGCCCTCTGCAGAAGGCCATCTAGTCTGGGATAGTGGGCTAAAAATTGCTGGACAACCAGGTTCAACACGTGAGCCATACAAGGCACGTGTGTGACATTGCCCCGGCGAAGGGCCGCACCCAGGTTTGCAGCATTGTCGCACACGGCCTTCCCTGGTTTCAGGTCCAGTGGAGACAAACATTCATGAAATTGGTTCTCCAGAGCTGACCACAACTCCTCAGCTGTGTGACTCACATTTCCCAGACATTTCAAAGTAAAAACCGCCTGATGACGTTGAGCCCTACTGCCAGCATAGTAAGGAGGTGTGCAGGATCCCTTCTGCGCAGTTAGAAAGCTTGTGGAATGACCAGACAGGCTTTGGGTGCAGGTGGAAGACCGAGAGGAGGTTTAGGAGGCAGAAGCAGTGGAGGAACTTTGACATAAAGAGGATTGACGCACAACTCGTGGGGACGGCAAAACTTGGACAGCAGCCCCTTGTCCTGCTGTCACCATAGTTACCCAGTGCCCAGTCAGCGACATGTAACGCCCCTGTCCATGCCTACTCGTCCAAGTGTCTGTGGTGAAATGCACCCTGTCACACACAGAGTTTCTCAAAGAAGCGGTGATGTTGTGTGCGACATGCTGGTGGAGCGCAGGCACACCTTTCTTTGAGAAGTAGTGCCGACTGGGCATCTGGTACAGGGGCACTGCGACGGACATAAGGTCTCGAAAATCCTCTGTGTCCACCAGGCGGAAAGGCAGCATTTCTGTAGCCAAGAGCTTGCGGATGGTGAAATTCAACCTCTTAGCTTTCTCATGGCTAGGAGGAAATGGTCTTTTACTTGTCCACATCTGAGGGACCGAGGGCTGGCTATTGTGCTTAGACGGGGTTGATAAGGGTGTGCCCGGCAAACTGCCGGTCTGTGAGGAAGATGCAGGCGGACATGTTAGGTTGCCTTGATCCAAAGGTGGTGCTATCGATGTCGGACAGCGCTCAACACCAGCTGGTGTTACCACCTCCAAAGAAAATGATGACCTGCCAATCACGCTGGCTGTTGCGGGTAAAGAGGTGGCAGGTCTGCGCCCCAAAACAGGTGTGACTGCTGTCCCCCCAGTCACAGAGGATGAAGAGGCCGCAGATGCACAAGATATGGCAGACGGTGGTTGGCCCGGCCGGCTAGGCCACATTGTAGCACACTGAGCTTCCCACTACAACTTATGCTTCATGTCCATGTGCCGGTTCATGCATGAAGTACTCAAACTATGTATTTTTTGGCCTCTACTTAGCTTTTGCTGACAAATGTTACAGATAACACGAGTTGGGTCATCTTTATCGATCTGAAAAAATGCCCAGGCTATGCAAGGCTTAGCACCCATGCGACCTGAAGAGCCACCACGACTTGTGGTGAGAGGCAGAGTTGTGTTTGAGGATGCAGTTGTTGACGTGCTTCCAGTACTACGTCTCTGTCCAGGAAGGCGCAACCTGACCTCGTCGTCACTAGCATCTTCCTCCACCTCCTCTGCTGACCTCATCTCTTGGCTGACTGTGGGTTGACAGTAAGTGGGATCTCCAACCTCATCATCATCACCCTGTGCGTTATCACACCCGTCGTCCTCAGAGCCAACCTGTTCCTGCCCTGACAAAAAACTAAAGTTGTCGCTCCAATCAGGTATTTGAGTCTCATCATCGTCTTCCTCATTGTCTCCACCAACAGGAGTTACAGTTTGGGAATGAGGGTCTACATTATGGTCAGAACCTTCTGCGTCTGGTCCTGGATCCGACTCATAAAGATTCTGGGCATCAGTGCAGATCATTTCCTCGTCTGGATTCACAGAAGCGCTGGAGTCGACCTCTGATTCCCAGGCTATAGTATGAGTAAACAGCTCTGCAGACTCAACCATCTGTTCTAGAATCATAGAATCATAGAATCATAGAATGGTAGAGTTGGAAGGGACCTCCTGGGTCATCTGGTCCAACCCCCTGCTCAAAGCAGGATTCACTAGATCATCTCAGACAGATGTCTGTCCAGCCTCTGTTTGAAGACGTCCATTGAAGGGGAACTCACCACCTCTCGTGGCAGCCTGTTCCACTCATTAATCACCCTGTCAAAAAGTTTTTTCTAATATCTAATCTGTGTCTCCTCCCATTTAGTTTCATCCCATTGCTTCTAGTCTTTCCTTGTGCAAATGAGAATAAAGATGATCCTTCTACAATGTGACAGCCCTTGACATATTTGTAGACAGCTATTAAGTCTCCTCTCAGTCTTCTTTTTTGCAAGCTAAACATTCCCAAATCCTGCAACCGTTCCTCATAGGACATGGTTTGCAGACCAGTCACCATTCTGGTCGCTCTTCTCTGAACTTGCTCCAGTTTATCTATGTCTTTTTTAAAATGTGGTGCCCAAAACTGTACACAGTATTCCAGATGAGGTCTGACCAAAGAGGAGTAAAGACCGATAATGACTTCACGTGATCTAGACTGTATGCTTCTGTTAATACATCCCAGAATTGTATTTGCCTTTTTTGCTGCTGCATCACACTGTTGACTCATGTTCAGTCTATGATCTATTAGTATACCTAAGTCTTTTTCACATGTACTGTTGCTTAGCTCTATTCCTCCCATTCTGTATATGCTTTTTTCATTTTTATTGCCCAGATGTAGTACTTTGCATTTTTCCCTGTTAAAAACCATTCTGTTGGTTGCTGCCCACTGCTCCAGTTTATTTAGGTCTTTTTGAATCCTCTCTCTCTCTTCTCTAGTATTAGCTATCCCTCCTAGCTTTGTGTCATCAGCAAATTTAATCAGTTTACCCTCAATTCCTTCATCTAAATCATTGATAAAGATGTTGAACAATACAGGTCCCAGGACGGAGCCCTGTGGTACCCCACTTGAGACATTCATCCAGCTGGATGTGAAGCCATTTACAACCACCCTTTGAGTCCGATCACTAAGCCAGTTATGAATCCACCTAACAGTTGCCTGGTCCATTGCATACTTGGTCATTTTTTCAATAAGGATGATGTGAGATACTTTGTCAAATGCTTTGCTGAAGTCAAGATATACTATATCTACAGCATTTCCCTGATCCACCCAGTCAGTGATTCTGTCATAGAAGGAAATTAAGTTAGTCTGACATGACTTGTTAGTTACAAACCCATGCTGACTCTGGTTAATCACTTCATTCTTATCCATGTACTTACATACATGTTGTTTAATAATTTGTTCAAAGATCTTTCCTGGTATAGAAGTCAGACTCACCGGCCTATAGTTCCCTGGGTCCACCTTCTTCCCCTTTTTGAAGATAGGAACAACATTTGCTCTTCTCCAGTCTTCTGGGACTTCTCCTGTTCTCCAAGAATTTTCAAAGATTATGGAGAGTGGTTCTAAAATTTCTTCTACAATCTCCTTCAGTACTCTGGGGTGTAATTCATCTGGACCTGGAGACTTGAACTCATTTATGTTAGCTAAATATTCCCTCACAATCTTTCTGTTTACTGATAACTTGGATTCCTCTATTCCTTTAAAAGGACAGTGAAGATCAGTTGATGTTACATTTTCTTTCTGAGAGAAAACAGATGCAAAATAGGAATTAAAAAGTTCAGCCTTCTCAACATCCTCTCTTACCATTTCTCCATTTTCATCCTGTAAAAATCCTATAGCATCTTTGACTTTTCTTTTACTTTTGACATACCCCCAAAATCCTTTTTTATTGCTTTTGACATCTCTTGCAAGCCTTAATTCATTGTCAGCTTTAGCTAACCTGATACGTGCCCTGCAGGATCTGCAGACTGCATTATAATCTTCTTTAGATATGCCTCCCTCTTTCCATTTAATAAACATTTCTTTCTTTCTTTTTAGCATGTGTTTAAGTTCTGTGTTCATCCATCCTGGTTTCCTTAAATGCTTCCCATTCTTCCTACTTTTCGGGATTGTTAACGATTGTGCTTTGAGAATCTCATTTTTAAAAATTTCCCATCCTTCCTGGACATTTTTGTCCTTAAGGACATCCAGCCATTGGATCCCTCCTATTCTCTTTCTGAGTCTCTTAAAATCTGCCTTTCTAAAATCTAACCTTGAAGTTTGAGTCTTCACATGTCTTCCTCCTCTAGTTATCCAAAATTCTATAATAGCATGATCGCTGCCTCCTAGGGTCCCAGCCACCTTTACCTCCTCAACCATTTCCTCCCTGTTTATAAGAATTAGATCCAAAGTAGCAGATCCCCTTGTTTTCTCCCCTACCTTTTGGAAGATAAAGTTGTCAGCAAGAGAGGATAAGAATTTGCTTGACCTGTTAGTTTTACTTGAGAGAGATTCCCAACAAATGTCTGGATAGTTGAAATCTCCCATGACCACTACGTCATATTTTTTGGAGAACTTGGTCATTTGATACATAAAGAGTTCATCCATATCTTCAGCTTGCCCAGGTGGCCTGTAGTAAATGCCTACAATGGTGTCCTTTCCGTTGTTCTCTCCTTGTATTCTTACCCAAACAGTTTCCACAGAACTCCCAGTCTCTGAAGCTTCAATCTCTGTGCAGATATACGCTTTTCTAACATACAATGCAACACCTCCTCCTCGTTTATCAAGTCTGTTTCTTGCAAATAAGTTGTATCCTTTTAGCCTTTTATTCCAATCATGTGTATCGTCCCACCAAGTTTCAGTGATTCCAATGACATCATATTCCTTTTCCTGCATTAGTACTTCCAATTCTCCTTGTTTGTTGCCCATGCTTTCTGCATTTGTATAAAAACATTTTAGTTTGTGATTGGTTTCTCTTCCTCCCATATTTTTATTATTTAAATTGTTTTGTCTTTGTTCTTCCTTTCCACTTCCAGTAGCAGAGATCTCAATAGTATTTGTCAGCTGTATGGCTTTTTCTGGCCTTTTGCTTCCCTTCCCACATTGTTCTAGTTTAAAGCTCTTCTGATGAGTGTAGCAAGGCGACTTCCAAATACATGTTTTCCAGTCTTCGTAAGGTGCACCCCATCTCTAGCAAGTAGTCCATCGTATAGGTAATTCATTCCGTGATCCAGAAATCCAAATCCTTGTTGACGGCACCATCGACGTAGCCAGTTGTTCACCTGTAGAATCTTATTCCACCTCATTGTTCCATGGCCATCCACTGGGAGGATGGATGAGAAGACCACCTGCGCTCCCAATTCTTTCACTTTCTTGCCTAAGTCTTCAAAGTCACTGCAGATGGTTTCCAGGTCCTTTCTTGCGGTGTCATTTGTCCCCACATGTATTAGCAGGAATGGGTAGTGATCTGTAGGTCTGAAGAGTCTTGATATCCTGTCTGACACATCTTTAATTTTTGCTCCTGGAAGACAGCACATTTCTCTTGAGGTTATGTCTGGTCTGCAGATAGCGGCCTCTGTTCCTCTTAACAGGGAATCCCCCATGACCACCACTCTCCGTTTTTTCTTCACAACATTCTTCTTTCTCCATCCAGGAGGATTCTGAGGGCTTACAAGGTTATTCATTGCTGGCAAAGTCTTATCTTGCTGTATTTCTTCATGGTTCTCCTGCGTGAGAGCCTGGTACTGGTTCCTGAGCAGTATGGGTGCTGACTGCCTCTCGATCCTCCTGCTTCTCTGGGTCACATGCTTCCATTCCTCTGTTTCCTCAGGTGCAGAGAGAATTTCTTCTCTTTCTGAATCATGAAGAGATAATTCTGCTCTGTCTAAGAACTCTTCACCTTCCTTAATGATTTTCAAGGTAGTTAAACTCTCTTCTAGATTTCGCAACTTTTCCTCCAACAGGGACACAAGCTTGCATTTCTGGCATGTGAAGTCTGGCTTTTCCACTGGCAAGTCTGTGAACAAGTAGCAGGATATGCAGCTCACCAAATGGCTCCTGGACTCTTCCATGTTCTTATTGTTAATGTTCTGAAAACAGTGAAAAAAGCTTAAAAAAAAGCTTCAAAATTAGCGCGGTTTACCAATGTCCTCTTTTCAGCTCCAACAGCCAAAATCCAGTGTTCTTTGAGCTCGCGGAGACTCTTCACTTACCCCAAAATGCAGTGGGAATATGCAAATTATCTCCTCAGGACTCCTCCCCTGGTTTACCGATGTCCTCTTTTCAGCTCCAACAGCCAAAATCCAGTGTTCTTTGAGCTCGCGGAGACTCTTCACTTACCCCAAAATGCAGTGGGAATATGCAAATTATCTCCTCAGGACTCCTCCCCTGGTTTACCGATGTCCTCTTTTCAGCTCCAACAGCCAAAATCCAGTGTTCTTTGAGCTTGCGGAGACTTTTCACTTACCCCAAAATGCAGTGGGAATATGCAAATTATCTCCTCAGGACTCCTCCCCTGGTTTACCGATGTCCTCTTTTCAGCTCCAACAGCCAAAATCCAGTGTTCTTTGAGCTCGCGGAGACTCTTCAGTTACCCCAAAATGCAGTGGGAATATGCAAATTATCTCCTCAGGACTACTCCCCTGGTTCTACCTCATACTCAGACGGGCAGCTGGAGATTTGGGAGCTGTGAGGAAGCAAGTGCGATTGGGGTGACACCTTTGAGGACTGGAGTATTTGTGATGTTGAAGTTGATGTGGAGGAGAGCCCACTTAAAAGAGCACTTGATATCCGTTGAAGCACCTGCTGTTTTTGTGCCTCATCTGGAATTTGTAGCGATTGGCGTGGCCGTAAGAAAGGGATCTTATCACATTGTCCGCTAAAAGAAATAGACATTTTAGTTTGGCTGGAAGATGGTCTTTCTTCTGCAGATGTTACTGTTGCTTTAACACCTACCCCACGGACACAACCTTTTTTCCCCTTCCCAACACGCCTATTCCCCTTTCCACCAGCAGCAGGCCTTTTTCCACTCATTTTGGTGGTTAACTAATTCACAACTCTGGAGTTGTTTGCACAAAAAGCAATGGATGGGAACCGAGCAGAGCTGAGTGGCCAAACTGTGGTATTAGGCCAAGACTATTGGCTGGGTTAGATGCAGAAAAAAATTATATTCAATTTGCAACCTGATGGAGGTCAGTATAGATGGACTAATAGAGAAAGTCCCACACACTGCTAGAAGGCCAAATATTTTTTCAGAGCTAGATGCAGAAAAAAATTATATTCAGTTTGCAACCTGATGGAGGTCTGTATAGATGGATTAATAGAACAAGTCCCACACACAGCTAGAAGCCCAATATATTTTCAGAGGTAGATGCAGAAAAAAATATATTCAGTTTGCAACCTGATGGAGGTCAGTATAGATGGACTAATACAACAAGTCCCACACACAACTAGAAGCCCAATATTTTTTCAGAGCTAGATGCAGAAAAAAAATATATTCAATTTGCAACCTGATGGAGGTCAGTATAGATGGAGTAATAGAACAAGTCCCACACACAGCTAGAAGCCCAAATATTTTTTCAGAGCTAGATGCAGATAAAAATTATTTTTAATTTGCAACCTGATGGAGGTCAGTATAGATGGACTAATAGAGAAAGTCCCACACACTGCTAGAAGGCCAAATATTTTTTCAGAGCTAGATGCAGAAAAAAAATATATTCAGTTTGCAACTTGATGGAGGTCAGTATAGATGGACTAATAGAGAAAGTCCCACACACTGCTAGAAGGCCAAATATTTTTTCAGAGCTAGATGCAGAAAAAAATTATATTCAGTTTGCAACCTGATGGAGGTCTGTATAGATGGATTAATAGAACAAGTCCCACACACAGCTAGAAGCCCAATATTTTTTCAGAGGTAGATGCAGAAAAAAATATATTCAGTTTGCAACCTGATGGAGGTCAGTATAGATGGACTAATACAACAAGTCCCACACACAGCTAGAAGCCCAATATTTTTTCAGTTCTAGATGCAGAAAAAAAATATATTCAATTTGCAACCTGATGGAGGTCAGTATAGATGGAGTAATAGAACAAGTCCCACACACAGCTAGAAGCCCAAATATTTTTTCAGAGCTAGATGCAGATAAAAATTATTTTTAATTTGCAACCTGATGGAGGTCAGTATAGATGGACTAATAGAGAAAGTCCCACACACTGCTAGAAGGCCAAATATTTTTTCAGAGCTAGATGCAGAAAAAAAATATATTCAGTTTGCAACTTGATGGAGGTCAGTATAGATGGACTAATAGAGAAAGTCCCACACACTGCTAGAAGGCCAAATATTTTTTCAGAGCTAGATGCAGAAAAAAATTATATTCAGTTTGCAACCTGATGGAGGTCTGTATAGATGGATTAATAGAACAAGTCCCACACACAGCTAGAAGCCCAATATTTTTTCAGAGGTAGATGCAGAAAAAAATATATTCAGTTTGCAACCTGATGGAGGTCAGTATAGATGGACTAATACAACAAGTCCCACACACAGCTAGAAGCCCAATATTTTTTCAGAGCTAGATGCAGAAAAAAATTATATTCAATTTGCAACCTGATGGAGGTCAGTATAGATGGAGTAATAGAACAAGTCCCACACACAGCTAGAAGCCCAAATATTTTTTCAGAGGTAGATGCAGAAAAATATTATATTCAGTTTGCAACCTGATGGAGGTCTGTATAGATGGATTAATAGAACAAGTCCCACACACAGCTACAAGCCCAATATTTTTTCAGAGGTAGATGCAGAAAAAAATATATTCAGTTTGCAACCTGATGGAGGTCAGTATAGATGGACTAATAAAGTCCCACACACTGCTAGAAGGCCAAATATTTTTTCAGAGCTAGATGCAGAAAAAAATTATATTCAATTTTCAACCTGATGGAGGTCAGTATAGATGGACTAATAGAATGATGCTATGCCCAAAAGATTTTACTTCACTAGGTGCAGTAAAAAAATTGGTATTCTATACACAGGTGGTATATCTTGCAACACAGATAGGCTACTCCACTGACTAACACACTCTGCAATAGGCCAAAAAGGATTAGCTTTGCTAGATTCAGCCAAATGCTGTGAAAAAAGCTTGCACAGCACTGGCACAGACCTGCCTGGCAAAAACTGATAGGAACTGATGTAACCTAGTCCTGAAAAGGACTCCAATTACAATTAGTCTTTACTCCCACAACCTATCTATTTAAGAGCACAGACCTGCCTGATAAAAGTCATAGGAAATGCTGTAACCTAGTCCTTAAAAGGACTGCAATCACAACTATTCCCTACTCCCAAGCTATCTGTAGATTTGTGCGAAAATTGGCTTGAAATTAACAAGGTATAGCGCACACAGCAACAGCGGTGCCGTCTAACACGCAGCTGCAGCAGTGAGAAAATGGTGGCGACGGGGAAAATGGCTTGGTCTTATAGGGCAAGGACATGTGACATACACTGCCAATGACACATACCCTTGCTTGTGTGAAAAAAAGCACTTCGCTCCGTGTGTGCACTGCTGATAGGCTGACAGATTGCACCTCCCCACTGTAAATGCGGGAAAGAGAAAAAAAAATGGAGATCTTCATTATTCCTCCAGAGATCCATCCCCTGCCCCTCCCCCCACCCCGCTGTACACTCAAACTGCGTATTAACATTAATTTTCATCATTACTGAGAAAAAATCCAGTTATGATTTTGGTGCACGAACAGTTATCGAACATAACCTCGAACAGCCGAATTTTTCTCAAATCGTTCGTGTTCGCCGAACGGCTCGAACACCGCCCAAAACAGCTCGAATTTGAGATTGGCGAACAGTTCGAGTAGAACAACGCTCATCTCTACTGCTGACATAACACATTCAGGGAAGAAAGAAACACAGGAAGTAAAAACAACCAACAATTGAGAGCTTTCCTCCCCCATTACAGCAAGCATATAACTTTACACACTATCGCCATCTGCTGTCTGGTTAGTATAAAGTCCTCCTTACACTTATAATAAGTCCTAATCTGTTGTATATGCCAACACCCTTTCTAAACAATAAGGACTTATTCAATCAAACCCAACTTTTTTATTAGTCTCTGATGTTTATCAGCATTAAACGCCTTCGTGAAGATGTCTGCTGTCATTTTTTCAGTAGGACAATACTCTAACTTCCAGACTCCCTGTTCCTGATGATCTCTCAAGAAATGATATTTCACATCAATATGCTTGGTTCTTGGATTGACTCTTTCCATCTGAGCAAGAACAAGACATCCTTGATTGTCCTCTTTCAGTTTTGTTGGTTCCAACTGTGGTTGTCCTAATTCTGTCAACAATTGTCTTAACCACAGTACTTCTTGACTCGCCTGTGCTGCAGCAACATATTCTGCTTCTGTTGAAGACAGTGTCACAATTGACTGTTTCTTACTTGTCCAACTTATTGGTCCACCTGAGAGAAAAAAAATATTTCCACTGGTAGATCTTCTGTCAGTTGGATCTCCAGCCCAATCTGCATCAACATATCCTGTTAAAATGCAATTATCACTTGTGGGTAATTTCAGCTTAACATTGCTAGTTCCTTTCAAATAACGCATTACTCTCTTCACGGCATTCCAATCAGCTTTATTTGGTTTTGATACCTTTCTACTCAGGATTCCTACTGCTGCTGCGATGTCTGGTCTTGTAACGGTCGCTAGATACAGTAGTTTTCCTATTGCTGTTCTGTATTCTTCATTATTTTGTAGAATATTTTTTTCACTTTTCATCTCTTTGAGATAATTAGTTTCCATTGGAGACTTTACTGTTTTTGCATCCTTTAATCCAAATTTTTCTGTTATGTCTTGAATCATGTGATTTTGATTCAGTAGGAAACTTCCGTCTTCTTCTCTTTCTACCTGTATTCCTAGGCACTGTTTTACATTTCCCAAGTCTTTGATTTTGAAATGTTGCTTCAGGATTTTTAGAATGTTTTCTTTATCCCATTCTTGTTTAAAACAAATCAAAATGTCGTCTACGTATATGAGTACATAAATCCATCTATTAATCAGCCTTTTTGTGTACAAGCATGGATCAGCTTTGCTTCTTTGAAATTTTTCATTTGTAAGTACTTCCTTGATTTTGTCATTCCACACTTTAGCTGCTTGCTTTAAACCATATATGCTTTTCTGTAGTTTGCAAACTTTGTTTGGATTTCTTTCATCTTTGAATCCTGGAGGTTGTTCCATGTAAATGTCTTCTGTTAAATCTCCATTCAAAAAAACTGTCTTTACATCCAGATGTCTCAGTTCCATCTGTTTCATAGCTGCAACTGTAAGTAAAGTTCTTATTGTAGTGTGTTTGACAACTGGAGCAAATGTCTCATCATAGTCTTCTCCATATTTTTGAGAATACCCTTTAGCTACGAGTCTTACTCGGTATCTTTCAGCTGTGCCATCTGTTTGGTATTTTACTTTAAAAATCCATTTACATCCTATGGCTTTTCTTCCTTCTGGTAAATCTGTTAGCGTCCATGTATTTGAATCATGCATGGATTTAATTTCTGTTTCTGTTGCTTCTATCCATTTATTAGCTTCTTCTTCAGGAAGTTTAGATATGTCTTCCCAAGAGGTAGATTTTTCTTATGCTTGCCTTGTATGAGAGACGTTTTGGTGGTTTTCCTTTGTTCTCTCTCATTGAACGACTTGGTTCTGTGTCTGTTTGTAGTTGTGATTCTTCACTTTCAGTATTTTGTTCTTCATTGATTTCTACTTCTTTATCATCAGATATTTCTTCAGTTATGTCACTATTGTTTTTCTGATTTTTTGTTTCACCTGAAATCATAATGTCTTCATTTAAATCTTCAATGAATGTCACACTGTTACTCACCGTAACTCTGTCTGTTTTGGGATCTAGGGTTCTATATCCTTTACAATTTTCACTATATCCAACAAATATTCCTTCCATGGATCTGTTTTGAAGTTTGGAACATTTTTCTGTTGGAATGAATATAAAAACTTTACATCCAAAACCTTTTAAATGATTGACACTTGGTTTCATACCTTGCCACAGTTCATATGGAGATTTCGTCAGTTTTCTGGAAAAAAGTCGGTTCTGTAGATATGTAGCTGTCATTGCTGCCTCACCCCAATATTTCTCTGGTAGTTTGGAATCCGTCAGCATACATCTTATCATTTCTGTTAGAGTTCTGTTTTTCCTTTCTGCTACTCCATTTTGTTCAGGTGTGTATGGAACAGTTTTCTGGTGTTCTATTCCATTTTGTCTTAAGTAGTCTTCTATTCTGTGACCTGTATATTCACCTCCATTATCACTTCTGATGACAATTGGCTTCCTTTGAAATTTGTTTCTTGATCTTGTTACATAGTCTACAAGTTTATCAAAAACTACACTTTTGTTCTTAATTAAGTATGTGACTGTGTATCTTGAGTAGTCGTCTATAAAGGTCAACATGTATCTATTGCCTCCTGATGTAGTCACTTTCATGGGTCCACATACGTCAGTATGCACCAAATCAAGTGGTCTTTTGCTTTTCATCTCACTTTCTTTTGGAATAGATATCCTTGTGGCTTTGGATTTTATACAACATTCATGTAATGCACACACCCGGGCTGAGTGGCGTGTGCGTGTATATGTAGTGATTCCACTGGACCGTGCCAGAGAGTGAATACCTGGAGGGGCGTAACTAAGTATCCACCCGATCCGACCAGGGTCGCACGACGGCATACGACTCCAGTGCACCAAGAAGGAACCGAGCAGAGGGACCAGGTGCTACCCCAGGACAAACCCTGGACACGGCTGTTGACCCACACAGGGGAATACAGGAACAGGCAGGTTAGGCTGGCACACAGACTGCTGGGTATAGGCAGACACGGCTGGTATGCAGACTGGCAGATGCTGGTAATCACGACTGGTATGCAGGCAGGCGGGTATGCAGGCAGGGGGGTACAGGCAAGCACGGCTAGAGTGCAGACAGGGACGCACTAGCAGGTTGGAACACAGGCGGGATAGGACCCAGTACACACTGGGACTAAGGAACAGAACCACAGATGTGGCGGACAAACACAGCAGAGTGAGGCCGCCCAGAGTGGGGAGCGAGAGCAGGGCAAGACGAGACCGCCTAGAGCGGTGAGCGAGAGAAGAGCAGGACGAGGCCGCCAGGAGCGGTGAACAAGAGTAGAGCAGGACGAGGCTGCCTGGAGCGGTGAGCAAGAGTAGAGCAGGACGAGGCCGCCTGGAGTGGTGAGCAAGAGTAGAGCAGGACGAGGCTGCCTGGAGCGGAGAGCAAGAGTAGAGCAGGACGAGGCTGCCTGGAGTGGTGAGCAAGAGTCAGAGCAGAGCGAGTCTGCTGGAGTAGCGAGCAAAGGGTCAGAGCAGAGCGAGACTGCCGGAGCAGCGAGCAAAGGGTCAGAGCAGAGCGAGACTGCCGGAGCAGAGAGCAAAGGGTCAGAGCAGAGCAAGACTGCCGAAGCAGCGAGCAAAGGGTCAGAGCTGGCTAGAACCGCCGGAGCGGTGAGCAAAGGCAGAGCAGGCTAGAACCGCCGAAGCGGTGAGCAAAGGTAGAGCAGGCTAGAACCGCCGGAGCGGTGAGCAAAGGAAGAGCAGGCTAGAACCGCTGGAGCGGTGAACGAGGCAGAGCAGGCTAGAACCGCCGGAGCGGTGAGCGAGGCAGAGCAAGCTAGAACCTCCGGAGCGGTGAGCAAGGCAGAGCAGGCCAGAACCGCCGGGGCGGTGAGCAAGGCAGAGCAGGGGGGACAGGGCTCTGATCACACGGAACAGACAGGAAGGGAAAGGCAGAACCAGATACCCACAGGGTACTTGCAGTGAAGTAGCGAGTGGACCACGAACTCACAAACGGAAGTACAGTGACAACGAGCATGAGTTAGGTACGAGTTCAGACTCTGCAGAAAAAGGGAAGGTACGGACATAGAGAACAACAGGAAACAGGCTAGAAGAGTATACAGACAAGAACAGAAACAGTAGCAAGATACAGGAGCGGGTCTAGGTATGCAGCCCCTAGAAGGCGGAAGGAACAGGCTAGGAGCGTGTTCAGACAGGACAGACAAGATACAGGAGCGGGTCTATGTATGCGGCACCTAGAAGGCGGAACGAACAGTCAAGGAGCGAGTTCAGACAGGCCTGGAAATACAGGCTCCTGGAAAGGCAGGCAAGCAAACACAGAAAGGGACCTGGCACATTCAGAGTGAAAGAGCACACTGAATGAAACACAATGCTCAGGCATGGGTTAATTGGAGCAGCTGGTTTAAATACCAGGTGACAGACAGCAATAGGCTGAGGATGCACAAGGGGTGTGCCCACAGCAGGTACAAGAAACAGGAAGAGATCGGGCGCCGCCCTTAAGCAGCAGAAACAGAGGCAAACAGACAGCATGGAGGGAAGCCAGAGAGACATTCTGGATTGGAGATCAAGTGCGCGCTCTTGCACAGTGGGAGAAGGACCACTATGCAAGGACACCACCAGGTATGTTACAATTCACATCTTACGGTAATTGAGCAATCTGATATCTTTAAATCTTTTGTCAATTCTTTTTTCTGTACTTCCCTTATACTGTCAGGGTGTCTATGTCCTAGACCTCTATTCCACATGTGAATACAGTTTTTGTGATCATGTGTACATACCTTCATCTCTTCCTTTGGTGTGTCAAAATGATATACAGTGCCTACAAGTAGTATTCAACCCCCTGCAGATTTAGCTGGTTGACACATGCGAAATTAACTTGGCATTGTGACATTTGTACTGTAGATCAGCCTGGAAGTGGGAAATGCACTGCAGCAAATTTTTTTTTTTTTTTTTTTTTAAACGTTAAAAGTTAATTCAGAGTGTCATTTATTAGTCAACCCCTCAAACCACAAGAATTCTGTTTGGTCCCCCTAAAGTATTAAGAAGTAGTACAGGCACCAAGAATAATGAGCTTCACATGTGTGGATTAAAGATCCCTTTTGCCAGCCTTTTCTGACTATTTAAGACCCTCCCCAAACTTGTGAACAGCACTCAGACATGGTCAACATGGGAAAGACAAAGGAGCATTCCAAGGCCATCAGAGACAAGATCGTGGAGGGTCACAAGGCTGGCAAGGGGTACAAAACCCTTTCCAAGGAGTTGGGCCTACCTGTCTCCACTGTTGGGAGCATAATCCGTAAGTGGAAGGCTTATGGAGCTACTGTTAGCCTTCCACGGCCTGGACAGCCTTTGAAAGTGTCCTCCCGTGCCGAGGCCAGGCTTGTCCGAAGAGTCAAGGCTAACCCAAGGACAACAAGGAAGGAGCTCCAGGAAGATCTCATGGCAGTGGGGACATTGGTTTCAGTCAATACCATAAGTAACGTACTCCACCGCAATGGTCTCCGTTCCAGACGAGCCCATAAGGTACCTTTACTTTCAAAGCGTCATGTCAAGGCTCGTCTACAGTTTGCTCATGATCACTTGGAGGACTCTGAGACAGACTGGTTCAAGATTCTATGGTCTGATGAGACCAAGATCGAGATCTTTGGTGCCAACCACACACGTGACGTTTGGAGACTGGATGGCACTGCATACGACCCCAAGAATACCATCCCTACAGTCAAGCATGGTGGTGGCAGCATCATGCTGTGGGGCTGTTTCTCTGCCAAGGGGCCTGGCCATCTGGTCCTCATCCATGGGAAGATGGATAGCATGGCCTACCTGGAGATTTTGGCCAAGAACCTCCGCTCCTCCATCAAGGATCTTAAGATGGGTCGTAATTTCATCTTCCAACAAGACAACGACCTAAAGCACACAGCCAAGAAAACCAAGGCCTGGTTCAAGAGGGAAAAAGGCAAGGTGTTGGAGTGGCCTAGTCAGTCTCCTGACCTTAACCCAATTGAAAACTTGTGGAAGGAGCTCAAGAATAAAGTCCACATGAGACACCCAAAGAACCTAGATAACTTGGAGAAGATCTGCATGGAGGAGTGGGCCAAGATAACTCCACAGACCTGTGCCGGCCTGATCAGGTCTTATAAAAGACGATTATTAGTTGTAATTGCAAACAAGGGTTATTCCACAAAATATTAATCATAGGGGTTGTATAATAATTGACCCACACTTTTATGTTAAAAATTTAATAAAATTCAACTGAGCAACATAACTTTTTGGTTTGTAAGATTTATGCTTCTGTTCATAAAACCTACTCTCGTTTGCAGTTTGAAGGCTCTAACTTATTTGCATCTTATCAAACCAGCTAAATCTGCAGGGGGTTGAATACTACTTGTAGGCACTGTAATTGTTCATCTGCCTTGACTTTGGTTATCAAACCAACAAAGACCAACAAAAGTTGGAAAACCAGGGTACAAAACTAAGCAACAAAAACCAAAAGAAGACCCTTAAAAAAATACCTTTAATAATTTCTTTTATAAAAAAGATACTCAATGGTACCTATGGAACAGAGTTTACACACAAAAGCAAATATATATTTTGATATACTTCAATTATCCTACAAAGGGAGGGATGTATAACCACGATCCAAAATTGCCCTAGGTCACCCTAGTAGTAGATAATAACCCACCTAAAAGCCGAGTATTTAGTTCACCCTAAGGGTTCGAATGATGTCCCCACTCATCAGTGGGTATAGCTAAACTCTCCCTATATCCCCATGCACACACAAGTGAAAAATATCAAAATAGAAAAATATAAATAAATTGCAAAGCGTCAGATCAAGTAACAAGATGCCAGTCACATACAGTATCAAAAATGGAATAAATGGAAAATAGCCCGTTACACGTGGCAATCAACTATACAAAATAATAGACTTAATCAACTATCGCCCACAAGATGCCAATCACATACAGTATCAGAAATGGACTCAATTGAAAATAGCCCGTTACACGTGGCAATCACATATACAAAAATGGGCTCAATAAACTATCGCCCGTTTTTTGAGATATCAGCTAGTACTTATTGAAAATATAGCTTATGGGACCTCAA
The DNA here is from genome assembly GCF_046119375.1 of Phyllobates terribilis. Lineage (NCBI taxonomy): Eukaryota > Metazoa > Chordata > Amphibia > Anura > Dendrobatidae > Phyllobates > Phyllobates terribilis. The sequence continues at coordinate 181,275,165 of NW_027362761.1, read as the reverse complement.
GTTGCATGATGCCAATCACATACAATATCAAAAATAGACTCAATTATAAATAGCCCGTTCACGGGGTATAAGCTAGTGCTTATTAACAATACTCATTCTGGGATCAAGAAAGAGATGATCAATTATAATCAAATACTAGAAAAATTCAAAACTTAAAGTACTGATTAAGATGTCAGAGGATAAATTTAGATAAATAGACATAATGCAAGAATAAACTTAATGTAGGATGATTCTTCTGAGATGTCCATCAATACTCATCAGTATTATTAACCATAGGGCCACAATAAAATGACCCAAAAAAATAGATCACTAGTAGAAGGTTATCAATGAATGTCTCAAATTGTAATAATCCCTCAGAAAAAAATATCAAAAAAGGAGACGAAATATCATTCATAATGTCCCAGGCGTCAGCAATAATGTAACAGTTATCCTCAGAAAAAATGACAAAATGTCCATTATTAATATCCCAGCATCCGTAGATATGCAGCATATCCTATCAAGGTGGTTGTAAAAATTAAATAAATGGACTTATTCTTAAGTGCATTTCTTCTGAGATGACAGATGATATATTCCAAGCAATACATGTATCCAATTTTCATAGTCCCTCAGAAAAAATATATCAAGAAAAGGAATGAAGCGACCATTCATACTGTCCTAGCATCAGCAATTATGCAACAGTTATCCTCGAAAAAAATGACAAAATGTCCATTATTAACATCCCAGCATCCGCAGTTATGCAACATATCCTATCAAGGTGGTTGCAAAAATAAACAAATGGACTTATCTTAAGCGCATTTCTTCTGAGATGACAGATGATGTATTCCAGGCAATTTTCCTAGGGGGACCATGGAGATCATCCAGCCAAAAAAAAATAGATTCACGATAAGGGGTTGTCAGCAGGTACACCCATTCAGGTTTATCCAAAAAAAGTCCATCAATGAATGTCCCAAGGTGATATGCCAAACATGAGGTCTCATCGACCTAGTCCCAGTCCCTACGCGTTTCACCCCCTCCTCAGTATGGGGCTCATCAGGGGACAGACAGTATCAGAGGAGAAAGCCCATAGTAGGTGCACAGCAAATGTGTGCTTCCATAATTAAAAAAGCATCGGTGCATTTGAATTATGGAAGCACACATTTGCTGTGCACCTACTATGGGCTTTCTCCTCTGATACTGTCTGTCCCCTGATGAGCCCCATACTGAGGAGGGGGTGAAATGCGTAGGGACTGGGACTAGGTCGATGGGACCTCATGTTTGGCATATCACCTTGGGACATTCATTGATGGACTTTCTTTGGATAAACCTGAATGGGCGTACCTGCTGACAACCCCTTATCGTGAATCCATTTTTTTGGGCTGGATGATCTCCATGGTCCCCCTAGGAACATTGCCTGGAATACATCATCTGTCATCTCAGAAGAAATGCGCTTAAGATAAGTCCATTTGTTTATTTTTGCAACCACCTTGATAGGATATGTTGCATAACTGCGGATGCTGGGATGTTAATAATGGACATTTTGTCATTTTTTTCGAGGATAACTGTTGCATAATTGCTGATGCTAGGACAGTATGAATGGTCGCTTCATTCCTTTTCTTGATATATTTTTTCTGAGGGACTATGAAAATTGGATACATGTATTGCCTGGAATATATCATCTGTCATCTCAGAAGAAATGCGCTTAAGATAAGTCCATTTATTTAATTTTTTGCAACCACCTTGATAGGATATGCTGCATAACTGCGGATGCTGGGATGTTAATTATGGACATTTTGTCATTTTTTCCGAGGATAACTGATGCATAATTGCTGATGCTAGGACAGTATGAATGGTCGCTTCATTCCTTTTCTTGATATATTTTTTCTGAGGGACTATGAAAATTGGATACATGTATTGCTTGGAATATATCATCTGTCATCTCAGAAGAAATGCACTTAAGAATAAGTCCATTTATTTAATTTTTACAACCACCTTGATAGGATATGCTGCATAACTATGGATGCTGGGATATTAATAATGGACATTTTGTGATTTTTTCTGAGGATAACTGTTACATTATTGCTGACGCCTGGGACATTATGAATGATATTTCGTCTCCTTTTTTGATATTTTTTTCTGAGGGATTATTACAATTTGAGACATTCATTGATAAACTTCTACTAGTGATCTATTTTTTTGGGTCATTTTATTGTGGCCCTATGGTTAATAATACTGATGAGTATTGATGGACATCTCAGAAGAATCATCCTACATTAAGTTTATTCTTGCATTATGTCTATTTATCTAAATTTATCCTCTGACATCTTAATCAGTACTTTAAGTTTTGAATTTTTCTAGTATTTGATTATAATTGATCATCTCTTTCATGATCCCAGAATGAGTATTGTTAATAAGCACTAGCTTATACCCCGTGAACGGGCTATTTATAATTGAGTCTATTTTTGATATTGTATGTGATTGGCATCATGCAACTTGAGGTCCCATAAGCTATATTTTCAATAAGTACTAGCTGATATCTCAAAAAACGGGCGATAGTTTATTGAGCCCATTTTTGTATATGTGATTGCCACGTGTAACGGGCTATTTTCAATTGAGTCCATTTCTGATACTGTATGTGATTGGCATCTTGCGGGCGATAGTTGATTAAGTCTATTTTGTATAGTTGATTGCCACATGTAACGGGCTATTTTCCATTTAGTCCATTTTTAATACTGTATGTGACTGCCATCTTGTTACTTGATCTGACGCTTTGCAATTTATTTATATTTTTCTATTTTGATATTTTTCACTTGTGTGTGCAAGGGGATATAGGGAGAGTTTAGCTATACCCACTGATGAGTGGGGACATCATTCGAACCCTTAGGGTGAACTAAATACTCGGCTTTTAGGTGGGTTATTTTCTACTACTAGGGTGACCTAGGGCAATTTTGGATCGTGGTTATACATCCCTCCCTTTGTAGGATAATTGAAGTATATCAAAATATATATTTGCTTTTGTGTGTAAACTCTGTTCCATAGGTACTATTGAGTATCTTTTTTATAAAAGAAATTATTAAAGGTATTTTTTTAAGGGTCTTCTTTTGGTTTTTGTTGACTTTGGTTATCACCTTGTTTCCTGCAATAATTGCACACTCATTGTCTTTGAATTTTCCTGTAAGTCCTTTTGCTGTTAAACGTTTCACAGATAATAATCCGCCTTCCAATTTTGGAACATACAACACATCCTGTACAAGTATCTTTGAATCTTGTCCGAACTTGTTTGAACAATTTAGCATACCTTGTCCGATACCTTCTGCAGTTATTTTGCTTCCATCTGCAAGATAAATGGCTTCTTTCTTATCTAAATCAAGATCAGTAAAGAAATTCTTCTCACTTGTCTTATGACTCGTTGCTCCTTAATCAATAAACCAACCAAGTAATGATTTCTTGTCTGTTATTTTAAATGTGCCATTCCAATTATTCTCACATGAATCGGAAATTGTGTTTTTTACTTTCTGTGTATGCTTTTTATGTTGTAATTTTTGTTGTTCTGCTTTCCATATGGTACAGTCTTTCTTTAAATTACCTTTTTTCTTACATCTGAAGCATTCTCTTGTCTCTTTGTTATAGGATTTTTTAAATTCTGTAGCTTTAAGAGTGTTTTCACTGTCCTTTTCAGTAGAAGAATAATTTCTTTGTTCTTTTCTTCTCTGATATTCATCTATTAGACTTGTTTTCACAAAATCTAATGTAATGTCAGTTTCTGGTCTCGTCTCAAGGGCATTTATCAAGGCTGTATACGAATCTGGTAAACTGCACAATAATATAGTTGCTACATGACTTTCTTTAATGTCTTCACCAATAGATCTTAGCTGTGATATCACTTCCATCATTGAGAATATGTGCTTTTGCATGTCGTCATTTGCACTCAATCTCATACTGTAAAGCTTTCTTAATAAAAATAACTTGTGATTGAAGATAGGTCTTTCATACAGTTTGCTTAATTCTTCCCTCATTCCTTTAGCTGTTTCTTCATTTCTTATATGTATTAATTGAGCATCATCCACTAATAAGCTAATGGTGGCTCTCGCTTGTCTATTCTTCTTATCCTATGTCTGATTCTCTTGATCTGATCTT